>NW_027466867.1:3498750-4172500 GCF_046128005.1 Genypterus blacodes
CCCCTGCAACCCCGGCCCGAATATTAGAACACAAAAGTTAAGATTCCTGCTCTTTCATTGTTTTTTAGGAAAATAATGAGACTGTATTGATTCCTACCTGAAGTGTTGAGTCAAACTCAGACTTGTTCATTTTCAGATGTCTCAGGATTGGGAAGATGGTGAGGACGGCCGAGTATTCGTGGCGCAAAATGGCTCGGCGAGCAGCGGACACGATGTTGTCTCCCTCCAGCATCAGGTTGTCGAGTGCCTCCTGTGCATAGCAACAGGGACAACAGAGAACAGAGGAACAAATTGAAATGATGATGTAGAAAACAATGATATGAGTTCTTTTCCTTTTGATTCCTGACCTGAATGAGGGAGTCGAAGGTCTTCTTCTGGTGGTGCTCTGGGATGATCTCAGTCAGGAGGGCGTATTCGCTCTGGGCCAACTTGACGAAGGCGCTGATGCAGTGGATGTAGGAGTCGATCTCAATGTCCAGGACGTCATCCTTCCCTGAGAGAGGTACACGACAAAAGAGTAAACAAAAAGGGTTCCAGACTCAACTTCTCCTGTGGCAGATTGCTCAAAAGCCATGCGTATACACATCAGAACTACATGAGTCTGATACTGAAACATTGAAACATTGAAATTGCTGTCTATCAAGCATTTACGTACTGCAACTCCCAAGGACCAGAAAACTTGTGCCAATACTGATCTATCTGATGATAAGCCCATAATAGGAGCAGACTGGAGACTGGAGCTAACAGATGTAAGACATCATTGGGGTTCTCTTTAGGTCGTATATTGTTCCTTGTCGTTCTGATGTCGTTGCCACTCACCTGTAGCAGCCCCGTGCTTCTCCATCAGGGCGTCAGAGAGATGTTTGACCCGCAGGTCGTGATCGTAACCTGATGGGTGGGGTGGGGCAGCAGGAGAATGGGCCTAATCAAACCACTTGAGGCTTGACTAGGCCAAAGAACAAACCTGGAATATTTGCACCGACCACCAAGCACCCAGCAGGGGAGGTTTAGGGAAGCAGGGGCACCCACAGGGGGGGACGTGGGCTCAAAGGGCCCTCAGAGGTGTGTTCATGTGACTAATGAGTTGGTCAGTGTGTGTGTGTGTGTTACACTACATGACAGGAACCAGCTTTGTTTAAGACCTAACAGCTTTAGATACATTGCAGAGCCTAAAGTTGTTCTAATCCACTTTAGCTTGTAGGTTATTTTAGGTTAAATACATTTCTACAATCCAGTTCTTTATTGCTGTACGATGAACTACAGTCTGTTTCATCTTTGGATAGTTTATCCCTACAACAGAACAGAACAGACCCAAGGCTGCAGAGTTAATTGCTTATAATTACGTAGAAGAGTTTATATCCAATTTGTATTTCCTCTTCTTATAACCCTCAATTCTTCATTGAATCAAACTGCAATGCTGTAAACACTGTTGTGGGTCTGAGGAGGTTTCTGTATGTCTGTTGCTCTGAATGAGAACAACAGGAAGTACAATACCAGTCAAAGTTAGCGGGGGGGGGGGGGGGGGGACAGACAGCGAAGAGAAGACAGAGGTGCATTACCTTCCAGAGGTGTGAGGTTAGAGCCCCCCTTTTTCCCATCCAGCCCATGCTGTGAATACTGTTTCAGAAGGTTCTGAGCCTTGCGAATGGTCCCTGGTCCCATACACATAGAGACAAAGTCCAGGAGGGGGAGGAGGAGGAGGGGCAACGAGGTCCAGACAGCCAAGAAACAGAAGATGTGGAGGAAGAAGAGGAGGAAGAAGAAGAGAAAGAGGGCAGAGCTAGGAAGTGAGTGATGAAACACCGACACCACATCCCTCCACCACCGAGACGAGCCAGCAGAGGTGTGTGTGTGTGAGTGTGTGTGTGTGTGTGTGACACTACAGCACCACGACTAAACAACAGAATGGCCAGGTGAGAGAAGAGAACAACTAGAGCACAGCATTGCCATGGGAACAAACAAGGGGCGTGTGCGCTGAACCACACAGCGCCCCGTCATGTAAGAACAGAACACACAGGTTAGGTCACAAGTCAACACAATACAGCCATTACGTCATAACAGTCACATTCAGCATTATTATTACTATGACTACCATAAATACAACAGAACTGACATGGTTTAGAAGTGTAAACTCTACAGAAGTCTCAGGATGACATCATTTGGGTTTGGTTAGTAGGTTAGTAAGCGAGTGGCACAATTTACTTCATTCGTTAGATTTGGTGGGAAACGTATGAGAGTGTGCCCAGCATTGACACCAGGAAGTTATAATCAATCAAACTCAAATTTCACATTAAACACAACCAAACACATTATGTTGTTATTGTCACTAAGCTTATTGATTTGAAGCCTCTGCAATTCTTTGAACGAGAAACAAAAAGCAACACTGATCCACAGTGAAAGCGAGACGTGTGAGCCCGCCCAAGACGACCCGCTGTGTTCTGATTGGCCGGTCGGGGTGAGGCCTGAACCACAGACACAGACTATGAAACACATGTTAAAGTTTTTACCCACTCCAGATTCAACAACAAGGACGATACTGGCATGTCAATCAAATCTCATACAGCTTTCTCAGTTTTGCAGTCATAGGTCATAAATCTTGTTTACTTCCGGAAGTTTTCCTCCCACTTCTTCTGGATTGGCCACTTTGCCGTTGAATCTTGGGTGTTAAAAAACTTCAAGCTTGAATCGTTGACCTTGGTGGGTGTGTCTAACCGGGCGTGTAGGCGGGTCAATTCACATGAAGCACACAAAGCTTTCAGTGCAGTTTAAGGCCGATGGGTTTGACTCAAATATGACAGAAAATAACTAAAAGCAGATGAATCCCCTTTAGTAATCTTACATATTTATTTAAATGTTACGATTCTTGTGCTTCCATATGCAACAGACACCTGACTCCCCCGTTATAAGAGCAGTCGCCCGCGTCATGTCTCCATCTACATCTGTCCAGAACCTTAAATATGACCTCTGCACATCACTTGGATCCGTCTAAACACGCTAAACGCTCTCCCTAAAATGCTCTAGCTGTCAATTCCTTCGCTGTGAAATGCGGCGTCCGGCTGGCAGAAGCAAGCGACGGCACAAATGCACACACTCAAGCTTTTGGGGGTTTACCTGGGATGTAGACTGTCATGACATCAACAAGGATTATGAAAGAGGAAAGGATGAAGGATTAGTGAAGAGTAAGATACTGTAAAATCACAGGGAGACAAAGTGAGGCTGGGGGCGCACGATGATTGATTGAGTGAGTGGGGATGATTACAGGGGAATTATGGGGCCATGATTTAATAATCGACAGTGTTCAGAATCCTGGTGTTTAATTTGAGTCCAAAAAAATCAAAGGTGGCTGTAAAACATTTGTTGTGTCCTCATTTACAAAATCTGGTCACCAACTAACCAACGTTGCTCTTTACCACCGATGAGGAAACGACAAAGTTCCAAGCCAATGAGGTCACTGGTTGATATTCTAAAAGATAGATTCTGGCTCAAAAAGGACCAAAAGTGTGTTTTACCACCTGAAAAGAAGTAATGATGGGATTGTGATTAATGCTGCGGGGCTGTGCAGCTGCCGTGGAAACACTGACCTGGTCTCTTTGGCGCCTTTTTAGTGGGCGTGTCCTTTCGTTTGGTTTGGACAGCAGGTGAGTACAGGACACCGGAGGAGGCGCTGTTCTTGCGGAAATGATCCTTCAGGCCTTTGATGGAGCGATCCAGCTGGTTGGATCTGATCTGGAAGTAGACGTTCATGAAATCTGTAGTGGGGAATGATGAAGAGACTGGTTAGAGAAACACATAACTGCACAGAGAGAGGAAGAGCTGGACTGAACATCAGTACCCTGATTGCGTCCGTACTCCACCAGCCACCCAGAGATGCAGATGATGTCCTGGAGCACGGCTTCAGGCAGGTGTTCCAGCAGCACTTCCTCTTGGACCTCCAGCTCCTCGTCCATGCTGATGGCATCCAGGATGAGGATCGGGGGAACAGGTTTACTGTAACGGGTCAACAGGCTGCGAAACTCAGCCTCCAGGAGTTCCTTCCCCTTGTCAAAACGCGCTTTCTGTAGTGGATCAACAATGACAACAAAGACAAAACAGAAATCAAACTGAATATCTGAGTTAATCTAATTCTAATTCTCTTTGTAAACACTTATACTGTACCACTGTGTTGAGTTCAGGGCTGTCTGGGTTGTTGTCCTGAAAGTATTCCACAGCTTTCTGAATCTTTGCAATGCAGGCAAGATACTCGTCCAGTCTTCCTGTCGGTCTGCAACACAAAATTCTTATTAGAACATGGCCACATTAATGATCAGACAGCTGCGTGTAGACGGGTCCAAAGCCAAGGCCTGACCCTTCTCTGATGATCCTGTCTGTGTCTTTGGCAACGTGGTAGTAACTGATGACGTGATCCATGCAGGATAGAGTTTTGTCCACGTTTTCCTGCAGCCTTTGGAGATTCTCTGTCTGTTTGTGGACGGGAATGATGGAGTTCTCCAGCTGCATCAGCCGGCACTCAAACGAAGACAGGATGGAGACCTTTCATGAAGACAGTAACAATGACAGAGGTCAAAACCATAAGCCGCTTAAAGAGCAATGATATGTGTCATAATCATGTTACAAAGAGGTTTGTGTTTTGTTAATCATACCATTCCTTTAGTTAGTTGATCACTCTTCTCCAGGTTTTCTCTGATGAAGGACAGAGTCTCCTGCTCCTGTATCAACAATAATAACACACAGACACTGTAAGATACGATACATAGTCAACCAATAACTGCTTCACAATATGAAGGTTCGCGATCACAGAAACAGTACATTTTGAACAGTATGGGTAAAATAATGTATGTATATAGTGTTTTAAATATTAACTGAGAAGCTTTGTAATCAACAATTCCGTTTGTTTGTTTCTGACCTGCCGCAGTTTCTCCTCTATCTCCCGTTTCCTGGCGGAAGCGTCCTCGGTGGGAATCATCTTCAAGCCTCCACGAAACAATTCCCATTAAAATATGGCCTACAGTAGTGATAATATATTTTCACGCTTGTTTAGCTCGTAATATATCAAATACAGCCTCCCAAATGTGCAGTCGTGCAAGCTAAGCTACACACAGACATTAAACCCTGGTAACGAGCAAAACATTTCCGGTTACCACTTCAATGTAAGACACCGTAAACTTACTGTACTGTGTTTGTTGGATTCCTGTTGTATTTACATTTTCACTTGGGCAGCGTGTGCAACCCGTCGGGAGATAACCTCTTTTAATTAATTCTAAACCCAATAAGAGTTGAAAAGAAGCTATATTAGGTGTACAAGATTATAATTCGTTTTGTTTTCTTATTTTGAAGGCAGAAAACTACTTACAATCCGCTGACATGAGAAGGCGACTTCCACTTCCGCTTCCGTAAATGTCTTGTGATGTCGGGAGTGTTCCATTTAAATCGGCTTGGAACAGCATAGTTCGTTGTGACAAATGAAAAATGTACTGATAAATCTAATTTCTGCGTAAGTAATGCTTACTATTAGGAAAACGAGTTATTTTTCGTCACAAAAACCATCATAGCAACCGAGGATGTGTATGCACTGACCGAAACAAACCGCTAGGTGTCAATGGATGAACAAATCACTTTCATCATTTCTTCATTCTTTGATTTTTTTCAACAAAATTCTTCTTAACATGGTTATAAATAAATAAACTGCAACACCGTTGCGAAAAGGTTACAAATGTATTTGCAAAGAATAGGTTCCATATACTGTACTTTCTTTACACACACAGGCTATTTACAAATTCCAGGAATACTTTACATTGTTACTTCCCAACCCTGTATATTACACAAACCGGAATGTTTGTACAATACCAATTGTCAATGTTATTTGATCAAGATTAACACATAATAGAGAAAGAAATAGAAGGGATGGGAACACCAATTCAAGTGTTTGAATGTGACCCGTTTAAGCCTTTGCTCGCTTTTTAATGCATTTACACTGAGCACACAGTTAACAGTATGTGAGGGTTCAATGACGAGGGTGGGAATGGTTCAGTCCAAACGCAACTGATCAGCAGAGGACCTTGACCTCTGACCTCCCTGTGGAATAAATTTAGGGGGGGGGGGGGGGGGGGGGGGGGGGGGTTTAAGCAAAAACAAACATTCTATGGTAACAAACTAATCAAGCATAACTTTAACTTTCATTGAAAAAGGCTTCACTCTATCCATCACCACCTAAAATAATATATATTATGGCATTAAGAATAACGCTAACATGTTAAGACCTCCACTCTAGGATTCCTCTTCTTTCGACAGTGTCTGTGGAGGAAGAAAAAAACGTTAGACTTTTTTGGAACACCGACAAATGACAATTTTGTTTTTGTTTTAAACTTACCTGTTTAATGAATTGACGTCCAAAGTAATTGGTAGCCATGTTCTTGAAGCTGGTCTTGCCGCCCACTTTGCAGCGTACGTATCCATAGAGGTTGGCTCCTTGTAACACCACACCCATGATCACCACAGGCTGAATGGAAAAACGTTTCATTGAAGTCAGCGTTAATTATTTCATTATTATCAACAGGAAACCAAAATCCAAAGGGAATGGAGTCTATTAAAACTGCTAAGGCCCGTTATTGACCGATGTTACAATGGACGATACAGAGTGACAGTAGGATCAATCTGTTGTTGTATACATCTCTTGGTTTTTAAAGTTGACTTACCAGCCATTTAACCCTGAAAGCAAAGAGGTTGCTGAAGACGAAGATAACCCAGATAATTGGACAACAGATCAGTCCGAGCCAGAAGATGCGTGACTCTGAATCTGATCCCTGCTGCTTGCCAGTACCCTGAGGAAAACAGAGGATATTCTCACAATCAGGACATCTGCAGATACCATCATAAGTCCTACTGACAGTACACACTTATATGTATCAACCACAACAGCATGTGAGGCCAGTAGCATATGAGCAAAAGATTTAATTGAGAAGTTCTGAGTCTACCAGTTAAATTTAAATTTGAACATGATATCCCAGCTGAACTAGTTCAAAGCTCACTTTAGTATTAGGGTCAGAGGTTAACCTCATATAGGACAAAAGAGGACATATAGGAGAAGCTTACATCCCTGGATTCGAACACCCAGCGACTTTGGCCATCGTCATCCACCTGGTTCCACCACCTCAGACCAACCATCAGCCTCCCACTGATGTTCTGTGGAAGTTAAACAAAGTGGAAGTGTATTACATTCCTATAGGTCTTTGTTATTCAGGTTTATTACATCACTTCCTCAACTCCACAGACCATGACAACAACAGCTTGTAGTTACCAGGGAATGACATTTTCTGTTCTAGACTAGAACGTGCACAAAAAGCATGGGCTGACCTTCACTGTCCAGAAGTCACATGACAGCAGGAGGATTATTGTAACCATACAGGCGATGAAACTGCTGCTTAGTATCCCACAGAGAAGGTAGACCAGGATGGCACTGACTCTGAAGAAGAGGTGGAAGAAGGAAGCAACCGGATGCCTGCAACAGATTCATCACAAATACCACAACACGTCTAAATGAAGCAGGGATTAAGTATTCAGTCTACTGTAAAGCTCATCCGTGCTGTATGACCGTACTTGATATTTGATTTCTTTGACCTTCTCCCAGTGTCCTCCTCTGCATCAAACAGAGACACATCTTCCTCATTGGTATCCTGAGGGATCAAGAAGGAAGAGACTCAATCCTTAGAGAGTATTTAAACTACACAAACATCCATACAAACGCCTTGATCTAAGTCCAACCCATAATACTTTCTTTATATATGCAGTATCTTGAACTAGAACATGAAAACAGCCCAAAAATAAGCTAAATAAAAGCACAAACAGGAGTATAAATGTCTTAAAATGTATTGAAATGAAAAATTATTGCCTTTTGGAGTGTATTCCAGTAGAATAAAAAGTTCACTGAGTTTTTAACCGTATGGCAATAAAAATAAATAGTATTGAACAAAGACAGCTAGATTATACATCAAACGTAGACTCTGAGTGGCTTAAACTCAACGCTGACTAACTTTCATACTTATACATGTTTCGGACATGAACCGTTACACAAATTCGTCGGGGAAACTGTAACATTAAAAGAAACCTGAGTTAGCTCAACGCACAAAGCTATGTAAATAAAGATAGCGAGCTTAGCTGTTATGCTAACTACTAACTATTTAGCAATATCATCACGACAGAAGTTCCGTGTGGATCGAAATTATGTCATTTTCGCGAATGTATTCCTAACTTTCAGGTGTAATATGAGACGTTAAATCGAATTTTGAAGACTTTATATGCGTCACACGCGAGCAAAATTGCTACTTACCCCTGTTAGCATGGTGAAGTTTGAGCAGGCACTTCCTGGCTACATGCTAAGCTAAGTGACGCGTCACCGAGGCAGGACCTAAGGGACCAAAAGGTGGCCAAGGCGTGCCTGTTCAATTATAATTGGTATATAGTTGTTGTTATCTACGATCTATTATTTTATTATTTTATTACGCTCGGTAACTTCAGTACGATTTTTAAATGAATTTAGCTTTTTGTTTTTTCCAATGGGGATTCAACCAAATAAAAATATTTCCCTCAAATCAATTTATTGTAAAATGCAATAACATTTATACATGAATGATCTGCAATATGTATGCTGCAAACATCTGTATTATTGCTCTCATTATTTCATTTATATGTTGACTCAGGCAGATGTGTAAATGAACTGAATTCAGGAGACAACAGAAGATAAACAAATGAATGAATTATTAAATATATATGTTGTTGATAATGCGCTGCATGTAAAGTGCCTATGTTGCCTTTGTTGTGGAGATGGAGTTATAGCATAGATTCAGGAAAGAACTACTACATTTGAACTTTTTATTCTCTATTAAATGACAAATCGATACAGTCACAGAATCAAAGTCACTAAATTCTGATCCCATTGATCCGTATCATACATGGAGACGGATTAGAATTCCCTCTCATCCAAAGAAAAACAAAGGAGCCTACAAGTGACGAAGTTGTGAAGTGAGCATCTGGAAAACAGTGGGACGACCTGAGCCCTGCACAGAAGCAGACAGTTTATGAGAATAAATGAGAATAAACATTTTATAAGCAGTTATAAATTCATAGTGTGATTGAAAGTAACAATAGTCCAAAAGAACAAAGTGTCATGGAAATTACATTGTGCGTTTAACTCAAATAACCTTCTGACCTCACAGTTTTCAGTAACATCTTACTTTTCGTTTTCTTTTTAAGAATATGGCCCTTAACTATCCCTTTACTTTTCATTTAATTGCATAATTATGGTACAGACCACTGCTATATTCACACAAATAGTTAAATCCCTTAATTGTTCATGTAAAAGCAGAGCAAGGAGCAGAAACAGAAACACTGTGGGTTATTATTCATGCACATTCCACCTCAATATTAATATATAAAGTTCAAGAAAGTGTTCAGGGCTCTTAAAGTTTAAAATCAAGAAGCTTATCTGCCAGATTCTTTCAATTGTTTGAGGGTATTGGAGTTTGAAGCCAACCAAACCAACAAAATAGTTTGATTGAATTCATTTGTTGCCTTTTTAAGGGTTTAGTGACTGTCGAGAAGTTTGGAGTTTGAAGTTGATGACCTGTCATTGTTGCTATTCTACTGGTTTTGCTCCCAAAATTTTGCTACTGGGTGAGGTCGGGGGTGAGGGGCTTTTAAGTGGTAACGTCTCCCCAGGGGTCACCAAGACCACCACGTTCTCCTTCTTCGACAGCCAGAAAGCCGGATACAAAGGCTCCAGGAACTCTGCCTTGTACTCGTGGATGGCTACCATGGAGTCATTCACGCCGTAGAAAGCCAGAAGGCCTCGAGTGTAGTCCACGTACACGCCGACTCGCGTAAACTTCTCGGCGGCGAGCGGGGTTTCCACGTCGCTGTGCCAGGCCGAGAAGGTGCGGCCGTTCCACTGCAGGCACCAGGAGAAGTCGTTTCCCGTGATGCAGCTGTTGCTCTCGCTGCCCTTGCGGTCGATGCTCTTGTAGGTCAGGCCGATGTGCGTTCCCTCGCCGCTCATGTCCACCTCAAAGTAGTGCCGGCCCAGATAGAAGCTCTCTGTCGCCAGGACCTGCCGCCAGTTCTCGAAGCGTTGGGGTAAGTCGGGGTAAGTGTGCTGCCAGGGTGTGGTGTTGGTCACCTTCCTGTTCTCCTCCGTCAAACGCAGGAATTTGTGGGCCGTCTCTGCATCAAAGCTCACTTGGGTGGCATCTGGGGAAAGTCAGTCTAGTTAACTTGGGTCATCACACCTTTACTGCATTGGAGTCATTTGACGACTGGAGTTACTTTACTACTATTTTCTGTGTATCTTTCCCTTCCCTCTTACCTACCTTCCTTCCCTCTGTCCTCCCTTCTGTCCTTGTTTACTCCCTTCTTTTAAGCCATGTTACTTGTTGCTTTCTTTCTTAGTTTACTCTTTTCCCTCTTTTTATTTCTTCCCTTTTTCCCTTTCTGCCTCCCATCTGCTCCTCCTTCCTTCCTTTCTTTGTCCCTTTTTTCTTCAACTACTATCCTGTTGTTTTGAATAGAGTACTTCTTCCGTCACAAATACCTTAACACACTTACACTTGAGGAAGTCGGCGCGTGTCTTTGGATCCGGAAGTAATTTGTTCTGCTTTGTTGCAATAATTTGATGAACTGTTGTCTTTATTCCCATCCTGTCTGAAATGGAAGAAAACAGATGAAATGTGCAGATAACAAAACACAGCTTGGATTTCTTCATGTATATATATTTCCATCTTTTTCTTCAGCTCTTGTATGTGGTCTCTTCCATGCTCGTGATGTGACTCATGAATCACTTGACAAGGAGCCATATTTAGACATTTCTAAGCTCTCTGTTCAGCCGTCTTGTACCTGAACTCCAAAACTATGACACACAGATTCTTTGACGGGTTTGAGCATGTCCTCAGAGCCACAGGATCATCTGGATGCGGTTCAGAATCCCTAATGTCTTCCCTCGGTGCATCATTTCTCTTACTGAACAGGGGAACTTACCATTTTTACACGTCTCTTTAACTTTATCTATGTATGAGGACACCAGCATGGCACACAGCTCCTTCGTGGAGTCAACGATCACACGGCTGAAGGAGTTCAGGCGGTCGGTCAGGCCGATGTAAACCCCGGGCAGGGAGATGTCAGCGCTTTGTTTCTTCCATTCAAAGTAGCCCTGGGAAAGAAACACACACACATACGTACATACTTGAATCTGTCTGATCTCATTATCTCTCCACTCAGGTTTTCCTGTTTGTCCTCTTTACGGTGCTCTCCTGGCATCTGTACTCCATTGTTTGAACCTCCACTCATTCGAATCTAACAACCAAAACAACTCTCACATGACTCCCATTGCACTCCAATGTCCGCACAAGACTAGTACACGCCATCAAAGGACTGAGAACCCTCGTAGACATGATGCGGTGGGGTTAAAATGACACCAAGGAGAGTTCTGCCATCAATTTAGAAAATACTTAGAAACCAATACATTAGAATTACAGTGCAATATAAGAATCAGAGCTTTATGACTCCATAGAACTTGACTTTAGGACCTCAAGCTGTAAAGTGTGACTCCTGTTTATGAGGCATCAAACCAACAGATTAGACAGAACCCAGGCTCACAGCACTGATCGCTGTAGGCAAAGTTGTTTTTGGCAAACAATCGCCTGTTTGCATACTCAGGACGCTCAGTCACTCTGTTTCTCTCATGACTCTAAGTCAAATATTGTCCCTACTACCAACTCCAGAGGAACATATCCGAGTCTAAGGCTGCTTAATGATTGAATTTCTTCATAAGCCACTGCTTGTCTTTGTGTCTTGGTGATGACATGCATGATTGGTGACATAGATAACATTGAAATTGTAGCTGGATACCCACAACACTGAGCTAAACCCTGCTTTAATCTCTGTAGAGCAGCAGGGTTGGGTGATAATTCTTTGTGGTTTAAGGCTCCAGAAGACTTTACAAGGAGAACAACTCTCAGGACCTAAAGACGTCTTACAAGGCTCAGCTTGCAGGGATTCATGCCCACAAGGACAAGCTCTGTCTCTGTCCTGATAGCTATCAGATGTAGAAAAGACTGCAGGGTGTAAATGCTTGATGATTGGGACAAAATAGTCTTCTGGCCTTATGTGAGCTGTTACCTGTAGGAAATCCACGTCGTTTTTGTTTTTGGAGAGCTTCTCCACCTCCGCCTGAGTCTTCTTCAGCTCAGTGCACCTCTGCTCCAGATGAACCCGGATGCCGTCCGCCTGCTTAAGTGCCTGCTTCTCCTCCACCTCCAGGATCTCTGTCACTTCCCGCTTGGCCCTCTCCACCACAGAGTGCAGCTCCTCAAACTGGCTCTCTATCACCGCCCGGACCTCCGTCACTGAATGCTGCAGAGAGACCCGAGTCCTTTAATCCAACGCTTCAATCTAATCCACTTTAATACTTCAATTCAAAAAGTGACCACACAATTGTACCTCAATAGATACGGTGTTGACTTGGAGTTTGTTGATGGCGTTCTCTGCTGCTGTCACCATCTTCACCATCTCACTCTGCTTATCCCTTAGTTCTTTCTGGAAACATTGAGAAAGGAAAGCATGATTCATCGTGTCATACACAAACCACAGCCATGCTGGAGTCACTGGTGGTGGTCTAAATGTGTGTGATGGATCTAAAAGATGAGTTGTTTGTCAGTCTAGGATCATGGAACCTTTACATTGGCTTCTGTGGGTTTTGGAGTTTTGTTTCCTTGTGATGTTGCGTCTCAGATTGGGTGCAGATTCCTCGGGCATGTCTAGACGACTCTGGGGTTTGAAGCTGCTGCTTAAGTCAAATTCTTTTCCATGGAGTTTTAACCCTAAAGGCTCGGCTTCATTTCCTTTTGCTTCCTACAGTCTGACTGTGCAGAGGCATAAGTTCCTTCCATCTGTTCTCTGTTGTCACTTGAGGTTGTTTGCTACCCTAAGATTCCATGGATGAGAGAGTGTGTGCACCCTCCAATTCACCTGGGGAATCCCCTCACAGTCATTGCAAAGGAATTCATGGTGTCAAGCAGGTTTAAACACCGAACCACACAATATGAAGCCTTGGGGGATTTCTAGCTCACTCATTCTACCTGACAATTTCGTTAATGTGGCAAATTTTGTCCTTTTCCAACCCCAAAAAGGCAATCAAGTTCAAAATAAGTTAAACCAAGGCCTGTAGTCTAATTGGTTGTGTTCTTTAAATGGCTTAAATAGTCTTAAATAGGCCCCGCCCCCTTTGCATGTGTAATGACGCCATTTGAGGTTTCATAACAACGCAGTTTGCATATAACAGGTGTCAGCTACAACCAAAGATCTCTGCAAGGAATCTGGGATGGAATGTTTGAAGATGCGGGTCACAAACCTTCTAAATGAGACAAATGACCCTGCAGCTGAGGCTCGAGCTTAGCACTGTGTCAGCAGAGTGTAGAGTTTCCAACAAGCGACCCATTTTGGTTGAAGTAGACAGACCCACACTGTGACACTGCGGCAGCCATACAGTTTGAAGATGATAGAAGACTATGTAAAGAATTTGAGCTAGAGCTGTGGTTTGCGTAAGTCTGAGCCAGACAGACAGGTATGGCCATAGGTATGAGTTTAAAGCATATGAAGCGACACAGTATAGTGTTGTAGAGCCGGAGTTGGACCCCAGTGACTGCTCTGTTCCTGCCCAAAGCACTGAGGAGGAGTCAAATGCAGAGGAGGGATTTTCCTCAACTATCCATCAACTCTACAGTCCTATTTGTTAGAGGAAGAGTTTTGCCATTTGTAGTTAGTTTGAGTCCAGACTGAATACTAAATAGCTAAAGAGAACACACACAGTGGCTCATTCTTCTGATAACAAAACCACACAGTCGATACGGCGTAATGTGAGAATACAGTGGTTCAAATGTTATGTAAGGGCGTCACACAAAAACCTCACTATCATCTCATTCATATGATTTTAAATGGATATTAGTACAGCTTCTGGCGTTTGAAATACTTTCATAGATAAAGGTGTGTGCAATTATTTGAATGAGTTGAAAGGAATTAGTACATTATGCATTCCTGCCCATCCCTTTTAATATCCACACTAAATGAAACTGTGCTCGTTCCCAGCAGAACGACTCTATTGCCTGAGATATTTTCCTAATTTCTCCATGCTACAGGCAACAAAAATAAACTGTAAATTTACTTATTGAGATAGATTGTAATGTAAAACCACAGAAAAGGCAAAAGACTTTTACTTTTGTAAGAATTGCCAATATTCAGTTTGAATTCAGAGCCACTTATTTCATCACATTTGACCTTAAAGTTTAACTTTGTGTGTGTGTGATGAGGGGCTGGGTGTGTGTGGGTGTGTGGATGACGTATGTACACTTGTTTATCAACTAGGAATTGGTCAAAAATGATCTAAATATGCATAGAAAACAAAGATAACTCTCTTCTCCTGACAAGATTTGAGGCACAAACCTTTTCAGTAAGAATCTGAGGTATCAGATCACATTCATCCTCAAGAAATTCCTAAGGCAAGCTTTGATGATTACTGAGTGTAAATGTTTTCCAGTGTGCTTTATGATATAACCAAACAAACACCTGCCTCTATTTTCCTGCGAGCCTCCACCACAGGTATGGTGTTGTGTCCTCTGTGCTCCTCCGTCACGCAGTCCTGACAGACGCAGCAGGAGTCGGCACTGCAGAAGAGATCCAGGGGCCACTTGTGGTTCTCACACGTCCGCCTCTCGATGTCCCTGAGCGGATCCACCAGCCGATGGATGTGAAACTTGGGATTCTCCAGGTGAGGTCTGAGGTGAGCCTCGCAGTACGACACCAAGCAGGTGAGACAGGACTTCATTGCCCTGCGGGGGTTATCGATACAGGTGTCGCACACTACATCATCGGGACCCAAAGGTTCTTCTTCTTTTACTTCCTCTTCCTCTTTCACTTCTTCTTTATCTTTGTCAGTTTGTGTCTCTTCTTCTTTCTGGTCGTCATCAGGCTTCAGTGGATCCTCAGATTCCTGTGGTTCTTGTATTTTGATCTCTTCTGCTGCTTTGGAGTCTTGATCTGTCTCCTCTTTGCTCTCGACCACAGGAGCTCCATCACTGACTGTTCCATTCTCTTTAGGAGCAGCTGCAGGTTCTGGCTTGTCTGGACTCTGCTTGCACTCAGAACATCCTTTACTATTGTCTTCCAAGCAGGAGGCACAGACCGAGTGACCACAGGTTGCTGGTTTGTCTGAATTTAGAACTCCTGAGCATGAACCACACACCTCAGAGATGGGAGCTTCTTCTTTGGCTGCTGTGTCTGCCATGTCTGTCAGCCAGATCCTCTCTCTGCTCACTGAGAACGCAAACTGGCTCAGCCACTTTAGTAGCAAGTCAGCCAGCAGTGATCGCCACACCTCAAACTCTTTCAAGCCCCATAGTTTCAGTCAACATATTACCGCCTCCTCTGCACATGCAGCCAGACAGGCCAGCAGGCAAACAGGAATACACCCTGAGCACAATCACGGCCCTCCCCTTTCCTGTAAGAAGCCACAAGGGTGGAGCTCGTAGTGCAAATGAGTAACACTGAGGTGTAGTATTGCATTCTGCCACATGAGTCATGTTTGTGCTTTGAACTTTGAACCCGGCCTTGAGATGTTTATCATCAGTTTACAGTACAGTTTTGCAGGTCACTTCACTGATTGATGACTTTTCACTCTGACATCTGCTGCCATCATGACTGAGCAGTCAGCAGAGCTAATGAGATTACTGCAACTATCTGTGGTGTGACCTCAAGCTATTTTGAGTACTCCTGTTTCTCCATAGTGCAAATACAAAGGGCTGATCAAACAAGGTGGAGATACAACACTGCCACCCAGTGATCAGGTCTGATACTTTCAGATTACTATAGTAACTATTACTATAAGAATATTTTAGTTATATAAAGTCTGTAGCAGTTTGCTTTGTCGGAATAACGTTCCATTATTATTTTACGTGGGCGATTCTTAATTTTTCCGCAGCATGGATGTTTGGATAGTGGGAATAAGAGACAATGTGATAATAAAATAACTTTAATTAATACTGTATGAGCACAAACACATCAGGACACATCTGTATCCTTCTTCATTATAGCACAGTCAGTTATGTGCGTATGAGCGAAGGACACGGCAGAGGGAACAGCTTCAAAGAAGAGAAAATGTCACAAGGTTCATTCAAGTCCTGTGACCTGTGACCCAAACAGTCAACAAACAAACAAATGAGATATGGGTTAATTCAAGCCCTTCAAAAATGTATGACATTGATTCAAAATTGAACCTCTAACGTACATTATACAATATTATGTCCGTAAACTAGTAAACTGCAGGATTATGTGCTATTGATTCATTTTTGGTTTTCAGATCTGAACTGTAGGTGCTGTATGTACCATCAGAAATGCAGTGAAACGCTGTATGTTGTGCGTTTCAACAGTGGCAGTCCTAAAAGCAGCATAAAGTCGATTCTCCTTCATTTCTTTCATTGAACGCCCACCAGCTCTGTGATGGGCGGAGCAAACACCATCAGCTCCTGGTACTTGTGGAAGAAGAGTCTTAGACGGGAGAGGTAGCTGTCCTCCTGGTAGGGGAGCTTCTTATCAGTCAGATACTTGGACACTATTGGTTTCACCTGTGGACATGGACAAGGGGGTGTTTAAACTGTTACATGCACAAAGGGCTTTCTGGGGATAGTTGCGTTTGTTTGTTTCCTACCTTCAAACACATATTGTCAGAGAGAAAGGGAAAGAGGTGATGCTCCACGTGACAGTTGATCAGAGAGTGTCCAAACATCCAGTCCAGCAGAGGATTCCGTGGCAGGTTCAGGACTCCGTGGGTCATCTGGTAGATCCTCTTTGGTCGGCCGGTGGGAGAGAACATGGGGAGGCCGATGTGCTGTGAAGTAGACACAATTCTTACAAGTCTGGTTTAACTGCACATAATAGACAATTCATATCAAGGAATTCCAGTCGGTATGCAAAGGCGAAAGGTTTCAGTGCAGAAAATTACTTTGTTTCTTCAAAGAGGTCTAGTCCTGTCAGCCCCTGTTTACTAATCTATCTTCAAACTCTATGACCAGAACAATGCACAATGGACTCCAGGTTTAGCCCGGCCAACTCGGCATGAATTCCTCTCTTTTTTTTGTGTTGAGTTCACTGTCTGACACTAGTGGAATTCCTGCTGAGATCTATGAGAACATAACAAAGCATTTAAAAGGGGTTTTTGATTCAAATGAAACAAAAGCCTCTTTCACACAGAGATTGTTGAATATTAGAGAAAGGAAAGTTGCTTGGACGGAAACACAGAACCACCTGAGATGCTTGTGATGTAGATGGCAGCCAAACTTGTCAAGGTAAACAATGACAACTATGGACTCCCTAAAAAGACAGTGGTTACTTTTTAAGAATGACACATGCTCACCTGAAATATGTTGACGTGGATGTAGGGCATACAGAACATCGCTCTGCATATCAGCATGCAGAGCAAAGCCGTGTGAGGTGACCGGAACCCTGAGACGTTGATCAGCAGCCAGTACTGAGAATACAGGCCCAGTGTTACCATCAGCACAGTCCTGACGGCCAGAAACGCAGAGTGTTCCCTGAGCCGCACTGCAAAGCAACCAGAAAACCAGCACAGTCGTGAGAATACGTTGACACCTGACTGATACAGATGAGCTAACACGCCTGCACGAAGAGGATCAGAGGGTTTCGCAAACAAGTGGAAAACACATCTGGGACACTCTGCACATAATCGCGTTCAAGATTGAAAAATGTCTGTCCTTGTCCTGAGGTGAACCAGAGCAACAACTGGGCTCTGCTCTTTCATACGGGCCTCTACAAAAAGCTTTACAGGGCTTATAAGGTCAACAGAGTTTGGAGTGGAGCCCAGGAACATTCAGCATTTAACGATAATTGTTCGTTTCTTACCTAGTGCGACAAGAGGTGTTATTATAGGCACGGCCAGAGGAGCTATGAACAGGTACATGGTCCGAGACAGGAACGGAGCCTTCCAAACGCTTGAGTCCCCCATTCCTATGATGTTAGTGTGGGCGTGGTGCATCTTAATGTGGCCCTGAACACCCGTCTGAGCTGAGAACGAGCCGCAGATCTGACAAAAGGGACACACAGGAAGACACGGATGTTAACAAACAAACAAACAAACAACTCCATCAGCACACAGCCATCAGACAATCACCAAGAGAAGAATCAATTTTGGTATACTGACATAAGCAAACCCTTTGCCTTGATAAGCAAACCTTAACAAACAGCAAGGGCAAAGGTTGATGATGACATTTTGTTTTTCTAAAGATCAGTTAACACACACACATTGATATTGATGGGTTCAAGAGTTCATGGAAGTGATTAGCCCGGCACTAAACACAGGTAAACGACCTAATTTACAACAATAAACACATCAGTGAGGGAAAATCGTTTTGACACACACACATATAACTACAGGCTTATATGAAGATGCTTATACTCAAAGGTCTGACCTCGATGAAGAAGATGGCCCAGAACTTTGCCCAGGACTGTGACTCGCTCAGTGAACCGTGGCTCGCCAGGTGAGTTCCCTTGATGGAGAGGAAACCATGAGAGACGCCCATCAGCAGCATCCCCAGTGAGAACCACAACAGGTGAGAGGAGCCCAGCAACAGAAAGGCTGGAAGGCAGAACAGGCAGGGAGAAACCAAAACAAACAGTCATAAATCCCCACAGGTGTCCCCATTTACTTTTCTGACCTTTGACCTCAGTTTTTTGGACATTTTAAAGACACACAAGTGCTGTATCTGTGCTGCCACAACTGCTTTTGACTACAGCAGCAGTGTGGCTTTCATCCATGAACAGCTGGGAAACAGGAAGATCAGGTGTAGGAATGAAACTTTATCTTCCTTTGGGGTTGTGTGTGTGTGTGTGTGTGTGTGTGTGTGTGTGTTGGTGTGTGCCTTGCACTCTGTCACCACAGATGCTTCCCTGCGCGGTGACATGATCCAGAAGATTCTCTGTCTTGTATATAATCATTCAAATCTAATATCAAAGGCCCAGACAGTTATTCTGAGATGACAGACGACCTCTATGTAATTAGATTGACATAACTCAATGAAATGAGAATGATACTTACAGGGTGTGTGGTGCTGACAGATTGGGCTTTTAACCTGTATTAGCCATGTAACACAAAGACTCAGCGGCTCCCTGTGGCTTTGGGTGTCATGTTCTTTATCTAAGCTCATAAGATCTGCTGTTAACATGCGGCACCTCCAGCTTGTTTTGAGGTTCAGTGATAACACAATGACAAACGCCACAAAAGGCCTTATAGAGTCGCCACATGTGGTTTAAAATCAGCAGAGGTCCCCTTTAATTGTAGGAACGAGTGTGGATTACAGGCGTGAATTTGAACTAGAATGTTCTGTGGTGCTCAAGTGACATGAGTCACAATGACCACTCGCCTTGATTGAGGTCAGAAGGTGACCAGGAGTGACCCACATGCAGGGTAACCGTCGGATACCATGAGCGAGTTTTTACCAATGATGAAAACAAGACTGAAGCTTTTCATGATCACAATAAAAGTATTAACTGACAGATCAAATGAATGGGGATCATTGATAGGGCGACGTCATTATCTGGGACAACACATAGTTCATCTGTCATAGTAGTCGTCATTGTAATATTTTTAAATGTATTGCTGTAACTATAACATTACTCATGGAAGTTATTTCTGTACTGCCAATGTCTGACTGTTATTGATCCTGTTAGGAGAGTCAAGAGAGGGTAAAGACAAATCTAAAAATGTACTGACTGATTGTTTGTTATATTAAGACATCACAAATATGTTGGTACAGGTTAGAGAACAAGTGAGTTTACAGACATTCTTCTACTTTTAATTATTATTAAAGTTGAGGACTCCAGTGAATAAAAAATACAAGATTCTGTATTGGTAAACTTCAGTCAAAAGAGAATTCTAATAAATAATTTCAAATAAAAACACAAAACAGTACAATTTAATTGATCAGTTTTTTTCCCCAAACATTGACACTCACTACTGATAACCGAGCCAGTATCTTTCCAATATCATTCAAGAATTGTTGTTTGAGTTAGAAGTACAAGGTTGTTTTGGATGTAAAGTCATATTATTAAAGCCTACAGAAACTTCTTCACAACAAATATTTTAACTTTAGATCCTTGAGTATGTCTTTTTTGCTGAATCATCCATGCAAAAGAAGTCATGTTGACCTGAATGGAGATGTGACCGTGTGTAGTTTCTTACCAGGTGGCAGGAAGAAGAAAGCTCCAGTCAGGATGCAACAATCGATCCCCCTTCTCTCCCACCAGCTGCTCTCTCTGATCACCGTCTGCACCATCCTGGTCAGCTCCATCATCAGTGACTCCTTATCACCTGTCTCTCCCGTCTCCTTACACTTCATCTCTTCATCTCTACGTTCCCTCACCGAATTCCCAGAGTCTCCTTTCCGTTTGAACACCATCTCTCCATCCCCGTGTTTCCCATTCCTCTCTCTGCCTCTCCCGTCGTCTTCCTCCCTCCACTCCTCCGGCACATTCTGCATGCTGGCTGGTGTCGTGAACTGACCGCCACCTGAAGTTGAAGTGGCGATCAGTGCATTCAATCTGTGTTCTCTTGCAGCAGCACTTCCTAACCCTTGTCTAAACACTCCCTCCCTGGTCATAAAGTCCAAAGGCCAAGGTTACCAATTGCAAAAGTCCATATTGACAAGGGACATTGTGAGAGAAGCCCAGCCCACTTTGCTCTTGCTCTAACAGACGTGTGGACCCTCCTCTTTATTGCTTCTTATCATCTTCTTTTCTTTTCAGTAGTTCTCTCTTTGTTTTGCCTTGTTTGCCAGTTTCTGATGTAATCCCATGGAACCGGCTGAAGAATACTTTGTTCTAGGACACAGAAATAATGTTGCCTACGGTGCGATGAATCAAGAAAGGCTCCTACAAAGCACTTACACAGGCAAAGCAGCAAGAAACAACTTCAACAGCACCCCCCTCCTTCTCCCTCTCTCTTACTCTTTCTCTCTCTCTCTCATACATTCTGCATGCCGTGCACTCACCCCCTCCGTTCCTTTGTTTGGGCTTCTCTCCTCTCCTCTCCCCCTCCTCTCTCATCTGTCGAACAGTAACCTTGGCAAATGTCCTGGGAAAGGAGAGGGAGAGAGGAGGGCTGAGGGAAGGAAGGGAGAGGATTCGATACGGCTCTTAAGCACTGGCGTGACTGAGGCGTGCCAATTTTTTTTCTTAAACCTTTATTTAACCACAACATGAAGAGATACACTGCAATTCTTCACACTTAATCAGGCAAATCGCCCCCTGATTGACCAATGTGTCTGTCTACTCCGCTCTAATGGCTCTCTGCTTGGCCTAAGTACAACTTTAGTCATTGAAAATACTGCTCTAACTGGCCCAAAACTCTTTTCTCTTCCATTTGCTCAACAAAAGTGACCACCTAATAGAGCCATGCGCCCTTTTGTATGGTACATATACTGTAGTTTAGCCTATGGTTGGCCTGAGAGCCCCTGATTCCCTGCTGGTTGGAGAAAGAGTTTCTCAGCCTATTTGCTGTCTTGTAGGCGTCTGCTCAATTCAATGCTCCTCTAGTATGACATTAAAAATAACCCCTAACTCTGTCCCCATGTGTAAACAAGGCGCGTGTTTGTCATTCTCACTCCTCGCTCTTGAGTTTGGGCCCAACACTGCTGCTCAATGCTCTCAGTAGTTGCTGCTAGAGGATAGGTTTGAGTGAGAAAACAGGAGATACTGGACCCCCAGATAGTTGACATGAGTATGAAGGTTAGAGTGTATGTGTGTGTGTGTTGGCTGCATATATCTGGTGTCAGTGCTTCTTTGTTCTTGGAGACAGGCCAGTGTTCTGGGCTTGAGGCCATGCTGACTGCAGTGTGCTCTTTAAAAGATACAGGCACTATATTTCTTTACTGCATGATAGTGCAGAGGAGGGAACATTACCACAGCAAGAAGTCTGACAGCTCTGCTTACATCCTCTCACAGACCCCCAGTGTGTGTGTTTTATTTATTTAAGCTTTGATCTCAGCCCTTTCTTCAGACAGGTACAGGATGCATAAAGAGTGTACAGAGCATATACAGCACCCTTAACACACACACGCCTATAAGATGCAATCCAACATGTCAGGCCTGCAACTTGTGCTACCCACGAAACAGGGGGAGAACAGAGAACATGACAGAAGTTCTTGTTTGGTCTTGGTGTCCATAGTAACATGAAGAGAACCTTACCAAAGTATGTTTGTTAGGTCTTTAGGGGAAGGCCTCAGGATGGTATTGTTTTTGTTTTTCACCTGGTCCTGTTGACATTGTGTAAGAGGAGTTGAAGAGGAGTTGCCGACATCATCTTCTTCTAGATCTTCAACCACAACTGTCAAAAATGTATCAAATCCCTTCATATTGCTGAATCAGCAACATCTTACCTGTATATTGGTGCCCCATCATGTTGTCTACCTGTGTTTACTGAAGTAGAAGTACTGATAACACAATGCAAACATGCTTCTGTTCGGGTAAATATACTGAATTCAAAATTTAAATGAAGTAAAAATAATAAGTAAACAGTCAAATGCACCCACAGATCCAAAGACAGGAAGTGCCAAATCAACCAGCTGGAGCAGAATGTGGGCACATCTTCATCTTTTATTACAAAAACAGCACATAAAAAGGTGAATTCATGCACAACGTCATACTTCCAAGTGCACAGGCAGACCTTTAGTGAAACCTAACCCCCCCCCCAGTAACCCGAGATAACAGTGTTATCTAGCACACACTCCAATAACCTCACAGTGACACCAAAGCGTTGCGTAACACCTGGCAGTGGCTATTTTCATCCATCCTTAGTATCAAGTCATTATAGTGTGTGTGCTGTAATTAACATTTATCAACATGTTGAAAGTAAGAAAACTGTACAACAAAGTAGTAACTAAATGAAAAAACATATCCAGGAGTGTGATAAGGTACAGAACAACAATACAACAATACATTGATCATTCATTAATGCAGTATACAAAGATAAACAGGCGTTACGCTAACAAACAAACAGTGCAAACACAATATATGCTATTTGTATGTGTTTGTGAGTCGGTACTCTAAATGTGGCAAAAGTTTTCACGATTTTTTTATGATTTTCATACCATTAAGAAGTCAGAAAGCTCATGTTCCAGATTGCCACTTGTCAACATTGAATACATGGAAGACTTTTTAAAAAACAACAAAATAGCTGCTGGCGTGTGTTTCATAAATGCATAACATCTTCACTGTAATGTAAATAAAATATAAAATTATATGAGGTTTAAAATTGACTGTACTGCAAAACTACAAAAAAATGATATTGTTTTTGTATGTCACCGCTAGATGGGGCCATTTACCCATATATACCTGGAGCTGCTACTTTTGGAGCTGCAAAGATGAAGGCCGTGCCACTGACTGCACTAACTGCCGCTGTTCCTTTGAGTTCAGTCCTGAAATGAAATGATGCCTGTTAATACTGTTTTAATATGTCCTGCCTATGATTGACATCCAAAGCTGTTGTGCATTGTATTGTGGAACACTAGTGTTAACCATTGCCACATTCATTTTAGTCTGCATACTGACACTACATGTATAGGTATGTGTATAGTTTGTAGTTGTTGTATATTAGTAGCATTGACATTAAAAAATGTCTTTCACACTGCGATTTATGTGACGTCCCATCCAAATGCCCTCAACAGATGCTGCCCCACTTTGTGCCTGTCATATAATCATCATGCTCCAATATGATCACAGAGACTTTCTATGTGAATAATTCAAAGTACAGACAATGATGAAATAAGATGGACAGACTGGGGCGATCCTGATGCATGCAGCAATGTCAGCTTATCTGGAACAGAGAGGCGGTGGTGGGAATCCAGGTTGCTCTCTGGTGACTTTTAAAGCTCAGTGTCTTCAATGGCCTCTGGCTCATCCAGAGTATCCAAACGTCTTTTGCAGGCATCCAGCAGTTTTTTCCTGGGCCCCAGTGGGATGTGGATACTGGTGAGGTCCTTGTCTGAGCAAAGCAGCAAAGCTTCAAGGTCTATTTTCTCCCTCCTGAAGATGGGCATCAACTCACCGAGGCTCTGAGTGGCTAAGAAAGTCTCCAGAGGACTGTTCTCAGGCTCCATGTCCTCATCCAGTCCAAGGTCCTCCTCCTCCCAGGGCAACTCCTGTAGGTTTCTGTCCTGCAGGCTCAAGGCACTGCCAATACTGTCCTCATCCAGACTGGGTGAGCGTCGAGGCAGGCGCCCACGGAGACGCACGTTAGGAGCTCTGCCCACCGGTTCGCTCCCCGCCACACTCCCCTCATCCCGTGCCCCGATCCCAAACAAGCCTCCGCTCATGTAGTTCCTTCTGAACACCATGGTGCCTAATCCAGGTCGGGTGAAGAGCGAATCACGGCCCGAGTCTCCACTGATCTCAGAGTAGGCGGCCTCGTGGAGACCTGGGTCGCTGATGGCACGGGAGATGGTGTCTGCGTCGTCGTAGTGGTCATGGCCGCCGCCTGTGAACATGTCGCGGATGTTGAGGCGCTGGCGTTCCTTGGGGTTGGCGTACGTGCCCTGTTTGAGGAACATGACGTCGCTGCCGAGCTGCAGCCCGGAGAGCGATCGTATGCTCTTCCTCCCGTCTTCATAGATCTTGAACGTCCCGTCTACCTGCTTCTTCTTCTCAAGCTTCTTCTGGATCTTAGCCTTTCCTTTGGCTGTGGAGTGCAGGGTGGCCTGAGAAGAGAAGAGAGGACACATTCGGCAAAGAAATCAGCTTCATTACCAAGCATTTATGGGCATCTAAATGTGGCAATTGCACAATTTGTTCAGTATGTACAATCAGCCGGGGTGAAAGGAATCTGCTGTAACCAGAAACACATGACACATGGCTCACCCAAATATGTTTAAATATGTATAATATGTATCAATGCTTAAGTATAATCTGATAGTTTGACCCTCCCAACACCTCTCAATGTTCATGTGTTGTCTAAACTGTACTGAACTCCAAGAAATCACATTAAGAGGCATTAGAGGAGCATCTACCTGCGAGTATGGCATGTTGGAGGTGATTGTGTTATACTGGGGCTGTTTGCGGCTCAGTGTGCTGCTGCTTGTGTAGCTAGAAAAACTAATAGCGTCCATGTTGTCTAAAGCCGCCGACTCCTTCCGGAACTTCTTCTCCATCCGTTCCCGGTGCTTCCTCTGGAGGTCGGCACAGTCTTTCATCCGACGCTCGGCCGCACGGAAGGCCCGGTCCTTCAGTTTGTTCACCAGCCTGGGGTTGAGGGTGATCTGCTTGGCGGCAATGGAGTCCAGGTATCGAACGCAGTCCATGTGGCCCTTGGTGGCGGCCATGTCCAGGGGTGTGTGGTAGTCGTTGTCCAGACACCACACGTTGGCACCGAAAGCCACCAGGAAGGACAGGCAGTTGTGGTGGCCGTTGGCAGCAGCCAGATGAAGAGGCGTGTTCCCCCAGATGTCACATTTATCCGGATCTCCTCTGTAAGACAGAACATGGGGATAAAGAGTCTCATGTAGTAAATCTATGCATCAGATCGGTTTTAGGCAGAGTAAACTGTGGAACTCCACTTCAAAGTTCTTCCTCTTCCTGTGTTCCCACAAACACATGTCCGGGCCTCTGCTGAAGCTGATCAATAATGTAAATGCTGCAGGTTAAACATGACAGAGGTGACTTTGCATTATTTATCCCACACACCGTGAGTCATTTTTCACTGACACCCACACAGACAGTGTTACCACACACCACAGGGTCAACACCTTTACCAGCATCAACCTTGATTTCTGCCACTGTCTGCACCGTCACAGACTGGCATTCAATCTTGTACGACACAAATTGGCATTAACAGACAGAAAAAGAGTCTATTTTATGTTTCAAAGCATCGCCAGTGCCAGGATCTGTTGACAGGCCTATTAAGCTGATCATATTCCAAACATCCAGCCAAGAAAATGTCTCTGTGTCGTAATATAAGCAAGGAATCAAACCTAATTGTCTTGACGACGTGTAGCTCTGAGTCAGACATCCAGTCACCAATTCATACTAAACAACCTGCGTGCATCATTAATAGAAAAGAAATAGAAAACATAATTAGGTGAAGGCTGATTATGTTTTCATTATCATTTATAGCTTTTGTGATGACATTTTCTTCTTTAGTTCAGTTCCCTCATGTTTATAATGGGGCTGTACAGTTAAGGGATTTTTAATATTGTAAAAATCCCTTAATTAATATCAGAATTTGGCCACCTGCAATTACCAAATCATGTGACATTTTTTTTACATATATAATAGTGTGCCAAGTGCTCCAAATTATGGTAATTGTAATTGTAGCCTGCCTGTATTCTGGTGTAATTACGGTAATCCTACAGCTGCCCTGTGGAGCCAGACGCTCTAAAATGCAGAGGTTTGGAGGGAAGTGTTAACTTCTTTAGAGACAAGAATTATGAGGATTTTGTTGTTTTACATCTATGTATACACAAGTGCAACTCAATAAATTAGAATTTGGTCTTATCCCCATGATTGTGTAGCCGACTGAAGCAGACTGAGAGACAAGAGAAAGGCTCAGGAAACCTCAGCAGGTGATTTGAGTTAACGAGCTGATTAGAGTGAGACACCCTGAGGATACAGGACTGAACTTTATCACAGTATTCTAATGTTCTGAGACTGAATTTGGGGTTTCCATGAGCTGTAAGCCAGAATCATCAACATTAAAACAAATAAAGGCTTGAAATATTTGTAATGAATCTATAATATATGAGTTTCACTTTTTGAATTGAATTACTGAAATAAATCAACTTTTCCACAATATTCTAATTTATTGAGATGCACCTGTAGGTTTGTACATTTAAGACCTTTTTCCAGGAATTTTGGGAAATTTAATACATTTTGAGTGTCATTGTATTGATTAGCTGTAACGTTAATTGTTTTATCACTAATTGTTTCCTGTAAAACACACCATAACAATACCTTGGTCCTTCATTAGTCCCCCTTCTCCTGTGAAGTCTGATCCGAGACACAGCTCTCGTCATCTCGGTGTGACTCACATCCACTCTGTACTGCAGCCTCCAGGGAGCCCGATGGGAGGAAGCCGCTCTATCCATCACTCTGACCTTTCCCTCTGCCTGTAATCTCTGTCTGCCGTTAAGTCCAAACATCCGTCTCCACTCCTCTACGTTACTGCACGCCTTATAAACCTGCCACACTAACATGACATACTCTCTCCCCTCCTCTCACTGAAACACACAACCCTTAAATGGCTAGGAAATAAATACCAGACTGTATGAAAGGCTACTTTGTCCCACTCCTAAACCTCCGACAATAGATTTGGACTTCTCCGATACTTAACCTGCAACTTATCTTAAGTAGAATATAGACTTACTCCTTAAGCCTCTTTTCATTATCTCCATTATTATAAGTCTTAATCCAAAAGAGCGGAGACGATATTGTACATCAGCCTTATGAGTTTCTGAGCTTATAAGCATGAGTGAAGAAAAGAAGGAAGTAAAGGCCTCTCAGTAACTGATCTGTATTAAAAATGACACTGCTGCTATGTAATGGATCAGTCTGAGATTAAATACAAATGGATCATACTTCAGATGTTTTCCTCGTCCGATCCTGCTCTATCTGCATACGCGTTGCGTTATGGGGGGTATAAATGTGTGTGAGTGTTAGTGAGGGCTTTCCTTCTCCAGCTTGACCTTTAATTCTCTGTAATTAGGCTGTTAGATTGTAGAGCAGTTCATCTCCAGGGTAAAGGGCGATGGAGCACGTATGGTATAGTATGATTTCACTTCATATATGAGATTGGAATATTGATAGAGCTCTTTACATTGTCCTTAAATGTCTCACACATTAGATAGATA
The DNA here is from genome assembly GCF_046128005.1 of Genypterus blacodes. Taxonomy (NCBI): domain Eukaryota; kingdom Metazoa; phylum Chordata; class Actinopteri; order Ophidiiformes; family Ophidiidae; genus Genypterus; species Genypterus blacodes. The sequence continues at coordinate 3,526,692 of NW_027466867.1, forward strand.
GATAGATAGATAGATAGATAGATAGATAGATAGATAGATAGATAGATAGATAGATAGATAACAACACTTTCTGAATTCTGATGTTGTTTTGGATATTTGTGACACCAGTGGAAAGTAGATCTGGCCACAAAAATTATCTTTCCACCTGACAGGTGACTGATCGAGCCTTGTTTGTAAAGGTGATACGGGCTATACACACTGAGCTCGATCGCGCCTGTGCGTAAAAGTGGCACCACGAGTTTCTCCTCCACTCTGCCAGCAGCCGGTGGAAGTGTGTGTTTGGTGTTTTGCGTGTTGTGAACTCACCCTCTCCCCACAATGAGCCGGAGCGCCTCTAGGTTGCCGTGGTAAGCGGCCCATAGGGTCGGTGTCATCCCATCCTCATCCGGTGCGTTCAGGTCCTTCCGTGTGGCGTCCTTCAGCAGGTTCAGGTAGCCGTCCCGGGCCGCCCGGTGGTACCGGTCGTTCATGGCGCCCCTTGGGCTTCGGTAGCCTGGCTTAGTCTAAGTTTGGTGCCATGGCGGACCGCAGGGGTTTGCCTTGTGTTTTCGGCAGCTTTGCTCCTGGCGTGTCCGGACGGGCGGCCGGCCTGGAGAGGCAGGGAGCGCGCACAGGGGCGCGCCTGGTTGCCAGGGGACAAACAGCAGGCGGGTTTGTTGTCAGGCAGCAGCAGCGTCAATCATGAAGGACCCGCCCCCTTTTCGTGTCAATAGAATAGAATAGAATAGAATACATAATTACAAATTACAACAGAAAGGAAAGTGTATGGTTTAATAGAAAAGAGTGGTAGGGCGTAGGCTGACTGAATAGAGTGCAGGTCAGTATACAGCAGAATCATTTGGAGTGGATAGCATCACAGTGTAGTGTTATACAGTACACAGTACTTTAGATTATAGTACAATGCCATAATACAATAGAACAACTTTGATTAGCTTAAAGTGCACAATAATTCACAGTACAGTAACAGTACAACACAGTGCATTTTAGTAGAATACAGTGATCTGTGGCAATATAAGGAATTTCATGGCAATGCAGTACAATAGCAGAGTGTGTACTCTAATGGAACAGAAGAAAGACTAGACCAGTGGTTCTTAACCTGGGTTCAATCGAACCCCAGGGGTTCGGTGAGTCATTCTCAGGGGTTCTGCAGGGGTCAAGACACAAACAGTATAGCCCGGTTCACACTAGCAATTGACTGCCGACAACTTGGCAACACACAATTTTTCTTCGCCGTGTTAGATTACAAATGGTAAAAAATGGTTTCATCCCACCCTAGTTAATAAAACAACATCCATCTTTGATTTTTACGACTATGTCAAATCCTATTCGTCTCCAGTTCAATTGTGTATGGATTGAGGATTATTGGAGTAAAACAAACATTGAAAAACTTGTCAAAGGTTTTTGACATTTGTTTTCTGTGTTTATGAGCCATGCTGAGTGCCAGAACGAGCTCAGTCGAACATGAAACATGGGGGCAAGTGTAGATGTAATGTTGGACCACTTCCTTGACATGAAGCTCCATTATTCTGTCCATCAAAACCCAACAATCCAAGAATGCAAGACATTTTTAAGACTTGTTTTCTCTGCAGGGTTTGGGATTTATATAGATGTACATATGTGTGTGAATGCAAAAGCTACCAGTAGCAGGGCCCTCCCAGTGAGCAACAACTGTATGTGTGTGTGTAATGCTTTAAAGAGGAGTCACGCAGGTGGGACCACAGCTAGGCAATGGAGCAGAGAATAGTCAAGACAAAAGAGTGATAACAGACCACAGCAGTCAAATACCTCGACAAAATCACAAAATCACAAAATCATTGAACTTCAGCAGAGCAAGTTCAACAGCAACTCATCAGAACAACAACACCCTCAACGTTTTGATGTCACCAAATCGTACCATACCCTCTTATTGCTGAGAAAGCCCTTGAGATAGTCACACCGTTTGTTACAATGTACCTTTGCGAGCAATCCTTTTCGAGGATGGCAGACATGAAAACTAACAAAAAGAAACAGACTTTGTTGCGAAAATGATATGAGAGTGGCACTTCCCAAGGTGAAGCCGCGCATTTCTCAACTTGTATCTAAAAGGCAACAGCAAAAGTCACATTGATTTGCAGTAAATATTCATTGAGTTATGGTTTTGTGTCAAATTCATGTTTTGTTGGTTTTGTTCTTTGAACACAATGATTTTGTGTGCAACTGATGCACTGATAAAATATATACCTAAGTTTTGAAGAAATCACATTTTATTTTTTTAATTACAAAGGGTTCGGTGAATGCACTGATGAAGCATGCAGGGTTCAGTACCTCAGATAAGTTTAAGAACCACTGGACTAGACTATGTTGTTTCTACAACAGAGACAGAATAATACAAAAAATTGATAATGAAGTAGCACAAATAAAGCACAGCATAATACTATACAACACAATAACATAGTGTATAATAGAGAAATCTACACTAAAAAACAATACATGTGAGCAAATGTGTGTGCAGTGCAATAAAATAATATAAACCACGTCATATCACACTCTTCCGGGTGCCTAACGCTCTGCTGTGCACTGAGGATCAGCCACTGGTGAGTAGGATCATTGACTGAAATTTTGTATATCAATAATCAGGGAAATGACTTGAGAGTACTGTGATTAATTCTGATCATCTGTAGAGTTATATTACCAACAAAGAGTCACTGATTGATTTTTATGAACCTGATTTTATTCCAATCTGCTGTGTTCAAACACCGCAGGGCTACAAATGAGACATCAGTGATTGATTGTGATGATGGTGGTTGTGTTGTTTGTATCAAGTCAGTAATCCTCCCATTTTAGATTCATGAAGACAGAAGAAATGATTATATTCGTGCTATTATAAGATGCTGTATACACACTCTGCCACGCTTTGCTGGTTCCCAGTAATTTCCCATCATCATTTAACCATCTGTTCGCAAACATGTCCTCACATGACATCATCTAATATAACAGCACAGACAGTCAATCAAATGTATTTCAATGTTGAAGAGTTACCGTTCGCTAACCGTAATCGTTAGTAGTCAGTTTAGAGCAAAATGTAAGTGTAGAATGCAAATAAGAAACAACAGAATACAGATAATACAATAAATAAAACATTAATAGGAGCTATGAGAACAACAATTAACAATAGAACTGACTGAAAGCAAAATGATAGAAACAATAGAACAAGCAATAGCAAACATTGTCATTAGAGCACAGATGTTGCAATGTAATAGACTTCAGAGGCATGTCAGGCCATTTGAACACATTAACATATTTGTTTATAACATATTTCTCATATTTAGGTCCTTTAAGCTGCGATAAGAGCTCAAATCTGTAGTCTGAATCCAGAGTCTTATCGGGTTTGAGTGGACCGTGAGTTACTACCTGTGGCACCGCAGTGATAAGGACAGGTTTACAGTCATAAGGCAAGGTGTGAACTGAAAGCAAACACCGTTACAAGACTGCCCAACCTGAATGTTCCCTTCAAAATAAAGCTAATTAACTCTCATGTATAACTTTCAAGCAAAGCAGACAATAAGCCAAGCACACAACATGTAAATGATCTGCTGAGATAGCTGAAAGCATCTGAGGGGACTTTGTTTAAACAGCACTACAGGTAGAAAAGGTCAACATGGGGCGTGGACAACTTACTTGGAGCTTTTCATATGAAAGGTGTGCCATGGTTAGACTGAAGTACTGGATTGTGACCACACCTACTTACTTACTTACTTACTTCCTTTCAAACTGGTCTCTTTCACATGCCTTCACATGTTGAACCAGAGTGTTACACATCGGCTTCACGTGCGAATGCAGGAGATAAACACCCGGAAACTGAATGGACAGGAGAAAAGGAAAGAAAGGGTGAAAGAAACCAACATTTGTTTTAGGAAACTGGCTGTCTGCACTGAGGGAAGGTGAACATGAATCCTGATCCAGGCACCGCAGGCATCTCAGAGCAGGATGAGACCAGGAATGGCTCAGACCACGCAACGGAGGAGCAACCAGAGCTGGATCCGCTCCTGCTTTGGGTCCCCAGTGGTCGACGTCTCATATCTGGATTGTTGGGTCTGAATGTGGTCCTGCTGGGAACGGCGCTGGTGGCGGGTCAGGCCTTTAACCCGCTGGGCCTGAAGCACCAGGAGCCCCAGGTGTTCCTCCTGCTGCTGATGGGATTCAGTTTGGTGTGGATGCTCTGGTACCTGCTGTGGGCCCGGAAACAGCCCGGCATCTGTCCACACAAAGACCACCATGCCGGGGGGATCACCGTAACATGTAAGGTCCTGTTTATTATCACTGGGACAGGAAAATTACAGTTATTACATCCAGCAAGAGTGATTGGAGTGTTTGGTTGGGCATGTGATGTTGTGTGGTGGAAATAAAATAATGCTTACACCAAAAACAAACCCAGAGGTGAAGAGGTGAAGCGGAGAGGCTTGACATCTTAGATAGTCTGAGTGTTACAGATACACAGCTGCTGTGTTGTGTACCAAGGTTACATGTTGTGCAAACACAACATGTAACCTTGGGCGAGGAAATTAAAAGAGACATTCCCTCTCCTCAAACAGCCAGGTGGGCAATAGTAACCACAGGCGGAGGAGGAGAATGAATAACAAAGAAGAGATGTAAGATAAACAGAGAACGAGAGAGAGAGAGAAGAACATCATGAATAAATACATCAGGAGAGTTAACATATGGCAGCAGTGGAGGCGACAGAGAGGGTGAAGTTGGTTGAAGGGGGCGGGTGTGTGTGTGTGTGTGTGTGGGGCGGGGTAGTTGTAATGTAACTACTTTCCTGAGAGAGTAGTTTGGATCAATAACTTCAAATCCTGTTTCAAAGTAGCTTCCCCACCCACTGCTAATAAGTCTTAGGGGAGCAGTGATTCATTCATGTACTTCCTCCAGCTGATTCTTCATTATCAATGTAAGTGGTTTCCCTAAAAACTTGTGGTTCTGTTATCCTGGTGATCGGCCCACCAAGCTTCATCACAGCTGAATTCTGTTTACACCACCGACAATGGGGACAAGGAGTTTAGTTTAGGTAAAATGCCACAGAAACTATAAAGATATGCACGAGATAATTGCTGGTCTTCTTCTCCTGTTCTGTTCCAGTGGTCCTCCTGCTGTTCGCTGCGTTCAGCCTGCTGCTGTTCATCTTCAGGGTGGGTTATCTGCTCAGCATGAGGGCCTGTAAGCCTCTCAGTAAGGTTCTGTCACCGTTCTTCGAAGCTCCATTTCTGGGGTTGCAGGTAATCTTCACAGAACAGTACAGAGAAAATGATCACAGCTACTTTAAACCAGAATGACTCACTGATTCCATTCATTGATGAAACAAACAAAGCACAAATACAAAGTAAATATTGTATTACTCAACTTACAAGAGCAAAGAAATACTTAGTAAATATAAATCCTGTCTGATTTTTGTTTCTTCCAATTGTTGTTGACTACATTAGTTGGCTGTCTGGGTAATATGAGGGTTGATTGAAAAGTTCTAAACCTGAAACACGGGCAGTAATATAAATCCTAATCTGTTTCCTATAATAAAATGCCTTCTATTGGAATCCTTTTCGTGGAAGGAGCTAACGTATGAAAATCAATGACAACAGTTTGAAGTTACTGTTTTCTATGCTATACGCTAAATAAACTCAGAATAGTATACAGTCGAATAACTTCTCATCACTAATACTTGAAAGGTGGCTAAGATAAAAACCAATCAAACTAAAGTGTTCAGCAACAGGAGTAGTTAAAAAGTATTCAAACACCAATGTATTTGTAAGTGATAATCATGATTTGCATGTCGTTTCCATACCAGCTGTGTGCCACACCTGCTTTCAATCTGTTCCTTTTTCTGTAGAAATCTCTGCATTTATTGTAAAAACATCCTGAGATATAAACTTCAGATTCTTATAAGTGTGTGTTTGTGAATAACAGCTTATTTCCTCTTGCAGTCATATTTGCTGTGGGCTCATTCCAAAGACTGCATTCACCGACACAAGGTCATCACAAGGTGCATGTCTATAATTAGTTTGGTATGATAATTTGTGGGTTATTGCACGTTACATGATGTATTTGCATATTATCGTATTTGTTTGCTTCGTTTGCTTTGTTGCATTTGACTTTGGTTTTATATTTCCATGTGGAATGCCATGTTAATTCAGATCTGGACTCATGTTGATTCTCTCTGCCGACCTGCTGCTGTGGCTGAACGCCGTGACCGAGGACACCATCCATCAGGAGATCGAGTTAGAGAGGGAAGGAGGGACTGAACTCAGCCACAAAAACTCAACAGAAAACATAGGTATGGGAGTGGAAGGAACAAAGCTGGGACTTCTAAGGTTTTCTGGGAATTTGGGGTTTTTATGGAAGTCTATTCATGCAGATGTTAGCCCAGAAGAAGGGTGGGACTGTGGCCAACAAGATGTATCATACATATACAGGGCTAACAGGGTTGATTGATATATTCTGAGCCATCACAAACTAAATCCCTTATCATGTTTCACTTACCTGAAGCATCACAGTATTACCCTTTGCGCCCTTCCTCGTGTAAGGCTCAGAACTTATCAATCAACCATTGTCCTTAATCAATTAGTACTAAAAATGGCACTGCACATTATCATCCATGTTTCCCTCTAGGAATGACCAATTCCACATTTTGTCAGTGCAGTGGCAGTCCGCTCTGTCTCATCTTCAGGAAAGGTTTGGAAGTTCTTTATCCTTTCAACATGGAGTACTACCTGATGGCAGGCTGCATGATTTATGTCATGTGGAAGAATGTGGGCCGTAGGATGAGTCCAGCTTCCCACCCGCACGGCGCTCAGAAGCTGAGCCTACGGATCGTTTACAAGGGCGGGGTCTTCTTCGGCCTCCTGTTTGGCGTCCTGGCCCTCGTCGCAGGAGTGACCATCTTCATCCTCTATCAGGTCTGGGTGAGCCTGCCGCAGTACCGCATCACCGCCTTCCTCGTATTTTACGGATACCACCTGGCGATCATGCCTGTCATGTCTCTGTGCTCCCTGGTTGGTCTGCTGGTCCACAGGCTAGACAGGAGAGCGCAGGAAGGGGGGCATAACCCCACCCGCAGCCTGGATGTCATCCTCCTGGTCGGGGCCGCTTTGGGTCAGTTGGCCCTGTCCTACTTCTCCCTGGTGGCGGCCCTGGCTGTGGGGACCGGCTGGCCCCTGGGGGAACTGGACTTGTCCTACTCCCTCCTCAGCCTGCTGGAACTCGTCGCCCAGAACATCTTTATCATAGAAGGACTACACAGGCACCCCAGTCTGCATGCCAAGAAGAAAGAAAGGCAGAGGAGCAGCATCTTTCTGGTAAATCCTCCTGTTTTACCTGAGGCCTGTTTGGTCAAATGACTTCCACAACTTTTAAGCGACAACTTATGCAACTCTTTATTTGTTCTCATGATTGCAGTCCAAAGTGTTAGAATGTCTCTCCACCTCCATTCTCTTCACAACCAATACTTCATTCTTCCTCCACCACTGATAACAACATTGTCCCACAGCTTAAGAAGAAGGTTGCTGTTCAGAAAGAAGACGAGGGGAAGACAGATACGTCACTGATGGAGGCTGACATGACAGCACCAACTGCAGGCCAGGAGAGCCACAGAGAGAACTCCTGGGCCAAAACAGTCATCCAAGAAATCTGTGCCTTCCTCATCCTGTCTAATATCATGGTAATGTCACGGGTTGTTCTAAAACCCATATACGAGGCTCTTCTCTGCGTGTTTACAATAAATACTTCTTCCCTCTTATAGCTGTGGATCATCCCTGCGTTTGGAGTTCACCCCCAGTTTGAGAACGGCCTGGGGAAAGAGTTCTTTGGCTTCAGCGCCTGGTTTGTCCTGGTGAACTTGGGTCAGCCGCTGGGGGTTTTCTATCGGATGCACTCTGTGGCAGCGCTGATGGAGCTGCTCACCTCTGCTTAACACTCAAGACCCAGGAAACATCTAAACACAGATTGGACTTGGAACATATTTAGCCTCATGTGCACATTGGGCAACAGAATGTATTTCCTGACCTTTTTTTCTGTCATTCTCTCTATCTAACCACGTTTCTGTCTCTTATCAGGTCATGTTGTCGTGTCTCTTTCCAGCTCATTTGTGGAAAAACTGTAAACTGTAAAAGTATAACAGCATCCTTTAGTTTAGTGTCTCGTGATGATTTTCCATCTGTAGCAACAAGATTCAAAGGTATAAAATGATATTCACACAATGTGGACAAGCTGAATTCAATAATCAGGTCAAAGAACATTTGTTTGAAACATTTTACCTGAACGACTCACACTTCTTTCTGTTCTGAAGTTTTAAGTTATCAAGAAAAATGAGACGCATGATTGTCAGCACTTGTTTGGAGTCTTCCTCTGTCATAGTTCAGGTGCGATGAAGGTAAACCCGTTGGTCTTGTCGATGAGTGTGGGAAGAGGGAGTGCAGAACGTCAGGCACACAGGGGTTCACTGCCGCTCCCTCTAAATCCTCTGGATCTCAAACAGTCTTATATCCGTGTCGTACCAGATTGGAGGATCCACATTACTATGGTAACAAGAGTCAGAGAAAAGACATTGAGTCATTGTTCAAACTCAAACCGTGACGGCAAAAAGCCTTTCTGGCAAAGCCGCTCCGAAATTGTGTTTACTCTCTCAGGCTTGCCGACCAGACAAACAACTCGATACCTGTTAGACGTACTTTGTTTGGAACACATATCTCCATTCCTAGAGCAAATAGAGCGGCACTTCAAGATCTTTGACTTACCGTAAGTAGATAACGCCCCACATGTAGGTGCGGAACCAGATGGCGGTGCCGGCGTTGGCTTGGTACTTCCTGATGAGGATGGGATGAGGGACGGGCAGGAGGCCGACTAGGGTGCCATGCTGAAGGAATTTGAGGATTTCGGACTCATCTGTCAAACCCCTGAGGAAGAAGTGACGAGTTTGTTAGCCCAACCCTGAACTCTCAACGCTCACTATCACCATAACCCTCAAATCTCTTTGTTGTAGAATTTCTTACTTGTCAATGCAAATTTTCTCCACCTGAGGAACTAATACTTGTAAGAGCCGCATGATCGTCTGAAGAGGGAGTTTTGTCTTCCATGACACCACCTGAGAACAAATACAGGAAGAAGACGCACGTCAGACTCTACCTTATATAAATAACACGGAAAAAAACAAACACGACTGAAGGAGGAAAGGTTCTAACCCAGTCTGAATTGGGGTTCCAGGATATTGACAACCCACTTCCTGCTGCTTCTGATTCGGTGTGGTAAACCTGAGGACAGAACATGAGCAGTATGAGCATCACTTTCATTCACCATCACCTCAGAGGAATGAGAGTAAGAGTGTCAGAGATCAGAGGCCTGGAGTACCTCATGGTCTCTCTCTGAGTTGGACTCTGTGTCGCTGGCTCCAGGTACGGCTTCTGCGTTGCTGTCAGGAGCCTGTACAACGTCTGAGTGTGGTAGGGTAACCATGGTGCCATCCTCACCAACCTGGGATTTCTCTGTTATCTTATCCAGACCTGAGGAACCCAACAGGACTTGATTTGTTGATTTGATAGACTCATTGATTGGACAAACCTCCGTAACCCCCTAACAAACCGTGATGTTGATCAGTAAACCTTAGTATTGTGATACCTGGCGTGGCCTCCAGGCTGGCTTTGAGCGTCCCCGGCTCAGCGGGTCCGGCTGGCTTGGATCCCTCCATGGTCTCTACAGAACTGGCCCTGGAGATCCTCGTCGCAGGCTTTTTCTTCTTCTGCAGCGCCTTCTCGATAGATGGCATGTCAGACGGAAGGTTGGCCAACTGATGGAAGATGCTCCTCTTACGGATGATGGCGTACACCAGGTTAAAGTTACCTGGGGGGAGATTTAGGGCTTTGTAGTTAAAATAGAGGGCAAAAGAGAGCTCATACAGGCACCAACCACATCTTTGTTCTCACCGTCAAACTGATACTGGATGATGTTGTTGAAGACCTCCAACAGGAAGAAGACGAGGTGGTGGTTCTGTGGCGAGGAGAAGACGAACCATTGGGAGGAGAACGCCTCCAGGAGGTGGAGCAGCTTGTTGGCCGCCACCATAGACAGACTCTTCAGGTAAGGTGAGACTGTGGGGGTGATAAGGGGATGGAGGGGGGCAGGGGGAGATGGTTTTGGTCATTTCACACACAGTAGTTCTCCTTGTTAGCCAACAGGGGGCGTTGGTGAAGTTCAGATACTCACCATTCACTATGATGGTGAGCAGGCAGTCAAAGAGGGGCTGGAGGCGCTGGTGTCCACTTGTGATGATTTTGTGGAAGATCTTAAACATGAAAAAGTATGAAAAGCTCCTTATTAATGGAAAATAATCCCTATGACAAGGTTCTAATCTATTTGAGCTCCATACCAGACAACTTACCACAATGAGTAGGTCAGCATGCGTGCCTGTGAACACAGGAATGTCCATGGGGACGCGCAGAATGAACGGTTTGTTCAGACGGACGCCAAAGTTCCTCTCTCCACTTAGCAGCAGTAGGATGAACACACAGATGTGCATGAGACCAACGAGAGCTGCGGACGGATGGAAACACAAAGCTTTGTCAGTGTTCAGTAGAATGTGTTCAGTTACATTACGCCACAAAGTAAAGACTCACACTGATCTGCCCGGGCGTCGTTCAGGTAGAAGAGGATGGGAACCAGCATGTCCAACACATCACTGCTCTTCAGGACGAAGAAGAGGAATTTCTAAAAACACACACACAAGACACATTAAGTCTGCTTCACAAACATGTTGCTGATTGATTTTGTAGTCCTTCAGAACTAAATTCTTGAGCCAATATGTCTCCACACCTTATTGAAGTCACAGAGTTTCCAGAAGAGGATCAGCAGCTCCTGGTGGAACTGGATCTTCTTGGTTGAATGAGGCAAGTACGTCTGAAGCAAGGGGTTGTTGAGCAGCTTGGTCAGGCCTTTCAGGAGGAAGCTAAAGTCCTGATGAACAGAAACATTACAAAGGTTTAAATGTCATCCTATTCAATGCTTCATATTGATTGTGTATTGAATTGTTTGTTCTACGGCACCTCCTCTCTGTGTATCCTGGAGAGATAATTCACAAAGAGGTTGTCTGGTCCAGCTGGCTACAAAAGAAGATCAGAAGAAGATCAGAAGATTTGTCATGATTACCATTAAACTCATTCCTTTCAGTCTGTTTGCCCTCTTCTTACCTCTTCCTCCATGGCTGAGGGGGATGCGGGGGAATCCAGGGTCCGCAGGCCGGACATGGTGGCCGACCTGGCTTCATGCTCCAGGGTGACGATGAGGATCTGGACCGCCTGCTCCACCAGCTGCTCCCGGTGGTCTGAGAACATCAGGTGGTTGTACGGGATCCCGTAACCAACAGGGTCATAGCCACACACCACGTTCAGGAGAGAGGTGAACAGAGGCAGGGCGTGTCTGGGAGGAGGGGGGAAGGACAGATCAAGGTCACCGCTAACACATTATGTGGGGTCTCAACAAAGAACACAAAAGTGGTGCCCATGGGAGAGGAAACATATTAGAGTCCTGCATACCTTCATCTCTACAGGAAGGATAACATTTCTTATCTTAGTTTCCTCATTCTTGGAGAAGAGTGTCTAAGGTCAGCTTGAATGTGAGGGTGTGTGTGTTTACCTGTTGTCTGTGGAAGAGAAGAAGGTGACCCAGGGATTCAGGCTTTTACACTCAGAGGAAGGTGGCAGGTACATGGTCTCAGAGAAACACGTAAGAAGCAGCTTCAGCAGCTCCGTCCTGAAAGACACGGACAGCAGGGTGACAATATGCTCAGTTTGTGAATGAAGGCCAAATTAAGTGATTTTCATTTAAACCCATCACGTTTAGCACCAAATGACTGCTGAGGGTTGATATGAACCCTTGAGACTGTTTGTTTGCTCGGGTAATATACAGATTGAGATAGAATTAAAGCATCTCTTTGGAGTTGTGAGTAACTGTTCTGAACTCACCTGTTGATATCATGGATGTAGTTGAGAGGGGGCGACTGAGCGAAGCCCACCCCAGCCTCCCAGATGTACTCACAGCTGTCCATAGACTGCATGTCCTCAGCTGCGTCCTGCACAACACACAAGACACCAAATTATCATTCATATGGCTTCATTCAGTCTGGACCAGGGCCCTGGTGTCGGGCACGCTGGCCTAAATGGAAAAGAGTCCTTGGTAATGGAATAAATTATGCTGAATGCCCATTTACAGTGATTAGTAATGTTAAGGGTTCATTTAGACTTGTGAACTGAAAGGCTGAATACACCAGAGCTCATCAGTTTGGGGCTTTTATGAGCTGACAGTGATAAGAGACCGTTATATTCACTTAATTCCTTCCCATATTTCTTCATATTTAAAGACAAAGGTCTGTCTGTTACAGTGGGACTGTGTTCACACTTCTACCACGTGGATTAGTTGAGTACTCGGCTGGCAATATCTGTATATGACACCTCAGCACAGATAACTCCAGCTATATGAATAGATCGGACTAGGTGCTACTGTTGTTCTTCATAAGAAACTGACAGCAAATGCCATCGAGAGAGAGAGAGAGAGAGAGAGAGAGAGAGACAGAGAGAGAGAGAGAGAGAGAGAGAGAGAGAGAGAGAGAGAGAGAGAGCGAGAGGGGGGTAAAATAGCCACTGGTCATTTTCCACCCTCACACATGCCTAACCGAGTGTGACAGGTTACTCAAGGAGGTTTGGGGTGTGAGTGCGGTGGTCCCTCAGGTCTAAGAACACCTTACCTTAGACACCTTTGATTAACCTTCAGTTAATAAATACTTACACACCTGGCAATACTGTCTGGCTGCTGACATTTCACCTTCACATGTTTGTGGTGTTCAACTGTTTTCTCCGCTTACTTTGCATTCATCTAGTCTCAAGTTGCTTGTTTGAAATGGCCCAACTGCAAAGTAGAGACTCCATCTAACTGACATCTTCTCCATGATAACAGCCACTGGGGCTCACTGACAGGAACCACTGACCACAATGAATACTGATGGACAAGATTTTTGCAATGAATAAAATAACCTCCTTCCTACTCCAGCTGTTTGCTCAGCAGGGTTTAGAAGTGTCCACCCTCTTCTTCTTCCTCTCAGCCCAGTTGACAAACACAGCCGAGGGCCACTCCTGTACCTCACACACACAGGGAGGCTGGAGTTACTCATTAACTGAGACAGACTGCCTCAGCAGGCTGTGTGAGGAGATAACAGAGAGAACAGGTACTGCCACAGGCCTGACTGACAGAATCAACAACACACCGGCTCAGGGGCTTTAACTCGGTACACACCAATGTTTTCCTTCTATTGTGAAGACTGAAGCAATTACACGAGTAGATCAAAATATATAATGTAACATCAGGTTATGAAGTAATGACAGCATGACCGAATAGACTTACTGGTCCGCTCTTCTTGTGGCTCTGGACGGTGAAATCTGGACAGAAAAGCAGGTCAGCTATGGCCAGCAGCAGAGACTCAGCAAGGGGCCGCGCTCCATCCTCACCTTCCTCATCCAAACTCTGCAAGAGAAACAGTCAGGTGAGAAACATACTATGGTTACAAGTTAAGTTCTAGTTCAAACCATTACAAACAAGCCATTTCACTGTCACTGCTCCACTTCTGCAGTTTACTTCTGTCTCACACTTCATTCAATACGTCCCTAATTCAACCACTGGCCAGGAAGAGGAGGAGGAGGAGGAGGAGGGGGACAATATGGGCAGTGTTTGGACTGGAGTGCCCTGTCAACCAGCAGGTAACCAGAGAACCGGCAGCAGCAGAGGGAGCAATGGGGAGGAGAGGGAATAAGGGAGAGCAGTGGACTTGTGACAGTGACCTCAACGGCATCAACAGCAGAAGCAGCAGTCTCATCTTACACTACAGCTCCTGCTCTGAGAAAATAGACAACTCTCACACACCAACATCATTTCCTACAAGGTGAAGCATCCAGTGGAGAGGATGTCTGGGAATCTGAGAGAAACCTGAAAGATCAAACTGTACAAACTCTCTGCAGGGGGATAGAATATTAACCCTAACTAACATGCCTGCTGAACTATACCAAGCACTTCAAATTCTCTGTAGGTGTAGCAGCCTTACCCCCGCTCTGCCAGCTCCTGGTACAGTGGACCAGAAGAACCCTCTCCAGTCAGCATCCTCAAAGATGTAGGGCAGGATGCGGGTCAGGAGACGGGTGCAGTTCAGGACGATCTGCCTCTCCCTGTCTGAGGGGCAGCCAGAGTCCGCGGCCTGGACCAGCTTCTCCACTGCCTGAAAACGATATTACCTTTACATACATATAGTTACAAGGCATTTTAAAATGTTGAATATACTCAAATTAAGGCAATAAATAGATTTTAATTCTCCTTTTGCTCAGTCAGGTTTTAGTTAGAGCCTGGTTGGTGTGATGGATGGGCTCAGAACTTATCAATCAAACAATGTACTGTTCTGTAACTTCTTTTTCTGCTGTTTTTAAACATTCTTTCTACAAAAGCCTGTGTGTTTGACCTTTTAATCACTCGTGTGTTTAACACTCAGAGTGTGGGAACAACAAACGCCTGCGTTCCTTTCCCCCCCGACTGTATCCAAGACACCAGTTGGGCTCAGACTGCAGACAGAGCACACACTCTTACCTCTCACAAATAAAACCCAAACAATCAGCACTTATAAACTCAGGTTACCTTGTAACAGAGGGTTGCCAGGTTTGAGGGAGATTCCTCTCGGACAGCTCGGATCTCAGCCGCTGGCACCAGAGCAAAAATGTCCTGAACCTTTGTGGCTGTGTCGGCCCAGAACTGATCCCAGAAAGCATCGTCTGTGGCTTCTACAGGCTGAGGAGGAGAGAATCTTTATGTGCATTATAGTAGTGAGACGCTCATTGACTTTCCTACATTACATTACATTACATTATGGTCATTTAGCAGACGCTTTTATCCAAAGCGACTTACAATAAGTGTGTTCAACAAGGTAGATAAAAGAACTTCAGGTCACAAGAAATCGTAAGCGCATACATAATTATTGATTCATTGATAGTTTGAGGTCTGTGTTACATGTTCTTTAACATAGTACTTGTCTCAATGTTATGCTGCTGTATTGGCCAGGAGTAATATCTTTACTTAGAATTCACAGTTCAATGCTCAGGACTTGTAATGTTAGTAGCAGCTTTACCTTCACATCGTTTCAAATAAAGACAATTTGAATAGTATCAGACATTTAGCAATCTGTGAGATATGATAATGTGCAAATGTACACATTACCCTCACTTTATCATAAGACTATATTCAGCCTAGTAACTAAAACCCCAAGCACAATGTGTGTGACAGCTTTAACAAAAACAAAAACAAGCTATAATGCCCCTGGATTCCGCTGTTTCCACCGTGAATGCACCTGCCAGTAAAAACAAAGGCTAAAAAAATCATAAATAAATGGATAAAATGTCAAATAATAGCAATAATAACAATCCCTGAGAATAAACCTACATGTTTGATCTATAACAGCTGAATTAGAGTCATCTTGGTTAATGTTTCCATGCTTTTTATCTCAGTGGACTGACATTTAGTCTACCATCTGGCACCTGAACTCGCAAACTCCACGGGATAAATCACCTGAACGCAACACAGACGCGCTCCAGATTCAGAGTAATTAAAGAGTAAATGAAGGACAAACCTGTGTTTTGGTGGTGAGCTGTATCACCGCTTTTCTAAAGTGAAGTTTGGAGTCCGCGTTTCCCATTTTCCCAGACAGGAATCAACTCCTGTTCTGTCTCTGCGTGAAGGATAATCTCCTCATCCAACTCTCACAGGCGCTCAGAATGCAAGACGCATTCATGGCCTGCAGGAAATCGTCGACGTCTACCATGTGTAGTCAAAAAAGACTAAAGCTTTTCGTCTCTTTTTCTCAAAATAATATTGGTGAAAACGTGCCTATGAAGGATTTGATTTTTCTAAATCTTCACATTCAAAGTGACATGAAACTGTTTTTGCTGCACCAGTCAAATAAAGAGGTAGAGGTGCAAAAATATCAATTATCTTTTATTTAAGAGTGATAATTGAAGAGGAGCCTCATCGAATACACATTTACAGTCGTGCCTGTTTAAACGATTTATTTATGATTTATCGATGTAATGGTGTTGTAAATCAACAATACAATTAAGGTACACGGATATGAAATAATTTATTCCGATGCTACCTTAATGCACCTTCGACCGAGCAGGATCTAAATTAAACGACTTCCGGATCCTTATGTACACATTTACAGTTGTGCATATTTATGGAAAAGTTTGTTTTTTAAGATATTGTAACCATTTAAATTTGGGGAAACTTACTTTACAACTAGTAAGTATCATTTTAAGTACTATGTTTAGATGGTTAGGTGGTATTTTACAAGTAAAGTCAGTAATATAGTCATATTTATCTTACTGAAGTTTCATTTGTTGTTGTTTTTGTTGTTAGTAAGTAAGTAAGTCAGTCAGTCAGTCAGTCAGTCAGTCAGTCAGTCAGTCAGTCAGTCAGTTAGTTAGTCAGTTAGTTAGTCCAAACCAACAAAGTCATTTAAGGGATTAAAGGATGTGGATTAAGTGTATCTGACTCATTCACCACCAAATGGGCCGGCCTGTCAAAGAGTTCCTCAGCCAATCATATCTGCCCCCTCCCTGGATATGAGGAGTCATAACAGAGCCTGAGGAAAGGGAGGCCCCATTCTCATGTATTCCACATCAGGAGAAGTCTTTCTTTATCTCAATCTCTGCAGTGAAGCAACATGATGAAGGCGGAAAGCTTTGTGGTTTTCATTTATACGCTGTCAGCGCTGTCCACAACCGAGGCTGTAAGGAGACTGCAGCTTTATTCCTTAGTCTAACACTTTCGACTTGTGCTTTTATTTACATGTGCATTTATTTGATTCCCTACAGGTACGGGTGCTTGTGAGGCGAAGAAGGCCGGCATTCTCCACATTCTCCTACAGGAGATCAGGTAAGACATTCTGTATCCATTACTGTTACTGATAATTATGTTTTCAGATCACATGAACTCAAAATTGGTGCTATTGTGAATTCCCCCAGCTATTCTTCTTCTCGCTCTCTTTTCCCTTTTTTTCTTCTTTTCTTTCTCTTTCCTTGGCAAAACATTATTTGCATTGTGTAATGTAAATGCGACATGTCTAATTTCATGTAATATTAGTCGTTTGACATTCTGTCCAGAGACTTCAGATGAAAATCTGTGAATTTCAATATTATGTTACGTAATCTGCATAGTTCCTCTTACACCCAAAATAGGAAGATTGTGCAAAAAGTCACTCAAAACCCACCTACACATTTTGGAGATCCTAACTAACATTTGATTTGTTAATAGGTGTCCTCTGCCTGAATGGAGGCACCTCTGTCCCGTCCCTGTCCAGAGGTGAACACATGTTCTGTTTGTGTCCTGATGGTTTTGGAGGGAAACACTGTGAAACAGGTAAAAAGCTGAAATCGAAACTAAGCATTTCCTATTTCCAATCAGCGGCGGGATACAAAACAAACAAACAGCTCTCTCTGTTCATGTAGCAACAAGTGCGGATTGCTACGAGGGCGTTGGACTCTACTACAGAGGCACCGTCTCTCAATCACAGAGTGGAAGACCGTGCAATGAGTGGGATCTGGACACCAGGAAGCAGTACATGTCTACAGATATCAAAGCAGGAAGACACAACTACTGCAGGTACGTTACAGTTAATCCACATATTCAGAGATACAAATCATGTTGGACAGTTGTCTTGAGGTATCATGCTAAACGAGGGATATGAGTGTGTTTGTAATACAGACATACCCTGATGTGACACATTTAAAGTGAATAATATAATGTGTTTATTACAGAAATGTGTACTTTAAACGTCGGCCATGGTGTTATGTTTGGAAGAATCTGGCGCTGGTTCAGGAATATTGTGATATTCCGCGTTGTGCCTCTGAGTCCTGTGAGTATACGGTGTCATACAATTACCGTCTTATGAAACATGTCAAGGTTCTGCCAGGGCACTAACTCAAGGACTAAATTGTGTGTGGACAAAATCAGAGTGCATATTCTTTATCACTGTCCAAAGAAGATAAACAAACAATCTCTGATCTTCAGTTCCAGCCCATCCTTTGCCCACACCTACTGTGACAGCAGCCCTGCCATTGCTCACAACCACTGTGACAGCAGCGCCTGGTAAGGTCACTTAATGATCGTCATGTTACATTTTGAATGCTCTCTGATGTCTGTTGTCATAGTGGGTTGTGTTGCCCTGCAGAGTCAACATGTGGTCGGCGCAGTAGAAAGCAGTTTCGGATTGTGGGTGGAACAATCGCCACAATCGACTCTCACCCGTGGTTTGCTGCCATATTCTGGCGCAGCAAATCTAAAGAGCAGGTTTTCCGTTGCGGAGGAACTTTGATCTTACCCTGTTGGGTCCTCACAGCCGCCCACTGCTTCCCAGAAGGGTAGGAAAACCAGATCACCCTCTGTAAGTCCAGCAGGTGATGAAGAACAAGGATGACAACAACAGGTTATGAATTTCTCTTTTAGCTCTCACACGAAAGCACGTCGTTTCACCGTCACCATGGGGAAGAACGCCCTGAATGAAACTATCCCAGACCAGGAGCAAACATTCAAGGTGGAGGAAATTTTCAACCATGAAGGCTTTGATAACAGCGAGGGGAACTTCAACAACGACATTGGTACGAGTGCATGCTCTTAGTTATGTCCTGCATCTGGTGATCACAGTAATAATCCCCTTTATTTCTAATTATGTTGTAGCCCTGGTGAAGTTAAGGAGTAAACATGGTCAGTGTGCTCAGGAAAGCCACCAAGTAAGGACCGTCTGCCTGCCTCCTCCCCATCAGACCCTCCAGGCTGATGTTCAATGTGAGATCGCTGGCTTTGGCAAAGAGAAATTTGGTGAGGAAAGCCTTCTTATGAATGTTTCAGCAGTTTTTTACGATCTCCTCGGTGGATGTCACTACAGATGCATCTCAATAAATTAGAATATGGTGGAAAAGTTCATTTATTTCAGTAATTTTGTCCCGTTCTCTTTTCAGGCTTGTGGTATAAGTCCCAGTACCTCCGAGAGGCTCGAGTGAATCTTATAGCGCAGGATGTGTGTGGACAGAGAGACTATTATGGAAGCTTGATCACAGATAACATGTTTTGTGCCGGCAGTCCTGACTGGAGTCAAGATGCCTGCGAGGTATGCAAGCAGCAGGTCACAGCTTGATCAGGCTCGGATGGCTTTGACAAATATGTTTGTAGATTTGCTCTAAATCTCCTCCTTCTGTTTCCCACAGAGTGACTCGGGAGGCCCTCTGGTGTCTGAGCTGGATAACAGGCTCTACCTTTTCGGTATAGTGAGCTGGGGAGACGGATGTGCGCAGGAATTCCGTCCTGGCGTGTACACTAAAGTGACAAACTACTATCCATGGATCGAAGAGAAAACGGGCCTGTCCTTGCTTCCTCAAAACTACTGAATGAATAATCAACCACATGTGTCACTGATTCCATTCAAATCGGTGTTATTTCATTTCCCTCTTTGCCATAAGCTATTTTTATAAGTTGTGTGTATTTTAATGAATCCTGTGTCAGTATTTTTCTAATTTCACATCAGTATAAATAACTTGTGGAAGCTCATAGCACAAGAGTATAGTGGGTGTTGCCTTGCTGATGCTGCACATGGTTATTGTACAATACTTCCTCCTGCCATTGATGATTCATCGAATCCTGTGGGTCAGATACTAAAGTTGTGTGGTTCGAGGTATTTTTGCACTTAAATGTCTGTTTTTTTAAACAAACATTTTCTGAATTATCCAAGGTTATTTATTTATTACGCGGTACTCAAAAAGCTAAAAGAAATAACTGTGAAGGGGGCATTTCAAGTATGTAGGGATCATTATCAACCTTCCAAAAGGATTTGGAACATTCAAGTACAAGCTGATGAACAACCAGGTCACAGGCTTGTCTCACATCAATGAAACCACTTCATCAGCTCTACAATCAAACTGTAAGTGCTCGACAAAAGTGCATCATCACCTGCAACATCGTAAAGAAACACAACCTGCTGAGCTTTGATAGCTTCCTCTGCTTTGCTGTAGAAGATTACTCATGACCTTGAACCTCCCACTTCTTCTGCAGTCCATCCTATCCAGTGGTTCTCAAACTTTTTCTTTCGTGCCGCCAAAGAAAAGTTTGAGAACCACTGATCCTATCTGACAAGGCCAACACAAGGTCAACCAGAGCATCCACCATTCAGTCTAGTTCAGGTCCACTTACTTTGGCTTCTCCAGTCTTCTCACTTCAAGCTTCTGGAGCATTAAAGTAGTCGTAGTAAACTCTGGTGTAGTGATTTGCAGTGCCTAAGACAAACACATGAATAATAATAGACAGAAGTGGTGTAATATGACTAAAGGATGACACCAAACCAGAAATACTCCTAAAATAGCATCTGTGACAGATAGACACTTTCTGCAGCTGTTGGCAGAGAGACTCGGGAAACTAAGGAAGCATATTTCTGACTCACGTTTCTGTAAACTATTTGACCTTTTTTTTGATGAACCACAGTTGTGTCTCATTTTGTATAGAGGCGCCTGTTCCTTAACTGAGTCAGAGTCTGAGTTTGGATCATGAATTGGATCTCAATGTTGGTAATTTGGTCTTATTCACTGTGAAATGTCTCAAATGAATAAATGAATTCCTCCATGCACTGGTTGCACGTACTTCCTTCCACCAGAAGAGGACGTCTGGTCCTAAGGTTTGCACAAGTAAACAAAGCAAACACACAACAAGCACAGAGCCTGGATGAGGAGCTTTTTGAAGAAGAAGGTGATGTTAAAATGATAGTATTGGATGATAGTGGAGAACTCTTCATCAAGATTTCCCTGCTATATCAAGATATTACTTGATATAGCATGCAGAAGCAGGAGCCAATCAGGTGCTCTTATGGGCTTGACAGCGAGGGAAGGTGCAGACCACCCATCCTGAGCGGGTCTTCTCACATTCCAGCATGTACACACGGGGAGGATCGTGACAGTAACTGGAGATCTGAGGAAACAGCAGGCCATCTTTGATGTCTATATTCAGGATGGACTCCTCTGTTTATTGCTGGATAGTGCATATCTGACATTTGGGAGATACATGGGGAGTTATTTAGGGTGGGTGTGTCTACCCGTTAATGTGGGTCAAATCGTTGTTTTCGAGTGAAATTAAAGAAAGCCCTCTCTGTATCCCTTTGGGCTGAGACTTTAGACTGAAAGGCCAACTTCAAAGTAATCAAAGTGGAGATTCTGTAGAAATCCTGTTTTGAGTACATTACATTGCATTACCAGCATTTGGCAGACGCTTTTATCCAAAGCGACTTACATTGCATTACACTACCACCCTTCGCAGAGGGGGACTCGAACCGGCGGCCCTCCGATTCCCAAGCGGAAGCTCTACCCACTGAGCCACTGCCTCCCCCATGGAGGAGTATGATTCTCTTCACTGGCATTTGGTGTAATAACAATGTATATAAAAGGCGACCACATCAGCCCCATGTGTGTTTACACAAGGGTTCAAACTGAATGACTTCCTTGATTCTTTCTTTTTGAACTCTTCCTTTTTAGGCAATGGGCTGCTGCTTGGAGCCCCCTCTTGGGATTCTGTGGGAATTCCTTAGCTCGCTTGCTTGGCAGTTGGTTTTCAATCCTGCAATATTGTTGTTTCAGGGTGTGAGGATGGGAAGAAGAAGGAATTAAAAAATTGTGTTGTGTTGCCACATCTTGACCCACCCTGAGGTCGTAAACAAATGTTTGTCTTTTGTATGATCAGAAGAAGTGCCCAGAATTCATTCCTAAGAAATGTTCCAAATGGCAAAGTGACTTCGGAGTGGTGTGTGAGTGGTGCATTCAATATCATGTCATTCTGTAAAATGCTAAATTCAATGTCTGTTTTTGATTTATTTCTGCTGTATCCTCTTCTATGATTTCTGTGCAATAACTAGACAAGAAATATATCGTTAAAATGTAAAAAGAAGTAAAGAAAGATTGAAAAAACAAAACACATTTTCAATAATGTTTTTGTCCTGCAAAAATCAGGTTTGATCCAGACGGTTACGATCATCGTGATCTCATCCTCTTTAAATGCTGAAAGTGGAGCTTGTCTAACCAGTTTAATTTACAAGTCTGGAATCCCTCTCAGTGCACTACGCACATGCAGTATTTCCCTTTTTAGGACATCAGAATCTATTACGTAATTTAGGGAGCGCTCTCAGGCTCAGGCAAAGTCGCCTGTGTGGAAGGGGGCGGTACTATTGTTAGCTGGCACTCCAGCTCAACCAATCACAGATCTGGGACTATTGCTACGCGCTCGCTGATTCGCCAGTAGACGGCCGCAGTTGTGTGACGTCCGGTTTTGCTCGCTCTCGCTCTCGCGCTCTGACTGGGAGTTGATGGCTCCACGGGAGTAGTTGTTGGCTTCCTACCGGAGAGTGAAACTGTCCTGGAAGAGAAAACTATCCCGGGTTTGTTGTCGGCGCATTTAGCAGGAGTTTCGGACAAACCTACCGGACATTTTTCACCTTTCTACCCTTGGATAGTGGTCTGAAATTGTCACCATGCCGGTGTTTCACACGAAGACGATAGAAAGTATCCTGGAGCCGGTGGCTCAGCAGATATCCCATTTGGTGATAATGCATGAAGAAGGTGAAGTTGACGGGAAAGCCATCCCGGATCTGACGGCGCCGGTGGCCGCAGTGCAGTCGGCGGTTAGCAACCTTGTTCGTGTGAGTGTGTTTTTTCCTTTTCACCCCTCATTTTACGGAGCAAAGTATGCCTGAAACTAGCCTACCTGTCGCTCTTTGTCTCACTTCTGGCTATTTCGAATGCTGAAAACACACAACCGTAGCCCTCCGTTAAACCTACGTGTTTGAAATCCATATATTTAATAACATAATAGACGTGGATTCTTTTAAAAGTTTGTTGAAGTAGTTTGACTCGGGGCAAAGGGCAGTGACGCCCTTTTCCCCTTGAAAATATGCCCTGCCTCCTCTGGAGCTCACTGCCATATCCTGACGTAGGCATGAGCCCCACACAACCCCGATACACACATGGCATCAAGGAAAGACACTGCACTGAAGCTCACTGGAACAATAGATGTGCAGTGAACGAGACAGTAGTTTTTTTTGGGATACTACTGTTCATATAATAATGAAACAAAAGCGTACTGCACTGTAGTCTGACTGCATGAGCCCAATATACCGATATACCTTCCTTATACTTGCAATCTAAACTCCCAAATACATCTCTAATCAAATGTTTAAGTCTTCACCTCCATGGCTCCTGTAGGAAGTCACTGTAAATCGGTTTTTAGTGGATCTGATTCACAAAAAACAGATTTAGTCACTGCATAATTTCTATCATCAATCAGCAGGGAGGTGGACAGGAAATGCATAGACATAGAAAAATGTAAGCACCAACCTTGTAACCTTTTAACCTTGTAACCTGCACTGATTCACTTAGAAGAAAAGCTGACGATTGATTGGTGATGCAGTTCAGAACACATCACTTCTACACGCACAGATATAAACTCTAGGTCTCAGGTCTCATTGAGATTAAAGCGATTTAAGATTGATGTGTCATTGGAGGCAAAGGTGTAAACAGCCAGCAAGTACTAACAAGCAGAAGTAAAGTAATGCAAAATCTACAGGAAATGACTTTTCACACGTTAAGCAAGTGTTGCAAGTGCAAATATGAAATAAGGTTGAGAGGAGCCTTCTAAAGTTCTGATTTGACAAGTTTGCACTGTACAAGAAAACCGAATCATTGCTTTTTCCTCTCATTTCCAGTTTATACATTTTGAATTGGCAGTGAAACAGTACTTTGTCCCCTCAGTCTGACTCTTGGCCAGGTTTGAAGAGTATGAGTAGTTTTGTGTATGTGGTTAACTTAACTATATGGTACACTTCCCTATGTTTCTATTAATTAATATGAAGTTATTATCTATTCTCTACATTGGACTCCACTAGAATTCGACCAAAGTATGTCAAACACTCCCAAATGGCAACATCATCATGGTGTCCCTGCCCGCACTCATTCTCAGTTCTTTCTAGCTTTCAATCATGCTCTGCCACACTGTCATTTAACAAACACTCAATTCAGTGCAGCGTCTTTCTCACGACCAAAAGCAGCTGTGGTTCCAAGTAAATATAGAATCAGAAACATGCACGACTACAATGGTGTCCCCCCTCAGCCACACTGTGACCATCTGAAACCAGGGAAAGAAAGTCAGACAGGATTGCTTCCCCTTGTTTATTCTCTTAATAGGAGGTAATTAGCAGCGGCCTTCATTTTACAATAATTTCCTTAACTTTTGCACTGAAACACAAAGCAGTACACGTTTCCCGGAGGGGAGATGACAGGGGGAAAGGGGAGAAGATATCAACGTCCTGTCAGGCCATGTGGTTTAGGTTTAAGGAAGAGATAAAAGCTAATTTAAGGCAGTTGAGTGTCGGTCTCTGTCAGCATGAGAAAGCTCAGATCTCTGAAAGTTGCTGGTTGGACATTTACTCTGGTGTCTCCTGACAGCAAAGCAATACTTCATTTAGAAAGATTGGCCCACAATTAATCTACAACTGTACTTTTTGTAATCCAAAATTTCACTTTCACACTAGAGGACTTCACATTAGTTATGTATAGGCTGTTGCAACACCCGTCGAGACTTCCTTCCTCTGAGGGAGATTGCAGACAAGTATTCAGAACTATAATTTGGTTGTCAGAACCCGATAACCATCACAATGTAGTGACGCCGGTTCAAATCTCTGTCCCATCCTAAGGATGCATGAAGTTTTGGAAGCTGACCTGCTGCCATAAACACTAACATGTTTCAGGCAATTCAGCCTTTTTGAACTTGAACTTGAACAGAGGGAGAGAGAGAGAGAGAGAGAGAGAGAGAGAGAGATCCCAAGCTGGACTGGGCTGGGTTGTGTGCTTACTGTATGTGCTAATATTGAGACTAAATGGCAATGATTAAGAAAACCTAGACGGTCAGCTCATGGCTTACTCACTTATTGGATACAAATGGACTTAAAGCTCAGATGGAAACATTTGAGTAATGCTTTTATGTAGAATTGACAGTCCATCAGAGCCTTTCAGCAATAATGGAACACATACACATGGCCTGGGGTACAATGACCTCAGATCTCTGGATTATCAGAACAGTGACTGGACATTTCCACCAGTGTCAGGAAGGCATAACGTCTGTAATTATCTCCAGATGTTGCAACATTACCCCCATAGACAGTGCGATGATGTCATTGAAGTTAAGCATCCAGTGTAATGTCTCATAGTTTCGCAAACCCAAGAATCCGCAGCAACGGTGCTTAATGTCCATGCACACACACTTTGATTCAGACCTCATCTGTCAGAAGTAGTAGCTCAGTGTGAATGTAATTGCGCACAGTGGGGTGTGAGATCCAAACACAACTTGAAAGTAAATTCCTAGTTTGATTGTTGTAAAGGATCAGGTCATGTAGTGTGTGAGTGTGTGTGTGTGTGCTTCCTCCGTGTTCTAATTAACTTTGCCCAGGCGATTTCCGGGCGGGGTTCTTGAAAGGGAAGCCATTCATCTCTGTGCGCCTGATCCTCAGGAAACACAAGGCTTCTTCTAATGCATTTTGTTCCGAAATGTAACCAGCATTGCCAGAAAAGCTTGGTTTACATTGAATACAGCTTTCAAATGACATTTACCACTCAGTGTCTTTGGCTGCTATGTTTCCTGATTGAGACAATGAGCCAGACCTTAATTGAAGATGAATGTTAGGAATGTGAAGAATTCCCAGCAAGCAGGAATACATCCTGTCTTATAGGGGAGGGGGTGTGTGTGTGTGCGTGCGCTGTGTTCGTAGGATTCAAATCTGTTCCACAACAACCTGTAGATACAAATGCAACTTGAAGTCAGTAGCTACAGTAACTGTTCCTAATATGAAGCTGCTGTAGAAGATAGAGAGTTATGTCAGTGGTCACCCATTCAAATGGCTACAACCTCTTTTTATTTCAGGCCTGTGGTTCTTTATTATTTTTACAGCTCCTTTATATAGACTTGGCTTGAAGAAAAGAATTCCAGTAATGCACGGTCTTGGAACGGATGAAGTCAGTGTTTTTCTTCCTGCTTGCACAACTCGCAGGGCAGCGTCTGCAGACTTCAAAGCCCCGTGACATGCAGAGATGCACCTGTGTAAAAGTAGGGCTCTTGTTCAACACTGGCTGGAGAGGAAAAGCTTGCATCTCCTGTGATGTTGCAGCGTGTTACAAAATACCACAGTGCTTTATGCAATAATCAGAGGAGGGGCGGAGGAGGTTTTGTGTTGAGCTGATGAAATGGAGGAAGCTTAAGTCAGGAAGTCTGTGAGCGCTCCAGCTGTTGGTACCACACAGGAGGAGTGAGACGGCTCGAGCAATGAATGAGAAACTGACTGCTGCCACTGCAAACAGGGACACAGCGTGCAATCGTTGTGGGAGTTGGGTCATTTAGGAAGCAACAAATGGGTTTAACGCCTGGGTTTCTCTTTGTAAATGCTTGTTTCTCCCAATTCTAACTTTGCGTGCATCTCATCTTAGACTTGGTCTTCTGCTTGACATTACACGTTGTTCCATTTGTGCCGTCGTAGATCTCTGCGGTCACCATGAGTAACCCAGCATTGTGTAAAAGCTGGCCAACGTATGAAAGGCAGGCTGTGTCTTTGCAGCCTTGAGGCTTTGAGAGTGTCCTTTCTTCTCCCTGCAGACGGACGGCCGCTGTCAACAAAGCTTAGTCTGTTCTCCGGCCCCGGACACTTTATCAAGCTACTTCACAGCACAGGGTTTCCTCTCTGCTCGTGTCTGGAGAAAGGCGTGTCACCATTTGCACTCCAGACACAATTGCCAGTCAGCATTACAAAGCAGAGTGTGAAGGCTTAGATTAAGATGATAAGGGAATCGGTCTCTTGCTATTACCTCAAGCTATCACCTTGATTACGTAATCCTTGGGGTCAGGACTTGACATGTACATTAAAATGTTGAATATACTCTGATTCAGGTCATCAAAACGTTGGCATGTAAGATGTAGTATTAATTGTTTATCTCTGCTTACTCTGAGTAACAGACACAGATCATGTGATTGTAAATCGATTGGCTCTACATGTGATCATGGTAACCTGAGCAAGACAACTCTGCATGAAGGGTTGTACATGATACTTTGTGTACATTTTTGGCAAACCATGGAATCCTATGTATTCCATCCATGTATGTACATGTATACCAAGCTAACAAGGTGAGTGTCCTCTCTCATTGGAGCAGGAATGACTGTTGGTTTGACTTGTTCCTTTAAAAAAAAAAAAAAAAGGTTTATTGTTCTTATCAGAAAGTATGTGGTCCAAAAAACTAGACCCAGACTCGAAATAGAGAAGAAAGCCAGGTGTGATGAACTGCTTGACAACAACCATAAACTTGGGTCACAGTTCTATTTTTACAGTGAATTGTTTGGCTCACAGCTCTGTGGACTGTTTTTAAACCCCAGGAAGGGGAGGATGGAGAGGAGTTGTTGTGTGCAGCATCAATAAGCAGCTTCTCTGTGTCCTGCAAGACACTTCAGAGTGAGCAAAGCACAGTGACCTGCAGAGATGCACCTGTGTGAGAATAGGGTATAGTAAAAGCTTGCATCTTCTGTCATGTTAGAGCGCTGCTTCCTGTTACCTGCAATGTGTCAGGGGACTTTGTACTGCTGTGTCATACTTCTCCTTTAGAACATGTGGAGGCTTTACTCTATCATGTTGGCAACAATGCATTGAGTAAAGTCTGAAACGGTTTCATCGCCCCGAAACAAGACGATCAAGTCTATGAACTACTTGAGAGATTTCCGAGGAAAAGTCAATCTTAGGCATTCAGACTTCCTAGTAAAGGCTTGAAGATATTTCACCTCTCATCCAAAAGGCTTCTTCACTTCCTGCAGACTGGTGGGGATTCCCAGATTATTGGAGCCACCAGTGGCCGGGTGTGGAAAATGGCAACAGGTGGGGTTCAGGAGTTAGACTATGACTAATAAGGAGTATCAATGATCCTAACTACGACTCCAGAGAGGTTCAAACCTGGGAATCCCCCACCAGTCTGCCAGAACTGAAGAAGCTTTACTTTTCTTTGGATACCCTGACCTGGATGACTAAGAACCTTCACAGACAACTCGACAGACTCTGATGTAGCATCACAGTAGCCTCTCATGGCAGGAATGTCAGGGTGGCACATGCACACTGAGATTGACAGCCAGTGCTAAGCTCCAGTTTTAGTTCGGCACAACCTTTGGCCCTCATTCATAACCGCTAAGTTAGTCACAGTCCCCGTGGCCCAATGAAAAGAGAGTGAAGAGACGTATATCGGCTCTGTCCCATTACGGGCTCTTGGTCAACCATCTGGGATGGCTCTGCTGCTGTCTGTTGTTGGATAAACATCCAAGCTGCATCAGAACTAACCAGAACGGACGAGCAACCCATCTTTTCAGCATTCTTGTTGCCTAAAATGGCAATCGAGTAAACAATAGCTAGCTAGTCTGAGTCACTCTGCATGTACTGTTGAACTGAGATGAATTTGCCTTGCACAAGTAATTTGTGAACTTGGTGAGGAGGCCTTGTTTGCTTGCTGTCCTTTGTTTGTATGGACTTTGGTGTTTTGTAAAGCATTACCCCCAACAGTGCGCCTTAGGAGGTATAAACTTTGTTGGCTAATGCAAGATGTGGAAACATGTTGAAAATGAATTGTGTGTGAGTGACTGTGAGGTAATCGATGTTGTAAGAAACCTTCTAAAGACCGTCTAACTGTTAGAGCGTCTTTATAGACTCTAACCTACACCTACTGGGCCGTGATGCAGCCTATTGACCGAGTCAGTGTCCTGGTATGAACACGTGATGTATCACCCACATCAGCTTGATGGGGGTTAGTTGTGTGTGTGTGTGTGTGTGTGTGTCCTAGCAGAGCTGAGATCATGGTGGGGGAGGTGAGTCATCGTGGCATTTTTAGGGAGAGGAGGCGTCCAGCTGCTTTACATATCAGAGCTCCGCTGAGCCCTGGCTTTGCTCCAGCAGCTCCCTCGGTGAAATAACTCTTTGTCACTCTACAAGTAACAAAACATGTTCCTAAGAAACGGCATGAATAAAGACTAAACTCCTTCAGGGGGAGAAGAACATAGTGTGGTAGCCAAGTTTGTACATTTAATGGTTGATGTAGAAAATGTGCATCAAGGATTTGGAATAGATCCATCAAGTGAAGATGAATATGGACACATTATTGAGAACAGTGGTGGGTCAAACAATAGGAGAAGTAGCTCCACAACACAATTCCAAACTAATTCTGCCCAGATATTAAGCCTTACTTGGGAGGAAACACGTGGATGATTCGCTGTACGGTCAATCCATCGGGTTTCAAGATGGCGTTGAGCAGTTCGGGATGGCAGTATGGGTTCAAGGTCCTAAAGCTGGATTCAGATTACAAAAGTAGTAAATAGTAAATAAAAGAACAATGCAGCACAATAGGAAAATATCAAAAATGAAGTTAGAAGCATTCTGGTGTGATTGTAGCCCTCTGTTAGTCTGGATCTATCTACTCACTCACTGTTTCAGGGGCTGGAGCCGATCCAAGCAGTCACTGGGTAAGAGGCAGGGTGCCCATCAGCAGCCTATCACACAATCAGACACACCCACATTTACATGAACCCCGAGCTCGTCACGAGATCAGAAGAGGCGTGCTGGCAGATGGCACTCTTTTCCGGCTGTCTGGAATATTGACAGGGCCTCCGCCAGGCCTCTGAATCTCAAATTTGATCAGAGATGAAATCAAAATGGCCACACTGACTGAAGATGAGTGGAACAACAACAATCTTTATTTTGAAACGATTCAATTGATCCAAAAGGGTTCATAGGAAGTAGAGTTATGTTGAACATGCAGTAAGAGGTGACAGAACCATACTGTGTTTTCACTCAGCTCGCCATACGATGGAAACATCACGCGGCATCACACAGTGGCTCAACTTTCCAGGTTCAATCTCGTCTTCTCCCCGTGTTCAGCAGAGATAACCCCCGCCTGTTAATTGCAGACAAAGTTGTCGCATGAAAGTGAGAACGATTGCACAGCATATGTGTACGCTGTAATCCACCGGTGACCTTACTGCTGCGGCTCCTCGACCTTTGCCCAGTGCATGCTGGGACAGGCTCCGGTCCCCTGTGACCCCTGGAAACGATTCAGCGAGTTTGAAAAAAAGCAAATGAACTGCAAGTGGTTGAAGTCAGATAAAGTGAGCTCATGTTACTGACAAACTTCATGTTCATGCACGTGCAATAACACACACTTCCTTTTATGTGGACAACAATGGCCATGTGTTTATCCAGTTTACTTCTGTTTTTCTGAATGTAACTAACCTTCGTCATTTGTTCTACAGGTGGGGAAGGACACGGTACAAACCACAGAAGACCAAATCATGAAACGGGACATGCCGCCGGCTTTTATCAAGTAAGCATCTTTCCCCCCAAGCGTCCGAATGAATACAGAGTGAAACCACGCTGCTGCTGCTGTACAGGAATAATTCCTCCTCTCTCTGTGGACCCACTCTCCTCTTTTTGGCTCTCTTTCTCTCTTTATCTTTTGCAGTAATGGCTGGTTGTACCCAAGCAAAGGTCAGACATGGCATGTTAAGTGCCTCACAGTCTTGCCCCTGGTGTAACAGAAATACATGCGAGGGAGGAGTTCCTTTTTCCCCCTGAAGGAGAATGGCCTCAATCTAGTTATAAGTGCTGCTGCTGCTTCTAAACATGTAGGGAAGGAGCGACACACATCTGTCCATCCAGCTTTTGTTTACATCTGCTTTCAATCCTTGTGAGAAATCATTCTATGTTGTGCTCAGCTGCTTTCTGTGTGTGTATCACCAGCCATGATTAAGTGAGAGACTAGTGGTAAAGAAGGGGACACCAGGACCTGGGAGCCCCCCCGCTCCTCCCTGCCCCCCCAAGGTCAGGGATGAAATGCATTGGCAGGCGTAGGTCGTCAGGCTCAACACATTTGGCGCCTCCAAGTCACATCGTCACCCTGTCGTCATCCATCAGCACATGTGCTGGAATGTGTCTCCTTCACTAAATATAGTGTCCGTGGCGGTCCGGTTCATGCATGGCCTCGTCTCGTTTCTCGCTGCTGCACTCGCTGAGAGGAACATGGCTGGCTCAACTGCTCGGTGTCATGCATATAGATTTGCATTCAGCTTTCGGTAGACGTGCGTCTTTGGAGTAATGCAAACTTGAGCGCCTGGCGTTTGGCCCCAAAATGTGGAAAATACACGTAATATTCCCCTGTTACTCATCTGGCCTACAGGCAGAAGTAGGAAGTTGGGATTGTATGGGAAGCGGAACACGTGTCAGGGGTTGGCTTGTTGCCTGTTTCTATGTGTGCAGCTATTTGCCTCTTTTGATACGCAGGTGGCTCGCACAAAGCAGAAACAAAGGGCTGAGCCTGAATGGTCGCCGGAGTTCACTGACGACTGGCGCCTCACCTCACGGGGAGATACAGCTGGAATTTGGAGTTCCAAAGCCCAGAATTGAGTTGTCAATGGTTCCCCAGGCAGATTTCCAATTGCAGAGACTAAATTCCACCATTATAGAAGGAGACATGGTTGTTCAAACGTCCCTTGCTCAAACCTGACTCACACACGAACAGGGTAGTGAGCAGGTAATCGTACACATTAATGGCAGTAGGCAATACTTTCAAATAAAACAGTAACCATCTTTGCTCATTGCCTTAAACCCTTTTGTCTGTGCTTCTAGGTAGATAGCTGAATGTGTAGTAGCTGCATAGAGCTCCTTGTTACAGTAGCTTGTTGAATCTTGAGTTGTTGTGCCTCCACCGTACATCCTCTCCTTCTCATGTTCTTATTTTGCTGTTTTGGACACAAATGACAAGTAAATACTCAACAACAAACCAACCCAAAAAATCTCATACTGTAATATTAATTTGAGAGTTTTGTCAGTTCAAGAGCAAAAAGATGAAAAGCAAAATAATGTGAGACATGAAACACATTTGGACGTTGATGTCTTGGCTCCTTGTATCTCGGCGCTTCTGTTTTCGCTGCAGGCAATTCACAAGTTCCATGCATTAAGGGGTTGTCTGGCTTTTTGAAGGGCATCTTATCATCAGCATGACTTCTCTTCAGATGTGTATTTAATTCACTTTTTGACTGGTCTTAAAACCGTTGCTCTTGTATTTCCCATAGAGTGGAGAATGCGTGCACTAAGCTGGTGCAGGCTGCCTCCATGCTGAAAGCCGATCCATACTCTGTCCCTGCTCGCGATTACCTCATCGATGGCTCCCGAGGCATCCTGTCTGGAACATCTGACTTGCTCCTGACCTTTGATGAAGCAGAGGTATTGATTTGTATATAAATATACAGTACATTGATGTATTATTCTGCAGGAGTTGACTCGAGGAACGAGCGGGTGAGAGGTTTGTTACAGCCTCTGACATCTGGCCACATATCCTTAAGTCCAGTTTACTAGCCTGTCTCATCTACAGTTTATCATGATTCCCTCTGTTCTGCAGTATGGACTTGTTTCCTATGTGTGCAATGTGAATTTGATAAAGTTCATGAAAGCTACTTACAGGAGAAATTGTCTCCTCTCTCTAGAATCTAGGTTATCTCAGTTTGGTTAAAATCTCCAGTGAATTCATTGTGTTCCTTAAAGACAACGGAGAGTAGAAAGAATGGTGACTCGGCTCTTTGGCAAGTTTTGATAGCCGGCCTCCCACTGCTATCTGCAGTAATCAGCAGGACTCAATGGGAGTCATCATTCAGCAGGGTGTCAGGGTGTCAGGCACAGCTCTTAAGAGTGCAGGGCCATGTTCAACCAGCAGAGTCTAATGTTTACATGTTCTCCCTTTAGGTTCGTAAAATAATCCGCGTGTGCAAAGGCATCCTGGAGTACCTGACCGTGGCAGAGGTGGTGGAGTCTATGGAGGACTTGATCACATACACAAAGAACCTCGGACCAGGTCAGTCAGTCAGTCAGTCAGTCAGTCAGTCAGTCAGCACTTCAGATCTCTCTGTCCCCTGGTTTGACAGATTCAGGCTCTAAACTATGAAGTTAACACCAGGGAAATGTTTCTGCTGCGTTCATATGTTTGTTGTCACTTCTGTTCAGGGATGACGAAGATGGCGAAGATGATCGACGAGCGACAGCAGGAACTGACTCACCAGGAGCACCGCGTGATGCTGGTGAACTCCATGAACACGGTCAAAGAGCTGCTGCCCGTCCTCATCTCAGGTAAACACACTCTGCTACACACTGCGTTCAATAGAAAGTAGGTCAAGCTGACGTCATTTCACAAGGTGGGGCTTCATAACCAAACACAATGGATGTAATTCATAACAAAATAATGGTAACTACTCTGTGTCACGTTAAAAGAATTACGTCTCAGTTTGTTTCCAAGGCATCGACACATACATACACGTTCAAATTCTATGATATACTTCAGGTATAAAGATCTTCGTGACGACCAAGACCTCTGGGAGTCAGGGCGTGGAGGAGGCCTTGAAGAACCGCAACTTCACCTTTGAGAAGATGAGCGGCGAGATAAACGAGATCATCCGAGTTCTGCAGCTCACTTCCTGGGACGAAGATGCCTGGGCCAATAAGGTATGTTCCGTTTATATTGTTTGTATACTGTAGAATTTAAAAACACACTTTGCTGTTGTCTTTATGAATCAAAAGTGGATTCAGTGTTTGTATGAGCACAGACTGACGTTTATCTCCAACCCTTCCCACTCCCAGAATGCCCTTCTGCATCAACGGACTCTATTCTCCTGTACTGTTCCGTGTCTTTCTCCCTTCTTCAAACGCATGCATCTTGTTTCATCCGGTTGTGAAGTAGAAACGAGTACTTTCTCACTGATTCCAATGAAAGCAGATGAACTTTAATTCCCTTTCGTCTTGTCTAGCTCTTTAATCTCTGCACGTGACGCCAACACTTTTCCAAATGGGTCCTTCCTATTTGTCGACTCTCCTGTGTTGCCCCGTCTGGTTGAACATTTTGTATTCACGTGGTTTCTTCCTTTCTTTTTGTACCATTTCTTTTCCTCCCCTTCACCCCCTGTAGAAGGTAAGCTTTGCCTCTCTCGCCCCTTGGTTGTGCAGCAGCATGTCTGATAGATGTGTGCTGTCTTGTGCTCTTGTGGTGCCATTTGCGTGCGATTGAAACAGCTGTGCTATTGAATTAGACAGTGTGAGAGTAAGCGACACACTTTAGCGGTGTGAATACTGTAACACTGCTGAAGGAATGGGATTGTTTTGGAACAAACGGAATGGATGAAATGAAATCTGTGCAGTATTTTACTTGCGTGTTTGTTTTGCTTCCTGACACGACATTGTGTCTGTGTGTCCTCCTCCATTGGTCTGATTATTGATCCCTCAGACTCTTAGGGGATTGATTTAGGTGTCTTCTATCACCAGGAAGGATCTGGTTCCTCCAAAGTCCCCCTGGTTCTAACAGCCCACAGGAGGAGAGCACACAGAAAATCTGATCTGGGTTTTTGTTTGTTCATAAACTAATGTTTTAAGTTGTACGTGTTGGCATTAATCCCACAGTAATGCTTGATGAGTTCTTCACAAGCCACGATTACTAATTCACCTTCTCACTTCACACGGTCTCTGTCATTACCACAACATACTCCCACTCTGTAATCCCATGTGAGGAGTATAGTGTGTTGCATGTGTCATAGGTCATTCTTTAGTCCGTCTGTCACTTCAGTGGCTTCCCCACGCTCACAGACGGACAGATGGTCACTGTCCCAGCAGCACGAGTCTAAAGACGAACCTAACAAATACACTCACACAGATCTGATGATATCACTCCACACCTTTCTGTCATTAACTCCCACTTTTTTATCAAGCAAACTCACTTTTATTTTTTTTATATTAACATACTTAAAGCAAGGAGCATTCCAGTCTAAGTTCTTTCTTTTAGTTCCAGGGTTTCTCAAACAACAAAGCTGGATAGAAGTATAATAGAAAAAGAACTGGGATCTGCTGTGATGATCATAAAATTATTTTTAGCTTCTCTGCATGTATACCATTTCTCCACAGCATTCAGCTACTTCCTGTTATCTGAGGGTAACATCTCAATTTACTGACAAGAGCAGTGAACATATTTATATCTAAATAATCTTATTGCGTCATGTAGAGTGGCTTTTAGACTTTTAGCCATTTACTTCCTGTGCAAGAAGTGACCAGTGACCTTGAGTTTGCACATAAATGACCCCGAAAAACAAAAAACTATTTTCCAGCATACTAGGGGACACACAGAGCAAACAAGAACTCATTGTAAACCTTAGTGATAATAATGTAAGCAGGGGACAAAGTAGTGGTGGGAGACGGCACAAATGTACCTGAACATCCCCTGCAGCTCCACTGCGTGCTTGGTGGACAGTATTTAGGTCATATATCTTCTTTTGCTTAAACTCTTGATGAACTAAGGCTTCAATGCAACATCTTAGAACCATAGGAGCATTGCCTGGTCTGCATTACAGAGAGCGGCCCCATGTGTTTGTGATTTTCTGTTATTGTTCCATGACCAATAAGCTCATTTAACCACTCAGTCGTCTCCTCTGGTCTGTGCCTTTGCTGCATGTCCTATAGGACTCCGCTTTGTGTGCTGACTTGGGCAATGAATGAACACATTGTCAAGTCAACCACTCATGGAAAGTTTGTTGTATTTCCATCCCTTTTCGATCGAGATACAATGGAGAGTGTTTTTTGGCTTTTATATAACAGGATTCACTCACTGATGGACGGAAACAGCATGTGCTGTCCGGTCGTGCCTGACGGATGTTTAGCGATGTTGCACACTGACTTTGTTGGAGGTTTCTGTTATCGGAGGACTTAACATCGGGCTCTAACATTGATCGTGGTGACGAAACAGAGCCTGGAGCTTTTCCTCACTGAATAATCTGATCAGGAAAAACTGCATGGCTTTGCATCGAATGGTTTTCACTGATCGTTCTAACTACAGCCCATCTGAATGAGGTGATCAGTCAGATCTGATTGACTTATCACAGAAACGGCAATACTGCAAATAGTGAAGACTGCATATCAAACTAAAATATCTAAAATATACTTTAATGGCATTTTCTTTAAATTAACTGTATTGGAGAATTCTTATTAAAACATGTTCATTCATATAATGGAAGTGTATCAGTAAGGCTGTAGTTGTAACGTCATCCTTGAATGAGTCAAATCTGCTCGAGCTTAGTTGAAACAAGCCACGATCTGGATACGGAGAAGGAATAGATTTGTAATCATGTGTTAACCTCGTCCACACTAAAGGTTATTTACTTGAGAGTCTTGAGAATAGAGAGTGATTGAAAGCAGTGTCTTTTCTGCTTGCACTGACTGAGTTAAGTTATTAATTTATTCTTTCAACCTTCCCTCATGACCACAAGGACACCGAGGCCATGAAGAGAGCTCTGGGGCTCATCGACTCCAAGATGGCCCAGGCTAAGAACTGGCTGAGGGATCCAACCGCTCAACCAGGTAACGCACAGGGTTGAACATGTCCTCAGGCTGGGAGTCCTGTTGTCCTGTGTCTGAATGTCAGAGTGTGTGTCTTGGTACCAGGCGATGCAGGGGAGCAGGCCATCCGCCAGATCCTGGATGAAGCCGGGAAGGTCGGTGAGCTGTGTGCAGGGAAGGAGCGCAGAGAGATCCTGAGCACAGCCAAGACTCTGGGCCAGATGACTGACCAGGTGTCTGACATGAGGGCAAGGTACTGTAAAGAACTCTCTCTGAATTTGAATAATAACATTTTTCAAATTTGCAATTTTCACACATTAACTTCAGTTCCCAGGGTTACAGAGTTCAATGAGGTAAGCCTAATGGAGAGTGGGGAGACTGGATAGCGTGTAAGACTGGAAGTGATATCCCTCTGATGGGAATCTGCTTGTTGCCAGAGCCCCTGAGTCACGCTCAGTTAAAGACAGCTGTCTGGTATTAATCTATAATCTAATTTAACCCCTGTTTGAAGACTGAACACTGAGAAATACCTCAGAGCTCTGTCTGGAAATGGAGGTCTTAGTTCTGGACAAGGGTAGGCTAGTTTGTATTTTTAAACAAAGGACTGAAAAGCATTAGTGACCGTGGTTTACAGTGTTTTCTTTTGTCCGTGGCAGAGGTCAGGGGGCCGCGCCTGCAGCCATGCAGAGGGCCCAGCAGGTGTTGCAGGGTCTGGACCTGCTCACAGGAAAGGTGGAAAACGCAGCTCGCAAACTGGAGGCCATGACTAACTCCAAGCAGGCCATCGCTAAAAGGATCGACGCTGCACAGGTGAACTCTCTCTCTCTCTCTCTCTCTCTCTCTCTCTCTCTCTCTCTCTCTCTCTCTCTCTCTGTTCCACCCATATTTAAAACTCTGAACACAATAGCCATGCAAACTCTATGCAAACTTAGCTGAAACCTCTAGTTAGGCGTGTGCAGTTGTTGCAGTTTGAGCTATTTTCTGCCTTCCGTGCCCCTTGCAGAACTGGCTGGCGGACCCTAACAGCGGCCCCGAGGGAGAGGAGAACATCAGGGCTCTCCTCACCGAAGCTAAAAAGATTGCAGACATGTGTGAAGACCCCAAAGAAAGAGAGGACATCTTGCGCTCTATTGGAGATATTGCTGCCCTCACTGCCAAGCTGTCTGACCTCAGACGACAGTAAGTTACTGACTGTTGCGGGCGTCAAGTCATCAATTATTTGTCTTAGCAAATCCATTAAGGGACTAGGTGTTTCCGCACAAATTGCACATATTCTCTCACACTGTGCTCGTGATTGAAAGACCATATTCTTATTTCCTTATAGGGGTAAAGGTGATACCCCAGAGGCCCGAGCTTTGGCTAAGCAGATCGCGACGGCTCTGCAGAACCTGCAGTCCAAGACCAACAAAGCTGTGGCCAACAGCCGGCCCGCCAAGGCCGCCGTTCATCTGGAGGGGAAGATTGAGCAGGCGCAGCGCTGGATCGACAATCCCACCGTGGATGACAGTGGCGTGGGTGAGTCTGGCTGCTCCTTCTTCTTCCTCTCACTGTCTCACACACACCCACGCAAACACACACGAAGGAGGTTACTGTCCTTACCAAGAAAAGGACACAGTGAACAGTGTAAAAGTAGTGTTTGAATCTTTAAGACATTCTGTATTATCGCGAAAAGTACAAGCTCAATCCTGCAGAACTGCTTTAGGGTTTGTTCTTAGCAGGAATATAAAAACGACATTGTGCTCAGTAAACAAGGGTTCTTATTGGATATGTCTTTCGTATCGCTGCACCCGGAGGTAAGAACAGAATGTGTTGTTTTTCCTCAGTCTTTATAATGTTCTCCTCTTATTCTGTGTGTTTCCAGGCCAGGCAGCCATCCGCGGGCTGGTGGCGGAGGGCCGCAGGCTGGCGAGCGCTCTGCCTGGCCCGTACAAGCAGGAGCTGCTGGGTAAGTGTGAGCAGGTGGAGCAGCTCATGGCCCAGCTGGCTGACCTGGCCGCCCGGGGCGAAGGAGAATCTCCTCAGGCTCGTGCCGTGGCTCAGCAGCTCCAGGAGTCCTTGAGAGTAAGACTATAATGGATCATGAGCCACACATGCTCATAGACAAGCGTCGCCCTCTGCTGGTTTCATGTAGAAACACACATAATCAAATTAGGAGGGTTAGGGGTTTGGTTAAGCTTTTAGTTACTAGTTATTCATAAGATTTGTTGACATTAAGGTGATAAATTGGTTTGTATTTCATTTGTAATGTCCTGTAAACACCACCAGGAGTATATTGGTCGGTTGTAACATCTGTTCTTCCCCCCTGCCAGGATCTGAAAGGAAAGATGCAAGAGGCAATGACTCAGGAAGTGTCCGACATCTTCAGTGACACCACCACACCCATCAAATTACTGGCAGTAGCTGCTACAGCCCCCCTTAGTGCCCCCAACAGGGATGAGGTCAGTGGTGCAGTCTGCCCTCACTCACTGGGACGTGTTTCCTTTAATACTGTTATGTTTACTGTCTGGGTATTACCTTTATTTATAACAACTCTCTTGGATAATTGTTTAATGGATGGTAGGTCTTTGACGAGAGAGCTGCCAACTTCCAGAACCACGCCAACAGGCTGGGGGCCACAGCAGAGAAGGCCGCTGCTGTGGGCACGGCCAACAGGAGCACAGTGGAGGGAATCCAGGCTGCCGTCAAGTCAACAAGAGACCTGACACCACAAGTATGTCGTACTTCAGTGTACATATCTGTTTCCACTCAACATACCTTAAGTATGAGCCAAGCTTACAGCAGTTGTTATTGGACTGATAATTCATTAATGTGTTTTTAAGGTGGTATCTGCTGCTCGTATTCTGCTGAGAAACCCTGGAAACCAAGCTGCATACGAACATTTTGAAACTATGAAGAACCAGTGGATTGACAATGTGGAGAAAATGACCGGTGAGTGTTCAGAGAGATACTGCACGATTCTACACATGGACAATAGTTGTGTGGTTCAATCAAACACCCAAAGTATATTCATTTCCCTCCAAACATATTAATGCACCCCCAAAAAATCCTCCAAGTGTACATGAGAAATAGGAGACTGTAATTGTGCTCCTAGTGATATTCCTTTGATTAACTCAATGTGGATGTTTAGGTTTGGTGGATGAGGCCATCGATACCAAGTCTCTGCTGGATGCCTCTGAGGAAGCCATCAAAAAGGACCTGGATAAGTGCCGCACGGCCATGGCTAACCATCAGCCTCAGATGCTGGTCGCCGGCGCCACCAGCATCGCCCGAAGAGCCAACCGTATTCTCCTGGTGGCAAAGAGAGAGGTGGAGAACTCTGAGGATCCTAAATTCAGGGAGATGGTGAAGGCTGCGTCCGATGAACTGAGCCAGACAATCTCTCCTATGGTGATGGACGCCAAGGCCGTGGCTGGAAACATTCACGATCCAAGTGTGTTTATGCGACTGACTGATTTCAACACTAAGGGTGTATTTGCAGAATGTGGAGCCCTTTGATTTGTTGTTAATGTTTGCTCTGCATCTCTCAGGCCTTCAGAAGGGCTTTCTGGACTCAGGCTATAAGATTCTTGGTGCTGTGGCAAAGGTGAGGGAGGCATTCCAGCCCCAGGAGCCAGACTTCCCACCACCTCCTCCTCCTGAACTCGAGCAACTCAGTGTAAGTCCTCAAAGCCCACAGATAGACCCAAGTTCAAAGGCGGCTAATCATTTCCACCATTCAAAGTTTATAATAACCTGTTTCTCATTATTAGTCCGACTTTGACTCCTTTCAGCTTAGCGATGAGGCCGCACCACCCAAGCCTCCTCTTCCTGAGGGTGAGGTTCCTCCCCCCAGGCCTCCTCCCCCAGAGGAGAAAGATGAGGAGTTCCCAGAGCAGAAGGCTGGTGAGATGGTTATCGAGCCCATGATGGTGGCTGCCAGGCAACTCCACGATGAGGCCCGCAAGTGGTCCAGCAAAGTATGTCAACATTGTTATTATGAGCTAAATTAAAGAGCAAAACCTTAAATTAAATGTTTTGGGATCCCTATTGGCCAGATCACAACAGATGTTACGCTAGAAATAGTAAACATGTCGAGACAAATTCAGAAGGATAACAATACCAGAATAGTGTTTCATTGCCAAAGTGATAACTGCCATTTATGTTCCTGTTGCATCTTGTAGGGTAACGACATCATTGGTGCTGCCAAGCGCATGGCTTTGCTCATGGCTGAGATGTCCCGTCTGGTGCGTGGTGGCAGTGGAAACAAGCGCGCCCTCATCCAGTGTGCCAAGGACATCGCCAAGGCTTCTGATGAGGTCACACGGCTGGCAAAGGAAGTCGCTAAGCAGTGTACTGACAAGCGGATCCGGACCAACCTCCTTCAGGTCAGTGCTGTAATGTTCATATTAAATCAAGCGGGTTGGTTTTTGTTTTACACAGATTAATTGAAAGATTGGACTGCTTAATAAAGATTACACCTTTATTTCTCATCCTTTTTCAGGTGTGTGAGCGCATTCCCACCATCAGCACACAGTTGAAAATCCTGTCCACGGTCAAGGCCACCATGTTGGGTCGTACCAACATCAGTGAAGAAGAATCGGAGCAGGTGAGTCGAGTTTTCACCTCCGCCAAAGACATTCTGTTTGCGGTTGTATTTGTTAATTTACTAGGATATCTTTGAGGGTATTAGATAGGAGGTTGGGCGATTTGCAAAGTAAGGAAGATTTTGTAGCCGACTGAACCAGACTGAGAGACAAGAGAAAGGCTCAGGAAACCTCAGCAGGGGATTTGAGTTAACGAGCTGATCAGAGTGAGACACCCTGAGGATACAGGATTGAACTTTTTCACAAAATTCTAATGTTCAGAGAGACTGAATTTGGGGTTTTCCTGAGCTGTGAGCCAGAATCATCATTAAACTAAATAAAGGCCTGAAATATTTCACTTTGTGTGTAATGAATCTATAATATATGAGAGTTTCACTTTTTGAATTGAATTAGTGAAATAAAGGAACTTTTCCACTATATTCTATGCACCTGTAGTTTAATGAGCTTTTGGTGGCCTTTTGCCTGTAGGTGTCACTGTTGCAAAAGTATACATTTAATTAGCCTTAATAGCCATTAGTAGATTTTCCACTATTTATCCTGTGGCTGCTATCATCTACCATTACGTGTAGATTCCTTTTATTCCTATACAATTACCTTTTTATGAAATATTTTATTTTACATACCAAATGCAAATGTTTCTTAATCTCCCTCATTGAGTTTCTTTTAATTTCCTCACCCCCAGGCCACAGAAATGTTGGTGCACAACGCTCAGAACCTGATGCAGTCTGTGAAGGAGACTGTCAGAGAGGCCGAAGCAGCCTCCATTAAGATCCGGACAGATGCAGGTTTCACCCTCCACTGGGTCAGAAAGACCCCCTGGTACCAGTAAGAGAAGAGAAGAACCACCATTCCTCTACCGTCTGCTGTTCTGTCCGGCCTGCCTGCCACACGGAGCACCGCAGCTGGGAGCAGCAGACTGAATGGACAGATAAATGCTTAGAGCGCTACGATATAGGTGTCCTTCACCCTGGCCCCATGCCCTGTCTGTAAACTGTTGCTGTTCTGATAGAATGTAAACAATGGGACTGTCAGTGCAAGTTATGCGTTAGATTCTTACTTGGAAATTCATTTTTTTTCTAATGTGTGTGTAAAAATGTCTTTTAAAGCTTATTCTGAAAAATCCCAGGAATATATATATTTTCATTCGCGGTTGGGTTTCTTATGATGTTATGTCGATGTTTTTGGTCTCTTCAAGATGCAAACAAAGGCAAGTTAAATTTGAATAGCAAACATTTTCTCCAGAGACATTTTTATATCTTTGTACTGCTAATTTCATGTAATTTTTCTTCATTCATTCACCTTTAAGACAGCACACAAACTCATAAGGAGTTGTTACAAGTACAGTATACGCTCGGCTCTCACAAAATGTATCCAGCTGCGGTATTATGTCTGTTTACACTACGATATATTAACACACATGAAAGAGAAACACAGTTTATTACTTTACATTTTGTGGGAAGATTGTAGCAGTGTTTATTTTCAATAACAGGGAGTTCTGCCAAAGACATTTTGCTATAATCTTCACAAATAAGATTGTTTGTGTTCAGCAATACATGTTTGAGTGTTCCCGGCTAGTTTTTGAGCAAAGTAATTCACAGTAGAAGTACAATTTGTAACTGCAGGGAGGTAAACATTAAAGCTGGATAACTCTGAAAGTTAAGGGCAGTGAAATCCCCCCCGCCCCTTAAAAACAGATTTCAAAGTGAATTCACTAAGCTCAGTGCCTTTGCCTCCCATTTTCTGTTTCTCAACTCTTCATCATTGTACATCCTGTGCACAATCATCTGGGTTAAAACGCGATGTGCACACTTGTCTAAGGTAGTCAAGGGATTGAGCCGGACAGGAGATAAAGCACAGTGTCATCTACAACTAATGGAATTCTCATGTTATGTTTTGATATTTCTTGATACACTTAACACATTTGACCACATTTGGTGTGTGGCAACTGTAGCTGTTGTTTTTGAAATGTCTGAAGACCTTTTAGTGTGAATGTGTCATTTCAAATATCTAATACCAACTGATGTGCCTTGCAAAAGAAACTTTATTTGCAATTGATGTTTTCATTTTCAGATTATGTTTTGTATCATCAGTACAAGGTGTCACGGTGTTGATTTGTTGTATATGATTCTCCTATAAAGCTACACACACATCAGACACGACTCGTTGCAAATCCAAATAAATCTTCATTAAAGGAATGTCAGGAATGTATTTGGATGCAGATGGGGTGAAACTAAATTCTGCTTGAGCATTGTTCACAATTTTGTAATAAAGCATTTTATAGCACTTGGAGGCATGTTTTCGTGTGTGTGTGTGCTTACATTAGTTAAAGACATGCAAAGATGCAAAGAAGTTGGCATTTAACATTATCTTTGTAAATGTGTAAGCACTATTTAGATGAGTTTGTGGGTACATATAAATACAAATGCCATAAAACTGAGTTTGCATATAGGTATGTAAAAACCAAACAACCTTACATTCAACTTTGACCTAAGTAAACACTAATCCTCAAAGAACCAGGATGCGTTCGTGTTACACAGTAAACGGAATTCAGGCTTAAAAACAATTAGCCTTTCTTTATGATGTATATGAATTCTCCGACTTGTCCCACTTCAGCAAAATTATATATTTAATCTGATCAACTTCATCATTATTACATCATCATTATTAACACGAGATCATTCATGATTCTTAAGAAAAGGTAGGATAATTTATTGTCATACGATGACGTCATTCATAATGTCATTAACAACTGGGACATCATTCATAATTCATTTCACAATAGAATAGGATCGAATGTCATTATCGTCATTGCACGATCAGTACAACAACATTAAAAAGTGCTACATTTGATGGAGTGCAATAATTAAACAGAAAATTATTTCCCAATTTCTACACTTTTTTCAGTATTTAAATGCAGCTGGGCAGCCTGTTAAGGTGAACTCTATCGAAGTGAAACAGGTAAAGGTAAACAACTCGGTAACAGTCACATGTTACTTTCTCCTCTTTATGTGAGCACGTTTTGGTACATTTAGGCTGTTCTTGTATTTAACGCAACATTATTGCCTATAAAAATGTCCCTTTATCCCTGTAGGTTCCATGCAGTTATCCGGTGAGTGAGGAAGCAGCAACATCTTCTTCCTCCTCCTCCTTCTCCTCCTCCTCTCGCTTCCATCCTTAGCGGCGGCACACACACACACACACAGACACACCTCTCTGACCCAACATGTCTGTAGAGGAGCGGGGGGACATGAGCGCTGGGAGCCCGGCGGAGCTGAGGTGAGCAGCGGGAGGGGGAAGGAGGGAGGGCGGGGGTGTTTGATGGAAAGGGTCGATGCTGCTGTGGGCTTCCTGTTAGCTGCTTCTGCTAGCCGCCTCACATGCTAGCGGCGCGTGCATGTTGACATATTGCGTTACTTGGGAACAAAGTAATGGATTCAAACCTCAGTAACGTCGTGCGT
This sequence comes from Genypterus blacodes, assembly GCF_046128005.1. Lineage (NCBI taxonomy): Eukaryota > Metazoa > Chordata > Actinopteri > Ophidiiformes > Ophidiidae > Genypterus > Genypterus blacodes. The sequence continues at coordinate 3,571,277 of NW_027466867.1, forward strand.
GTGTTCGCTGAGTGCTACAGCCGGGTGAGCACACACGGGGCTGTTTGCTCACTTTACAGGATTTAAATATGAATGTTTTTATATCTTATGCTAGGTTAACACAACAACGAGCCGTTCACGTGACAAATGACCAATAAAACACTGTGGAGAAACTATGTTTTATTAACACATTTCGTCGTGTATTTTCTTACTATATGCCCTTTAATAACATTCACAGGGCGAATTTGCGTATCGATTTATATCTTGCACTTCTACTACTGTGATATTTACTAGTGTGTTTTTACTATTACCTGTAATGCTGCTACGACAAAACAACTCCCCAGTTTGGGATCAATAAATAATTTGCCCCTTTTCCAAGACGTTTTCCACAAAAAATATCTTGATGAAACAAGATGATATGCCAATATTAATGAATACAATCTGATTATATAATTGGGGGATGATGATGGCTGTTTGATGATGCAAACTGAACAGAAGACAATGCTCTCATTCATGATTAAACCTATTGTATACTTATAAAATGCCAGGTAAATGTGTTTTTAAGTCAAATCTAACAACAAATGTGATTAATACCCAAATGTATCTACACCTTAAACATCATGACCCAAATTATGTTGTGTGTCTTTTCTGTTAAATGGAAGTTTAGGTTTAGAAGCTTAGTTTAAAGTCATGGGACTGAGATTTACTGCTCCAAATCTGTATGAACCTATAAATCTGTTACTGGATCTTCATCAACTGGATCAAAAGCTCTGAGCTGCTCTGTAGTATCATTATGTATTCATCTTTTAATATTGTTTTCATTTATTCATTTGTCATGGCTTTGCATATTAATGAAAATACAGTATTAACTATTTAATCTTAAAAACTATACTTCTAATTTAAGATGAGCTATAATTCATTTGAATTGAATGGAAGACTTGTTGGTGCAACCCAGCCATCATCATCAGCTCAGCCTTCATCCCCACTCCCTTTAAATGCAGCCTGTCATGACCCGCAGTAATTGGAACATGTGTATCCAATCACATTCAAAGAAAACACTGGCTCCCACCTCCTTAGTGCCCTGGCCAATCAGTGTGAGCCAAAGTGCAGCTGCAGTTCCGTAGTTAAAAGGCACGTTGCTTTGGTAGACAGCAGGAAGCTCCAGACTTTTAAACATCAGATTAGAAAGCTGACAGAATGCCAACTCCAAGGTAAGATCAACCATGATCAAACTGCTAATGACAGCACAGGAAACAGCTGTGGGGTGGGTGTCTTCTGAACCCTCCTCAACACTGTCAGCCAGCCACTGAATGGATAAACATGACAGAATATCTACCGCTGAACCATCAGTGATCTCAGCTATTAACTGCCATTGATTCTTGTGTTTTTGTGTAATGGCTCATGCAGACTTTATCAGTAGTTATCAGTAGACTTTGAGCACTGAGACAGCATGCTGCTACAAGGAATTGGAGAAGTCTTGTTGTATTTTTAGCCTGAATGCTGTTTATCTTACTTAAAAAGCAAGACATGCAAATGAAGCTGAGTGTCACAAGCTGCACGTGTTGGAAAATGAGAAAGTTGCTGTGCTGCATTGATTCACTTCTCTAATACTTACTTAACATGTGACTTTAAGCAAACATTTCAATTTCAGTTCGTTAGTTTCCCGTTTTGTGTTCATAGCTTTGCATTTGTTTGTAGTTTGTTTAGTTTCTAAGGCGTCGTACACTTGGAGACGTGCTCCAGTTAAATAACTACCAATTACTTGAGTCTCCTTTATTCACCTAATCACAAACAGATGATCCTCTCTGTCACAGCAGCTTTGTTTTTCCTCTTCTAATCCTGCAAGCAATGATGAGTTGGAGTCTGGTGGGAAACATGCATAATATAATACGCCTTTTGTCTGCTCTGCAGTGAAAACACTCTCTTTGGGATGGGAAATCCCTTGCTCGACATTTCAGCTGTTGTGGACAAGGACTTCCTTGACAAGTAAGTCTAAGCAGCTCGTGTCCATCATGGGTCTCTCAGTACACAAATCACAAATGCTCATTTTCTTGATCTCTCTCTCTCTTTCTTCTCGTAGCTACGGCCTGAAGCCCAACGACCAGATCCTCGCCGAGGAAAAGCACAAAGCCCTGTGAGTGAAACTTTCACTAGACACGCACCACATGGTCGGCAGAGTAACACGTGGTTAAATTGCCAAATAAGGGAGGTCATTCATACCCCACTACTACCATCTTGACACTGTAAGCAGCGCTCAAAATAGCAAGGTTATAAATCAACTCCTGGTAACTGGGCAGCTGCACTTGAGGTTCTTATCACGACACACCCACCACAGCTGCAAAACACATCAAGCCGCCTCTGCTTTAGGCTAAACAGAAGGAGGATTCTGTCTTGCACTCATAGAAGACTTTGCTTAGCAGGATCCTGTTGCAGCGCCTCTTTGCTTCCTATTTCAAGCAGATCCAACAGCAACGTTACAGCTTTCGTCAAACTTGTCATTAATCACTCAAGTGTGTGGCGTGTTATGGAAACTTGGTATTTTCAGACCACTGTATGGGGAAAAGGTCCTTGGAACTTATGTAAGGAAGATAATGTATTATTAGCACAGAATTCACCCCCTCTAATTGCAAGTATGTTTGCATTTTCATTTCAATACTCTTGGTGAGTCGTGGAGGCCTGCAGGTGATGTCATTGTTGTTGCACGGCCTCTAGCTAAGTCAAACTTTGCGGATGGTAATGTCTCTAACCGTCACCTAGGAAGCAATGTTCCTCAGGTTAAACACTTGTTGATGTTAACGGAAGTATGAGTTTAGTAGATGTTTGTCCTCGATTCCAGCCCAACCCTAAATGTATGGAGCGTCTTCACTTCAACCTGAAGCCTGTTTGCTCACGTGTTGGCCTCAGACAAATAGTTGTCCAGTAAAACAAAACAGCCCTGGGTTAATGGACTGTGTGTGTCCGCTGCAGGGTCTTTGGCCACGTCTCTGCCGATACCTCTGCACAGCCTGAGAACAGATCCACAAACTGGTTAATCAGGCCTTCAGCGTCAGGTGGCTGGTTGGATGTGATGTCATGAAATGTGTGACCAGGGGGGAGTGAAGGAGATTAAAGGGAATTCTGCCTCGCAAAGTTTCCTAGCCGAAGGTAACAGAAAAGGCAAGTCATGCTAAGAAACAACGTAAACAACAAATATTAAATCATTTTGTGTGCAAGCCCTCAGTGCACCGGCTCGTCCGTCCCACACAATATGTCGCCTCGTCGGGGTCTTGTTACTTGACAAAGGGACACGTGACCTTGGGCCGGCCGCAGCGGCACAAAGCAGCATCATCAGCAGTGTCGTTCACCTGCGCCACAAAGGCAGCCGTGTGTTATCTTTACGCCCACAGAGACCAGCCAACGCCACACTTTGCACAAGGTCAGGCCAGGATTACCGTGCTGTTGTGCCGCTGTATTCCCACCACTGTCCCATTACAATACATGTCGCACGCACACACACATATTCACAATGATGTCAGGTCATCTCTATGTGCATTTTGTTTCCCCATTGTAACATAACATACCTCGTCCAACCAAAGTCTCCCAGTTGATTATGATTGGCGCAAAGATGTCTTCCTCTCAGTTTATTGATCCATGGATGAAGCACATAACTGAAGTGTTGTGACAAATACAAAGCTAACTGTAAAGAAAGACCGCAATCACCTTAGAAGTCCAGTCAGTCTGGGCATTATTGTACTTATTGTATACAGACTGTAATACTTTATCTTTTTCCCCGAGTAGGACAGCTATGATTCACTCTGCGGTGACCAGATAATTAAATTCTGCCATGGCTGTATGCCTGAATTTAATTATCTGGTCACTGCAGAGTTCATGTAATCCTGTTGTGTGCATAGGAAATGTCTTCTGCACAGTTAGATACCGTCAATATCCTTGTTAGAGCCGGCCAGGGACCTGTCGTCTAAAGCTCTAAATGACTTTAGGTCCCTTTACATTGAGATTTAAATAGTCTACAAGTTTTTACTGACTGTTTCCTTAGTTCAAGGTAACATTCTGGCTCAGCAGCACCCCCTGCTGGCTTGGTGCCGTATGCCATCACTGAATAGTGGAGGAAACACTGAGGTGTGTCTAATCCAGTATGCAGGCCAGTAAACCTTAATTCAAGCCTGAAACAGCTGACCAATCAGAGGGGAGAATGTGTTTTGGGGGGCGACACAGTACCTAAAACAGTTTCCACTTGACACACACTCATCTTATTCATCTGTTATCCATGTAAAACCACTGTTTCTTCCTCCTTCTCAAGAAATCGTTTATATTGTGGCAGTTTCTGACTCCTGGTGCAGCAGATTCTTACGTCTGTCAATCAGCCCTGAATAAGATAACATTGTCTGTCAGTGTGGTTGGTGAAATACAGGTCGTTCACAGTCGATAGTGGTTTGATTGAGGAAATGTAGAGTTTGTTGACGACGTATTAACAGGAAACCATCAAACCACAACAACACTTGCGCAGCTTCCTGTATACTTGCTGAGACATTAGTTTTTCTGTGTTTGAGCAGCAGATACAGAATCAGACAGTAGCTCTGTGTGTGTGCAGGTGCCAGTTAGATATGTGGTTGTTTGCTGCCATCATTTACATTTCAATACTCTTGGTGAGTCGTGGAGGCCTGCAGGTGATGTCATTGTTGTTGCACGGCCTCTAGCTAAGTCAAACTTTGCGGATGGTAATGTCTCTAACCGTCACCTAGGAAGCAATGTTCCTCAGGTTAAACACTTGTTGATGTTAACGGAAGTATGAGTTTAGTAGATGTTTGTCCTCGATTCCAGCCCAACCCTAAATGTATGGAGCGTCTTCACTTCAACCTGAAGCCTGTTTGCTCACGTGTTGGCCTCAGACAAATAGTTGTCCAGTAAAACAAAACAGCCCTGGGTTAATGGACTGTGTGTGTCCGCTGCAGGGTCTTTGGCCACGTCTCTGCCGATACCTCTGCACAGCCTGAGAACAGATCCACAAACTGGTTAATCAGGCCTTCAGCGTCAGGTGGCTGGTTGGATGTGATGTCATGAAATGTGTGACCAGGGGGGAGTGAAGGAGATTAAAGGGAATTCTGCCTCGCAAAGTTTCCTAGCCGAAGGTAACAGAAAAGGCAAGTCATGCTAAGAAACAACGTAAACAACAAATATTAAATCATTTTGTGTGCAAGCCCTCAGTGCACCGGCTTGTCCGTCCCACACAATATGTCGCCTCGTCGAGGTCTTGTTACTTGACAAAGGGACACGTGACCTTGGGCCGGCTGCAGCGGCACAAAGCAGCATCATCAGCAGTGTCGTTCACCTGCGGCACAAAGGCAGCCGTGTGTTATCTTTAGGCCCACAGACACCAGCCAACACCACGCTTTGCACAAGGTCAGGCCAGGATTACCGTGCTGTTGTGCCGCTGTATTCCCACCACTGTCCCATTACAATACATGTCACACACACATGCACGCACACACACATATTCACAATGATGTCAGGTCATCTCTATGTGCATTTTGTTTCCCCATTGTAACATAACATACCTCGTCCAACCAAAGTCTCCCAGTTGATTATGATTGGCGCAAAGATGTCTTCCTCTCAGTTTATTGATCCATGGATGAAGAACATAACTGAAGTGTTGTGACAAATACAAAGCTAACTGTAAAGAAAGACCGCAATCACCTTAGAAGTCCAGTCAGTCTGGGCATTATTGTACTTATTGTATACAGACTGTAATACTTTATCTTTTTCCCCGAGTAGGACAGCTATGATTCACTCTGCGGTGACCAGATAATTAAATTCTGCCATGGCTGTATGCCTGAATTTAATTATCTGGTCACTGCAGAGTTCATGTAATCCTGTTGTGTGCATAGGAAATGTCTTCTGCACAGTTAGATACCGTCAATATCCTTGTTAGAGCCGGCCAGGGACCTGTCGTCTAAAGCTCTAAATGACTTTAGGTCCCTTTACATTGAGATTTAAATAGTCTACAAGTTTTTACTGACTGTTTCCTTAGTTCAAGGTAACATTCTGGCTCAGCAGCACCCCCTGCTGGCTTGGTGCCGTATGCCATCACTGAATAGTGGAGGAAACACTGAGGTGTGTCTAATCCAGTATGCAGGCCAGTAAACCTTAATTCAAGCCTGAAACAGCTGACCAATCAGAGGGGAGAATGTGTTTTGGGGGGCGACACAGTACCTAAAACAGTTTCCACTTGACACACACTCATCTTATTCATCTGTTATCCATGTAAAACCACTGTTTCTTCCTCCTTCTCAAGAAATCGTTTATATTGTGGCAGTTTCTGACTCCTGGTGCAGCAGATTCTTACGTCTGTCAATCAGCCCTGAATAAGATAACATTGTCTGTCAGTGTGGTTGGTGAAATACAGGTCGTTCACAGTCGATAGTGGTTTGATTGAGGAAATGTAGAGTTTGTTGACGACGTATTAACAGGAAACCATCAAACTACAACAACACTTGCGCAGCTTCTTGTATACTTGCTGAGACATTAGTTTTTCTGTGTTTGAGCAGCAGATACAGAATCAGACAGTAGCTCTGTTTGTGTGCAGGTGCCAGTTAGATATGTGGTTGTTTGCTGCCATCATGTGGTTTAAACCCTAAATAAGGTGTCGAGATGGAACATTTCTTCTGAAGCCCTTTGAGGCAGAGATTCTATCTGATCTAGGGCTACACAAATAAACTTGACTTGAATTAATGTCTTCTAAAGCTTGAGGCATAAATGATGATTAATTACACACCGTTGACCTCAATTCACTATTGAATATAGTTTCAAAGTGTTAAATAGCTGTTTGCATCGCTGCGTCAACCAAGAAGCTCCTGAGTTAAGATTCTGAAGTAGTGAAGAGTTCTCACGTTGTCCCTGTGGGTGCGTTTACTTCAGGTTTACTACAGATTGTGCACAGGGTTTGTCAGTTTGTAGCAGTGAATCTCGCTTGGTTTGCTGGGTAATTCTCTGCCCCCCAACGGCCATGTTAAAGTTGTAGTGTGTGTACGGATCGGTGCTTTTCAACCCCGGTTGCTTCTGGAGGCCACTAACCTGCATGTTTACCTCCTCTCCCTGCTCGACCCACACCTGATTCACTCCAGCCAATCATGACTGGTGAACACTCCTGCTTCAGCCAATGGGGTGTGAGGAGAGCAGGGAGAGGTGGGAAATATGCAGAGCTGTGTGTTCCTAGGAGCAGATTTCACAATCATCGGTATGAAGAATGGTTGAGGAAGGGAGGGGAGGGGGATTGCAGGGAATAAGGACTTGTGCATTTTCCGCCCAACAGAGGGCAACAGGCACCTGCTGTTTCCATTCCAGAAGTCTCCATAGGAAACATGTCAACACAGTGGAAACACACCTCTTTGTGCAGGACATGATCATGTGGGCAGATCCACATTTCATTTCAGGATAAGTAGACATTATGTGGCGTTCATGCAGTCTCCAGCTGAAACCCTCGCAGGCTAGTTAACCGTATCATATTATGATATTAGTGATGGCAAATGAATGAATAATTGTTTCAATGTATTGTCACCGCCAAGGAAGCGCCGACGGGGAGGGGAGGGGGGGAGAAAAGATCAGCGGCTAAATATTAGCCTCGCTCAAACATTTGTTTTATGGCTCTCTCTCTGTCCAATGATAATTAATTGTTTACTTTCTCATCTCTAGATGATGGCGCGACTCTTTTCAGAGGTTGTTTGCGTACAGCAATTAAGTTCATCAGTGCTCATCCTCCCTCCGCATCCCTCTCTCTCCTCCCCCCTCGCTCTCTCTCTCTCTTTCTTCGTGCTAAATGCAGATTAGCAGCATCACAATCGCATCCAGAATGAGAGTAAACTCCTCATTATGCCGTGTGACCCTCTGCTGCATGAATAATTCAGAGCCGCAGTGTTAGTGGCTGACTGTTATTAGCATTCTGGATGGGGAAAGAGAGGGAGAGAGGGAGAGAGAGAGCAAGAGAGCGAGCGGGTGTGTGAGGCTCATATCACTGACAGGGCTGACTCAGGGGGATCAGTGCTGGATTGAGACACACACACACACACACACACACACACACACACACACACACACACACACACACACACACACACACACACACACACACACACACACACACACACACACACACACACACACACACACACACACACACACACACACACACACACACACACACACACACACACACACACACACACACACACACACACACACACACACACACACACACATACATACATCATCACACGACACCGCAGATCAGTGGAGGTGCCTCTCCACTCACACACACACACACACACACACACACACATGCGCGCACACCCTGCTGTCTGTGTACATCTTACACACCCCTGCTGCTGCCGTGCCGTTCAATCTGCTTACCGGGAGGAAAACAACAAAGGCCTCTCTGGCTGAGTACATGCTAAACACTCTGGCTCCTGGGTTTGCGTGTGTGATAATTCGGCTCTGTAAACACACTTGAACTCCTTCTTTCTACCCTGATTGTATTCGTATAAATAATATCCAAATAGTTAGAAGCACCCAGTGGAGCGATCCTCACTGGGACTGGGTAGTGCTTCAATGTTAATCACTGTCAATACCAGCAGTTATCAATCACATAAGTGTATATTGGTTCTTTCTGATATGGAAAGAGTTGAGTTTAAAGGCATATCTTTTATTTTCAGAACAATATTAGAGTTGTTTCCCATATTGACAGGTGTTTGTTGTGTTGCTCACATGTAGGGCCTGAGCTGGTGACACAGACTGTGAATATACTCTTACTTGTTGGTCGGGGAATTCAGGTTTGAGATGATGATGATGATGTCACCGTGTTACAAGAGTAGGGGACAGGTCGAGAACAAACCTTTCAGGATCAGTAAATATTTGACTGCGTGCATTTCTATAGATATCAACCTCAAGTTTTAATGGTTGTTGTTCAGGTCAGACACCTACTATATTGGAATCATCAGGGGGAAACTGTCCCCATCTAGAGATCTGATGTAAATATGAGCTACATTCACTTACATAATTGAGGAATGTTTCCTAATGGTGTGTGTTTGTCAAGTGATCCTCGTCCCAAACGGGAACAAATATGTCTGTCAAATATTGCTGAATATTTGTATTAAAGGCAGCATCTGCCATTTATAATGAGCAATGTAAACAATCATTAAATAGCATCAGAAAATAATGAGCACTATGATCAATTAGAGTATTTGTGGTCGGGTGGGCTTAATGCTAAGTAGGGGGGCGGCAGTGGCTCAGTCTGGAGTGGACTTGGCTGGAAGCTGGAGGGTCGCCGGTTCGAATCCCACGAAGACCAAAAACTATGGATGATGGCTGGTAGCTGGAGGGATGCCAGCACATCTCCTGGGCCACTGCCGAGGTGAGCCCTTGAGCAGGGCATCTAACCCCCAAAATTGCTCCTGGGCGCTTGCAAGGGGCAGCCCTCCTCACTCTGCATCTCTCTACCATCATCTACTTGTATACGGACTGTGTGGGGTGTGGGTGTCTGCATGTTGTGTGTACCCGTGTATAAGTGATGTATGTAAAAATAACAACTGAGTGAGGAAATATAATTTCCCCTCGGGGATCAAAATAAATCACCTTTACCTTTAATGTTTGGATCACAGATTGTGTCTTAAATGTTGCAGTCATACAGAGTTAATAGTTCTTTATTGCACCTACGTAAAATGCAGTCTTTGTCCAATGTCTAGTTTGTATCTAATGATGAATCTCTTGGGTATTAAAGGTGCCACATTTTCCTGTCGGTACCACAGAGCCCCCTCTAAAGAGAAACAGGCTTGCGTGTGTGTTTGCATGTGTGTGCTCACATGCAGGCATGCGTGGCGTGGTGCCACTTCACTGGATGCACTCATGCTTGACTGAGTGTGTAGACACATCACACAGCCCCCACCTTCCCTGCTCCCTGCCTCCCCAGCCTCCTTGTCTGTTGCTGAGGTTGAGTGCTGTATTACAGTACTTAAACTCACCTTCACTGGCCCGCCGGGGTCACTACATCCGGCCCCCCCCCACCCCTGCCGCTAAGGGGGCAAAGGTCACGGGCTTGCATCCATCAGCTGACCCCTGAGCCGCAGAGAAAGAGCAGAGATTAATGGCACTCGGCGAGCAATTGAGACATCAGAAATGTGTTCAACCGTCAACCGCATTGCTCTTGATGTTTTATTGATGTGCATGAACGAGACGGTTTAGGGCGCTTGCATAAATCTCGACGTGTTCACCAGAGCCGCGCTCGACTGAAAGGAATGCAGATAGATCTCGTTGAATTATGAAATATAATATAAAATTACTAAATTTCTGGAATAAACGCCAGACGGCTCTGCAGGGATTAAAAACCCTCCTATCGCATATCTTTGCTCCGCTCGGTGAATTAGGTTAGGATCGGCGTGAGTTGAAGGCATACATGCTGCATCATGCGAGAGGCGGCTGATGCAATCATAATTAAGGGCTCGGAGCTGGAAAATGCCTCCCTGTTTGTTGAGGGCAGCTGCCAGCAGGTGGTGCCAGAAGGAAACATCACAATCAAGGAGGTGTAACAAACATAATCCACATCTCTGTGCATGTGGGCGGTTCCCCCCCCCCCCCCCCCCCCCCCCCCCACACACACACACACACACACACACACACACTCCCCACCCCACTCCCCTTTTCTAAAGAGTGTTTTATAATTAAAATGTGGGCGTCGCAGCCAGTACATACAGCGTGTTCAGAAAGCATGCTTAGGGCTATTTTTAGTCATCTTTGATCCCCAGCCACACAGGAATAAACACTGATGGAGCTGCTGTACATGTATGATCGTTAGTATACGAGCTGTGTGACGATCATTCCTCTGCACCGTGCGTGCGTGCGTGTGTGTGTGTGTGTGTGTGTGTTAAGGGGGGGTAGAGATGGGAGCCCTGAGTGGCGAACAGCAACACTCCCCGTGTGTTTAAAGTTCACACTGGGCCATATGGTCGCCACAGCAGGGGGCGTTGGTGGAATTATTCACACGGAGCGGCTCTGAATCACCCAAGATCCCCGGTATCAACCTCCCAGATAAGGGGAACGTCTCAAAGGCTTTGTGCATGGGCTTCCAATCTCAAACCTCGAGAGAACACCAGGAGCCCCCACCCTCCCTGCTTACACGCTCCCTCTTCCCACTCTCTCCCCTCTCTCTCTTTCATTTACTCACACAGTCACACTCTCTCTCTCTCTCTCTCACATTCGCTGACAAACAACGCCACCCTCTGTACAGCGCGAAGCCCGAAAACCTGCAACGTTTCAGAGGAAATAATATGAACTCATCCTCCGTGACCCCCTCCCCTCCTCCCCCAGTTCTAATTAAGTACAGCGGTCCTCGCTTAATGCCAGCAGACGGGCCGGTCGGCTATTAAAGGGACGCACATTTGTTGTCTTTCCTGCATTTTTAATGTACTTACCTCATCCATTATGGCCGTGTAATTGTGCAGTCATTAATTGTGTAAATCCATCCTATAGGCTCATTGTGGCTGTGGAGTGGAGCCAGACAGTTTTACTCAACCGCTCGCTGGGGAAAAAAGGGATTTACCCAAATGGAGTGAGGGTTAGATAGAGATACCTGGTAGATGGTTAGACATCCTAATGCCCTTTCTGTACAAATCAACATTCATCCCTTGACTGTAGTCTATTAGAGCATGTCGGAGGAACGGGAACGCAGCCTTCGCTCGCTGTTTGAATCATGACTCATTTGTGTGTTCGCTACTTTTATGCGCCTCATTCTTCACCATCTATTCCATCCCTGCCCTAATGTTCCACCGTTAAGAATGTCCTATTCATTTGGTTGCTACGCACAGAGAGAGAGAGAGAGAGTCGCATACACACACTCTACAGGCATTGAATGAAAAGCACATCTGAGGGGGAAAGAGTGAGTACGGGAGAGGATAATTATTGATTTGAAATAAGAAAAGATAAGGCTCAACCTTGAGCGGCTGGCCCATAGCACGCGGAACAGAATAATTAATGGGGGCGTCTTGTGTCGGGACGAGCTTCACACACAGACGCAGGCGTATTGATTCTAAACAGATAAACTGTGTAACCCTTTGTGACGGGTTTGACAAACAATTTTATTGGGCGAAGGAGGGGGGAAACACAACAATATTCCTTTCCCTTTCCATCTCTCCCTTTCATCACCCCCCTATTTTCCTCAGTCCTGACCTATGGAAACAATTACTGTGCATCAGGCCTCGTTCTTGCCTCCAGACTACAAAGGAAGGCTGGGTGTAGGACGCACACGCTGATTAGGGAATCTAATCAATGTTAGACCCTGTCTCCACTCCAGATGCCTCCTGTTGAAACTGGGATTACAGAAGCCTTTTAGCTGTGTTTGGCCCTCACAGACAGAGAGAGGGAGGGGGGGAAAGATGGATCTGTCTGTTCATGTGTGTACCTGGCTGCAGAGATAATTTACCGTTCCTGTCCCCCCACTTCCTAATCCCCCAGGGGAGTCGGCGAGATGCCCCCCCCCCCTGTCGCCCGCCCCCTGATTAGTGATAGCTGTCGTTTGATCACGTTTCCCCCGCCCGCCCGCCCGTCCTTCCTTGCGCGATTTGTAAAGCTGTTGAAACGCCAACGAGGCAATTAAACAAGGAGGAAAACCGGCGCGGAGGAATGTGGGTGCCGCGGCGATCATTAGCGATGAATTACCCCGGTGTGCACTCCAAACACTTGGGAGGACTTTCAGGCAGGCCCCGCCACTGAGAATCCAGATTCCAATCTAGCCATTGATTAACAGAGACTTGTTCTTCCTGTGAAATCACTCGACGGGGATTTTAGGGCACTCATCCAGTCTTACTGAGATAGGCTAACATCAAAGGCGAATGAAGAGGGATCGGGTAAACGGGCTCGCCTTGCCCTCCGTGTAAGAGACTTAAAGGAGCAAATCTTGAATTATTGCCTCATGTAAATAATCTGCTCCACTAGTTTCTTTCGGGGGGAGGGGGGGAAATGAAAGAAGAACTCAGGAGTCACTCTGAGCTAAGAGCACTCATAGTACTTTAGAAGCTCTCATATTTCCCCTTGATGGGAAACAACGGTGGGGGCTTCTTCCCCAGGAATGTAAACAACACGATGTGCGATCGGGCTCCAACAGTTTGAACGTGTTAAGCTTGGGGGGAGATGTAGAGGTATTAGTTTCCGAGCACGACTCTCTCTGTATCCTCCTGAATACAAATATTTCATTCACTCGCCCCCCCTCATTTGCGTTTGATTAGATTTAAACTGAATAAATAAGTGCTTCTATTAGTCACAAATTGGAATGCTTTGAAATTGAAAAACAATGCAGCAGCGCTAGTTAGGAGTGGCATTTAAGTAAAATGTCAGGTGCAGTCTGTTGTAAAAACACATTATATAAGAGAGAGGCTGTCGGTGCATTAGTGGAATGCGCGGCATAACTGGAATTGTTCCTCCGCTCCAGCTTTCAAAGCAGAGGTTACCGGCTGAGTACATTTTGTTCAAAACAATTTCTCTTTCTCCGCTCCCCTCCCAATCCGAGTGTGAGTTTATGCCCCCGCAGTAGATGGGAAAAGGGATTTTCTCTCCCTAAATGGCCAAGGGGCCGTTTACGGTGTCACTACTATGGGGATCACATGATGTTTGAGGGTGTAAAGGTCTCCAGGCAGCTGCTCCCTTTTCGGATGGGATTTTTTTCGAAAGGCGTCCAAGAGCAGGGCCCCCATACTGCCTGCCCCCCGAAAGGTGGAGCGAATACTTCTAGGAAAGGGGGAGTGGGGGGAAAACTGAAATCCTCAGAAGCTGTGTGTCTATTTGAAATGGGTTCTGGAGTCCCTCGGCTGCCTTCATGTTATAAACACCCACAGTGCTCAGATTCTTCCTTTGTCAATGAGTCATAACAGGTGTCTCAGGAAGGACTGCTTTCTTTTCCTCCCCAGTTGGAATATTTTCCACTTGCATGGAAAGTTTTTTTTCTTTATTAGGAACATTCTGCCCTGGGTAGACCCCCTCCCTCCCTCCCTCCCTCCCTCCCCCCTTTGCCTTGAGACATGATGTGCACACTTTCTGTGCAGCAGTAAAGGTTACTTTCACACTTCCTCAAAATTCAGCCAAGCCTAATAAAAGCAGGTTGTGGTGAAGCATAAAACACCCTGAGCTGATATATGTTGGTATAAGCTGCGGCGCTCTTTGCATACAGATGACTCTTCCTCCTGTAATGTGCCGGAACTTCACTTGACCTTGAGCCCTTTGACTCAGAGCGACTTGATACCTTCCCCCAAACCACAGATTAAACAGTACGAGATTTCTTACAGTCATATCTAATAATATTTACCTGGAAAGTTCTTATAAAGCATCCATATTTTTTGTAACTTGACTGTAAAAGTTATTATCTTGGCCTTTAAATTTGATATGGAGCATTTTATGACTTGTTTGTGATTTGAATCAAAGTTTCAAATGTCCTTACATGAGACCAGACTTCCAGAGTTGAAACTTACTTGTGACTTTCAAAACAATGACTCGGTCCCACCCCTGTTCATCTCTTAGTAGGTGTACATGTTAATCAGATTGAAATCAACTTAAAGACCTCGATTGTGACACTTTAAATTGATTTACTTAGGGATGTAAACGTTACAATCGGTATAAGACACCATTTCCTCACCTGGCAGCCCCTCCTCATATTCCTAAGCGTTGTGTGTGTGTATATATGCGGCAAAATACAGAATCCTATTAATTATGTCCATGTAAACATCTCACTCAAGATTTAAGACTTAATCACTAGAGAAAATGGAGCGATTCAGCAGCATGATCCTCCATCACTGAACCATCTTCTCTTGCCCCTTGCTGCTCATGTCAGTAAAGATCGCCTCCTTTTCCTCTCCCCTGCACCTCGGTTCACGCTCTCCCTCTCACCTCAGAAAGCTCATTTTCTCCTGCGGTGATTATAATGCACCGTGTGATCCGAGGCGATAGGGGGGGGGGGGGGGGGGGGGGGGTCTGCTCAGATCCACTTGCATATCAGACGTATTGACACACAAAGACCTGAGGCAGGAGCACAACACACACCCCGACCCGACCCTGTTAGAGTGAATTGACTCGGGTCCAGGGTCAGGTCTTTGGTTAAGAGGAACCGAGTGGATCTGTGAAGAGCTCTACTGTGCAGCAGAGGGTTTTACATAACCAGCACCCCTTGGGATTACACTCAGGCATTTTCTCAACAACTCCTCTGACTCAGTTCATTTAAGGGGGAATTACACATAAAACCAGTGGGGAACGGCGCTCTGTACCTTCAACCATTCACCATGTCATTGGGAATTTTCCCCTGATGGAAAAAAAAACCCCTCACAAACGGACAGTCTTCAATTTACCGTTAGAAAAAAAAAAAAAAAAAAGCTAAGGACCTCCTAATGGAGCATGTCATCGTGACTGCAGTTAGGTCAATTTCCTTAGCAGGGTGGACACGTTTATACCGCCGTCCCTCTGGGAGGCTGTTTGTGTGAGCGATGTGGAGAACACACATTATTCATGTTCACAGCGCCTCAGATAAAGACTCAATCTCACTGTGTCGTCTGGGCTTTGCATCGTCTAATGCCTAAGTGTCAAATATCCACAGCTATTGAAGTTTGCAATGGCAGAAAAAAAGAAAGTCAAGAAACCCGAGGGTATCGCTGTGGTTTATGTTTAAAAGCTCAGGATCGGTTTCCTCCCCGTTTCCCAATGTTGTGTCTGTTTTCTTGACTTATTGTGTTTAGTCTGTTAGAGTCATTCTGCATTCTACTTTATGGGTCACGTTTGAAACATTTAATCAGATGTGGGCCCCGTCTGGATTATGCAGGAAAAACACACTTTAATTGTCTGCAAACATCACCTATGAAACGCCGAAATAAAAACGGCAAATCTTCAGTGTAATTACAACAAGTCTTTTGTTTTTGTTCAGGCCTTTGAGGCAGCAGTTTGAGTTCCTTTATAAATGACTTTCACTGCTCATCTTGCTTCAATACTGTATGCTTAACTGCAACCATGTGTGGACAATGTTCCTTTTTTGCTTTTATCAAGCTGACATTTAGGCCTTAAGTGCCTCTTTTCAGCTCAAGCAACATTTGTGGTCAAGTATCCCATTTAACCAAATCCAGCTTTCTGTTTTTCTTCTCCCCTTCCTTTTTCTTTTTTAAGCAGTTTTATATAAACAAGATTCACCTGGGATGTGAGTTTCGACTTAATTATATTGCAAAGTTGCCACATTGGTGACCTCTAACCCTACTACGCAATAAAACAGAGACTAAGACTTCAGCTTGATGACTTCACTGAACAATAAACTTCATGAAATAATGCCCAAAAAAGACAACAACTGCCTGTCATTGCGCATTTCTGTTGAAGTCATCCTCTTTAATCTACAGAATCAGAATCAGAACCACTATTTCATTCAGCTTCCATACCTGCACATCCCCATCCTGCTCCTCTGCCTATGATCTCCTTCAGGACGAACCTCAGGCCCCTCACACCGGCTCAGCTACCTGATGAGGTCTCGGCTCCCGTGCCCTCTTATAAGAAGTTTACCTCACTTAACCTCAATGAGGCTACAGACACACTTTGCTCTTCTCTAACCTCACTCAAAAAACTTCATCCCCTCTCCTCCAGGCCCCGCTTGTAACATTCCTTTGATCCCGTGGCTCACTGACACCATCGGAGAACAACGAGCAACACTCAGAGCAGCTGAGAGGAAGTGGCGTAAATCACTATGGAAACACTATGATCAGTGAAAGCTTGCTCGTCGATCCTCAGTTCTCATGCTGCTTGACCTATCGGCTGCGTTTGGTGGAGTCGACCATGAAATTCTCCTCTCCACACGCTCTGAGCTTGGCCTCTCAGGACTCTCACCTGGTTTGACTCCTATCTCTAAAGGAGATCTTTCAGAGAGTTGTGGAGGGGGCGGCCGTGTCAAAATCGCACTACTTGTCCACAGGGGTACCTCAAGATTCAGTGTTTGGACCCCTTCTCTTTTCCATATCCACAAACTCACTTGGAGCAATCATTTACTTACATGGCTTCTCATAGCATTCCTATGCTGATGACATGCAACCTTCTCTGTCCTTCCTGCCAGAAGGCCGTACAGTCGCAGATATCTGCATGCCTCACGAATATATCAGCCTTGATGACAGACCGGCACCTTCAAATCAACATATCAAAGACTGATCTCCTTGTCACCCCAGCCAATACTTGCATACAACCACTGAGCCGAATCCAGCTTGACTCATCCTGAGCACCATCAGGACAATCAGACCCACAGCTCCTCATACAGGCTCCTTTCATCTCACACCTTGAAAACTGCAAGGCCTTCCTGGCAGGTCTGCTGGCATGTGCACTCAAACCGTTACAAATGATCTAGAATGCAGCAGCTCGTCTGGTCTTCATTCACACATCACTCTGCTGTTCATATCCCTCCATTGGCTACCAGTCGCTGCCTGCTTCAAGTACAAGTCCTTGATGTTTCCGCCTATAAAGCAGAGTCCAATATGGTACCCACTTATCTGAATTCCCTCATTCAGGGTTTTTGCTCACGAACGTACAGTACCTGGTGCTGCCACCACAACGAGGCCACAGTCTCTTCTCCTTTGTGGTCCAGAGGTGGTGGAATGAGTTACCAAACTGCATTTGATCCGCTGAGTCCCTCTGTCTTTAAGGAACTTTACTTACCTTGGCACCAACGTCCTATTGTTTGGCTAGAACTAGAAAGTGGTGGGCATATGCCAAGGATGCTTTTCATTTAAATAAATACTCAGATTTCTCCTTGTGCTTTAATCAAAGTTGTGTTGTTTCTGATTGATTGAATCTTGTTGTTTTATGTTTTTCAGGTTTGCCGAAATCGTCAAGAGGAGCAAAGTTGAATACCACGCCGGCGGTTCCACCCAGAACTCTGTGAAAATCGCCCAGGTTAGTCTTTTCTGCCTTTTGTGCGAAGTGGCTGAATGTGTTTTGAATATCCAGTGGTATGCCCGTAACCTCAAGATTTGTCAGCCCGACAGCCACGGGGGAATGCAGAGCGTAGCCGCACAACACGTTGAAACATTACAGTGTGAGGTGGTGCGGCTTCATCAGACCTGCCACAGAAGGAGAAAGGAGGATTCATTATATTTGCAGTATTATCAAGTTGGCCTAATTTCCCCGAGACGTATCAAACATCAATTAGAGAGAATTACAAGTAGATGCAATTAACATGTCACAACAAATTATATCCCAACGCTGATCTTCTCACTGGCTGTAAGACACATTCCAGCTTCGGCTCCAAATTGGTGCTCGTGTCCAAATCTAAAATGGCAATCTCAAACGGAGGGATAGATTATTCATTGAATCCTTCATTTCCACTGACGGCAGTAAGTCTGTAAATTTGACACGCGGCGATTAGCTGCTGATAAGTCTTTGGGTCTGCTCACAATAAACAAAGAGAAGGCATCCAGCTGAAAAAAGGATTCTTCTTCCGAGGAGAAATGAGTGCAGAAGCTAATTGACAGGCTGGATGTTTGTGAAAGACTATTCTTGTGGATGGGTTTTAATGTTTTTTTTTGCGTCGGTACAGTGTGTAGTTTGTGTTTGCACGTGTGTATGTGTGTATGTTTGTACTTAGAACAAGGGGTATACAGAGAAAGAGAGAGAGAGAGGAGAAAAGAAGTCAGGCAGACCCTCAGGCTGCCACCATCTTCATGCTTTGGAGACAGTAAACATCCTTTAAAGGAGACACAGAGCTGTGCACCTCGTACAAACACTCTTTAATTATGAAGATCAGACACATTTGCATAAACCCGCTCTCACTCACACACACTAACTGCCAAGCTTGATTTTTAATTTTATTAAGAAATGAAATCCCAGCCTTCCAAAACGTTCAAATGTGTTTGTGCTTTGTTCAATTAGGTTTTTTTTTGGAAACTAGTGGACACTCTTCAACAATTCGAGGCAGTTTGAGTCAAATGGTGTTGAAGCCCCTGGGGAGTTCTACAAACTGAGCCTGCCTACGTTGTTCTGGTGCGCACAACTACACTAAATGCTGAATTAGAACGAAATTGAATTAAGAAAACGCGAAACGTGATCTGCCAAAAATCACCTGTGGTCCAGTGAAGGAGGGTGTGTGTGAGACATTGTTCATACTGGCTCACACAGGCGCTATCAAGATCACACCCACACACTATCGAGTTCATACACATGCACTATCAAGATCAAATTGATTGTGTGTGTGTGTGATCTTGATGAATAATGTCTCATACAGCCTCCCCTAGTCCAGATCCAAAGTGATACACAGATCAGTTTAAGTATTAACACTCTGGATTATTAATGTAGTAAACTGGAAACGAGCAGTGGACTTAAATAAAATAACATTGTTCCTTAAACGTGCTGACTAGAAATATGCCAATCAATGCTGCATTAGGGTTTAAAAGCTGAGACGGTTGCATTTTCGTCGGTTGGATTTCTGAGAATGTGTGCGATTGTGTCACTTGGAAAAATGGAGAAACTTTAGTTAACGTCTGAGGAAGGAGAGTTTCAAATTTGGAGAACGAAGCCTTTTGCCCTCAGCGTTCAGTCGACTAAATTGGTCCTATAACGGGGCGAGGCAGAGCGCAGTCGGATGTTATTCAAGTCTGAAGGAAGTAAATAACCAAAGGAAAAAAGGGGAGATGCGGAGTCGATTGTGGAAAATTCTCAAGATAACAAAAGAGTGTTTTTGGTCCCACACCTGGACGTCTCTCCTCTGAAACGCTCCGTGTCAATATAGACCTTGAAGCTCTGACTTTCACTTTCAGGTTACGGTGTTCTTTAAAGCAAAAAAAAAAATGTATAATGCATAACTGGTTTCCAGATTATCACATTGTAGCACCTGCAATATGGGAAAACTTCAAAACCTGGCTACATTGTGGAAGCTGAGTCTTCAAACAGGAATGATATGCACCGCAGTACTGAATCCACATCAAAGGGGGCCCTAGCTACTAAATGAGATGCTCGATCCAGGGGCAGGTTTTTTTTTTTTTGCTCGGGAGCACCGTCGCCGCTGGAGGAGAGAGAGAGAGCGAAGTGTTCAGAGGCTTTGCACGGGAATCGCTGCACATGCTGGGAAAAGCCAAGGTGTGGGAGGATCAATGCCTCGGCAGTAACTCTCCCTCTCTCTCTCTCCCTCTCTCTCTCTCTCTCCAAAGCACAACCGCTTCATCTCAGGCTGTAATAGGTTAAATACTCCTGCTTCATCCCAGACTAGATTTCGACGCCATTAAGAAAAGCCTAAACCTGTTTTTGAAGATTTGCCGTCAACGCTAATTAAATTACGTAAAATGAGAATTGACCAAATTGAAGCTCAGACGGAGACGTATTGTTTTCCTCCTTTCCTTTGATTGAAATCACTTTTGCAGTGTGTGAGTCAGTAATTGGTTGTACTTAGTAGAACTTAAGCAACATAGGTCGATACTGGTATTGATATCTGAGGTTAAAAACAATTTGATGATGCTCTATTGGCTGATACTCACTTTATTCACATTAACACAAACACCATCTTCGAGGCGATTGAACAATTGTACAGTAAAGGTAAATATAACGACACATTTAAAATCGTCAATGTCAGCGGAAATGAAAGCTGCAGTAATCAATGTCGGAAAATGTCTAGAAAAAGACGGCAGACAACAATCTTTGGCATTGGGAGCGTTCCATTCACTCCTTCCTTAGCGGTGCAACAGTGCTCCTCAATAAGCCTCCGCCTCTTGTTTGGATCAAGCCGGTGTAGTTCCAAGCTTGTTTGCAAAGCTTTCCTCTGGCTGTGATTCTTTAGGGGGGAAAAAGCAATGATCCCTCCCTGTTGGGGAAGTTGTTACCTTTTTGCCTGGCATCTGACAAAACAACACATACCCTGAAGGGGCATCCTGACATAAAGGCTCGCCTACTGCAGCTAGCAGGGGCTGCAAAAGGTAACAACCCCCCCCCCCCCACACACACACACACACACACACACTCCACATCAAAGGCCTGTGCTCAGGTAGTGTGAGGTGGGGGGGAAACAATCATATTTTTCAGTCATTTACACAGTTCAAGGGGAAGAATGCGTGTCCGCTTCTGGGCATGCAATCCAGAATGTGGGTACCAGAAGCGTGCATGGTGTTTATCACCATGTGACTGGATTGGCGGGGGCACTCTGGTTAACTGCTGGGGCCGTATCAAGCAGCACAGTCAATTCATTTAGACAGAACATCAAAGTCCCCCCCCCCCCCCCCCACCCCGCCCCAACAGCTCCTTAGGGCCCCCAGATTGAAGTGTGTGAGCAGCGACAGGCTCATTGGGAGTTATTGCTGCTACCAGAGCGCTAGATTATTCTCTGAATGCAAATAGTACGCCTCTTGTAAAGCGTGCGTTTTCATTACGATCCTCACAAATCAAGAAGCATTGACATCGTTCCTTCCTCCGCACCGCCAGCGTTTAAACTCCTTCACCCCCAAAGGAACAAATTGCTTTTTTTTGTGCACTAGCTGTGAACTCGTCAGGGGAAAAAGTTGTGATTAAGTTCGTTCCCCCCCCTTTTTCTCTTATTTAGATCCCGTGGGATGTCTGCGTCATCAATTTCGAACCCATGATGCCTTAATTATTGTTTAGAAAAGTAAAGGCTTTTTGAAAAATCTCCTGTCTCTGTTTTGGTTCTGATGCCTGTTTAACATTTCCTCAGACTTAGTCAAATGTTGAAGGGGGTTGAATGGGGCCCAGGCTTGGATGTTTGGCTCTGAAGCTCTTAATTGGAAACGCATGTGAGCCGTACTGTCGAGAAAAAGTTAGACGGGGAAAAAAAATCCCACTGCACTTCTTTGACCTGCGAGAAAAAGCTTCTTAGCAGCTAGTCTGTAGCAATACTTCAACCGGGGCTCCGTGTCTCTCGTTTGTAGACGTTGACTTATTTCTCGGGGGGGGGGGGGGGGGGAATATTCCATGACCTAATGTTTGGCTTTTACAGCTCGTTTTTTGTTAAATAAATAAAGAACGGCAACTCGCCTCCATTTGAACGGGTCTAAATGAAGAAATGCCTACGTCTGGTACCACTTAGAGAGAGAGGAGGACAGTTAGGGAGAGAAAGAGTGGAGCTTTTGTGTTCAGAATATATGACTGAGACTTCACAAGGATGGGCTTTTATACTACGAGACTTGACTCGACGTTAATCAAGCGAGTTTAACCTATGAAGAAATCCAGTTCAGACCGTAATGATGTCATCATCCAGATAACACGTGGGAACTGAGATTGCATTTTAATGTAATGTGTAGAAGAGCCCAACCTGACCTCACTTGAAAGCCTTCCATCTTGTTCTCTGGGACCTGAAGGAGCTTTGACTTTGTTGTGTTTGTTCTTAATGGCATTGAGTGAGCGTATAGCACAGATCTCCGCGTGCAGCTGGGCTGAAACGAGCGCGCTAATGACGATTAAGACATGAACCCTGTTGAGCCTTTTGAGTTTCACACCTTCTGAAATCGAGCCTCACAAGTACACGCGCCTGTTGTTCAAGCAAAAGTTTCTTGTTTGCTGGTTAAGACGGGTTAATTGCGTCGCTGCAGTTAGCAGCCGGCGCTCTGAGCTGTTTTACGGCGCGCTCTCCTTCCCCCGGTGAGGTCACAGTCTATTAAGCATCTTGTGAGAGACGTCTGAAAGCAAATGGAATTCTTTAATATCCCCCCACCTCCGCTCCTCCTAGACATTCCAGGTGTGCAAGTGTGCACTCGAGGAGGGGGGGGGCTGTCCATGGCGTCGGCAGCGGAAGAAACAAACGCCTCATTCGCTTTGATGAGCAACGTGTTCATGCGTTGGACTTCAATGTCACCTGCCACCAGGCCGCTGTGGAGTCACAGCTCACATCTTGTGTTGCCATTTAGTCAATGATGAAGTGGGGAGATCTGTGTTGCTCCCCCCCAACACACACAGACACACACCCAGCATATAGATACACACTTGGTTTGAGCAGAGTGAGTATTGTGACTGTATGTCACAGCTAATACCAGTGTGCATTAGATCTCTTCAAGCCCTGTGATCACAGTGATAAAGGTTGACGGGGTGATTATGCAAGCCTTTGGCATCAGAGGGATTTGTTAACAGCTAATTCCACCTTGGTTCTTGTGTTTCCCTCTAATTCCTTTCCTCTTTTATGAAAATATTAGATTTTTGATTGAATTTTCCCCTCAGATGCTCCGGCGCTGTGTGGCTCCGGCAGAACGGCACAGATTTGTTGTATAGGTGACATATTAGCGTCCCTGTTGAAGTTAATTTGCCATCAAATTTGTGATTTAATTTAAGATGCCAAAGGGAAGACGTGGGGAGTAGATTGTAACTCATAAGTATGCATTGGAAAGAGTGTTGATTAACATTTAGAGCTCGAGAGAGAGATAGAGAGAGAGCAGGAGAGAGGGAGAGAGAGAGAGTCGCACTCCATGTGTATCATCTGGCCTCAGAGGCTGGCAGTGGAATTGAATGTGATATCTTGCATAACGTGTCCTTGCTTCAAGTCCTTGGTTCTAGGCTCAGAAAGAAATGATGTACCTTTTGGCTCTGGCTCTGGTAAACTCGCGCCCCGGGGCCGCAGGCTACTGAATGAAATCTGAAAAGGAGTTGTGAAACAGACAGAAGTCATCATAACAGGGCCGGCAGTCTGATGTCAAATTACAGACACAGGGCACTCGGTACGCCCGCCCGCCTGCCTGCCTGTCTGCCTGCCTGCCTGCCTGCCTGCCCAACGGTACTCTGCAGAGAATTGGTTTGGTGTAAAGACAACACAAAGCTGTATGTGTGTGTGTGTGTGTGTGATGGTGTCAGAGCCATTCACACTGCAAACAATGTCTCATTAAATCAACTACAGGTGGGATTTCTCTGTCGACACAGGTCAAGTAGCTGATGAACGAAAGGATGATTGTGCATTTTTTTACACAAACTGTTCTCCATTTCCTCGTGCCTATGGTAACATGCGCCCCTCTCTCATATTTCCCCGCAGCGTGTCTGTGGTTGGTAGTATTTATTTGGCACATTCTCAGCGTGTTCCTCCTCCTGTGGTTGAAGTGTCGCATAGCAACTGAGGAAAAACAACTTTAAATATTTTGGTTAAAAAGGTTTGAGAGAAAATAAAGAACAGCCGGCAATTAATGTTCATTTCTCCCAAGTTCATAAGTTTAAGGGGCTCTAGTATTGTGCCAAATAATAAAAGAAGCACCAAATTAGGCTTTATATTGGCTCGGAAAAATGATAGTCTGCAGCTCGATCGTCCATCTCTTTGTGCCAGTTCACCTCCGGCTCATATTATAAGGATATCTATAACCGTTTTGTTTATGGAATAATTGCTGGCAGCGATGTGCAGCCGGCTAATTCGCAGATGTTTTTTGAAACAAACCTCGCAGTAGTTTTTTGCAGAGTGCAGTTTGCTTTGGGGTTTTTTTTTCCAGCCCCGGCTGAGTGTCGGTGACAGGATGGAAAATGTGTAGGTGAGTGCAAATTTGAAGTGATGTGCCTCAGGAAAGCGGATGGGGATGGAGGGATGGGGGCGAGCGAGCGTGCGTGTGGAGAGAGAGAGAGAGAAGGCTGGATGACGCACAGCAGGTGACAGACAGACACTAATAGTAATGGCTCTTATCAGTGCTTCGCTCGCTCCCTCTTTTCACATGGGCTCTGACATCCTCCTCCTACTCCACCCCCTCCATCTAGCGGAGGAGGAGGAGGGGGGGGGAGGAGGGGTGGGGGTGTCGGGAGCTCGCTGGGTTGTGCAGCCCGCTCAGACGGAAAGAGCCTGCCAAACACCGGTCCCCTCACATATAAATTGCATCATTAACATCGCCTAGATTATTCCAAGCTCTCCCACCGGGTTTATGGCAGCACTGGCTCAACTTAACTATTTGACTCACTGAAGACATCGGGCTTTCTTAAGTGAAGCCGCGCTCAGATGTGCGGTGAGATGCAGCCGCTCTATTCTCTCCCAAGATTTTAAAACAAATCCACTCGGCTCCTAAGGAAATCTGTCAATTCTCTTTCACTCTGTCAGGCTTATTATATCGTCTAATGTGCTTTATTTTCTCCCTGTCGCCTTGTCAAAACTCAATGTTGTGTATTGTCAGGCACAAAGGAAGACTGGCTGCTGTAGAACCTAAAGGATGGGGTCGAATGTTGTGTTTGTTATTGGTGAGAAACACCATTAAAAGAGCGAACAGGTATCGCCTGCAGTCAAAGTTTCTTGTAGCATAAATCTCTGACACAGTGCATTAAATGGCATATTTATTTATTGCTTTTATCACAACCATTGTAGCTTTTCAGCAGTCTACAAAATGCTTTAAATCCACGTTTAGGATCAGATAAAGGCGTCTCCTGGTGCTGGAAACACCTAGAGTAAAGATTATAGCCTAAATTAGCATTACAAACTCAAATACTTTCCAGAGATGGGAGATCCAGTTGTAGACTTATTTCACAATACCCCATATAGCTATTTTCATTTTTTAAGGAGGAATGGATCACTTGTAAAGCTACTTGATGTTTTTTACTGTTTGAACAATAACATAGCTCTTCTCTGTTAGTTTTGGTCTTTTCCTAATCGGTTGGTTGATGTAATAATCATTTAACACTTAACACTGCTTGACCACATTAATTGTCCTTTTCTAAATTGCAATT
This sequence comes from Genypterus blacodes, assembly GCF_046128005.1. NCBI lineage: Eukaryota > Metazoa > Chordata > Actinopteri > Ophidiiformes > Ophidiidae > Genypterus > Genypterus blacodes. Next base: position 3,596,900 of record NW_027466867.1, read on the forward strand.
ACATAAGACGGCCCATGATCCATTGCACCTTAGAGGGAGGTGCTTAAGCCCAATTGACATCTGCAGTCGAGCCGGTTGGAGCCTCCTCCTCCTCCTGCTCAGATCGGTCGGCAATTAACTCTGTAATTACAAGCCAAGGTCGGGGTTAAGCTACTGAGTTAAAGGTCGGCGCGGCAAACATTTTAACACCATCCTCTTTTACTCTATTACCCGTTTCGCAGAGCTACAAGGTTTTACCTCATGGAGAGAGAATACATTACACGACGCCCCGTGGCAATTACTCCTCAATGAATATCCTCATGGTATATCGTCCTTATGATTAATCTGGAATCCCCCTCTGCCCCCTCTGTCCAACCGCAGGCCCCCGGCTCTGCTTACCGTGCAAGTTTCATTTTCACCTGAACAAATGGCTCCTTTAGACAAAAAAAGTGCCAACCTTTTACTTTTCTACTGGCTGCAACAAGAGAAAGGGAGAGGGAGAGCGTAACCTCCTGCAGTAATAACAGATATCCCAACAAGGGGAGAAGAAGGGGTGGGGTCAGAGTGGTTGGGGAGTTTTTTAGGGGGGGGTCGCTTCATAGTGTTGAATAAAGGAACATTTATTTTTGTGCTTCGGCCTGTAACAGCCTCAGGAAACAGCTCAGGCACTTGATCGGGAGCAAATCCTATTAACTTACAGTGCTCTCACTCAGGGTAATGGGCTCCACCTTGAGACTTGGGAGAGCACTGGGTTTTTTTTTTTTTCTTCCTTCTGACACAGGCGATACTGGCGTCTGGAGGGGCTTTGGCGTTAGGTTGTCTACCGCTCGGCAAAGACTAATCAAGTCAAACAATCCGCCCGGGCTGAAGCAACACGGGGAGCGAGGATGTTGATATCCGGCGAGCTTCATTCAACAGGCCCCTTCACACGTTCCTAACCCAATACCAAAGGATCAGTGCACGGGATCAGTTCAAGATCAGGTTATTCGAGCCCCTGAGAATTGTAAAGCGATCCCCGAGCAGCTTTTGCTTTCTCAGGAGTGATCAGAGCTGTCGGTTCTGTTATAAACTGCAAGGGCCCGGCAGAAGGGAACTCCTGGGGTCTCCATTTATTTCTGCCCGGGCCAAGGAAGGAAGGAAGGACTGTGTTGTCTGCAAACGTGTCTGTATTGTATGAGGAGAGACGATAAAGAAAATGAGAAAGAGAAACTCAATTTACGGCGTGTGGGTGACCGCTATCCCAAAACCGACTCATAGAAAACTTCAATCTCTTTTAGTGAAAACATGAACCTCTAGTTTATTATTTTAAGTCTGGGAATCTTGATTTTTCAGAAACGGCTGTAGTTAGTTTAGAGCTGCCGTATTCTGTAATTAGCCCACCGCCAGAACCTCGGGAGAAATGCGAGCACTCCATCAAAGCATAACTACTTCAATTAAGAGACTGCACCGGATTGAAATCACCTTTGTGGGTGGCAACATGCCTCTCCTCCGTTAGAAAAGCAGCAAATAGCTTGTTTCTTCACACACATCCCACTTGTTTTAAAGGGGTTGGCACCTTTTTTCCGATGCCTCTGAAGTCTCACGTAAAGGCTCAGCCGACGCTCCGTGTCCTAAACGTGACCGCGTTCAATGCAGTGTGACTCCGCTCCTGATGGATCGCCTCAGTCTGGACTCACTCATAAATTCATGTTCAATGGCATGTTCCTCTCCTGTCACCGCTACCCCATGTGTCTGCTGTCATCCAGCTGTCTCATGTCTGCAGAGTTACAGTGTGCACCTGTCAAATACAATTTATGGCGAGCAATTTGTTGTGTACCATGGGAGTAACAATTTTTTTCGAGAAGTTTTTTTTTTTTCTCAGTGTATTTCCTTCCCCAGTACCCGACGTGCCGATGTCTCCGGCCAAGGGTTTGCATAGCAGAGAGTATCTGGCCTGAGATGAGCTGTTGGATAAGATAACAGGAAATGAACACGCAGCAATTAGACGCTTGTTTCTGTTATTGCGGGGCTGTTGTGCGCCGAGCTTTGTTTATTATCGCCCCTAAGAGAGAGGGAAGCGTTACAAAATGACAGCCTCTCATGTCGAACAAGTCAGGCTGATTCAGTGAATATTGAGGAGGTTCCCACCACATGTTTCTCCTGCATGTTAAGGGAGCGGCGTTAACCTTGTTTTGATTTGCATCTCCTTAGCAATTAAGATAATACGTCGTAATTAGAATTCTAATGTAGCGCTGCGAGATTTTTGATAATTATACAGAATTCTCTGCGGTGATTTTCCCTTTGCCTCTGCTCGTCTTCACAGATGAATTCATGGCTGATTAGATCACCGCTCTAATCAGATTGGAGCTACATTGTAAGAGATCTTCCCATGTGCTTCTGTCAGACTGAGTCAGTCTTAACAGGGAAACAGTCAACCTGACAGCATATTAACTAGGCGGTTAGTCCATGCCGGTTACTGAGGGCTTTAGGTTCTTGTGCTGTTGGACTGGGATCACCGTCATCATCATCATCATCATCTGTTTATCCAGAATAGCCTCACTCATATTCAATCCCCTCTACAAGATAAATCTCACCAAGATTGCAGCATTTAACATTTTTCTGGAGGCAATGACACAACAACAATAACAATAACGATACAATAACTGAAACTTCTTTAGCTTATACGTTAATTAATTTACTAATAACAGTGATTGATTGGTCTTTGTTCACTGAAAACTCTGGTGATGCCATCAGTATTTGGCTTTTAGTAAATAACTTGTGAGTTTCTTCTCTCTCTTCTCCAGACTTGTTTCGGTTATTAAGGCTGCAACTTTTCACACATTCAGGCTAAAGCAAATCTCACAAAGACTCTCTGTTGTTGTTTTTGTGAAGTTGTTTCATCCCCTCGTTGTCGGGAGAGTTGTGAAAATATTCATTGATGTCAGAGCTCGGATGGCGTTTGCAAAGACAGCTGGACACTTCTGACCCTGAGGTTTATCTTAAACAGAATAAGGAGAGTGTTTCTCTGCTTTCCCCTGATGTAGATGAATGAATTGATCATTAGAATGTACAGATCTTAGTCATTGCTTCTCTATGAAGGTCAAAAGTGTTGACACCAGAATCCCCTGCTCAGGTTTCTGCATCCCACAACACATCCATGGACTCGTTGTGCGTTCTGCATGTTTCTGCAGCGTACCTGACCCTGATTCATTAGCTATGGTTGTGTGAGTGTTCTGTTGTCTCCCTGTGTTTTCATAACAGTGTTGTTCCCTAGCGTCTTGCTTTTTCTTCAGCACGCAAAAAGCAACCAATATTCCCCTTTGCCTCTTCACTATAACGAGACAAACCAGTCAATATTGGCAGGCAAATATTTTCCTTGTCCCAAGTCGCCACAGTATCAATACTTGCCGATAACAACAGGGGCCAGGGTAAACGAACAGAGATCTGCAAGGGAGAAAAATAAACCTGAGACCCCTTTGTGGTGGGAAATTGGCCACCACAAAGGAATTAATGACGGATCCTTCCAGCATAATTGTCTAATTATGCCGGGCAGATGGGGCACTGCTTTAACTAGGACACATTGTGCTACCTCTCCAGACTCTCCACAACAAAAGGCGAACCAGTGTGACAGCCTCTTCAGCAGCGAGAGTGGGAGGGAGAGTGAAAGAAAGAAAATAAAGAGGAGAGGAGGGAGGAAAAAAAAAAACTGGGTCTGTCACCCAGCCATTCCTTCACTTGATATGTTACCACAGAAACAAATGTATGGTGTAAACACTGCGTGGATCACAGCTCCTGGGAGGTGAATCACTGCGGTGTAATGAGGTTGGTTTACATGCTGCTTCTCAGCTTCCCACCCAGGCTAACTCAATACTTAAACCTCTAATTAAAGAGAATCGGCCACTCGATAATTGATCACATCGGTTGCCTCGGCATACGCCGTCACTGTGAGGCTTCACACCGTTGTTTATTAGAGCTGTCTGCCTCCTTTGTCTCCTGGGGAGGAAGAGGGAAGGGAAATGTTACAGGAGAGGAGGAGGAGGAGGAGGGGGGGGAGGCAGGGATGAAGAGAAGAGAAGGTAAACATGTAGAGAAATTAAATCTCTGCTCAGTGCAGTAGCAGCGGAAGGAGAAGTAGCTCGCATATCAATTTTTAGTTTCACAGGGGATCAGGTGACATCGGAGCTCTGCAGGGTCACGCTGCAGCGTTACTTAGTGCACCACAACATTATTAAAAGGGCATCAAGTCCTAATCTATGGCCTGTATTGACCTCTGTCTCTGACCAGGAGAAATGGCAACAACACATCTCCGTAGTGTTCGTGTGTGTGTGTGTGTATTGATGCCTGTAACTGATACGGAGTGGTATGTATTCAAGCAGGACAGGGTTTAGAAATCTGAAAAATCTGCCACCTGGTGATGAGCATTGATATGATGTACATTCACACAGGCCACTAGCTTTATTACATCCATGCAGTGCAACAATCAATCACACACAACAGCTCATTCCTGCAATACACCTGATCTTTAGATGTGTATCATGTGTTTGAGGTGGTACAATGTTGGAAAAGCCTGTAAGTGGATCAGAATATTAGAAATACTGCCATCTACTTAAACACCAAGAACAAAATGAGTCAGTAAATGGCTTAAATAAATACATATATACAATAAAAAAGGAACTGATTGTTTATTTTCCTACCCTATGGGAACATATTCCCCATATTTCAGGCAAGGATGCAATTTGAAATCCTCTAGGTGCAAAGAAACCACATTGATCCCCCCTCTACTCTCCCTGAAGACAGGCTATTTTAGGTACTGTCTCTTGAAGACCCCACCCTCCCCCCACCCCCTCTCCCGAAAAAGCCAAAGCTCTGCTCTGATTGGCCGGCTGCGTCTTGACATAAGCTGGCAACAACCACACATTGTGAAAACACAGATGCCGGCCAAACACTGGCTCACTAGCCTCACACTCCATGGGTGTGTCTAAGCAGGTGCGTAGGTGGGTAAAAGTCATTTGTTACCTTTGATGTCATCTCTATATATATATTACAGATGGAAAGAACCAATCAGAATGGAAGATTTCTGTGGCTCTCATTAACCAAGGGTTTGTTTTGACACTTTGGCAGTGTTCAACACAAACTGATATGTATAGAAGGCTTAGTGACCCCTAATGTAAAGTGTGTTTTAGCCCTTGTTTGTCACTCCTTTGCATTTGTATCTATTGGTATTGTTATTGACGCGTGCTGTGTTGAGGTCTACCAGAACAATTGCGTATGAAAGCAGGCAGTGACAGGACCCACACTATTGAGTATCTCAGGACCCTCTGACTTATGGATTCCCTCTGACTCCTGTAGCGTGAGGTAATTGCTGAGTCTGGAAATTGATTTATGGAAAGCAAATGTATCTTCGAGGCAAAGAGCTGGGAGAGGAAGAGGATGTGGGTAGGGGACGGCACACGGGGACGGTTAAGATGAGGAATAGGTGTTGCAAAGGGAACATAACATAGTAGCATCTGTGCTAAATGGGGCTGGAGTAAATCCACCTGCCGAGCAGACAGAGCCGTTTTTATACACACACACACACACTCCTGAGCAGGTGTGGTGGAGTGGAGGAAGATGTATGACTCCAGTCAGTTTGTGGAGCTAATTTTTTCAGATTTTTGCTTTTTGGTCCCATGTTTGCTTGGCCGTATTTCTTCATAGGGATACAGTTGTCATAGATACAGCAGCACAGCACCAGTCTGGCTTTTTGTGTCTGGGAAACAGGGATAAGGGAAATTCATTTTATAAAACAAATGCATAACATAAAGAAAGCAAACAGTAAATAAAGAATACTAAATGATTAAAACACTTTAGAAAATAATTAATTATAAAGCCTGTGAGATTGAGCTCAGAACTACGCGTACTATAAAATATTTCCATCAAAAATTACCATTAAATATTTTCCATGATGTTGTGGCCATTATTACTTTAAAACTCTTCTAGGAAAGAAAATGTAACAAAACTACATAAAGGCAAATTGCCATCATTACGTCTTATTGATCAAATTACTTTCTGAGTGTAGTCACCATTATTAGATCTGTTTCATTTGTATTTGTGGTTTTTCAGCAGCCTGACCCCGACCTCAGGCTAATAATTACAGTTTTTCTAGTCTCAGTGTTTCTGTACGGAATGATCTGATCAGTCTGTCATTGGTGCGTTGGCAAGCGACCCGTTTGGCACCTCACCAACAAGAAACATATTATTACAAAGTGGGTGTAACTTCCTCATGCCAATCACAAAGTGCTGCTTTGGCATTTCTGAATTCCTGCGGCTGGCAGCTGTTAGCCATTTTTCTCTGACAATTTCTGAAAGGAACCTGGTGGGGATTTCCCATCATTGGCAATTATACAAAAATCTCCTCGCACACACACATCCAGGCCCTGTGACTTTATGATACATATTATAAAGAAGACTCTTAAGTGCGCCTCGCTATCCGTCTTCCATATATTTTTCTGGATGTCTGTAGGCAGATCGGTGACCTACTGTACTGTTTCCCTCTGCTGACGGAAGCTATAGCACAGTCGGCTCATGCCTTTGACTTCAAGATGAAGTCTTATTCATCCCGGAGGAGATAGTTACGCCGAATGATCCATAGACACACGGCAGAAAAAAGGGGCACCAAAGAAGAAAACATACAAATGAAAATGTACAGTATGCAAGGCAACGCTATCATGAAGTTTGCCATAGAATAAGCTGCATTCAAAAGCCAAAAGTAGCAATTTATAACTTGGCTGCATCATTCAAATAAGTTGTGATGACAGTAATAATAATCCTCATCATAATTGCCAAACATTGGTTTAGAATTGACCGCAAACATGACATTTACATCTAAAGTCAATAATAACCAGAGATGCCTGGGATCTGTGCCGCACCATGTTTCTGTATTTATGTAAAATATTCCTCCTTGCATCCTGAATTCAGCATTTCTAGGCGTTGTTATGGCGTGGAAAATAATCTTCCTCCACACTTTCAGACAAGAGTTTTCAAAAGTATCCAGACGACTGCGAATGTTGCCTCACACTCTCCTCCACTTGTTGCGTAGTCTTGCGTAGTCACATACAGTACCTGTCGTCAACACAGAGGAGTTCACATCATTGTAGCCAAAATACAAAAGTAGTTTATGGTATTGTATTAATTCTCCTACAACCAAATGCCGTCTTTAATGGCAGGTAGTTATGTCATGTGTTATATTATACCACTATTGTATGACAAGTACTATACAGAGACTAAAGAGTCACTAATTATGCTTTATTAATTCTCCTTTACACCACTCCACTCATTCAATCTAGTAGTGCAAAGAATGTTACCTTGACTACAATAATAATTCATAGAGCACTCGCATGAAGCTCCCAAGACAACAAACAAACGAGTATAAATCAATATTCCCTGTTAATATTGTCCACAGTCTAAGAGTCTCACAGCTGCACAGGTTTCCAAAGTTTCAACCATGGAGAACACACACTCATTTACAAACTCAAGTGAAGTTTATTCAACTAGTTTCCTTTTGCACTTTAGTTTTTTGGTTTAAAGGGTGTGAGAGAGAGTGAGACGCACACAGTACTTCCCCTGGCACCCAGTCTGATATCTGCACTGTGTTATTGTACCGGTGACCTTGGTTCCTCTCTAAAAGCCTTCTGTCAGTACAGATTCTTATAGGCACCCAGCCCTGTAGTTTTGGCTGCAAACTCCTTGGAATCGGCTCAGCCAAAGCCAACAGGGGCAACAGAGAGGTGCAGGTGCCATACAGAAATTGGTTTGCTTTTTACTTAACAAGTAAAAAGCCGTCTTCACCCAGAATACCTCTCTTTAAACAGCCCGGCCGAGCAGAATCGCCTCCCTGTGCGCCATTTTGAGGTTTTGGTTTCACAGGGGATTAAAATGTCTGTTTACACTGCGTGAGACAAATATATGAATTGGATTCGGATGCGAGATTGTATATATTTGGGCTATGAAGACTCCTCAGACAGAGATACGTGGCTTCTCCAGCAAATATCCCAATGTGGGAAAAGACTTTGGGTGAAACAGCCTTGGCCCAAGTTCATGTTTTAAAGATTATTACGAGACCGTCATTCGGAAGAGAAAATAGACTGAATGAGATCGAATTCAGCTTTTTGGCAGAAGGGGGAAGTCTTGTTGGCATGCAGAACAATATCTAAATAGAATTCAAATTTTTCACTGGATTTGACTGGAAGAGCATTGTCCTCCTTTCTGGCTCGGCAGCAGAGCTGTCTAGAAATGTGAAAGATGCAGCCGCAGAGTTTCGGCTTATTAACATTATTGGCGCTCTGGGTGTTATATCTGGCAGGGAGAATCCATTTTGAGAGATGTTTCGCTATAACGTCTGTATGTAAAGAGCGTCTGCCATAGGCTTCAGCTCTCTCTTCACCTGTAAAACGTTAAATAGGTCAGTAATATTTCCCTTTTTCCTTTCTTCAGGGTTTGTAAAACACACAGGATACAGAACCAAATCATTAGCATGGACGGAATCCAGAGGCTTAATGGTAACCAGGCAGACTGGAGTGACATTGTTATTACAACGGTCCACGGGAAAGTGAAGGGGAGGCGAAAATTTTATATTTGATTTATTGTAGAGTTTGAATTTATGTTTCCAGCCTCTCGATAGGAACGAAAAGTGATCTTTGCCCGGGCGTCTCGCAAGAGAGGGGCCCCGAGCATCTGGTCGTGGAAACATCTCCGAATCAAAAGGAGTTCCTCTCTCTCTCTCTCTCTCTCTCTCTCTCTCCTTTCTTTCGCGCTGCTTAACCACCAAGAATTTACACCTGTAGGGGATATAACGTTTCTATGTCTGTTGGAACGGATTCAAGTGCGAGCCTTGAGAAATCAAATGAGGGCAGCCAGAGAAAAAGGAAGCCGGAGCAACAGGTCAGCAGGATCGGTGTGTGTTGTAGAGGCGTGTACCGACTGAGCAGCCTTTACATTCTCTGCTCTCCTAATACCATGCCAAACTAGTACTAAATCATTGTTTACCTTGGTTTATTATGTATTAAACGGCGGCATCTGTTCAGTATGGCAAGCCGGGTGTCATAGATATATATACTGTATATCCAAAACATTTATTTGTGAGCTTAAATGACGTTATTTATTACAACTTTTCTCTGGAATAGCACATTGACGAGAGCAGAAACATGCTGTGCCTCCCTTTCGCTCTCTCTCTCCCTCTTTCCCTCTCTCTCCATCTCCTGAGTGCACCATTGAATCGTCGAAACATTGAATCCTCGTGTTATTATCTGCTTGAAGTGATGATAGCAATCCCCCATTCTTTACGGTTTGGTAATAACCCCCTTATTTATCATACGGACGCAAAGCATTATTTATCACTGGCAGCATTCATGGGGATTAATGATGCATAACTCTGTCGGAGTTGTCTGGCGTGCAGCACCAGCCGAAGGAATCTGGAAGGTTATCGGAGCTATAAATCCCAAGTTTCTCACTGTTGTTTGTGTCATGATGCACTGCAGCAGCCAGTAGTTACGACTGTTCCAGCTCTCTCTCTCCCTCTCTCTCCCCCTCTCTCTCTCTCTCTCTGCCTCTGTAAGCCGTCAGGAAAAATAACACGACTTGTTCAAGCTGCCGGTTGATAAGGTGGAATTTGATAGAACAACCTCAAAGTTCAAAGCGAGAAACCGTTCTTTAAATCTTCCCCTTATTACGTCGGCGGTGTGTGTGTGTTTGCTTCCAGCTGGCTGATGTGCGTTAGATAAGGAGGTACAGCGGCACACTAGACCCCCCCCCCCCCCTCCACCTCGCCACCGCCACCGCCATTCCCTGGCAATGAGAGCATTAGCACAGTCTGTTCAGTCTTGCATTTTAACTGTTTTGTCAATTGCAGTCATCCAATTCTGTTATGTCTAGAGAGTGGAAATTAAATTAGGTGTGCAGACTGTTACACAAGTTCAATCTATACACACACACCCAATAGCGGCGGCGGCGGTATTTCTTTCATCACGGCTTATTTTCTGGGTTTAATTTGTTGAATAAATTGCTCCTTCCACTTGGCAAAGCAGGAGAAAGCCACACATGCATTGTCCATGATCCGGGGCGGAGAGGGAGATTCAGTCTATTAGTGCAATGATAGGGCCTTTACTGCGGCGAGCCCGGCTGATTGAATGGCATCCTCCTCAAGGTCAGGCGGGGAGCTAACAGCTATTTTTCTGCTTACCTGTGCAGCCAGCCAGCCACAGAATCTGCACACACACAAGCTGCCTTCACACCAAGCAGGGCTTTAGTAAGCGGAGAAGCTCAATCGCTGATATTTTCAACTTGTAACGCGAAGAAAAAACCTCTTTGCCTGCAGAAAAGGACGCCAAGGCATGAGTAATATGATAAGTGGGATCTTGCTGCACTGTGTGAACACATTAGGAATGTTGTTTTCCATCTTTTGCCAAGGGCCAAATCGCATCCGCCCATTGTGTCCCCCTATCAAAGTAAAGCAGCATATTAAATGTGAATCAGGCCACAGCCGATGTGCCGACGGGGTCTGAGGTCAAACTGGGAGGACAATTGTTTTGTCTGCTCGTTTCCGAAGAATGTCAAATCGTCTGCTTTTGTCAGCCTCGTTTTTTCCTGGACGTCCGGCTCGAATGATACAGCGTGAGCAGAGTGTTTGGCCGTCTTTGCTTTAAGCTGCGGTGTAGATGTGGAAATGTAGGAATGTTGGTGATCCAGCGTCAACAATGACCACACAGGGAGATGAGGATGATGTCTGGACTGAATATTTAGTGTCTTTGCTGCCACCGCCACTAAGATCAAAGCAATGTAGTGGGGAGTTTGGAGAGGGAGGGTGGGCAAAACTGATTCACCTGAGCAGCAGCCCCTCAGTGGGGCGAGGACACAGCTGCACCCCCCTCCGCCCCCCCTCAGCTGCTGGAGCCCACATAGTACAGATAGGATTATAGGCTTTAGCTGGAAAGGTCCCTCGTCATCCGTCTGCCTGAACCCCTCACAAACACACAAACACCCCTTTATGACACTTAATAACACCCGCCATACTGCATCTACACACAGAACACACACACACTATAGATCAGAGCATGTGCGTTTGTAGCCACTATTGTCTCTGTAGAATACAACAACAACAACAAATAGTGAAAGAGAGAAAAGAATATTCAGCAATAGGAATGTTGGAAAATGTACAGTAGGACAAAATACTCGAGTTGAACCAGTCGTCGAAAGATTCTTCTTATTAAATTCAGGCTTGGTCTCTGGCATTAGTTACCATGGCTACAGATCCATCTTTGTGAGAGATGGAAAACCAAAGTTAACCCCAAAGTTTGCCAGATAACACACACAGACACACAGACACACACGCAACGCCCTGCTTTGGGAGACGAGGCCCCTGCTGTCTGGGACTCCTAGCCCACATGAATCGGAGGTGGAAACGTTTTCTCATCTTCGTCCCCCCCTCCTCCTCCCTCCTTCCTCCTCCTCCTTGATAGGTATCACTGAAAGCCCCGGCATTGTGAATCCGCTCCCCCCCTGTTTTGAATCGGAGCTCAGCCCCTCATGCCTGCCAGGTAAAACCGTCTGCTTCTATTGTTGCGATGGGGGAGTTTGGCTATGACTGACTGAAACAACATCACCTTGTTTATCCTGTAAATAATTCACCCCTCATGGGCAAAAAAAGAGAAACAAAATCAAGGTTGTGTGTTTAACAAGGGTGGTGAGGAATGAAAAAGAGCCAAGGAGGAAAAAAAAAATCCACTGTTTCCTTTTTAGATAAACTTGGTGCCTGGAGACGGCGACACATCCCTTATTTCTATGCAGTGTGAAGATGCTGCAGAGAGATGTGTTGGGAGGAGGTGTGTGTATGTGTGTGTATGTGTGTGTATGTGTTTGGGGGGGAGGGGGGCGGGGGTTATTCTGTGTGCTCACTGAACTTCCCCTTTGATAGCTCTCTGAAGAGGGTGCCGAGATACTGCCAGGGACATTCTTGTCGTGTTTAACATCAAACCCTATGGAGTGTGTCAGCGCGTCATCTAGTTTGATGCTTATCGCCCAGTGGTCTGTTCCTGCGAGCTGTCACCTTCCTCCCTGCCCGCCCCGTCGGTGACACACGTGTATGCGGACACACAAGCTGTCGAGCGTTGGGGGTTTTTGGTGTTTGTGTTGTCTAGCATCACTCCCGTGGGGTAGTGTACCACTCACTATCGGATCCAGACTGTTTATTTCCCACTCACTTCTCTGTAGCATCCAATCAGTTTCGGATTTTCTGCCAGGGTTTTATTATAGCTTATAACATGAACACGTGACCATCAGGCACTTCATGTTGTCTTTCAGCAAGGGGCTACCTAGAAGCACTCTGAATTGGCTCCCAATCTAAGAACGTCCTTTTATTCTTTTGAAAGGAAGAGTAGTATCCAAACAAAATGTCTTTTTTAAGGCATTACCATCATTGTGGCATAACACAGTTCTATACCGGGTTCTATAGGGGTCCGTTCAAAGGCTTAACGGCCCGAGCAAGTGAACACCAACTTCTGATACTTGTCGGTTACCTAGTTCAGACCTAAATGACCTGAAAACTGTCACGTTTTGTGTGGAGTATTACTTTAAAGCTGGTACAACTCGTGTACGTTATTGCCTCATCAGGGTACATGGAAGTTGTCGAGCAACTACTTTGCCACACATAAGCATTGAAACATTTGGCACCTTTCCCCACTCTGCAGGTGTCCTCGAGGTTTTTGAAGATTCTGGAATTGATTCCCATCAGCTCCTGTACGATGAATACTCTCCCCTTTTGATTGTTGATTGCGCGGAGCAGAATACAGTTGAACGGTCTGAAAGGAAACAACTAGAAAGAAAAAAAGAAAGCTTATCCATGCCTTTGACTGATTATCAGCTCATTATGGTGTTGATCATTCACAGCTCTTCCACTCCCCCCCCCCCCCCCCCCCCCCCCCCCCCCCCCCCCCCCCCCCCCCCCCTCAATTCTTTAAGCTATGTGACCGAGTCGCGGCACACCGCCACGCGCCACGCGGTGGTAAGTGGAGTTAAAACAACCTTGCTCACCCTGGCCAGTCTCCACATATCGCTCCACTCCAGGTCCCCGCACCACTTATCAACCCGCCCAAGGAAAAAAAATTTGAGAAAACAACAACAGCGACAACAACATATGCAACCCAGACGAGAGCAAGCGCCCCGGCACCCCAACATGGCTAACTGTGCATGAAATTGAACTGATAGGAGTTATTGACCAGAAGGCCTAGGCCCCTAAGAGGACTGTGAGAAGGAAGAGGAGGAGGGAGGAGGAGGAGGGGGGGGAGGGTTGTGTGTTACCTGATTGAGTGAAAAATCCTCGGCTGGTTGCTTTGATGCTTGGCACTTTACAGGAAAGAGTGATTTAATGGAAGCTGCCAGACCTCATCAATGTCAGTGCTCTTGGCGAGGGCCCTTTGCACTGCAGTGCTTTATATGAAAGTGCTCGGCGTGACAGGTGCTGATAGACAGATGTTTGCTAGTTGTTTTATCTGCATAGTAAAGGAAAACACAGATATTCACCGGTTCACCTTTTGTCTCTGATGACAGGAGGTAAAATCAGAGATTACACGGCAATTTTTTTTCCGTCTGTAATGGGAGTCTCTCACGCTTTCATCCTTCCCATCAGTTCTCATAAAAGTCACAGGCATAATTGAAGAACTTGCCGTAATACTGATAAGTGTCAGCTGAAATGTGAAGTACAGGTCAGGGTTTACTGTTGTGTTATCTGTGATGTCCCTGCTGAGTAAAACCTGGAGCTCCCTGCCTTGAAAATGCCTTCTTCAGGCTTTACGTTGCAAAGTTTCCCAGATTCTTTTTGGAACAACCTGCTCTCCTCTTGTGTTGAACTTAGATGTAGTAAATAATAGTCATGTAAAGAGCTTCAGTTTCAGTTTAAAAGTGTTCAAATTCCACAAATCCAGTGACATCTATCAATTAAATGGTGTAAAAATAATCAATAGATCAAGTAAGGTCATTGGGACCAGAGCACTTTCTACCTGAATCATCTTCTGTGTCTTCTTTAGGAGGAACAACTTTAGTGTGAGGTGGGGGAAGTACGCTGGTGTGAATTGATCAGAACAGATGAGTGTTTCCGTGCAGTGCAGTGAGTGCAGCAACCACAGCCCTGTCTATTTTAGAAGCCTCTATAAATAGCCCTATTGAATTTTTTTAGGGTTGATAAGCCTCTAATTAATGGGATGGTCATTAGGCACGGACATGTTCTTCTCAGGAGGACCCTGAGGAGGACCAGGATGGAGACTTTGCTGTCCTGTGGTTTAAGGATGAACGACAGTGAGCAGGAAACCGTGGACGTACTGACAGAGTGACAGTCGGCCTCCTCTGAGGTACAGAAGGTTCCGCTTTGTTGTCGAACTGCAGGATCACACATACACACACACACACCATCTATTGACTCCCCGCAAAGCCCACTGTGCAGCGTCTTCAGTGCGTCTGGCTTGCATTGGAATTGCATCATTAATAGCGTAGAGATGATTCTCTGTAACGCTGGGAGAATACATTGACCCCTGAGGGAGACTAGAAACAAGCCAATGTTTCTACAGGAGGAATATCTAACTAGAAGTCCCATTACCGCTTCATCAATATACAGCAGCGAGCCAGGGCGGAAGAGGCGGCACTGCAAACATGTTCACGCCAAGGAAGAAGGGAAAAAAAAAATAACTTTGCCTTCTATTAAAACCACTTTAGAATCAAACTAAAATCTATATTATTATACTTATTGTACACAGGTGTGTGTGTGCGTGTGCGTGCGTGTGTGTGTGATAAGACACACCCATCAGTCAGGAACTACCCTGAAATCCTCACTTTGATCGGTCCTGGTCACGTCATCATTACCCTCCTACACCCGACAATCAGGATACATTCAGTGTGCACAGTGATGGTGCAACAAGGCTGGCCAATGTTTCTTGCAGATTAAAGCACTGGAAAGGTTTCATAATAGACTCTTAATGAAAGTAAAGCACTCAGATATGCAAAAGTCCCTGTCGTCTCCTTTAAAAGCTTGTTTGTTTGCTTTGTTGTTGATTTGACCCAGTTTAGTTTCACTTTAGGGCCAGACAGGATATTAAACAATCGTCCATCCACTTTTTCTGACTTTTGCTATTCCACCCAAACTGAAAAACACTGAATCACTTACCGAGACTAATTAAGCCCAGTTTTCTTGAAACAAGTCTAATAATCAAGCTCATATTGTTGCTCGGAAAGAACATTTTTCCAAAGATGAAGAAAAATAAGGAGCCAGTCATCTTTAAAAACGCTCTCTTGAGACTTTCTTCGAGATCCTGCTTCTTTTGCAGTGCGGGAGAGTAGAGAGCAACAAAAGAAGAGGGGAGTGTAATCGCTTATGGTGCTAATGGCAGCCTGAGCGCTCCAGTCCCAAACACCGAGCCACCTCGTCTCATCTGGGCTGTGTAATTGCCCCCTCCTGGAAGCTGCCACGCGAAGCGGCTGCTTCTCTGTAGTGAAGAGTGGCAGCTGCTGGGTGTTGAGGAGAAGGCTGGGGTCAGCTCCCCAAGTGGGGGCTCCTTGCAACCATGAGATGTCATAATTAATAGCTATCCGGGGGCCCCTGGAGCCGGTGATAGGTGGGTAAGGGGGGTGTGTGGAATGGAGGGGAGAGATTATTTGGCTAAATGGAAGCCAAATAGAATGAGACGCCAGACTTACCCACCACTTAACATAATGTATACTTATCGCTCTTTGCCTTTAGCTAGTCGGCTCTTGTGCCATCCTTTTCAGGGATATTCTCCTCTTTTTTTTTGCTGTGGGTATTAGATTCCTCCCCTACATCTAACCCATATCTGTAGAAATGTTGCTGTGGTGTATCATGGGAACTATTTTCATCTTTGGGGACCAGCATCCTCCCTAGTTAAGTAAATATACATGAGCTGTGGAGGATACAAGCTCCCAGCACCTTCAGGAAAATCTGTTATTTCAGCTTCTCTTTATAGCCTCTCTCTCTCTCTCTCTCTCTCTCTCTCTCTCTCTTTCTCTCGCTCTCCCGCTCTCTGTAACATGCCGCCTGGGGGCAAATCTCTCTATGTCTCATCTGCTGCTTAATTTCACTGGAGCGGCCCTCAGTAATGAAGCGCCTTGATGTACATTTGCCAATTTCTGCCTCTACCACTGTGGTATAATTGGGATGTGACTAAGCATGAATACCCGGCACGGGGTTGGTTGACCTCCCCGCGACCCTGCGGATAGCACTTTTGTCATAATGGAGGTATTATCTCATATAATCTAGGAATTTCAGAAGGATTTTTTTTTGTACGGTGCCCCGAAATGAATTGGATCTCACTCCTAACCCCAAAAAAAGGCAGATTGAAAAGCAGATAGATTTTTATACAGGCTCATAATAAGACATCTATTGCTGCTTTGTGTTTATCGTTTTATTCACTGAGCTTCTGGCAAAAACGGGGGAAAGGTAGAGAGGAATCCACAGCAACAACACTCTGCCTGTGTGTGTATTGATAGTATTGGCTGACTAAGCAATAGTGACACTATAGATTATCACCGACTAATTGATAAAAGATAACATTACAAGAGGAAAATGCAAAGAACACAAGTGGGCAGAAACACAAAATTTGAGTTGCATTTTGGAAGCAAGACAGCAACTCTTATTCTGTTTGGCAACTTTATTCTCCCCAGCGCCTTCGATTTGTTCTCTTACTTGGGAATTTGTAGGGGAGTTTTTGAATTTCTTCTTCTTGTCTCTCTTACTGCAAGTAAAAAAACAAACTCTGAGTCTCGGACTATACTGCCTACAGATACAAACATTGATGATTAATGATCCAAATAATCAGTCGATTGATTGCATTTCAGGATAATTGATTGGGACAGCCCTGTCTAATTTCATCCAACAGAATAGCCCTGCAATAAATTCTGTCTGTCAATAAAATACGAGTCCATAAACCAATTTTGGAGAAAGTGATTTAGTTATGCATATATGTAAACTGTAAAGTACTAATATAGACACTAGCCTAAAAAACTGTCAGGATTTTGTGTGTCTGTGTGTGTGTGTGTTTCAGCCTTTTCCCTGCGTGGGTGCACTGTGTACTCATGTACATGTTAGTGTGTATGTGTGTCTGTTAATGACCCTGTAAAATGACAAGCTGAGCTGGCTGTGAGAGTACAGCTGACGGTCAGAGAGAGAGAGAGAGAGAGAAAGAGAGAGATAGATGGGGAGAGACAGGGAGAGGAGGGGGGCAGGGTGCTGTGTTGGGCGGTGGTTGGTTGCACTGTGATTCACCACCGTGCGGAGGGACCGGGGGGCCCCTGAGTGGCCCCTCTCTATTCCCACCTGAGAGGCCTGCAAATGGAGGGGCCGCGCTGTCATTATTTACAGCCCGCAGCTCCTAACCTTGGATTCGGAGCTCATCATGGCTAAAGGAAAATCAGATTGGACTTGACGTGTACCCGAGCCAGTGACCTTGATAAGTGTGAGGTGCCTGCAGCAAGAGGTTGGGGAAGAAGCGCTCGCTCCTGTCAGCTTTCACTGTGAATTTGTGTGTACATCCGTATGTGTTTGTGTGTTTGTGTACTTCCTGTCAGGTGGGGGTGGGTGAGATGTGTTAGGTAGGCAGGCGCTCTCGTGGTCACACAGCAGTCGTATGTGGTGGCATTGTCGTTATTGTTCATTTTGTTTCTGCCTTGTAAAGCCACAAACCCTTCCTGATCAGCCATCTTTTGTAAACGGCAGCCTCAACCCCGCAAACACACATCAGCCTCGCTTAAAATAATGAATTTCTTCCACTTTTATTTCCATTTGATTTGAGTTTTTCCATCTGAACCAGTTACCTGGAGAGTTGGGGGGATGTAAGTGTGGAGAGCATCTGAGGATGGGTGATGAAAATGCATTTCTCTTCCCCTACCGAGACGCTATTTGGTTGTGTGAAATGATTAATTTCACACGTATACAGGTCATCCCTGAAAGCAGCAACATCTCATTCACAAGGGGCCCCCGTCAGCAACAAAACAGGAGGCTGCAATAAAAACCAGCAAACAGCAGCACGTAGCGCACGTCGATAAATCTTTGGAGGTTAAACCTGAGTGCTGTAGAATTTGAGTAGCCCCTCTCATCAGCTCAGGTAAAAGTCACGGAGTACATCGGGACTGTCAAAGCCAGGAATCCTCCATCCAGCAGTCGGGCAGAGGGGGGGGGGAGGGAGAGAGAGAACAAGTCTATGTCTGTATCGGTGGGATGGGAGCTTTGAATGATGGGGTTTGTGTAAATAAGGAGATGAGACTGTTTTTAGCACAGAGGGAGGAAGGAGAGCTTAGCAGAGAATAGTGCCTCTGTGCCGAGTGGAATTGGTCTTCCCGGGTTGTTTATGACAGCTCGCAGCCCTCGTATATCACATGGAGTGTGTTTGCTGTGAAGCTACACAGTTTGTGTGCCATCTGCCTTGGCTGAACTTGACCCTTCAAACAGACTTATATTTTGTAAACTGAGCCTAGTGTAACTGCTGTTTTATTTTCCGCTCCTTTTCTTTTTCTCGTTTCTTTTCTTTAGTGGATGATCCAGGAACCCCACAAGGTGGCGACCTTCTTCGGATGCATCGGTACGGACGGTTTCGGGGAGATCCTGAAGAAGAAAGCCGAAGAAGCTCACATCGACGCCCACTACTACGAACAGAACGAGGAGCCGACCGGCACCTGTGCAGCCTGCATCACTGGAGACAATAGGTTAGCCATTTAACAATAGAGTAATAAAGTGGGCGGGGCTACAGGTTCCCAGGTGTAATTTAAAGGTTTGAAGACATTTCTGTGGTGTAATGTCGATATCTTTGTTCTTTTGTATGAACACAACACGTCATCATACCCGGCTGAATCAATTCTACATTGATCCATAATCTAAACAATCCTGTACTCAAAATAGTAAGTAAGTGAAGATTTTGTCAGTAGCACTGGGTCGGTGCTCAGTAATGCCTGTAGGTGGCAGCACAGGCCAATCCCTAACCCTCACAAAGTATTTGAGGCTGCGCAGTCTTTCAAATCGCGACGTAGCGGTCACAAAAAGCCCAGTTAGCAGCCAGGCTTTGAAGATGAGTCGCACTGTATGTAAAGTATGCAAAAATATGATAAAATACCTCAACTAGATGATCAAAACATGGCGGTGCTATGAAATGATGTAGTAGCACATGTTGTGATTTCTCCTCTGATGTTTATCATATTGTAATATTAGTTATCCCTACCTTTCAGTCTCTCTTGACCCAAATATGACCCTTTAATGTGATTTAACAGAATTATTTCGGTTGGTTTCAACATCCTCATGCAGTTGACTCCTTGGGGCTTGAAGTCATAACAGGGAGTCATAGCTCACACATCAAAAGGAAAGAACAGCTTGAGTGTGTTTTTCCAGGCCCCCACTAAGTCTCCGCCGCCCCAGTGGGTTATCATCCATCTATAGGATGACACTAGCAATGTGTTAGAGATGGCTGGGGCTATCCCAGGTCTCACCTGTCAGCCTTCTGGGTTGAAAAAGAGGCTTTAGCGTCTCTGGCGACTCACGCCAGCATCATCATCAGCACGTCTGAGACAGCAGAGGTCAAAGTCTGCACAACCCCCCTGCTTCTCCACCACTCCCCCACACCTAACAGAGAAATATCACTAACACTGAGAGCTCCAGTTCATGATAGACCAGGTGTGGATCAATAACCTCCTTCTCTAAACACTCCCCTCCTCCGCAGCCCCTTTATCCACAGCTACACAGTTGTCAGTCAGTCAACGGCTGGACCCTGACCGCCCCCGGGAGCCGGCCTTAGTGGACTTGTTTGATGTGGGCTCTGACACCTGAAAAGGTCAGGTGCCGTGCTCCGGGAGAGGAGCTCTGTAATATTTCTTACAGGTGTTTAACAGACGGCTCAGGAGGCCAGAGGAAAGGTCGCCGCCAGGGCCAGATCGGAAGGGTGATGGCTTTGAAGGATCGGGTGTGCCAGTGTGTCACAGCCCCCAGGCTTTGATTAGTGCAAGTCCTCCCTGCTCAGACCTGACCACACTGAAGACACAGTGTCTTTATAAAAGGACAAATAGGGATTCAGATAAAAATGACACAAAAACCGGAAATCAGCAAATCTTTGGCAGACGAAGTTAATCATCAACTGGCATAAGATGTTAAGATGTTAAAACTACTGTTAAGAAATTAATTGGTCAATATTTCCTGGTTCTTTCTTTCAAATGTGAAGGTTTGTTGTTTAATCTTGCCTTCCCAGTTCCTAGTTTCAGCCCCAGTAGTGTATTATTATTAGATTTTTCCTTGTGTAATACGACCTGGCTGGTATAAGAAGGATTATTAGGTGTAGCTGTTATTTGGCCGCTCTGGTTTATTGCTCTGAAGTCTATTGGACTTCTGGGGTAATGGCGGTCATTGTGGCTGTCACGGTTGTTCTGACCTCCCAGTCCATTACCGGGCCTCTGGTCAAGCACAATCCCAGCCCTGCTGTCAAATCACCTCTACCGCCATCATGCACATACTCGCCGTTTCCTTGATACTAACCGTGGCGAACAGCTATTCCCAGTCGGCGCTGCGAGAGAACGGACCCCGTTCCCTGTTAGCGGCACCCTCCCCGTCATATGGCCGCCTAACTGTTTCCCCCTAAGTAGCGATGATGGTTGCACTCATTTTGATGGCCGCTCATAAAGAGACGGCACGTGAGGGCTGCCTAATGAGCTATGTTAAGGTAATGCCACCTGCTTCACTTTCCAGTTTTGCTCCACTTGCTACACTTGAATCAAGTGATCAGCCGGTAATGCATTTCTGTTGTTGTTGCACTTTGGTCATAATAATAGACCACTTTAACTTTTTGAGGACGTGCGATAATGCAGATAATTTGAGGTTGCTTAGTAATAATGGCCTTGGCGATCCCATTAATCTCTTCTCTGTCACTGTTTGAGCAATCAGAATGTTAAAATAAAGGCAAGACAGGCAAATGACTAAATCTCACCTTGGTCCAGACTTTATCCTCCTCTTTATATTGCGAAAGAACAAAAGAGAGTCTGGGGCAGTTTGGAGTATTTTTTTTTAGGGGATGTTTTTGAGACAAAATTAAGATGGATGATAAACGTGGCGGAAGATTTATGGGCTCTGTCTCGGCAGGTCCCTGGTTGCTAACCTGGCAGCGGCAAACTGCTACAAAAAGGAAAAACACCTGGACTTGGACGGCAACTGGGAGCTAGTGGAGAAAGCCAAGGTCTATTATATTGCGGTAAGTGAGATCCTCTACATTCAAATGACTGTGTGTGTGTGTGTGTGTGTGTGTGTGTGTGTGTGTGTGTCCCCCCCCCAACTCCATTGCCAAGAAGAGGACAAAATGTTAAGAGGCTTTATTCAAGGAAATGCCTCAGCGCGCCCTCTCGCATTGTCGATACATCCATTCATCCTTTGTGGAGGGGAATGAGCTATGTTACCTATTGAGACAATACGGCACCGTTCTCTCCGTTTTCCCTTTGCCTTTTGTGTGTGTGTGTGTGTGTGTGAAGCTGTAGCACAGTGTGAAATTGTTCTACATGTAACGCATTCATTCAGTTCTTTTAACGCGGAGAGACGAGCCAACAGGTGCGGGGAAAGTGTGAAAATTGATTATACAAGTTCATACGGCTTTACCCCATTCTCTCCCCCCCGCCCCGTTGCAAACTAAACACGCAGAGATGGAGGACGGCAGATGTGGGCTTAGATATTCCCTCTCATACACACTTACAAGTCGTGCCTTACCCCTAAACGCTTACCGTACGCCGCCCCCGGTGAGGTAATGTGTTCTCTTACAGCTTCTGGAGAACCATGGCCAGATCGGATCACGTTTCACTCCCTGGGATTACGTTTAATTCCCGCGGATCGGCCTTTCCCCTCTGATCTCATGTCAGGATGATAGCCCTGAAATCACGCCGCATTCCACGTCTTTAAACAGTTCATTATCGACATAAATCACTGTCATAGCCGCCGCCGTCGACGCCGATCGCCAGCCAAACTCCAGCCAAACTCCACAATACTCCATCTCCCCGTCGTTCGCGAGCCCTCTTAACTTGAGAGCAGTGTAGTGCAATCATGACAGAGGTTCATAATTTGCTGGCCCGTCAAAGAAACAAACAGCAAAAAAAAAAAAAGGCCTCAGTGCTCGTGCCAGAAAAGCAGATCAGTCCTGTCCTCTGGAGTTTGTGTGGTCTCATTTCTTTTTAGTCTCTGCTTCACATTAGCAAACACGGCACATCCTCTGCAAATTGGCAGTTGGGTTTTGCCCACATCCGACGGTCTTATGAGCAGGGAAAAGCTTCCGTGGGATCAGGGGGGGCGGCGGTGGGATAGAAGGGCCACAATTGGGGAGTTTGTCAGTGCTCTGAATCTCAACGCAGTGGCTCAGCGTCCCTCCTGGGCCTCTTTGTCAAAACAGGGGGATCATTCGCTTTATTAGAGTCCCATTCGCACTTCTAAAGTACTTAGCCAGATACACTGCCAGAGCTATACCCACTTAAATACTGTGTGGCGTGTCTAGACCGCCGTTCACTAAGGCCTCCTCTCTCCATTAACCTTGTCGAGAGCACTCACATGTATTCACCCAATTTACGCCCAGATTGTAGATTTTCCTCGCTGTCTCCCTCGCTGAACCAGCAAACCCTCTGTGCTCCGTATTAATGTGCTTTGTTGATTTTCACTCAAACAACTGTTGGGGTTGTACGTGCGGTCTTGTACTCTTCCTAACCTGTAAATTAAATTACCCGAGCGTGTGTACGCCTTTGTGTGTGTGTGTACGTATAGCATGTTGTTTGCATGTGCGTCAGTGTGTGCACGTGTGTGTTAAAGAGGTGATTGATGATTCCTGGCAGAGGCTCTCAAGGTGCCTGCTAGTATGTGGTGTGATTGGATGAAAACAGAATTATTAGAGGGCTGTAGCAGCCAGTCTGGCTCATCCAGCAGCAGAGGCAGCAGCAGCAGCAGCAGCAGGGCTGGTGGCAGACGCAGAGCAGGGAGGCAGCGCTGCCATTTCTCACAAAGAGAGAGAATGTTGAACTCCTGCCAAATGTTTGGTGGCAGGCTGTTGCTAGGAAATCTAGGTCCTTAGGCAAATCATTGCACAAAGACCAATAACAAAGGCGTGAGGGGGAAGAAGCAATGGCTAAACGCATGGAATCCACTGGATGTGTCTCTTTTTTCTGTGTGTGTGTGTGTGTATTGAATACCAGCGCCACTGCATTGATGTTTACTGTTATTCCTCCCCGAGATGGTACACATCAGAAATGGTGGGTGATGTATTGTGTGAGGAGGAGATGAGTGTCTCTAATTGGTGGTGGCCCAGTTAGCCTCTTCTCCCTCCCACCCTGCCCCCACCCCAAAACCCTCTGTGGACACCCCCCCAGCCCCCCTCCTCCCTTTTCTCTCTTTTTCCTCCTCACTCTCTCAGACACAGTGCTAAGCACACACACACATACACACACATTCTGCAGCATACCACCGGCTTGTTTTTCTTACCACTGAGCGGTTTGCCCTGTAATTTGATCTCCACCGTTTTGATGCATCCTCCATGATGCCACTTTGAATTAACCTATCGCTCTACAGCTCTCCTTAGTCCAGCCCTAATAAAATGGCCTCTCATAATAACTGAAGCTATTTAGCCATTCAGGAAAAGAAGCTTCGGGTCCTGGTCACGCATTGGAAGCAAAGTATAGGCTAATAGACGTGGAGAAGAGGAAGACGTGCAAGACAATTGACTGTGAAGAAGCCATGTAATGACCCCGGGGTAGACTGTAGGTAGGAGACACACTCACTGGCCTCCACCAGCTCACCTCGTACACCAAACACACCCAGAGAGAGACCAGCTGCGGCGCTGTGAGGTCACAGACCCCCTCACAGCAAGGAAAGCTGTTCATTTATGTCCTTATAATCCTCACCAGCCTGTAAGTGGGGAGCCCAGCCCAGGGAGGACCGCAAGCCCACCTTTTTATCAAGCGGCGTCGCAAACATCAAGCCGCAACGCCTCACACCGTTAACACTGGCACATTGCACGTAGCATTAATTGGCAGTTGTATTCTTGTCCTCACTGCAGGGGGAAAGCCGGGTTCAGCTTCAGTCACCATAGCATAATATGCAAGGGAAGAAGACGATGTGGAGGGCAAAAAAAGCGCAATACTTGCACCGCAAGCAGCACGTCAGCCTGCTACACCCCAGAGTGGCACACACACGTGCACACAGACAGACAGACAGACAGACAGACAGACAGACACAGTTACTCCACCCCACCAGCCTCTGCAATTTGCAGCCAAAAATGTGAAGGGAGAGGTTTTCCACACATACAACTAAGTGACACCTCATCAGCCAGCCAAAGGGCTGATTAGCACAGAGGTGACTGCGGCTGCTCTCTGTCCCCTCCAGCTCTCAGGACCACTGTGTCCTTACGCTGACCTTGATCTTCCTCTTTTTCCTCTACCCTTCTTTTCTCTGCTCCCTCTTCACTCCTTTAGTAATTCTTTTCCTCCCTCTGTCCTCCTGTCTTCACCCTCTGCACTCCCGTCTAGTCTCTGCCTCTTCTCTCTCTCTCTCCTTTTTTCCCCTCTCCATTGTGTACTGCACCACTCTGCACTGCCCCTGTCCTTCCACATAGCCAGTGAGGGATCACGAGGCAAAATGCAGGCAGTGGAGAAGAGAGGGAAGAGAAGGGGGGGGGCCAACTGGCAGGCTCCCCCTTTGTCTGCAGGCGATCAGTTACAGTCTTGGTTGCCGATGAAATTTAATCCCCACCGCATTTACATGCCAAGTTTGACTTCTGGCAAGCCTTATTAAATAGATTTGTAAATCATTTCATCTTGATTAGAATCTGTTCTCAAGAGATCAACATTTTTTTTGACTTGCTTGTGTTTTGTTATGTGTACAGTTTGTACCCACTGGTGTTAAGATCTCAAAGTCAATCGGTGTGTGTGTGTGTGTGTGTGTGTGTGTGTGTGTGTGTGTGTGTGTGTGTGTGTGTGTGTGTGTGTGTGTGTGTGTGTGTGTGTGTGTGTGTGTGTGTGTGTGTGTGTGTGTGTGTGTGTGTGTGTGTGTGTGTGTGTGTGTGTGTGTGTGTGTGTGTGTCCACGTTTAGGGGACAAAGAACGATGGGTGCCAAGTCCTGCCGTCATTGGCCGAGCCACTGTTGTCAGCATGTATGCTATCTCTGGAGGTCATGTTGGTGGGCAAGCAGTGCTATGATGTGTCTTCTTCTTTATTAGCCTGACACCGCTGTGTCTTATGCACGGAACAATGTCATTTTAAATTGAGCATAATCAGATGACAATTTGTAATTGCCAGCAAGCATCTTATGAATATGAATTCATAATTGATCAATTACAAGCTGACTGCGTCATATTTATTGGCTTATTTATCGCCCCCCCTCCCCCCCCAGCCTGCTCCAATTATAGGATTCCAATCTTGAGGCAATCAAGTGATAAGAGTGAGGCGTTTAGTGTTTGCTGTCACTATATAATTCTCTTGAATGTTAAACATGCATCTGGGAGGCCTGTGCTCATCAGAAGGTTGTACTTGGAGGTGCACCTGCCTAATTGAGTGGTAATGAGCTGTCAGGAGTGCGGGCGTGGTGATTGGCTCTCAGCGGGGTGTCCGGTGCCAGTGGGACGTATGGGCTGGCCCGGCCCTGCTGGAGGAGACGAGCTCTGCAGGCCTTCAGGCCTGAGTGGGTGGAGTGGATGGTAAATGAGGGTGGAGAGGCCAAGTGACACTGGGTGGTGAGCCATCCAGGGGTTTACAGGCAGCCGGTGGATTTATTTAGGCTGTTTGGAATTAAGGCTGCAACTAATTCAGCCATAATATTATATCACTACTTATCAGCAGTCATTTTTAGAATACAACAGAATTAGACTCCCGACATGTTATACTACTTTCTGCTCTATCATGTTGCTACACTTCTTTGTATGATGGATGTCACTTTATCATCAAATAACACAAACACTGTGAAACAACACAGACAAATCTTGTGCATGAATGTATGCAAATAGTCTCTCCTTCTGTCTGAACCTCAAGCCACTTCACAACACATTTGTGAATAATTTTCTGCAATAATGTCTATTGTTTTTAATTCTCTGCAGAGCTGTCCTGTCATCTAACACCAGGTGGCGCTCTCAAGTTCCACTGGTGTTTGAGAAATGCTGAATTAGTTACTTTGTCCTCTGTAACCAAAAATACATACACAACATCTGGTATCTACTGACAAAAATAGAATAACTTAATATAAAAATATAATATTCTAGTTATTATCTGACCTTCACGACCCCCTGAAGCCCGTCCACGGACCCCCAGGGGTCCACGGCCCCCGGGTTGAGAGCCACTTGTGTTATTACTACACTTGGCAGCCGTGTGTTGGTTATTTTATTTTGCCTGTCTTAAGTTTGAACTTTCTAATTTGAACAACAAGAAATAATTGCTTTAATCTATTGTATGGCGAGTAATTGCCTTTTTTCAGAAGGGGCCAGGTTTCTGGGTGCTGGCGGGCTTCCAGGCTCTCGTCCGTATTACTCCAGCAGCAGGCAGTGACTTTCTCCTTGTACACCCACGTTACCTTGTAAAAACAGTTTTTCTTTTTCAGCAGGGAAAACACCATGTCCTTTCACCCTGGATTACTGTGTGCATCTGCTCCACTGGCAGCAGTCTGTTTTTCTCCGCCTCGCTCTGAAGGGGGATGAAATAGTTCAGACTTAATGATATTTCTACTTTCCATCACCTTGTCCCCTTGTTCCCTCCGCAACAAAGCACCGTGTGTGCCTTTTTTATTCATGAGGCCGGGAGTAAAGCAGAGAATAATGTGCAATCCTACACAGCTATGTTGTCGCCGTTTGCGCGGGTTCTACGGCTTTAATTGAATAGTCAGAGTAATTATTTGTCAAGTAATGCTGAGCAGAAAATAAATAGCCACTTTGCGGCTGTGAAATGTGCCTGATGGCCATGTGTTGATACTCTCACCAGGGAGACTAAAAACCTGCTCTACTGGGTAAGTATCTGATTAAGATTCACATTATGGAATCACAGACGCTTTAGGATAGTGTGTCTCCTGGGCAAAGATATTGAGTGGAGTTAAGTGTCAGACGTTGTTATATCCTCACACTGAAGCATAAAGCCGGGCTGGATAAATACTGCAGGAATACTTTGCTTTACCACAAACCCATCAGGTCAGCTTGTCAGTTTTTGAAGGCGGCGGCGGCGGCCTACAAAGACTAATCACAGATGCGCGTCTCTGTGAAGCAGATGCTGGACACTGTTTCCACCGCAATTGTTTCCTTCTGCAAGCTTTCGTTTTTTCCCTTTTATGTCGCCATCATTTGTTTATGGTTTTGTAATAAGCCAGTGCATATTTTCCTCCTGCCAGTATTATGTTTTGCTTTTTTTTAAAGCAGACTAATGACTGTAGGAGATAATGCGATGTAGTTTGTAACGATGAGATTCATTCAAGAACATTTTGACAAATCTCCTGGAAATGGCTTCTCCTTTTTGATAAAGTCAGCTGATTAGCAGATGCAATGGAGTGTTTATTTGTCATGCGTTGGTCCCAGTCAGATATGGAAGAGTGCACTGACCTTATCTATTGTTTCTCAAGTGTATATTGTTAGCAGCTTTGGAGGCTTTATAGAGACTTAGCCAGCAAGGCTGCCGTTGCTCTGGTGGAACATTTGGACCTCTGGCAAGTGTCAGATTTTCAGCAGCATATTAAATCTCTTAACCCAGTTCTTATTTTTTTCCCTTCCTCTTCCTCCTCGCCTCTCTCTTGCCTGCCATGCTAACAAGCTGGCTGTGATTTCTTTTTTTCATGTGTGGCGTTGTTAGCCTCTGCCATTTTCTCCGGCACCAAAACTCCTGTGCCAGTGGTTTTTCCCGGTGCCCAGGCAGGGCCCTGAGGGGGCAGAGCGGAACTGCAGCCAGACCAGCTGCACAATCCATTCCAACCCCGGCCTGGCCTGGTCCTCCAGCTTTTTGCTGCGATGGGTCCTGGTGGAGGCCAGAGCCACTTTGATTAGCGTGTCAGTCGCTGTTGGCCAGCTTGAATGTCATGCACCGCGAGCCCAGTCGGCTAATGCTCTTGCCGGCCAACAGCGCCGCTCCCTGCAATTACTGATAGGGCTGTGAGATCCAATGCTCGAGGAACGGCCAGGGAAAACAGCAAAGTGCCAAATGATTGTCCTCTGTAAATAAAAAGCAGACAACTTCTTTTTGATGTCATATATGTGCGTGCCTCAGTTTCAGATGGCTGTGGCGCAATCACATTTGAAAGCATTTGCAGCTCCCAACATAACAGGGGGGCCCAATCAAAACAATAACTGTGGTTCCTTTTGACAAAGCCCTTGGCTCACAATTGTCAGAAGATGTAAGCTGACTCATCCACACAAGAAGGGCATGTATCCCAGAGAGCCAGGGCCGAAAAGCTATGATGAGTCTTCCCCTCTGTGTTCTCCTCACTCCGCTGAGGCCGCATGGATTAATTACACCACTAGTAGCTAGTTTTCTGCCATTATTTATTTTTTCTAATGAATAATTTGATTCTCCCTCTGCCTAGATTTTATTCTGCTCAGGATGTTTCAGCTTCACCCTGTGGAAATAAGAATGCATTGATTATTTTCCATCTAGCAAATATCCCACCAGCTGAGGAATAACATGCCTTCCCCCTAATTGGTTTGTTTATCTTGAGCAACAGACTCTGGGTTTGTTTGGACTCTGGCTGGCATCCACACACACTACACCGCTCCTCAGCATGATTACTCACCTTGGGAGGAGGCTGCTGGAGCAAGGTTGATGTTCCCCGCATAGACATCAGGCTGTCATTCTCTTCGCTTATGTGACATCATTTGCCAAGACAGATTTGTTACAGGAAAAATAAATTTGGGCCTAAAAAGGGATTGATTTAAGGACAGGCTGCGAAGTGAAAAAGGCGACAGGAGGGATGGGGGGGCTCCCGGAGACATCTCAGCACTCTGAGGGCTCGGGCCAGATCCAAACAAGCTGCCAACAGAAGATGGATTCTGGCTTCATGTATAATTGATAAACTGTATGTTCTAGGTGTCAGCTTTAAAGAGAGGGCTAGGACTATATCAGAAAGCTATTTTTCTCCTCCCAGGCAAAGCATCATTTTTATTTTGTCCTCCCCCGTTCTCTGGCTTATCTTTTCACTTCAGGAAGCCCCATTCAAAATTATCGCTTTCTTTGAAGACAACATTCGGGAAGTGCAGCTTTAAAAGCACATCCTGTTCCTGTGCCTATTAGGCTTTCTGGTCCAGGGCAGATAGCCATCTGTAACATTGACTGTACATCCTGAGTTATCAGGATTAGCCATCTCACTCTTGACACCCAGCACATTAATATTAGGTATGGGAGACTCTATCCTGCTGAAAGCAGCATAAAAGGATTAATGCGGCGCTTATCCTTTTGGAAATAATGCCCTTTATTGAGCGGATTTGACACTGTAGAGGCTAATGATGACATTGAATGGAGCCAGAATAAGTAATGGTGCATCATCCCCATGTCATGCAGACCGAATAGTTGCTATTTGCATTCTGCCAGCTGAAAGTGTATTGATTTTGCTGAAGGCGTTCCACTTGTTTTTCCCCTCTGCAGCTGCTCCTTCATAAGAAAGTGTTACTCAATCATCAGTGTCCTGTAGCTAATGACAATCCCTCCCCGGCAGGGCCCAATGATACGCTTGATCATTCATTGTCATAGTGTATGGTACAATTTCACCTCTGAGCACTTTGAGCTGCAGCAATTACAGTACATGAAACACAATATGGCAGCACGTCGTCCTCTAAGCCTCTCTCTCACCGAGACTGTGGCGTTACTTCGGCTTTGTCCGGTGACTTTCAGAGTGACAAATTTGCATCCGGATGTTTCAGAACGGAGTGTGAGCGGTACAGCGTGTTCCACTCAGGCTTTGGACCGGCGGAGGTGGAAAAGCAACTTTAGTACACTCATTTTCCTTTCACACTGTAATTGCGGCGAACGGTTTTAAACCCCCTTTTATTACACATAGCACCTCTTTGGATTCATATGATGTTTTCTACTCCCCCCGCCCCCTCCATCTACTCTTGGTCCTACATGATGATGGGTGGGGACGGTACGTATACAGGATACTCGCCTGCATGGGGTCTGTAAACCTGCCACTCTGGGAGATTTTAAATCACGCAAAAATGATTGTAATTCACTAGGAGCCGGGTCTCCTTGAACCCCTGACATGATTTGATTATAAAGAGGTTAAAGGGAGTTAAACCACTATAATAATAAATCTGTCACATTTTTAATAAGATGTGCCATTTTGTATGGGGGCATTATTGCGTCGCGGGCCACATGAGGGCACCTGACAACATTTTGCTTTTCTTCTCCCTCTCGCTAAATTGCCGTTTCCCTTAGGTGTTTTTTAGCTGACAAGATAGTAACCTTATCAATCACAGCTGCTTCCCTCCCCCGCCCCTTCTCTCTTCCCAAGGACTTGTGTTGATATGTTCTAAGTGCTTTCTCCTTTGGCTGTTTAATGGGAATATTGCATGCTCATTTCGCCGATGCCTGCCTGTTTCCTAATGAGCTGATAACGGCACAATTACAGAGCCAATTCCGATTTCTGATTTGAATTACCGGCTTCTTGTTTCACCAGAGAAGCGGAAATGTACATGTCTGAGGTGTGTGTGTGTCCTCCCCCCCCACCCCCACCCCCCCGAGATGTTGGCCTGCCCAAGTGTGTGTATTCCCGTTCACGTGTAGGGACACAGGAGATGGACAGATTAGATTAGATACAGTAGATGCTGCCCGGGCCCTGGCCGTTTGTGCATGGAATGCGATTTAGTTGTAAGATTTCAGACGGGGGGCTGCCGGGCCGCTCTGGGGCTCGGTGATGGGTGAGGGGACAGACTGACGGTGACAGTGGCGTGGTAATGGCTCCGAATGAGGAGGAATGGCCCGTCTAAGGCCCCCCCTCCCAACGGCAGCACACAGCAGGCCCTGTCCAAATACACTGCGAAATGAATTCTTCTCTACACCTGTGTTATTTTATCCACCCGACTGGGAGTGTAGGTTATTTATAGTTCCGCCCAATCCAAGGCGATATGGTGAAAGAAATGGAAAAGGGCTACGTTTCACTTGTATTCACTTTTTATACTCTGCCCAAATACTTCATGCTGGGCTAAAGTTAGTTTCTTCAGTTGTTTTGGACGGGGAGTCGAGCTGTTATTGCTGTATTTAGAGTTCATTCAAAGGAGAGAAAACACTGTTTACCTCCAAATTTAGAGGAGGAAAGAAATCTAATTACAATAATTTCAAATTCAAGGAGTTTATTAGTCCCATAACCGATTTGGTCCTTTTCCCTCTGCAAGTTCTACAGATCACATCAGGTTCTTGCAGCTCTAGCTATGATTCTAGATGTAAACCGGCTTCCAGCTGTCTGAGCAGAGCCGCCAAACCCGCTCTATAAACCTGCAAGAGCGCTTCCTGTGCAGCAATAGAAAGCGAGTGAACTCTCCGTCCGCATACCGAAACTGTCTGAGATGTGGGAGGAAGCAAAGCCTTTTGCTGAGCTTTCTTTAGTGTGTGATCAGTGTGTGGTCAGACCAGGTAAGACAGTCGGAGACCACACTCGTCTCTGAAAAGCAGCTTTCACACTTCACCAAGCATACAGAAGTCAGAGGGGGAAATGGCCTCAGGTCTTGGGAAAAAACCTCTTTAACTAGCCCAAGTGTGAAAATACACCAAGTTAGGTTGGGAAATATGGACAGAATCGTCTACCGTGGTTTATTCAATTCAGAATTGTAATAGATATACCACCTTATAGTCATCCTGAATAAAATAACTAGACATCAATAGTCCGGCTAGCCCAAGTAGCCCTCTGTGCTCACATCAGTTTAGTGAGGAGGCCCTCAGATGTTAGAGAGGCCAGTCAGAATGTTTACATGGACGTTTAAACTCCAGCTATACCTCAGAAAGTAGCACGTCTTTTTTTCTCTCCTAACATTGCGTAAACACCACAATTATATTGAAATATGTTTACGTTAGCAGACCTAGATTATGGAATTGCAAATCGATTTACTCGGGCATGTAAACATTCCAATTAGAGTAAACCACCTCTGCATGCATTTCATCACCTGCTAGACTCTCCTCACACGCCGCTTACGCAACACTTTATGTGGTTTTAGCTCACATTTTTGCCTTAATAACAGACAAATCAGGTGTATAGTTTGCTTAGGTACAGTTGAAACAGTGTCTCTACTCTACCTACCGCCTGATGACCCCGCCATCACCCTAAATATCAACCGCTGCAGTAATATCACAACCTGTCAGATAGTTGAGACATCAGTAAACAGTGGAGGGTAAAGATGAGAGGTTGTTACACCCCCATTTGAAGTTCTCGAACATGATCTCCCTCTCTCTGAGTCCGTATCAAACCTCCTGGACGTGTCAGTCAGAGATGCGGCCCGTATCTGTATAAGTGTAAATTGCACATGAAATCCCAGGTTTGTTTTCAAACGGCCACACACATTTGCCCGTCTCGCCCCCTCGCGCCTCCTCCGTCTACCGAAACTGAAACATCACGTCTAGAACCGAGGCTGGGGAACACTGCAGTTCATGAAAAATGCATTTGCTCGGCTCTCTTTCATACGCTTCGCCTCTGATACTCCTGTCATATCATATCCATGTCATGTCAGTGTGTGTATTAATTATGTAGCTGGAGCAGTCGAGAAGACAATATTGATGCGTCTTAACTAGACGTCCCGTGCCGATTACTCACAGGTCATTGCAAAATATAAACAGAACTTAATTAAGGAGGAGGAGACGGCATTCATGTTTAGCCCTGTGAGTAAATAATTGTTAGTCTGTGTTTATAGAAACATTCCTCTCTCTGTCTGCGTCTCCTTTGGGCTCCACTCTATTCCTGTCCTCAGCCGCTCTTAGACTCTCACCTTATCCAACCGCTGTGGTCACTCTGTCCGGTTCATCTGAGGTGCTCGACCCCCGGTCAGCCCACCTGGGTTCGGTTTCTCTCGGTGTGTTGACGGCTAACAGCACCCAGTAGCACACTCCCAGACGCCCCCGAATTGCAGAGGTAATTTCTTTCTTTGCGAGCAAGATTATGCAGGAATAAGAGGTCACGTTGTAATATGAAACGAGCTCAGCAGCTGCACACATGCCAGATAGTGTAGAGGAGTTCTGGTTCACTTTACGAGCCCCCTCTCTGTGCTGTAATCTCACAGAGCTATCAAAGCACTTTCAAACACATTCTCTTCCCAAATGAATATCAGGAGGGGAGTGCAACTCTGTATTGTTCCTCTTAAAAGACGCCGTTTCCTTCCTAGTTGTTTTCATTCTTCCTTAACAAACGATCTCTCAGGATTAACACCACTACAAATACTTCACTGATATTCATCTTATTTGAGGACCTCATTCGATAGTTGAAGTAGAAGGGAAAGAAAGACACGCACCCTTGAAGAATACTTATGTCCAACGCCTAAATGTATACGTCCCTTCCTCTGCCAGACACCGTATAGACGAATGCGTTCATGCTTTGAGTTAAGTTACTCTAATGTCGCTGCTTCCAACTCCTGAGTCAACATTAATCCTGCGTGTTTGGTAATGCTAGAATGATTGTTATACAGCATGGTGATTGCAGCGGTTTGGCGAGAGTAATTGCGAGTTTAAAGCATTGATCCGTGAGTGTAGCCCGGGGACAGGTTTTCTGGGGAAGCTCGACACTTCAGGCGTATTATGAAGCCATCATGTCTAATTTGCACAGGCCGCTTTTTGTAATTTACCCCCAATTCAGAAAAGATGGTCCTTCTTCCGCAGCACAATGCACACGCCGCTCGCATTGTTCACGCTCATTGGCAAAGACACAGAGTGAATGAGTCCCGGAGCTGAAGGAACGTGCCGCTCTGATCCTGTCACATCTCTGGGATGTCTCACGGTTCTTGAT
Organism: Genypterus blacodes; assembly: GCF_046128005.1. Lineage (NCBI taxonomy): Eukaryota > Metazoa > Chordata > Actinopteri > Ophidiiformes > Ophidiidae > Genypterus > Genypterus blacodes. Next base: position 3,630,817 of record NW_027466867.1, read on the forward strand.
TTGTCACGCTGGGACTTTTCAGACGGCTGCAAAGAGAGATGCAAAGTAGCTAAATATGTGCTTCAAGTACTGAATTAAAAAATGTTGTACTGTAGATTTCAAAGGGAACGTTGCACTTACTGTTCTTCTAGATCTATCAAATGGGTTAGGGTTAGGTTATTTTTTACAGATCAGGATTTTAATAACAACTAATCATTAAGAATTTCCATGAAGACTTCAGCATTAACAGTCCCAACATGGCTGAGCAAGTATGGCTGAATTCACGCAGCGGCCTCACATACACAAACATCTCCCTCGTCTAACCTTTGTTTACATTTCATGTGTTTACATAATTTGATATTACCCTCATTAAGGCAGTAAAATCTTTTTTTAAACTCATGTAAACACCATTACATTGAAATCGTGCATGAATTGATGGCAGCTTACTGGGAGGAAGAGACCTCAATCACGCAGTTACAGATCAATTCACTCTGCCATGTAAATGTAAACCACCCCTGCATGCATCAATGGCAGTACAGACAAAGTAAACAAGGATGATGAAGGTTTTGGCCCTCACTCACATGGACCCCTGGTGGATAAAGTCATTAATAGTACAGATTGACTTTAAGTTTTCTATCCATAACAGTCTGAGCAGTTCCTTTACACGTGTGTGAGCCTGACAAAGGACCTTCAGACACTCTGCACGGTCTTTGTCGGGGGGTGGGAGGGGGGGGAAACCTCTTCAGAGGAAGGACCGGGGTTTTCCACATGCCGCCCAGACGTTTTCACACATGTTGAGTTTGTCTGCAAGGATCTTTGAAGATGCAAATGTGCCAACCACATGTAACCAACAAACCCAGCGAGAAGCTGAGATGCTCCACTGTCTTCTCCGCGCGGCTCTTTAAATGGCTGCCAGTCAACTTCAGCAGCTTGCTTTCCTGTAAACCCTGCAATTCTTCTTTTAATGAACAGATATTGAATGATTTGAGCACATTCATCACTAAGATAGAAAGTCAGCTAAACCGCCGTAGAAGATGGAAGAGAGTTGACTATATAATTTTATTACCTCCTCTCTGTTATGATAGATTATATCTGTAAGCATATATGAGACGACAAGACTGATACATAAGTCATTAATTGGCAATTAATTTAAATTACATGTTTAAGCGAGTCAGTAAATGGATTCAGTAGTTAGTTTTCCTTTCCTGCATTAATGCTGCATGCCTGGAGCTGCAGCTAATTGTTTTTATTCATTTTTATTTTATATTTCTTCCTAATTTAATCTTTTTGCTATTTTTCTATTAACTTTTGGAATAATCACAGATGCACCTCATAAGCCACCCAATCTTGAAGTCTGTAACCTTTAAATATTTAGTATTTATACTTACTTACTATACAAATGCCTCATAGAGCATATTCTGCTTTTGTTATCTTTTATTTTCCTTGCGTTAATAGTTTAATATATCCGGCTTTTATGTTGAAACATTGTCAATGTGTCAAAATTTGATGCCAAAAGAAATGTAGTCAGTATAAGAAATCCATAGTTCTTCTTCTTCTTCTTCTAACTTTCTTCATTTTATCCTTTTACTTGTGTGATATTGACGTCAACATGTTACACACATGAGTTTACACAACTACACACCTGGTTAGACACGCACACCACGCGCAGACTAGTGAGCCATTGTTTGACAAGCATCCTCTTTCACAGTCTGTGGGTGTTCCCGGCTCACAACACAGCAGGCACTAAGTGTTTTCACTGAGTGTGCACAGTTGTATTGCAGCAAGGGGAGAGAGAATACATGGGTGTGTTTCTTCCTCATTAAAGCAATCCAGAGATTTAGAAATAGATGCTAAATTAAAATAAGAAAATGGAAATCAGGGTGTTATCTCACTTTTAAGCGTTTAATCGATTATTAAGCAATTAATCGAGTATTAAGCGATTAATCGATTATTAAGTGACTTATCGATTATTAGAATGAGTTTTCATTTTCAAGTGAATGTTCAAACCCCACACTGGCTGTCCTGCTTTGACTTGCGTTGTGTTAAGAGACAGCACATCATAGCTTGGCATCTGCCGACAGAGGAGACACTGGTGAATTATTAATGTCTTCCCTCGCACCGGCCTATCATTGCACTATCCTTCTCCTCTTTGCATTTGAAATGCAGCTCCATCACCGAGTCCCGCACTGTGGCAAGTCATGTTTCTGACTCTCATTTCAATATCCAAAGCGAAAGGTCGGAATGATGTATTCAGCCCCGCCGCGGCGAGTGTGACTTTACATGGTACCGGTTCAAGACGGGTACACTTTTAACAAGACCCACCCAGCCTGTCAAGCAAACTGATAATGAATCAATCTGTGTGAAACATTTATAGGTGCCCCCCCTGCATGAGGCCAATTAGAGAAGCCTCAGTGGCCCCTGCCGTCTCAGTCAGGGAAGCCCCCTTGCATTGTCATATCAATATTCCTCTGTTGATCTCCAGCTGAGACAAGTCCGGCTGCTCTTTCCTCGCATACTAATTTGCATTCCCCAGCATGTGTGGGAGATGGCATGCCGGCTGCCTCTCCCCCCTTGTTCCCGAGCCTGGTGTTGCCTCTCTCTCTCTCTCTCTCTCTCTCTCTCTCTCTCTCTCTCTCTCTCTCTCTCTCTCTCTCTCTCTCTCTCTCTCTCTTTCTCTGTCTTTTATTTATTTATTTATTTTTTATAGAGGGAAAGGTTTCTTGATTCCTGGCATGCCAGAGAAGGGTCCTGGGAGGATTACATTGGCTAAGCCCTTATCACTCCAGGAAATTCACTGCCTGCTTAAAAAAGTGGTAGGAGTAGAAAATCAAGGGGAAGTGTTATTCTTTTTAACTTTCTCCCTATTCCCATGGAAAGTTATTACCGGGTTTGAAGAAAACTCTCTTTTTTTTGGCTCTCAAGTTTTCTCGTAACTCCATTTCATATATCACTCTTTTTTTTCTTTTCTCTTTTTTTTCCAAGCAGCTGGTGGAATTTTAGAAGTGGAAAATGTGAAGGCAGGTGCTTGAGAGGGAGGGAGACAAGGGGGAGAGCAGGGGAGAGGAGAGGGAGAGGGGGCTCAGGGAGGGTTGTGCTCACTGGGAAGCGATGTTAAACATCCAGGGGAAATGTTTGTTATTCTAATGGGATACCACCATGGTAACAGCTTTTAGAGACTCCCTAGGCTTTGTGTGGAGTATATGCGCCGCTTTCATCAATCTCGCTTAATTTCTTTGGGGGATTAGCAAATTTAATCAGTCCTTTTCTCCAAGTCGTCACCTGTTTATCCACATGAATATGACGCTGAAATTTAGCAGAACACAGGCACATTAGTACAAATGGCAAAATGAAGTGAGTCTGTCAGCCGGTACGAAAGTAACAAGCTTTCCTTTGTGCTGAATGACATTTCAGACAGAAAAGCTTAGATTTTGCACGCACATGCTCGTTTTTAGGAAATCCCGGAAGCTCTATTACACGTACGACACCTCCGCCCCCGCTTTTTGAGTTGCACGTCAGAAAGAGCTAATGAATTAATGTTATATCCAGATTTAATACCTTTACAGGGATTGAAAGGCAATGGAGTGAACTCGTTTTACAAGAGTAGAAAAAAGCCAAAGCTGCTCGATGAGGAGCCATCGCATTTAAAAGGCTCCAATAACTCGTAAGCCCTCGCAGTTTTATTCCCTTTTCTCTACCCCGCTGCAAGATTTCCTTAAGTGGCTTATGTGAATTGCGATTGCCACAGTGAAGCCGAGAAACATACAGAATACATTTCTCCCCGGCCGTGACCAGCTAACAGCACGTTGGACTTGTGCGTGTGGTGATGGAGGGCTTTCTCACACAGAGCTAGTGCGCTGTGGGAGTATAGCCTGACCTGAAGCTAAGCCCCCAGCCGGAACAGCCTTCCATCAAACTCACAACACTGCTCTCTTATCTGCTGGCATTTCTGTTCCGATACAAATAGTCCAGGCGTGATATAGATGGCTACATGGCATATCTGTAGCATACCCCCCCCCCCCCCCCCCCCCCCTCCCTCCAGTGAAATATAATGCTTTTAACTTACCAGCTTTTTGCATTGCCTATTTTTTACAGCTGGAGTAGAGACAGAGACCAGTGTGTTTGCTCGTCTTGGCCATAGGCCAGAGGCTCTTTCTGATATAATCCCCACCATCGATCAGACTTTGTTTACTCTAACATGGTTTCTCTCCCCTCCAGCAATTAGGAGACAGCCTTCCACCTCCTGCTCCTCAGACCAGCTTTATTCGTTTATTTTTCCCTTAAGTGGTAATTTTTCATGTTGCGAATAAACTCGGAGAACTGTGGGTGTGTATTAAGTAATGGATACTACTCAGCCAGAGTGACATGTTGGATACAGAATGTAAAGTTCTTGTGGAGTTTTTTGTCTTGGAAGAGGAACTTTTCCAGGCACCAAACGCTGGCATGTTTGCACTTTTGAACTATAATCTTATCATCAACTCTCATTTACTCCCACGTGTTTAATGCCTTTGTGTCATTATTGGCAAAGATATTGGTTTTGTAGTTTTGCAGACTTTTTTTGTCAGCACGAAATTAATAAGTAGTTTTGTTAGTGTTTATTTATAAACAGTTAATAATAATTTTTAATGATTCATTATTTTCCAGCTTAACTTACTGCTGCTGTAAACTTTGATAATACAATTTACCCACACTCTATGTTGAAAAAAAAAAAAAAAATAGAATATGGAGACAAGAGAAAGGCTCAGGAAACCTCTGCAGGTGATTTGAGTTAAAGAGCTGATTAGAGTGAGACACCCTGAGGATACAGGATTGAACTTTTCCACCATATTCTAATAAACTTGTGTTTTCTGTCCAATCTTCATCCAAGCATACACAACTTAAATTTTCATTCTATTGGATTTCCTAAAGTTTCTGAAGGTATTTAATATTTTAGGTTGAATTTTAAGTAAATGTGTATAAAATGGCCATCTTGAATGGATCCATCTGATACACACGATGGTGTCTTGTGTCAGGTTATTTCACTTAGTGTAAGAATTCATGTAGCCTATGAAAGGATGAGTATGCGTAGGACTGTATACCAATTCTCTTTGCCATGTTACATAGCTACTCTGGCACCAATTCCTCGATTTCATGCCCAGACATTTCTGAACAATGACCATATCAAGCTTTCACATGCCTTTTGTTCATACGGTTTGGTTTCCTTGAACATTTGTGCATGAAAACCGATCCTAAAAACTCAGGTCAAGAAAATATCTTGTGTTGCCTAAGTCCAATTGACAGCACCTCCTTCAGAAACAGAGTGTAAGCACAGGGAGTGAACATTCTCTCGCATTTACTTTGAAAAGTTTAAAGCTGCTGCAGTGTCTTCATTTGTACCACTTGATCACCAAGATTTTTTGAAGTCCTGCTGTGAGCTCAGAAAAGTGGCCGTTCTACTCCACAGTGAAATCATAAAGGTAATTTAAGTTTTAACAGAAACAGCCCTCTCCTTTTTAAAACAACAAAAACACAGCCACAAACACAATCTTTATCTTAATAAAGATCCTGCAGAGAGAGATTATACCGGCATTGACAGGACTGGTAAAGCTTGTGGCTCTGTGCACCGCTGCGTTCCCCAGCCTCCCCTTCCTCTTTGTGTGTTTACATCGAGCTGTGTGCACTCAATATTTCTCCCCCCTTAATCTGAACACACAAAGACAATCGGAGTTGACTCCCTGCATCATCACAGTGCCAGGAAGATAAAAACAAGGGGAGTAAATAAACACTCATAAGTTTCCTAGCCCTGACAGTATTCCGTACAAGTTGTCATTTTATACAGCGGTGTCATTCTTTGCATAATTCCACGCTACATTGGCTTTGCTTGATTTGATTTAGGACCTTCACTTTCAAGGAAATTGGGCTTAGGGTATGAAAGTTCACACTTCTTGCCTCCAGGCAATTGATTTTTCTGAGCTTGATTTCTAGTGGTGTACCAATACCAGAAGTGAATATGAACCCTATGTTGAATCACTCAAGTCCAAAGATTCTAAAAGCTGAATATGAGCCCAGTGTGAGTTTATAATTCTGGAATAGTGTCGGCAATGAAAAAGTAGGATTGGGAAATATGTTTTGATCTTTTCAGGACTTGGTAAAGCCTGCAAGATACAACCCACGTGTTTTCCAGAGTTTCCTATAGCTTAAGATTCAGTATATGTATTCAGAAATGGATGTATCTTTTATTTTGGTCTTTGGATAAATAAATAGAAATACAATATCGATTCATTCTATAAAAAGTAACACCCAAACAAACTATACAACTACACCTTTCACCCAGACTGGAACCTGTGATTGCATTGGGTTCAGTAAGTTCAGAGTCTGACATGCAAGGAAGTCATTTGTTTTTTTGGAAGTAGTGCTCAGTGATCAGAGAGCCCAAAGCTCTGTTAGTTGTACAAAGTGGATTAATAATGCAAGTGTAAAGACATCAGTAGTTGTCATGGCTAATACCCATGATCTTGGCTTTGAACTAGATCAGTGCTTGTCTTCGTGGCCTAACTTGTTGCTTGGTTGTGCTTTGTTTGCCCGCTGGTTCCTCGGTATTCACTTCCATGTTTCAGGTGGTTAGTACACAATATTCAGATGGTCGCTAGGGTTTGTTGTGTAGGAGATTATGATTTAAAAAAAATAAGGAACTGCAACAAAGTTAGAATTTTCAATACTAGGATCACAATTTTATTACTCAGCCCCCAACAAGCTGTTCAAAAACACTGGAATAAACAATACAGTCTTTTTGAACATCTTTTTGATATCATAACTGAACTACACATCTGTCATTTTTGGGCCTCTGTATTTGCCACTACACACACATAAGAGTGTGCAATAATATTGTGGTTTGCATGTTCCAAAGCTGCTTCAACATTTTACGCTCTCGATTCATTTGAAAGTCTAATTTGGCGATTAGGCAAAAAGCTGTTGATAGCTGTTGGCGTTTTCATCCGGGGCCATCATATTACAGTTTCAATTAAATGATTCTTTAAACAGGCATGAATAATTAAAAGTTCTCTTTTTGCCACATGCTCCGCTGTTTCACTGCTGCTGCTGAGCGCACGCAGTCAGAAGTTATTATTAGACCGAATTTAAGCACGTCTACGTCCTCGGCTCTAAACAGTGGGCACCGGGCTCCTGCATTGAGTTTGACAGCCTTCACACAATATTGTGCAAGGGCGCTCCCTTAGCTTCTCATGCTGGTTAAATGTAATATGGCAGATGGATAGTATTTGCAGGGAAAGCGGGGGTCTCACCCTCCCTCTCACTCTCTGTTCGCCATCACTTGCCAGTACCTCAGACGTTACAAGGGGGAGAAATATGTATCAAATTAACTCTTAGCAGTGGGGCCACTGAGCTCCCTGCCCTTGTCTTTTCAGCAATCAGACCTTTGTTATTTTAGTCTTTCAACCAAAACCAAATTTGATTCAATGGCTTCTGCAATTACCTGTAATTTTCCAACCTGGTGCGCCAGCGCCTCACTGGACTGGCTGCGAACAGTGGAAGACTGTCTCCTCAGTTCCTCATCCTAATGTCCAAGTTAAGTGCACTAATTCATTTACATCCACAGAGTGCCACATTTGGAAATGTTCACTTCTGCGCTGCAGTGTTGGGGGATGTCTGCAGAGGTTTGGTTTCTGTCTGTGGTTACCAGCTCGTTGAAACTAGACACCGCTCTGCAGCATCGACACTCCAACACTGAGCCTCTGCTTTCTACATCTGACCCATATATTAATATGTCCTTTCAAGCCCATTCAGAGGAGACAAGCCTGAAGCCCCGACATCTGTTTTCACATAGGTGTGTTTTGCAGATTTTTTATTCCTTCTTTTCCATCGACCCCCACCAACTCTTCTTCCATTCCACATCCTGTTGTCAAGTAGTGTAGGAGCTGCAGGAGCTCAAACTTGACTCGTGTGTGTGTGTGTGTGTGTGTGTGTGTGTGTGTGTGTGTGTGTGTGTGTGTGTGTGTGTGTGTGTGTGTGTGTGTGTGTGTGTGTGTGTGTGTGTGTGTGTGTGTGTGTGTGTGTGTGTGTGTGTGTGTGTGTGTGTGTGTGTGTGTGTGTGTGTGTGTGTGAGAGTGATGTTTCCCCTTCAGAGGTACTGAAGGAGAGAGAACTGCTCACACTAAAATGCTAATTAAGTGCAGTGTGGCAGACAAGGACACTTGAGAGTGTATGCATTAGCAAGTTTTAACTCCCTGCAAACCAAACAGTTTGTTCTAGCCCCAGCTCCCAAAGAGAGGCCAAGAAAGAGCCCCCATTTTCATTACCAACATAACACAGTTTCAGGGGAAGAAAGCCTCTTTACTGGGATCATTTTCTTGTTTCATCTCCTCACAGAGGTAACATATGGGATCTGTAAGCGGACAGCATTTTGTGCTATGCACCAAATTATTGTGTGGATTAGTATTGGCATTTAAATGCTCTTGGCTTTAAATCTTGTCTGTTTTAGATCTTAAGTACATTCCTTGGCATTGGCTCTCTGTGCTCAGGCTGGCCTCTTACCCGGGCCAACACATTTTTGAAACGGTGGAGCTTAACAGGAGAGCAAAAGCCAGCCATCTGAATTAAACCCTGCAGCTGATCTCAAATTACTTTTAGTGACATATCACCCAAATCACACCAGCGTTTCAGTGTTGTGATGCCAACAAACTTTAACCTCGCATTGGGGTTAAATTGTTGTTTTTTCTTCCTCCTCAGGAGTTCTTTCCTCCATTAGTTCTGCAGAGTGGAGGTGGCTGAGGTTAATGTAATTATGTTCTCTGATGGCTGTACAAATTGCAGGCTGGTAGTGTGACACACACTCCCCTGAAGTGTTCTGCGGATGGCTCTAATGTCTTGTTTTATCCCTGCTCATTAGGGCGACCTTGCTCAGGTATGTTTGGTTATTGCCACGACCTTCTCGTCACATCTCTATATTTCATATATACCTCTGGAGACCTCCGCGGCATCGGGGAAACGTATCTGCCGTTTGGAAAACTGAGTGATATTTAAACCAGAGAAAATGCTTTAGAAGTAAATACCTGTTGCAGCGAGTAAGTAATGTCTCTGCCCAGTGGTTAAATCCTGCTTTTGTGGCACATTTATTTTCCCCCGGAGATCCCCCGGCTGACATGATAGCCCCCTCTGTTCATCCTCGGAGTTGACTCTAAAAGCATGGCCTCCCTTAGTTTCCAGTCCACTTGGCCTCCGTCCAGCTCCCTTAGAAGAAATGGATGAATTCCTAGATGTCTGATAAGCTTCACTGGAACATGATTCTTAATGTAAGAGAAAGAAGACGAGGCAGATGCTATCAGTACGGTTGAATCGCCCCGCAGTCAGATCAGACATTATGAAAGTGCAAGGAATGCTGAGTCATGCTGTGAGGTTGCTCTACGTTTTATCTTCTCTGTTGGCTTAATTAAACTTGATTCTAAACGAAGCCAACTGGCTATTTCAATGCAAACAAAACATCATTAGCGACAGCTTTTTCGTTTATTTTCCTTTGAACCGCTGTGGAGGAATATAGGAAAACCTTAATTGTGCTTTTTGTGACACCATTATTCACTTAGCCCCGTTTGTCCTCTCTCCTGTTTATTGAGCTACAGACCGACACAGATTCCTACACGCTCGTCATGTGTGAAGGTCTGGTTTGTCCATGTGTATGTGTGTATAACAGGCCGGCCCCCTCACTATTGAGGAGTGAAATATATCTCGGAAGACTAGCGTAGCGTGCCAGAGGTGTCGGGATGGAGATGGAGACATACTGAGCTAATGAACCTCCAAACCTTGGCCATCGATCCACCCTAGTGATGGTGCTTTACAAAGATAACAGAGGAGGAGGGCCAGTGTGTGGCATCACATGCACTCTGATCTGTGTGACATCTAATTCTGTGTAATGAACCCTCTGCACTGGAGAGCATGATAGGGGGCTGTCTATGGTAATGACAGGGATGGCATGGCTAGGGCGGCTTTTGAAAAGCTTTGAAACGCTGCCGGTTAGCTTATGGGGCTTTCCTGACTATGAGAAATTCATCACTCCCACAAGCACGTCAATAATACCGACACGAGCCGGGGATTTGGAGGAAATTCAGTTGCAAATGTCATGGCAATATTTACAACTATGAGTTGTGCTGAAACAGTTGGTCCATTTATCAATTAGTCATCGACACAAAAATGATCCACAGCCATTTTAATGATCTATTCATCATTCAAACCTGCAATAATGGATTTTTTGGCAGCTCAATATGCTAACAGAAGCACTGCCTTCACAAACTGTCACGGTATGTTATTACGGGCAACGCATTAGCGATCAATTTGCTTTTTTTAAACACTCGGCAGACACAGAGCAACATTAACATGCCCATTTAATACCTCTGGCTGAAGTGGAAGTGGAAAAGGCTGCCCTCGGTTTGACTGCACGTTGCATTCCAGGCTACAAACCCAAGACATTGAGTTAAGAAAAGGTCACAATTAAGAATTTCATAGAGCTATTTAAGTGTAGTGTGAGTGTTTTACATGGCAGGAAGTGAGGAACCTTTGGGGAACTATTTCTTTGGGTGAGCTAAAGTGAGTTTTCTGATGATTCATGCTCAGTGGAGTTTAGCCACTACATGAAAGTGCAGGCTGATGTGGAGGAAAGTTCCCTTTTTTGGCATTTATGCAGATGAAGACACTCAAATTGAAAGCATTTTGAAGATAGCTCACCATGTTTATTGGAACAAGTTTGGGGCATAATAGGCATTAGTGCTTTCTGGTTTAGTTCCAAAGTCTAGCGCCAAAGCAAAGTGTTTCTATAGAAAACACACAAACACATAAACTCCTTACCATGAATCATCACAAAAACACAAACTATTCATGAAACATTAAATGATGAGGTGTAAAGGTTTAATGTGCTTAATATGAGCATTTCTCTCATTTTTGACATTTATCTAGACTAAAGAGTTGATTCAAAACAAAAGAACATTAATTAATGATTAAAGTAATGGCTGGTAGCAGCTCTGCCATGAGGTGCTGATGGTTTGTATTCCCTCCATCATTCCTGAGTAATGGGATCCGTCCAACCCGAGCCTTCATGACACAGTATTTTGAACACTCCCTTTACCCACTCGAAATTAAAATAGAACCTGGAGAAAAAAAAAAGCTTTCCGTTTTCCATGACCACCTCTGCTGGTGCAAATGAAAATGCCCTTCCCAAAATAGATCATTTTTACCCTTCAGATGTCCACCTTTATTTTAAGCTTGGTGACACCACGCCATCCATCACACCCAGCTTTTCAGATGTGAGCAGCCCCAGGGACAACACTGATACAATGCAGGGAAAGTGCGATAGTGTGCTGCTGCCGCCGCCGCCGCCGCCGCTTGCCGAGTCAGACCTCTATGGTTAGATTACCACTAATTTCATCTCACAGTAGCATTTAGACATTTTCTTTGTGTGAGTAAAGTGGAAGTCATTTCTCTTTTTAGGGTAAACATTGAAAATGATTGTGTTGCCTTCCAACTCTTCCCTCAAATTACAACTTGACACAGCCAAGCGTCGCTCCGTGTTCTCCGCTCGCCAGGAAAATGCATCGCCGAACGCTTTATTGAATGTTTTGGCTGGCTGGAAATTGTACGAAGTGTACCCAGCACTTTGATCATCTTGACCTGGAAACGTGATAGTCACCCCACTTCACAAGGCTCCCTGACACCTGGGAAACAGGATCTGCTATTCTTGATACGCGAGCTGCACCACAGCACTAAAGACTTAACTTCTCCTGTTGCATAGTCTGCACAGTCTAAGTACTGATGGGAACTGGAATTTCACATGGCTCAGACGTCTGCTTTTTTTCCCACAAGCCACTGGAGTCACAATGTTTGGAGCTTTGTAGAAAAAAAGAAGGGGGCCCGTATGGTTTTATGAAAGGGATTCCTCCAGCTTTTCTTTGACTTAAAACACAGGCGCACATAAAAGGTTTTTAATGTGGACGGACGTTGGAATCTCTTTTACAGCCAAACTGATAAATTCTATCTTTTTTTTCTGTTTTGATTCGGAAAGACAAGAGAGGATGTCCTCATGAAAAGACTCGGAACTCCCAGGAAGACAATTATGTGACAATCAGATCTCAAAGTAATGAAGAAAATGTTGAACTGTAACTGTGTTAAACATGCATATTGCTCCGAAGTACAATTTCATAGGTATTGCTCCTTGAATTCAAACGTCGGGGTACATTTGATTTCGGCACACTTTGTACTTCTACCACCATAAACTGTGTGCTTTTCTTCTGAGTGCAGCTTGCGTTTTACCCCAGTAGATTTAGGGCTGTAGTTACTTTGCTGACTCACATATTACATTCATGGTGCTATAAAAGATTGCTTTATTTTGGGTTTTTCTTAAACCATCTGCACATTTAAAGCTTTCTTTTTAGGAGGCTGTATGCTGAGCTGCACATGTGTCTTTGTGGAGCTCCTGTTTAGGATATTCTGTACGAATGTCATCACTTTGTGTCGCTAGAATACTCGAGTACATTTCACCACAAATATTGAACACAGGGGTTTTACTTGGGAGAGATTATTTCCCCGCTTTAATAGAACTACCCCCCCCCCCCGAGTACAGGATTTGAGTACTCCTCCCATCGGCTGGCTTTAATGTGGTTGTGCTGCCACTGATAGTGTAGTTGGAGGTAAATTACACAGGGGCCGGTGTGTGTGATTGGAGAAGCTGTGGCACCGCTTTTTTAAAGTTCACCACCCCTCAGGATATTTGACCGAGCCACGGGCCTTTGATCAGCGCTAACGTTATGGTAACCATGACAGTTTATTTTCAGCCACAAAAAGACCATTTGTGTCAGAAAACAATCCCCCGCCTCCCTCCCCTCCTTTGACATACTGGCACACTGCGAAAGAAAAATGTCAGGGTCAGTGACGGGCCATTAGCCGGAATGAGTTTGTGTTCCCAGATCTGTTCCAAACACCTTTAGTCTAGAACAGATGGTACCTGGACACACAGGGAGTAGGCCACTGATCCTGGTTTTAAGTTAAAGGACACCCCAACATTTTTACATTAGAGGGAACATATCCTATTCTAGGGATTGAAACGTTCCTGGTTTAATTCCGGGCTTCTCCTTGAGAGACCCGGGGGGGGTAGTGTTGTTGAGCGAGACACGTGTGACGATGAGCAGGTTTGCTCCTTGTCCCTGCCGTCATGGCTGAACGTGAGGTCATCGCAAAGCACTCTGGATGAAAGTGTTACATAAGCACAGTCCATTAACCATTGACCAAGTCCAAACACGATGACACGCTAATGTTACAGTTTATATTATGTCGTAACTACTGTATATCATGTTATGTTTTATTCAGGCTTTAGTTTAGAATGTAAGAACTAAGCCACTCTATGAATATGAACGTCTACTAAACAGCTCACCTGCTTCTTAAGCTCTTAAATTGGACCGACTACACAGCGGCCCTTTATTTGTGCGTGTTATATCTTGTTCTTTTCCATGAAAGTCAGCCTTCCAATTCCTGAAAATGTCATACGTGCTTCAATGAGAACCACTGTTATCCACAATGGAAGCTTTTCAGCCCGATTAAATGTATCACAGTACAGTGCAGAGACGTTCTCCCCCCCCCCCTCTCCCTCTCCCTCTCTCGCCCCTATTGTGACACAGTGGTTTTACAGAGAAGCTTGTTGCTGAAAAACAAGGTTAAGAAGATCAGTATCAAAGGAGGAGTGTTTTGTGTGGTTTGCAGGAGAGTCTCGCTTCAGGTTTCAACCTGAAACACAAAGGTGTTTTCTTACCTGATTTGTATTCATTCACACAATGAGTGGACCTGCCTCTCTTGTTTCCAAGTAAGGAGAGTCCAGACGAGACTTTTGTTCTCCCTATCATTGGATACGTGAATGTTGCTTCCTCCAGTACAAGCCTTGGAGCTCGGCCACAAGCTTTGTCCGGGATGGATTTTTTTCCCCCTCCTCTTTGTTGCACTGTTTATGCTCCAGGAAACCATTTCAGATAAATGTTTAAGAGCTCTGCTGCTGTTACTTTAATAATCACACGCCCCGTCACGCTGAAATTGCATTGTCAGAAATCAGAAAACCACAAATGAGCACTTTTGAGTGTTTTAAGTATATGAGAGTTTGTACTTGAGTTCATTTTGGCCCATGTTCTGCTGTCACATCACCATTGATACTGTCTGTGCAGTGGAGCTTTGGGGGGATTGTTTATTATTGTTTGTGTAGGAACAGCGAGCTTACAGGTCTAAGTAACTATTATTGTATTTGTTTGCAGGGCTTCTTCCTGACCGTCTCCCCGGAGTCGATCCTCAAGGTGGCCAAGCACGCGTCTGACAACAACAAAATCTTCTGCATGAACCTCTCGGCGCCGTTCATCAGCCAATTCTTCAAGGAGGCCTTAATGAAGGTCATGCCGTACGTCGACATCTTGTTCGGCAATGAGACGGTAAGTGACGCAAACACGTTTTAACCTCAAAGCAAACACCACTACAACTACAACTACCACCTTACCATTAAGTTGTGTTGGGTCTCTCATGTTGTTATTAGTTATGTTATTGTAGGTACATGAGGTCACACAGTCCAGTTTGCCAGCCTGTGTTATTTGTTTTCAAGTACCAGACCGCTGATAGATGTTGCGGCGTGAACGCAAATCCATCCAAGGATTGTTTGTTGACAAAGCGAAGGAACTAACAGGTCTGAAGCCAGCCTCAGATTTGCCCTCAGGGGTCCGTGACTTGACTGGAGACTTGTTCTCGTAGACACTAACACTTGATTTGGACTCGGTCCCAAAAGACTTAAAAACAGCCCGGCCCGTATCCTGTATCCTGTCACCCTGTTCAAAGTCAAATAAAATACCATGTCCGCTGTCTAATTTGAGTCACTGTTGCCCTTCCTCCTCGATATCCATTTAGCTTTTGACTTATCGCTGCCACATGAAGAGATGAATAAGACTCGGTGCGGTAATCATTCATCTTAATCACATCACTATTTCATGCCAGTTAATCTATTGATTTTTCCCAGCTATGTGGAAGTGAGTAGGTGGTTGGAGGTCAAGCTGTGGTCACAGGCTGCGGTGTAGTATCCTCTAACAGAGCAGTCAAGCTTGACTTAGCCAGGCTGCAGCATTCTGGGGTTTGGGGAGGGGAACAGCGTGGTGAACTGGCCTCCCCACTGCTAAAGCTACTAAACAGAGGCCTTTTTTTAGGCTGGAGATGGGGACTACAGACCATAACGGGGTTTGGAAGAAACTGCTCAGCATTTGAGGATTTATTGCTGTTGCTGACTTCAGCGTATTCCCCTTTTCTTCTCTCTGCCACTATAAGCTCTACAAGACCTCCCTTTTACATATGCACCCCTCTCTCTCTCTCTCCCTAATTGCTGCAAGGAAGAACTCTGTCTCCTAAACCCCACAGTGTAGATTCTGCAAAATGTTCTGTATTCTCGGGGCCGGTGTTAATGCAACTGTTTGCTCAAGAAGAAGTGCGCTCCCACCTCCAGTCATTACAGCTAAATGACAAGGGCTTAATTACAATGTATGTTTGTTGAAGGAGATTGTTTTGGAGACGCCGTCGGGCCTCCATCCCCCAAACTCAAGCTGGTTAAGGCTAAAATCAAATATAATGTGTGAATCCGAGCAAGTGTCAGTAATGGGAAGCATCATTTACTTAGCTCCTGTACTCAAGTTTAGGTTTGTGGTTTGAGTATTTCCTGTTTGGGAAACATTCTGCTGCCCTTTCAGACCCATTTCATTGTAAAATAGTTCATATTAAGTTTTGGGCTGTTGTCAAATAGAAACTTTCCTATTTGAAACGTTTAGGGAAGGCTGGATTGGATTTCAAAATTGGCAAGACCATAGGAAAGAAATGACAATGATCTCTACTTTATTGTTTCAGGTCAAATTCGGTGATTTAAGTAGAAATATTGATGGGATTTAGCAAGGAAATAAAATTGCAAGGTTTCACACTTATCTATAATAATATTATTCGGTGTATAATTCTTCAAAATTCACAAATTCCTGGACTGACTGTTAAAAACATGTCAACTTTCTCTTGCAAAAACTAAAGTTATGTTGTGGTAAAGTTCTTCCGCTGCTGGCAGATATTCAGTGCTCAGCCTGGAGCAGTGAGGTCTTCCAGGGTCTGATGGACTAAAGTCGGTCCAAAGTTCATTGACTCCTTTTGGCCTCCTTCTGGTCGGCTGCTGGGAGGAGCAAAGAGGAACGACTGCTCATACAGTCGAGCTCCAGACCTCCCATCGCGCACAAACCATGCAGGGTTGGCGGTCATGCAGCGGTGCATGGTGAGTGACAGGCAACAAGGCCGCTTCATCCGCGCTCAACCCGCCCCCACACACCAACCCCTCCTGGTTATGTTCTCATCCCGACCCACCCCCCCCTGCAAAGTTGATGGATCAGCCTCAGCCCGGGATGCTTTCATAACAAGTCAGTGACAGTCAGTATCATGCAGACTGACTCCATAGCCTTGCAGAATACACCATAAGGAGAGGCTAATGTGTCTGCCTGTCTCTGTCTCTGGCTTCCTCTCCCAGAGTCAGAACAGATGAATCCTCTGTTATGAGTCACAGAAACACTCGGCTCATTATTTTTGGTTCTTAGAAAAATCTGATGAGTGTTCATTTTGATTATTAAAAAATAAAAAAAACCCATTGGTAATAAGATGTTTGGGCTGGAAATTAGATTATAAAAATGGTAGAGGCCTCTTGATATTGGATTTGAAGGCTGAGACAGTAACAGAACATGTTTGACAAGGATCCCTCACATTTGGTGTCAAGGAAAAGGATCACAAGACATTAGTGTAATTATGAATAAATAGAATAATATACCACATAGTTTGAATGACTCATTTATGCACAGCCCTTTTATTTTTGCATTTCTGCCAACATATACACCCAATATTAACCCTTTCATATATTGTTTTGATTATAACACTGCTGACTAAACTAGCAGCTTATTTACATGTTGTTGCGTTTTCTCCCAATCTTCCTGTTTTGGAAGCATAATCAGACTCGTACGTGCAGCCAGAGCCCCTCATTTACTGTAATCCTAACTTTGAAAGTGTCTAATAATCATCTTTGGCTAGATTGAATCCCCTTTGTTGATCATCTAAGGCTGTGAGCCAAGTGAGAGTGGCAACATTGTGGTGATCAGGGTCCTATTTCAGTTGGATCACAATTACCTTTTGATTGTTTGAAATCCCCAAACAATGGTGACGCACCACACACTCCCAAACGTCAATAGCTTCCGTGTTTCTTTTCTTGTTTTTTTGCCTGCTTCAGATGTTGAAATGTGTCTGTGTTCCCGACTCGAGTCTCGTCTGGGTATTTCAGCCGAAAGTCGATCCTGCTGGTACTTGTTTGAAACCTGGCATCGGCAAGCCTGCCTGGCCTATCGGCAGCCTCGTACTTATATAACAGTCTCCCATCCGTCCTATAATTACTGCCTTTTCAGGGGCATAGTGTAGTGTCTGTTCCTTGGCTGTTGGGGAGGTAGAGAAGCAGCCACGACGTTTCCATAGTGCGGGGGCCACTCCAAGGCGGCGGGGACGGCGGAGACTCCAGACGCTACTTCACTTAATTGGCAAACATGCCGTGTGATAACCTGGGAACAGCACAGCTCCTAATTGAGTCCTCCTGTGCTGTCCTCTTCTGACTACCTGACATGGAACCCAGGGCATTACATTTCCCTCCATTTAATGGCTCCAGTTAATTAGGCCCCCGAATGATGGAATCATTACAGCTGGAAGAGAAAAAAACACATGCCAGTGGATTTGCCGATCAAATTAGCTACAATTTGCGTTTGCCATTTGAGGGAAAGAGATAAACCACACAATGGGGGGGGGTTGATTCGTCCATTACCTCTGATTTGCATTGTAGGATTTCAGATGTATGGTGGACAAATGGAACAGTTCATTGATACTGAATGAATTACCCTGACTGCTGATGTTTAAGCCAGGATTCAAGGCTGTACATATGCAAGAGACACAGCAAACATGCTTTAAAATCGTGATTATTTCATAAAACAGTGCCACAGATGATAGATAGATTTTCCCCCTGCAGCTAATATCCTATAACCTCCTTCTCTTCTCCATCATTAACATTATACCCCCTATACATGAGCTCCACATGCCTTCCCTTTGCTGTCCGGTGCTTTCTGCAGCTCCGTCCTCACAGGGAGCTTATTTATGAAGGTCTCAGCCCTGTCTTCCCAACCAGATCCCCCATTGTAATTGAATACTCAATAGGTGAGCCATTTAACAAAAGTGGAAATGGCATATGGCCATGTTTAATGTGTTTTGCCGAGGCAATAGGAGCCATCATCATTTCTATGTTCAAGCTGTTTTAAAAGAGCATTTAGTCTGCCATCTCCCCGGGCCATGAAAGCAAAATGACACTGATTTCTTCTTCATCTGTACTTTGTGAATATTCCTCCCGCCTAATATTGTGTACGGTTATCTTGCTTATTTTCCCATCATCCCTTAGCACATTTCCATGATCTAGGTGGAGGAATACAAGCCGCCGCTCCACAGAAGGCTATTGTCGTGAAAAGACCCTGAGGCCTTTTGGCTCTCAGCCCTATTTTTCTCCATCTGCATGCAGTGTTGTGTGTGTGTGTGTGTGTGAGGTGGTGGGGGCTCTAATGATTTTTCCAGGACAGGCTGAAGTGGGTGTATGAGTATCCGTACGTCTCTTGTGCGTTTGTGTGCACGGAAAAAAGGCAGGCGGTGCTGGAGATACACGGGGCAATATAGCGTCATTTCTCAACATCTCCCTGGATTCGTCATCTGGCTTTGTTTGTTTGTTTGGGGGGGGGACTGCTTGGGAGCGTTATCTCTGTGGCAAGGCCCGTGGCTGTTTATCGCCTCTGTGACGTGTGCGAGTGACTGCGCAAGTGCGTGGCTCCTCTCTGCTGTCAGTATGTGTGGGTGATGGCAAGTTCACTAAAGAACCCTAAGGGTACGAGAGGTTGTTCTCACAAGGAAAAGGGAGAATTTCCCCCCCTGACAGCTCGCCCACAGCGGACTGGAGATGTGCTCCTCTACAGTAGCTCGGGGAAAATATCCTGTCTTCCTGCCTGAAAACAAAGAGATGTGAGCGCCAGATTAGCGTATTACAGAAACAGCTTTCCTTTTAGGCTTCTTCTCTGTCTCCTCCTGTCAGAGCTGTCTGCAGTGAATGGGAGGAACATGAGACATTAACCTCCATGTGTTTATTCACCCACAGGCCAACTTGGAGGACGAACATAGAACCGTCGCTAAACCCGGCGATGCAGAACAATCACTGTGTCATTGGAGGCAAAGACATGAAGTATTAGCCGCCGCCGCTCTCCTTTGTGCCATTCACGACTGAATTTTAATCGAAGCGCGCTATTTCTTCCTGCGATGAGTCACACGTGTTCCGTTCAGTACCAGAGTACATTGACCTTCAATGTGACGTACAGTCGGTGAAGTTGTGTGATGAGTCACACTGCACATTAGCGATGGTAAATTGCTGAATGCAAAGGCTGCCTTGTTTGATTTTCTTCATAATAGAATGGTAGATCATATAAAGTGTCATCACAAGACGCTGCAGCTGCTCTGAATAAAACTCTCTGCCTTTTCCCTGCATGTACCGTACACAGACAGGGAGAAGATTTAGTGCAGAAAGAGTAGGATCTCGCCAACATTTTTCTGTTTTTCCTGGCCTGTCTGTTTGCGCGTCATGGTACTTTGGGAGCCAGCGTGGCTCCACTAGAGGAGTCCGACTAACCACTGTAATTGTGCAGCGCCGAAGCCGCCTTCCCCAGCCCCGGGATTGAACCATGAAATATTTGAAAACGCCGGGGTTAAGAGAAAGGGGGTCTTTGGCAGTGCAACGTTGAAATGTGAGATCATAGAGCATCTTTAACAAGGAGGCAGACGGAAAGTCAGCCAGCAGGGCAGCCGGGGCACGTGGTGGAGTCCTCTGAAGGAGAATAATTATGGATGTAAGAGGAGATATTGCGCTGGGAGCAGATCAATAGTGCCCACGTTCTGCCTGGCTCTGAGGCCAGTGTATTTCTGTCACAGTAGGAGCGGAGTGCGGGATATCAGCTTGTTGCTGGAGGGACTCACATGGGTTTGAACACTTTCACAGATACCCTTACAGCCCTCATGCCAGCCCTCCCCCTGAATCACTGCAACTTAGAGTCTGGCTGTTTGCTCTCTCCCCCCATCCCCAATCCTCTTATCCACTCAGAGTTGGCAGGGGGACTGCCCTTTGTCTGCTCATGATTGTATTCCCACAGTCCAGCCAGTAAAGTCATGTTTTCCAGTGTTGTTTGGAGGACTCCCTGATCCTCCTCCATGGCTCCGAGACCGGATAAGAAAAAGACACAGACACTATCGGCATAATCTATCCTCCCATAATACCAAAATTAATTTCCTTCAGTCCGTGGAGAATGCAACCTATGGGCTTGTTTGAGAAGAATCTGCCTATTGCTTCCACTTGAATTGAATGAAATGCTTGTTTTGCTAAATAACCGATTGCATCATGCCAAGTATTTCCTCGTCGAAAAGCCCCGTGGTTATTTTCCTCTCCCTGCAGCACCTCCAGCATCGCATGTTTGCTCCGTGCATGCAAGTGAAATGATTTAGCCCTAGTTGTCGAAAGGTTTTCCATCCGGCCAGACGCCACCTAATGCCACATCAACAGATAGGACATCGTCTCTGTGTTTCTACGGCCAATTTATTCAGACAAAGCTCCGTGTGTCCCCTGCGCACACAAATGGTTTGAATTATTTGGAGGAGTGCTTTTTGTTTTTTTCTCTCTCTCTGGGTTTTTCATTGTCTGAAGCATGCAAGTCCCTCCAGACCAGATCTTTGTTTCTCATTAGGAGGTAAATAGAGCAGGCCAAATGCTCGTATGTTTATTATACACAGGAGGGCCTCGGTCGCCATCCTCCACCGTTCAGCGCGGAAAAAAGCTGTTTGCTTTCTTGACCTTTTGTTTGCATCGCCTGCAACCAAAACGTCCTATTGAATTCACGAGATAATAAGCTGAGAGGAGGAGGGGGACGGCGTGTGAGAAAGTCGCTCGCAGCCTCATCAAAAGTTTTTCTAAGCACAATTTTAAAGAGAGAAATTATTGATCGAGCATGAAAAATAAGTGTTTACTTCCACATTTGTATAGAGAGATTACTGAATCCATAGTTGAGTTCTGACAGATAAAGGCGAGCCAAACAGACAGTAGTAGCAGTAGTAGGTGTTGAAGTGTTAGTGGGAGGAGGAGGTCAAGGGAACGAGCGTACTGGTCTACACACAAACCAGCATGAATGCAACATCACAATTATAGCCGTTTTTGTAGTTTATTATACAAAGGAGACTCAGTGCTGAACAATAACTCATTGATTTTACATCCAAATACACAATGCTACTTTAATGACCTTGACAACGTGAAGTGTTGAGAGAGGAGGAGAACAAGAGAAGTGTTGGAAACACAAAAATTTTCGTACTCTCATAAGAAGATCATTGTCATTGTTAGACTGGGAACTATAGATCTAGCAAAATACAATTAGTTGGGCAATTGTCACTTACTCAACACTACACTTTTGTGCATAGTGAGATAAAGGAAATAAGGGTTTTGTATAAGCTGGGGCTAAGCAATTCATTGTAAAAGTAGTCAATCTAAAGAGAAAACAGTGCAGTACAGAGTTATGTGAGCTATCTCTTCCTCTGGATCTAGAGCCGAGCTCCTGTGTTTGCTCTACATGGCGAGCAGAGCAGATCATCCAGCCATTTTTCCTTCATCCTCATTTTGTTCCTTGAGAGATAGCTGCTGTGCTACGCCGGCATTGTGTGCTGACCCCTTGTTAAAGCCCAGAGGTGAGATGTGTGATAGAGGCCCTTAGTGCCGATAAGGCCATCAGTCTGATAACTAACTCCTCCCAGCACAAAGCCGCTCCGCTGCCACGGCTTCCATTAGCCCCGCCAAACAGGACTCGGCGCCTCGCTCCCTCCCTCCCGCTCTATCTGAGGTTACATCCTCTGTTCCTCAGCCCCTTATGCAAACCCGGGCTTTCCCGTGCCGAGATTGCTATCGGCGGAGATATTTATGTACCGCACATGTTTCTGATTGTTTAACCTTTGGACCTGTGCTGTAGGTAGTGCTGCGGTCCCTGTGGGCTTCGGTAACAGACTTCTCCGCTGCCCTTGCAGACAGACGGAGATAGATGGGAGCAGAGCCTGTTACTGGAGGTGTGTAATGGAATGGCAGGCCAGGGCAGCGCTGAAACGGGTGAGATGGAAGCTTAGGTCAAACCTTCGCTTTCAAGTTTAGACAAATGGCTTCAAACAAGATTTAGAGAAATGTTTTTGCTCACTTGGGTTATTTGGCGCATCTCGCTCCACAATGTGCTCCATGGAGGTTAACTGATGATGTTCAGAGAGATCTAACTCACAGGTGTTGGAGTTCTTCATACTCTTGCAACTGTAGCAACGTTGGCTTAGTCAGCAAACACATTCTGCTTTCCCTGATTGCGGTATCGTTTTAGATCTAATTATGCTCAGAAACTGAACTCTTCCTGTCGTTGTGCAGACATTTGCACATCTCCGTGGTCCCGAACCATAATAAATGTGAATAACAAATCTTCACAGCCGTCATTTCTAAGGCTGCTCGTACCATCCTCCTGAGGGGCGTCCAATCAAATACTTTTCGGCAGTTATCAACTTTTATTTCCCCAAAGGGCAAAATCAACAAGGAAGCTATTTTTCTAAACACAAGTGACATTGCAGTTTGCAGCAATCTATTATTATATAATGAACATAGCCTGAGGTGAGCAGAGAGATTGGATGGAAAAATAAATACCATCTTGTGTGCCGTGGAAGGTGCTGCTTTATCTCACAATACACCATCTGGCGAGCGGCGGAGTCGGTTCCTATAAAGCCGGGAGGAAATAATAGAGATTTAAAAACGAATCTCTCTCGTTAGCAGGTGTTTTTCTAAGTGATTTTTCCAACTTTATAGAAGCACTAAACACAAGGGACTGGAGTAAATGCTTTTGGGAGTTGGAAGGAAGCCCTAATTTAGAATCAAGATAACCTAACAGTACCCGACTTCCAGATTTTAACCTCTATGATCGCAAAGGAATGTAAGAAAATAATAAGGTTGAGATGAAACAATGTTGCTTAATGGCTCGGTGAGGAAATAAAGTGAAATGCCATCAGTTGGTGTTGAGTAAATTCCCAGAGGCAGTAAAAGCGACTTGTGCCTCTCCGGAGTGCGTCGTTGGTGTGTGGAGTGTTTATCCCCCGTGTTTGTGGCACGTCATGCTCCAGCGGGAATGCTGCATTCTCCTGGGAGCTACAGGAGGACCGGGCACAGGTGATTTATTCCTCCTAATCTGTCCTCCACAGTAACAGGCAGTCGCTCGCCTGCCGCCCCGTTATGAGTGAGCCGCTATCGGCTTGCACGATTGTGTATCCTAATCACCTGGTAGTCGTTATCGCGCCGCCTATCGTTGCTGCGGCTTCCAGTTCAGCAACACCTGGCCTCGCGCTTGCCGATGACACTCCATGTTGTGACACTGAGGCC
Source organism: Genypterus blacodes (assembly GCF_046128005.1). Lineage (NCBI taxonomy): Eukaryota > Metazoa > Chordata > Actinopteri > Ophidiiformes > Ophidiidae > Genypterus > Genypterus blacodes. The sequence continues at coordinate 3,654,353 of NW_027466867.1, forward strand.
ACGTCAAGGGCGCCCGCGGTCCCCACTGATGTCGCTGCTGTTGCCTTGATTTCTTTTTTCCTTTTTTATCTCCAGCCCCCGCCCTGTAATGTATGCTGTAGTAATCTGGCTGGAAACGCTTGAGTTGAATGCCAGATGTTGTTTTTACTGGGCATTTATGAAAGCTGTCTGCTTTGCCTCAGTGATGTTTCAGGCATACATGCAAGTGAGGAAGAAAAACAGTATGTCATTGTGCCATTGTCTTTTATACGCTCGCTGTAAATCATAACTGCCTGAATTATTTGCGATGTTATGACCCAATTACGCGCTGTTTAGTTAAGGGGATAACTGATTTGTCGTTTCCAATGATCTGTCTAGACCTGATCATTTGTTTCTTGGCAGCCGGTTAAAATTAGCGGCGGGAGAGCCCAGAGGGGACGGTGGGTTTCTCCTGGCCCGCTGCTTCAAGCATCCCAATGACAGTAGTAGTAAATTACAATCAAGCTCATTTTGTGTGAGTGGATTCCAGGCAGCGGCTCCATGTTTACCAAACCCTAAAGAGAAAAAGGTTGAAAGTTGCCTGGAACCTGCTCACATAGGACATTTGATTAATGGCGATTTACCTTTAATGTCAGCGGGACAGTAATGAAATGTAATGTCTGCCACAAACCACCACCAGGAGTCCCTTTGGGTCCTGGGCTGAGAATGATACAGGTAACTCACGATCCTCAGAACTCAATAATAGAAGAATGTTAAGAAGATGACTTAGGGTAGCCAATGTATATTTTCACAATATAGTCATAGTTGCAGCCAAGGAACCAAACCTGTGCTGTACTGTTTTGATTCACGTTCAGAGAAGTTTAGTAGACGGCCAAGAGGAAACCCTATAAATCAAGTTTGAGACTTTTTAGACAAACACGGCAACATGAACACACACGCCATCGTTTTAAAGCCAAGTAATCATCAAAGCAGACAAAGGATTCTAAAGAACCCAGAAAAACGGTGCGCATTTCTTTTGGAACAGAAGGAAAGCCCTCAGTCTCAGTGATATAACAGATATCACAATGGGGCCAGAGTATTTGTATTGTATCTCAACTGTTTCGCAATATAATCACCAGATTGATTTGTCCCCCTCTAGATAAAGAGAAAGAGTTTGTGCCTGTGTCACATTGTGTGGTGAAATAACTCAGCAGCAGACGGATCAATCTGTCTGTTAGAATACCTTAAGGTTGTCAGGTGTTGTAACAACCGTCTCCTTTAAATACTTGGATAGGAAGAAGAAAACACTTGGCTCTTGTTGTAAATACCTTGTCACGTCTACCCTCCTCCAGACACACACACACACACAAACACACCATCCCCCCCGCACACCATGTCAAATACAATTCAATTTCTGCCTCAGCATTGGGCAAACACGGTCAAGCAAATGCCTGTTTTGTGAGTGGCCGAGGGGAGTTCAGCTCTTCAGCTTATCAACTTTTATTAACCTTAGCACCGAGGTTTGCGCTTTGATTTAGATTTGTTTGCAAACACAAATGGAATTTTTCTTCCTCCGGTTTTTACTCCGTCTGTGACTTTATGCTCAACAAGGTGTTACACAGAAAAGAAACATGTTCTGGTTTGTTACAATGCCCAAAAATCGCCCTAAATATACTCCTTTCTTTTGTTTCTGTGTTATCTATCATAGTACTAACATATAGAATAGCAAAGTGGGGTAAGGTTTGGTGTTTTCAGCATCCATGATTGCTGATGCTCGTCTCATTATCAGAAAAAATTAGACGGTGAAGGTACCAGAGTGTGTGTGTGTATTTCACAACACTCCCAACCAGCATTGTGGTGAGAAAGCACCAATAATAGAGTTGTAATTGAAGCTAGAGTAGAACCCTGTCAGTGCATTCAGCCATTTAAATCAATTCGAGTTCTTATTGATAGATCGATGGACGGTGAGTTTTAGTCTGCCTGCCCTCGTTTCCTTCCCCCGTCCAAAAGATATGCAGGTTAGGTGAAATGGTTAACGCATCTACATCTTTGGGGAATATAGAGTTTCCAAGTGATTTACTGCCAAACTGTTCATCGAGCGTCCTGCCCCGCACCCAAATGAATCCTGGGAGAATGAAAATACACTATTGAAATAATGAGCAGTATATAATATAAACACTGCTCAAAAAAACAAAGGGACTAATCCTTTAATCATCACAGTGTAACATCAAGTCAGTCAAACTTCAGCGACAAGTGGCTGTGAATCAATTTCACCTGCTAAGTGATCCCTTAATATTTCCTCCACATACACTAAACGTGTGTGTGTGGGTTTGTGCACATATGCTACCCATATATACTAGTATATGTGTGTTCTCCTCCAGAGTACTAATTGAAGCTGTTACCGCTCATTCATGAAGTCTGACTGCCTGTGGATAAACCCGTTTCTTAAAGCATGTGGCGCTGTCCTTATGCTCCCACAGCAATTAACAAACAACAATAAGCATCCCGAGTTGAGTCGCCCGTAGCTCGCCGCCATATGTCGGAGCCATCTTGTTGTGCATTAGACACTATCTGGACTTTTAGTAGAGTCAGAACATGAAGTCCATCCAGTGTGTGTGTAAGGTGACAGAGTTCCAGTCGTACTGTGGCTGAGCCGTATTTGTTGATGCCTGTCACTTTAAGCGTCAAGGGGGGGAAACAAGTGCGAGGCTGAGAAAATGGCCTTTGCATGAAGTATGTGTTTCCGTTTTCATTTTGCTTGGCAAGAAATCGTAGACTCCCGCCCCCTGACTATGCTCTGGATTATTAGCTTAAGCTCTCTAAAAATATCCCTTTGACTGTTTGAGCCTCTGACAGCAGCAACGTCTCACACATTCTGATAGCTTTATAATAACTCTGCACAGGGCTCCGGCTCTCAGCCCGGCTTGTTATCTTCTTCTCTCTTTTTTTTACCTTGTTTGCCTCTCGGAGGAGGAGCAGAACTACATGCCCCCGTAATCAATGCTTAGAAATCGGATCATCAAAAGAGAGCAATCACGCAATCTCCTGACAAACGAGAGATGCTTTTTTTTTTGTGGAAGGAGAGGATTTTAGTCCAGATGTCAGTGGAAGCACTTGTCATTGTGGTGACAGCTGTAGCAGCAGGGCCGTGATTTGAAGACTGTTTACCGCAACATACCAACACAGCACACGTCAAACGGGCAACATACACAGCCTGAGACATGTTATTGAATATTTAGACTATAAGCCCTTAAGGAATTAAGGCTTTTATTGCCTGTCATTGCAGGTTTATTGCCTGTGAAGTTGCAATAATGTCATATTTACTCACATATTTAACATGCCAATATATTAGCCAGTAGCACTCTGTGTTTGTGACATAGGCGTTCATAACGGCTCCTACAAGGGATCGTGCCGTACACAGGTGGCTCATAGAAATGGCCTTAATGATCTTTTCTCCTCACAGCCGCTCTCTCTTGAAAGGCTTTTCTCACACGTGTCACAGTTGCTAACAAGAGAGCGAGAGCCTTCGTTCGTGTGTCTTTTCAAAGGCGCTCTAAAGACTCAGAGATGAAATATTACCGTTTTGACAAGGCATTTTTCAAGCTGCCCCCCTTGAGATGTCTATGATGGAATGTTCCTGAGGAGAAAAAGTCAATATGTGGTCGTAAATAAATGAAAACAAATGCGAGACCTAAAGCCGCCACAGATTGAAGAGGCAGTGGAAAGAAAGAGCTCACCTTTACTCATTATAGAACTGCTCGAGTACTGCCACTAATTGACTTGTGTGTGTGTGTGTAGAGGAGGAGGGGGGTTGGGTGATGAATTGACTTATTGCTGTCATTGTAATGTTGATCCAAGGCAGAGAGCCGAGAGGTTTCCTCCTGGGACCAGTAACCCTTATTGTTCCATGTCGTCTCCCTCCTCTCCTGTTTGAGGACCAGGTTGTCAACCGGTCCGTCCCCAAGGTCACGCCAACACAACCATCACTCCCTCTTTCATATAATTGGATTATTTAAAATGATAGCATCGACTTACGGCCCATCTCAGGTCAAGAGTGAATTTAGTGCTTGATGTCGTCTGTCACGGTTTTTTATCTTCCTGCTGACCTGACGAGCAACAACTGCTGACATCAATTAAAGGAAAGCAGAAAAACAACCTGTTAGGGACTATTTGTAATGTAGGGCATTTTCCAGTTGATTGATATGTTCCATAATGAGGGTTTGCTTCCTGTCTCTCGGTCATATTGGTGTAAAGTAAAGCTCTTTTGGTTCTTGGACTGCTGCTCAGAACAGTAAACATGTCAACAGTAAGGATGTTTTAATTATTTGAGCACTTTTCACATCATGGATTGCCCTGTCTGTGTGTGTATGTGTGTGTGTGACATTCCATAGCCTAATGTTTACATGAACACCATCAGGAATGACACTAACATCTTTATTATTAGAATAAGCCTCCGTGTCAGTGGATTGTATATTTATCTACTAGATCTTCATGGGTTGTAATGATGATCCTGTGATTGCGTCACTCTGGGTGTCATAGCCATGGAGCAACCAGTGATTCTTTATTTTTGTGTTCCTGTTCCAGCCTAAACGGTATTTTGGTTTGGATCAGGATGGTTTGTTAAGTACGCAGGGTTCCACACATGAATTATTCATCACAATATTCCTCCATTTATTCACAGTCTCAACTGTGTGACTCACTCATTGACTTGAGCGTCGTCCTGGAATAATTCGGAATAACATGAATATCACTTTAAAAAAAAAAAAAAAAAGTAATCAGTTTTGCCTATTTAACTCTCGTTCAGACTCAATCTGCTCTGGGCTCTTTGAAGTTGTGATGTTTGCCACTACCCAAAATAGTCAATAACATAATGAATAGATCAACCGACGAGGAGAATAATCTTTAATTGGAGCCCTAGATTATAATAGAATAGGGTTTGTTTGCAGCCATGTACATCCTGGTCCTGAACATGCTTCAGTGTTGGGGATTCCCTCATACCAGCACATATTCATGCTTTCACTGTTGGTTTGGTGTCTGCAGGCTGAGCTGGTGTGTTATCTCATGCTGCTGTTGTAAGGTGAGATGAAGTGGGCCAATAGATTAAGTGGGTGGGCTGTATGCCTACTAAATCAGCAGCTGGCTGAGCAATACTAACTCGGGTTACTCGCCTCAGTGACAGTGCCACATATGTGTCGAGCTGAATGAAGTGAGTCGTCTCTCCTTCACGTGTGACATCTCTGCTCCGTTTGTGTGTATCTGTAATTAACCACTCGTTTTTTTCTGTGTTTTATTTTTAGGAGGCGGCCACTTTTGCCAAACAGCTGGGCTTTGAGGTGAGTTGACCGGCAATTGCGCACTAAACAGATCCTAAAGGTTTATTTTTGCTGATAATGAAGTTCTTTTTGGACAGTGATTGATGTGCTATTATACTCTCCAGGCCTTGCAGCAGTTGCTATGGAAACCTGGCAGTCGTCATGGTTTCTTTGTTCAGCCAGCTCTCTGTTATGACGCACTCTGCTAGGTCTGCACCCAACATCGCCTACAGATGTTATTTATTGAATTTTGAAAAGCCTCTCGGGAAGCTGAGAACTTGGGCACGGTTTCAAGCCTTTCTCTGCAGGCTCGGGGCTCATCAGGTTGCCTGGTTAAAAAGCCTTCCTCATTAACTTCATTGCACCCGGGGATGATACGTCTCCTCTTCACTGCTATACCACTACAGCAATTTGAACCACACTGTAGCTTTTAATAGCAAAATTACACCCACCTGTGGTTTTAGATAAAGTAAATTCCAAATTACATTGCTTGTTAGTCCTTAGAATGTAGGGTCTGTGTTTTTAAAGTGAGGAATGACTGCTCACTTAGTCTCTTTTTCGCTTGTGTTTTGCATATTTCTGATTTTAAATGAGAAATCACAAACACACACACACACACACACAGAGAGAGCATGCGTGTGTGTGTGAGTTTAGAAAATGAGCACAGGTATTTTAAGTGCCTTCTCCCTTTCAAAGGTAGAGGCTGCCTTGGATATGCTCCTCTGCTCTGTGTGAATAATTGTCATCCAGAATCACTAACGGTGTGATCAACGTGACTGGAATAGAAATGCAATCCTGATGGCAGTGACAGGTTTAAGAGAGGAGAAGGAAGGGATGAAGGCAGGGGAAGAGGAGGAGGAGGAGGAGGAGGAGGGGCTGGCAGGTGGTGGAGGAGGGAGGGATGGAAGGGGGGGGGCTCAGATGAAAAAAAAAAAGAAAAACCCACATAAAGGGCGAAGCGTCGACTCTCCTAGTGGTAACAATTCTTTGACATTTTCCTTGTCAACCTGATTTGCCAGAACACTCTGCGAAATTGCATTGGATGAATGTGATTTCTCAGGTAACATCAGTGCTATGTACTTATTTCTAGATGGTTGCGCTTCACCGAGGGTTTTTCTTTTTAAGGTTTCTCTCATTTCTTTTTTTTTCTCGCCACTTTCCGATGACAATTTCACTCCCATGTATACGACCAGTCAGTCCCGTTACACTGACAAGTCCTCAAAATGTCAATATACACAACAATAACACAACGGCAACAACCAGCTTCTAACATTACATCCCTGCCATGTTACAATTAATAAAGGATCTGCTGTATTTGATTGAAGTTAACCCTCTGAAATCACAGCTTAAGAAATATTGGAATACTGAAATACATTAAATACTAGAAAATGATCTATTGTTGATCTTCCATGTGTTTTTCTAGAAAATACTGTGGGGGTTTATTGACAGTATGGCGTCCAGGGAAAATATTAAGAAAATTCTCAATTGTTAAAAATGGAAGGATGTGAAATTCTGAAATGGAGGAGAAATATTAAATCACATTGTAGTGGAGTACAGTTGACAGGAGACTCACTGTTGGATAGATCCTGTATGATGTAATCAGAGAGAGAGAGTGTATCTACATCCATCCCAGTCTTATAAAGTGGATGATGAGTTAAATTCACTCCTATTTATTGGTCAGAGTAGCAGCATCAGCCACTGTTAAATGTGAACGATATAATTGGATGCTGTTGTAGTTAATTCCGAAGTTGTCAATATCAGACAGACAAACGCTGCGTGATGCACGTAGAATGTTTGGGAACGCTGTCATCATCACATTACAGATAACCAACCCCAATGACAGCAGCAGCAGCAGCAGCCGCTCGCTCTCAGCATCAATGCCGGATGAAAAGCTTCGCCCTCTCCTCAAAAGTGCAATCAGAGGATGTGGGTTGATTGTGATCTGTTTCCTTTAAATGCTCAAAGAAATATCTGCATAGCGGCAGTAATTGAATCTTTTTTCCCTGGCAGTTTTTCCCCTCACACAGGCGGCATCACAGAGGGATCAATGTTTCCTCTGGCTTCAACACAGAAACAGGATTTAACACCCGTATAAAGCTTTCATATTTCACGCTTTGTTGATTTACGTCTGATCAATTGGCGCGCAATCCTATATAATGCCATTTGTCAGCAGTAAATGAAATTGACCGTATAATTTGTCATTTCCATTTGTTTTTGGGCTCGCGTTGGAACATTGCCGTTTCTCTATTGTTTTGATGTAGCAAGCGGTCAGGTAAGTGTTTTGTTTGAGAAGAGGCGAGAAGGGAGGGAGTTGAGGGTGTGTTGTGTGTGTGTGTGTGTGTGTGTGTTTGCTTGCCCTGTTCAACAACCATGATGCTTACCCTCCCACCTCTGGCCCACCCAACCTTTCAGCTCCTAAACCCAAGTGGAGTGCCGTTTTTTTATGTCCCCGGACATAAAACCAAAGGGTGACAATGTGCCGAGGCCCGGTGTGGTTCAGCGTCGGCTGTCTGGAGGACTGCTTGTGGTTACGTCCAGTCACAGTGACAAATTGCCTTTTTTTTGCCATTGCCTGCTAACAGCCTCGGTATTAACCTCACCATTAGCACTTACTTAGAGTGTTACACCCATTTTTCCTCTGCCCAAGGTCTCCTTGGACCTCTCAGGGCTGATTAAAGGACGTTTTGGGAAGCATTTAGAGGTGTTAAACCTCATTGGTTTGAGTGAGTCAGTGTAGCTGGGAGTACTGGGATGGAGTCTATCTCTCTGATTACTCCCATAACTACAGTATTTGTTTGCCCTTAAGGTCCTTGAGCTTTAAATGCTAGAAGTGCCCACAGCCCTTAGGGATATCGCCTCAGTAAGTAAGTTTCCATGCACGCTAAACAACAATTATTGTCTCGGCTGTGATTAAGGGGGGAAAAATGCAAGCAGGCTATATACATGGAGGGAATTAATAGGATTCCACCGTTTGCAAAAAAAATACAGAATACATGACACATTGCTTCATCAGGGTATGAGGCTGGTGCGGAGGTGGTTTGCATGCTTGAATCACACAACCTGGGTCCGTTACTGAGGAAGAGGACGTCATTTAGGCTCATTTCATTCCAATTATGGTGCGATATTTTGAAATTTTGATTTATTGCTTCAATTGGCGTACAATCAACGTTTTAATCTATGTTTACATCTGCGTAGTACGAAGACTTTGTCCCACTTGTTAGACAACCGAATATGTTGGAATCAGGACCTCAGCTTGAGTCGGAGAAACAAACAAATGTGACGATAATGACATAGCGTGATGTACGTGTTAATTGAGACTGAGAGCCTGACACTTGGGGCAGGGAGGATAAATGATCACTTGCTGCGCTCGGCTTTTGTTACGTGTTATAAGATAATGAAACCAAACCCGGCAGTGTTCAAATGCAGCAACTCGCGTTCATCTGCTCAACTGCTCAGGTAAATTCAACCAAAGATACTTTTGTTTCTCCAATAAAAACAAATACAGAATTAAGGAAACAATTTAAAAGGGAAATGACGTCGTAGAAATTGAGCTTCTTTTACAGTTCAAACACCGCGTTATCACAATGCCCTAAAACGAAATAAAGATAATATTATACGTCCACATGAAAGTCTAAAATATACACATGTGATGAGGCTCAAACCCGAACTACATGGACTGTGGACTGTATAAGGGAAATGTGCTGTCCACCCCACTGTGAGACGGTGATGAAGACATTCCACCTGCTCATAGTACATCATGATGAGTTAATAATAAAGTAGCACTGACAGGTGTGGGGTTTTTTATCCCTCCTCATGATCAAAGGCAAGCACTCCGGAGAGTTCTGTCGTCTCCAGGCGAATATCCATTCTGTGCAGATGCTGAGGAGAGATGGCCTGTTTCAGGAGGAGAATGATACAGTACATGCACCGGCTCTCCCTTCAGCTCACAGAAGTGGCTTCATCTGACAACAGCGTATCTGCACACGCTCATTCTCATCTCACTGAGGGAATATGACATTCTAATATTTTTGCAGCTCTCGTCAGTTCTCCTGTAACTGCATGGAAGCATCATCGAGCGCTCCTATTGATCCCTTTAATAAAAAAAAGGTTTCATCCCACATCCTGTTTCATTATCACTTGATACCTATTCCAATATTGGACAGAGCTGACCTCCTCTCAGTCACACTTGTGATCTTTGATTAACTCCTCAGATATTGCTTCTCATCCGCTGCATTCATTGGGCCTGATGTTAAACTCTGCTTCCTTTTTACAGACGGATGACATCGCTGAGATTACAAAGATGACCCAAAGCCTCCACAAGGAGAACACGAAGAGGCAGAGGATTGTAGTCTTCACCCAGGGCAAGGACGATACCGTGGCAACTGTCGGTAGGCAACCTTTTGTCCAATTTGTTGGTTGACTGAAGCGTATTACAGTATATACACAGTTAAGTCAGTTTATTATTTTTCATTTCGCAACAAATTCTGAATAAATCCCAGGAAATATATCTGTGGTAAAATTCAGATAAAAGTAATCAATGAAACATAAATATTGGATTGTTATAGAAGCATTTGCAGCACAGTCACTTGTTTAATGCTTTTTAGTTACTTGTAGGCACTCCGGCAAACCATTTAAGCTCAGATTTGTTACCCAAATTAGTTTAAACAGATTTTTCACCTGGTTGTTCTTCACCCACGCACTCAGAAGTTGATGCGTTTCCAGAACAGCTCACCAACTTCTGACATTAGAAAAGCGTAAAGGAAAATGAAAAGGAACTGCTGATAATGTGTTTATCATCCAGTTTCTACCAGGCAGACATTGACTGTATCGGTTGTTCATGTTTATAATAAAACCATAGTAATGATGAGCTGTAAGCAAAGTTGTCTGGCAACTGGATCTGCCACATTTTGGGTGCGTGTGGAGATGGAATCCGGGTGAAAATTGGCTTAAGTCAGTTGCCAAAACCGACCGAAATAAGTCTTGAAAGTTCAACTTATATCTATCTCAACTTTGGCCCCTGATTGATGTCTTTACCCTTCACTTAAAGCTCATATCTCCAAACTGCAGAGCGCCGCTTTAAATAGATGGTAGATGGGCTGACTGAAGGGAGCCGAATACTATCAGTAATTTCTTTGAAGTTAACCTCCAATATTGACACCAGATGTTAAAAAAAGAACGCTTGCACTACATTCTGTCATTTCAGAGCATAAAAGAAGTGTGGAGGATGTAGAGAGCCGGCATTGATTTGTGAAGTACTTCTAACTTTGTCCTGGACGGATTCCAGGCCAGTCCTCAGCAATTTTTAATGTATCTACTCTTACATCCTGCTAGAACGCTGGCAGCGTGACCTTGGGAAAGAGGTTGACAATGTGCAGCTCAAATCAATTGGGTTTCCTTTGATGCAGAGGCTGTTTGTTAGTGGACATTAAGAGACGGTGTCATCCTGAATGCGTCAGGGTTGCGGGGGGTAAGCTGTGAGCGGCTACTGCTGGGAGCTTTCGCCTTTGTTTGGTTCCGCAGGGGTGTTTCTCCTCATTGCCCTTGCACTTCTGACTAGTGAGACGTTTGTGCACAGGCAAAGATGGCCTCGGGTAAAGACTCGCAACATATCAGTCATCACAGGGGACTGCAGAGGAGAACAACTACAGCAGCACTGTGGACACTGCAGGACACAGTCACATGTGTCAAATAGGGCTACAGCTACATTTCCCTCAGACAGGTTAGTTTTAAATTCAAACCGAAGGAGCCACATTGTTCCTACTGTGTATAGTTCCAGGCAGAGTAGTTCCGATTATTAGGGCCAAGCAATACCATAGTTTGGAGCCAACCCAGCCTCTGCAGCTTAGCATGTGTCCGATAAAACCTGTTTATTCATTTAAAATCAATAACGTTCCCTTTGCTTCTCATAGAGTTTCCATTCGACACAAGGTATCTAACAACGCGTTTTCACTCAGATCACATCTTAAGTCTATCCGTCATATTTTTTCCATTCGTCAATAGACTCTGAATAATGAATACGTTTCCATTATTCAAAAACTTTAGTGGATTCACTTTCTCCATTGTTGCAGATGAGTGAAAGCTGAACATGAAGGATTTTCTGACTGTTGGTTTAACCAAAGAGAGGTTTGAAGATGTCACTTTGGGCTTTGGGAACTTGAGATCAATATCTTTTTACATTTTATCAATTAACTAAGTGGTATAGATCATTATTTGCAGCCCTAATATTCACTGTTTTTCTTTGCGTAGTAGTCACCATCATTAGTAGTCAGCCTCAAATGCCATCAGTAGCTTCATCTCTTTACGTTTAATAATTCTTATCTCAATAACAGCAACCTAGTTTTCCACATTTTCAAATTGAAAACACTCGACGTCCTGTGGAAGTTCCCTTTCTTTATCACAATCTGTTAGGAGTGTTTGAGCAGAAGCCCGACACATGGGAGAGAAAATGAAGCCATCCATTGTGGCGGAGGTGTTTCACTTGATGGATACTTCCTGCCTGCTCCTCTCATTGCTCCTGTATGGAGACAGAGCTGAGCGCCTCTGTGAACTTTATATAAAATACATGATGAATGCGGGCGGGATGAAAGACAATGTGTTTCAGATGTCATCTACAAAGGCAAACATGATAAATGTCATTGAAACGTGCCTTCATTGGGATGGAGCTGTTACAGTAGGAAGGTGCAGGGGGAAACCAACGGCTGTGTGTGTGAACATTGCTATTCACGCCCGCCAAATAAATGTCAATGTAAAAAGAGAATTAAAGATTTTCATTTCCCAGAGGCAGCGCTCTAATAAACTTGATCTCTCATTTTGTTTGCAATTTGTCCTCCTGTCAGGATTTGATCATTTGCCAGCCTCTGCACGTCATGTTAAACCATTTTACAGTGATTAAGGATGGGAGAATGCCTTCCCCCCGTGGTATAATTCTCCAAAAAGAGATGTCAATTTGTTATTGTTCTGCTTTTTCCTGCCCTTCATTTGGAAGCTCTTCATCACACCGACGAGCCGCAAACAGGGAAACGCTCTTTATTTTATTTAACCGACTCTAGACGAACTACACCGCGCTTTTGCTTATACACCCATTAAAACACTAATTAAGATCATTGTGCCCTGAACCTTAACAGTGAGGAGATCTAATAAACGATCATTCAGTGCAGGCAGCCCCCCTCTAATCGCTGATAAGGACTTGATAAAGCCTGAGTCGGCCGCTGGGCCACTTTTAGGGCTCTCCCAGGGACAAAGCGAGGCAGATTTGAGCTTGGACAAAGAGGACAGGATCAATACGGGAGTTATATATAGCAGGCAGGTCTCCATCGCCCACTTGATGCTTTGGCTTCTCATTCTACTTTGTCTGACCTTGGCTATCCGATGCCTGTAGTTGACAGTGACCGTGTGGTTTGTGTGTTACTGTGGCTGACTGATTTGTAAATGTATAGATTCTACTACGGCCTGTTAAAAACGATGGAATCCATGAACAGAATCATTTAGGAGCCAGGCCTTGGTGATGGAGGCTGAGTGTGGCGGTCAGTCGGTGCTCTCCAGTGATGATCTCTCTGTGGAATGTGTCAGCCTCTTTGCCTGGGCAACTGATAGTCTCAGCAAATGTGCAGTTTTGCTGCCAAGCCTCTCTGTCGTGTTTATTCGCTCTGGCAGCTCTGTCCACTCTGCATTTACACGCATTGTTGTCGTTTCTACACGGTGAGAAGATCTCTGAGGAGCATCGGGGTGTAAGCTGCTCTCATCCTCGCCCTCAGGTGTTCCTCCACTGGGGAAAAGCCTTTTTCACTCAGAGGGATTCATCATTCTCTGCAAAGTTAGATTACAGCTCATATCTTTAAAGATCTTCCAGAGGAAATCTTGATAGTCTATTTAAATCCAGAGTGTTGTTTGTGTTCCGTGCGCCATAATAGACAGAATCAATTAACAGCTTATGCTCTGAGGATGACCTCCTCTCTTTCCCTTGGCGTCTCGCATCGAAGTGTTTTCTTTCATCGTTCACTGAAAGGATATTGATTTTCGATGATCTCTTTGCCTGCGGTTACAGTAATTACAGGCATATGTACTTCTTTTCTAACTCAATTGTGACCAAAGATGCTGGTTATGATAGGGAAACGGATTGAATGTCAACTTGTTCCTAGCCCATGGTTTGGCCAAGAAAGTGGTCATGTTTTTTTTCGTTTCCCCTTCTTTCCGAGTCAGAGTTTGGCTCGTGTGCAGGAGGAAAGCGTTCCAGGAAAAGTCCAGAGCAAGTTTCTCACAGAGATGTTGTGCTCCGACTCTGAAGGCGCCTCAGTCAAGGCCGCTAAGCTGAAGAAAGGGGGTGTAATATACGGATCAGGGCGAACCCAACCTGCAGCGAGGAGAAGCGACTTAGAACACCTCGTTACTCGGGTGTCATTTTCAGACCGTCCCTTGTGGACAGAAGTGATTTAGAGACCACCGATCAAGAGCCGTGGCTCATTTGCACACTGTCAACTTCCACCCTGAACAGCTCATTATGTAAGATGACAGACAGAGATGACAGAAGGGGCTGGAGACACCGAGCCAAGGCCGGGTCAGAGACTTCACAAGCTCCAAAGGGGGCAGGACTAACTGGGTCCTTTAGCACTCTGACAGTCACTCTTCTTTCATAATCAATACTTTTCCTATTGATATATGAATTCATTCTGGTACTAATCCACGTTAACGTCTACTTACTTGTATTATTCCATGAACAGCTTGAGCAGAAAGCCTGTCAGGGTCCCTGTAGGTAACGTTTAACAATGACAGACCGACACACTCAAAGCACTGAAATCCCCTCCTTCCAATGAGCTCAAACTGTGTGCTTTTATTCATTCACTCTTCATAATTCCCTCATTACAACCCTTGAATGGTGGTGATTAAACTTAGAAAAATCTTTCAACGAGTGTCTCTTTGAAACAAGTATCAATTAAGCCCTTTTTTTATTGGTAATTCTCTCCAACAATACCAATTCATGCCTCAGTAGAGACTTAGAACTTATACACCCGTAAAACACAGCAATATTCACTTTTACTGCAAAAGGGGCACATATAGAACATGTAGCAGTTTCTCTCATTTTTGCAGTGTAGCAATAGAGTCAAAATAGAATGAATTGTATAGAAATTCATGTAGTAAGACTGATCTATAGGTCCTAAACTGCCCTGAACGCCTTTTTTGCCTCGTCCAAGGAGCCTTGTTTCCGATTGGTCCCTGCCTACACACCTATTTAGACACACACACACCAAATACAAAGCAAGTGATGGAGTGTTTGGCCAGCATCTGTGTGCCTGACAGTCTGGTTACATGCATGTTAAAGTGTCAGTCATACTCTAATGAACATCATGTAAACACAGAAATCATATTGAAGTCGGCACAAATCACAGTGAGCTTCCTCTGTGTAGTAATATTTGTACCGAGATCATGAGATTGTAAATGAGGCGTGCAAATGTTATTATGACAAGAAACCACCTCCACCTGTGACTGAACTCTCAATGCTTCAGGTACAATCAGCCAAAACTGCAGAATCCAAAGGTAAATAGATCCTAACCGGGCAATAACAACATGGAAATCTTAATATGTCGCCTTTAAAGTCTCCGCTAGTAAACACAGCTGTCAAATAAACACGCAGAGTTCTCTTGAAGATGAAGGAAGGACTCACAAAATGGAAATCCTAAAGTAGCAGCAGCAGCTCAAAGTTGTTATATTGGAGGAGAGTAACTGTGTGTCGTTTCTTTCCTCCTGCTTTTCTTGTAAAAACACATTCGCTCAATCTGCCGTTTCACTCATTTTGTCAAACCCAATTCTAGAAAATAAGTATGTGGTGTTACGCTTTAGAAAAAAAAAGAAACTAGAGCGGTTTTATTGACTGAAAATAATGTTGCTGCTCTCATTACAGTGAAATGTGAAATGAGTTCAGCAAAGTAATGTTTTCAGACGTTCTACACGCCAGTAACAACAGAGACGGAGTGTTTTGGCAGGAGAGCTTTTTTATTGCCATTTCCATGACAGACCTTTGCCAATGAGCTCTTTGTTACCGATGGCTGGGGAATTGTTGGACTGTAACCTGAGCTAACATGTCACTCAAATTTAATAATTTGTTTCAATGAGGTTATGTGAACTTGTTCCCCGAGCAAGCAGAGGAACACACTCCGGTGCGCTCTGATATGTGCTGCCTGCCTGCCCGCCTGCCCGCCTGTCTGCTCGGCCTGTTTTCCTACACGTTTTCACTGGAACTTAATGTAAATGCCATCAGCTATTAAGCAGCCCACACTCCACCGCTCTGTAATGCTGGAGTCATACAGGAAATGTCTGTTATGACTGAATGGAATGTTCTGGAAGCCAACCTGGTCTGCACATTCATAGGTGTGAAATGAATCTGATACACACTTAACTGCTTATTTGCACAAATTAGTCGGGCGTAATCTCAGTTTAGCTACAGATGAGGATTGTTGTCATCATGCATTCATTTGATTGAGGGATTTATTTTTTAGTCTAGAAACAGTAAAACCCATCTGATACCTTATTTGTTTTGCTGCAGAGACTAATGTTGATTTCCAGGCTGAAACATTGGTCAAAGGTTTTATTTATATTTGTTAGTTCCCTTACTAGTTCCCTCAGATTTGGTGATGTAGAGCTGTGATACATTCTCTGTCTGTGCCTCCAGCCCCAGTGTGTGTGCAAAATATATTAGAATTTACATAAAAATGGAAATTCTACAGCAAATTCTACATTATGTACTAATTTCCAACATACATGTCCTTATAGTATAGCTGCAATGAGCCAATATCACTTCATAATATCAACACATCAGTCTCGTTTTAACATCATGAACATGCTATTCAAATTTTTTCCTCAGTCAACTCTGACTTATCTTAACAAAATTAAGTTAAATATAAAGAATTGACATGTAGGAGTCATCACTGTCTGTTCACTGGTGACCAATGTGAACGTAGCTCCGCCTCTAAACTGTCGCGCACATGCATAAACAACACAAACTGTCATGTGTGTAACAGTCAAATAAAGACTCTGCTGGCTCACTCTGCACGTTATAGTGCTCCCAGTGTGTTCATCTCCCATCTGCTCCCTGCAGCCTTGCCTTGGATGGAAGCTCCTCCATTTATATGGAACAAATTGACAACGTCCTGCTCTGCACCGGCGGTCACCTCCATGCGTAAAGCTCACACTGAGTGACGACAACAGTGATATGCACTTAAAGCAAAGAGGCCCCATTAAACAAACACGTGATGGAAGCATTCTCACCATCAGATATGAGTCACTAACACAACCACATACCCATCAGATCTGTGAGCAGCTGATTCCTCGCCCCCTTCAGCCTGTAAATGTGAATGTAGTTTTTTATTATTAAACGTATAGACATTTGTCATATAAAACCAAAGTACCCAGACCACCCACACAGCAGTGCAAACCCCACAGGGTCATTTATATTAACAAGCAGCATCATAACTAATGTTCCCAGCTTCCTAATGTGGAATAATTGACTAACTGCAATTTATTATTAACACATTTTTCACGTAACGCGTGCGCTTAATCATTTCAAGAGGGCGGAGGATTCTCAAGCCTTGTCTGTCGCATTAATTAAGCAACGTCGTTATGCTACTAATTAGAAGGATCTCGGTCTATTGTGATTTATTATCAAAGTGACAATCGGCCGCATTCCTGAAAAGCAGAAATGCTCCTTCACTCCAGACCATATGTGCTTTAACAAGCAATATGTGGCCGACCTTCAGTAAAGTTTACGCTCCTCCGCGTTCTGACGTTGATTTGAGCGTAATTTGATGGCGTTTATCTCCCACTTAGTGTTCCAGTCTTTACAGGAGCGATATCAGGTGTTGAGCATATGTTTGGCTGCAGGTTGTGTGTCTGTTGCCCTGCAGGATATAATTCCGAACTGTAGTCTAATTGATAAGGTGAGTGTGTTATCTGGAGCTTTGAGCTGCAGGGGGGCTCATTAAAGTACTTTTTTGTAGTATTTTGCCTTCCGCCTGTGTTTCTCAATCAGAGGTCTGTCAGCCCTCCTCGTGTTCCTTTTATCCACACGTCAGTCTTTCGTCTCCCCGCACCTTTTTGAAGGTTCCCGTCGGCACCGGAACGCTGGGAACGTTTGAAGATTGCGTGTGTGGTTTAGATTGTTCTGACATAAGTTGCTGATTTAATGTCATTCTACACCTCCAGAGTTTGTCATCTGGTAGATTTGTGTTCCTTTTCTTTTTTTCTCTCTCTCTCCCTCCTTTTAAACGGGGGGAAGCTTTCTTTGAAGCACACATGCTGTTGATAATTGAAGCAATATAATCCACTGAAGAAGACAAAGGAACCCTTGGCTTGAATGGATTCCATGTTGAACTGGAGTGACAGATCTGTTCGTGTATTGTTTCATATTTATCACAGCGCCAAAGCTTCCCAAATGTTAAGAGCGCCGTGTGAAACCTGTTGATAGTTTACTTGTAGTGCTGTCAGCCTCAGCAACGTCTTAGCTTTAGTATTACGTCCAAGGAGTTTGGTTCAATCATCTAAACTCGTGATGTTTGGTTAAGAAGAAGAAACTTGGTCCATACGGGACTCAAACCAGCGACCCTCCGGTTCCCAACCTGAGTCCAGGAACTGAGTAGAGTCACAAAGCCACGCTGGGTGGAATGATCCTAGAATGATGTTACATTGGGATCTAATACCTGAAATGCTTATCCAGAAGTTTCCAAAACTCCTGCAGAACTTTTATTATATGTCCTCTTCTTCTTCTTCCAACCCCCAGGTGATAAGGTGACCTCGTTCCCAGTATTGGACATTGACCAGGATCTGATCGTGGACACTAATGGAGCAGGAGACGCCTTTGTGGGAGGTATGACACCGACAAAAACCTCCAGAGCCATGATTCTCTACACAGCTTGATTTCTGTGTACATTCCCAATTAACCTTTGATAGCCGCCGCCTCTGTAACACAATAAAGTGTCCAGATTATATGAGCCTGACATTTAGCCTGCTGTTTTTACCCCAGATGAGCCGATCATAGCGCCACATAAAATAGTCATCACTTGAATCCTGTTGGGGATGAAACCGGCTCGTCCCCTCATTTCTAATGCCGTTTAGTCCCGGGGCTCAAAGGAGCTGCGATCATTCCCTTCAAATATTTCCGAGGCTAATGAATGTTTGCTTGGTGACCCCAACGCTTCTTTTCTACCCAGGTTTCCTCTCCGAGCTGGTCCAGCAGCACGCGTTGGAGGAGTGCATCAAGGCCGGACATTACGCAGCCAATGTCATCATCAGACGGGCCGGATGCACTTTCCCAGAGAAGCCAGACTTCCATTGATAACAACCGAAAGTGCATTTCTGTCCATTCCCACAATTCTTCTTGTCTATGTGTGTTTCAAACTGTACGTACATGTAACCGTTTACACTGACTGCATGGGGAATACTGCTGCTGCTTGAATACTTTCTCAAATCAGCCACTCTTATGTTTTCTTACCATTTAAATGCGTAAGTATTGTTACCATCTGTGCGAGTAATGTGCTTGGATCGGACACCACTGTGGGCTGTTTACCAAAAATTACCATTTGAATTGGGCACAACTGGACTTTTGTGGTGTTATTATACATAAATAAACTATTGTGAAGCGCACACTGCCAGGTACGACTGTGCCAAATACGTCTCAGTGGGAGTTTGGGAAAGGGACTGAATGATATGTTGGGTTGGGCTCCGTGTCATTGGAACGTGTGGTTTGGTGTTGGTCAAGATGAGGTCCAGGTCACCTCAGCTCCAGGTCCTGGGTCCTAACTAGGTCAGGTTTAGATCGCTAGTTCAGTGATCTGGTACAAAATATGTTGGGTTGTTCAAATCCAACCTTAATAAATATCTGAGCAAATGTTTTTTTTTGTTTCTTATTTAATCAGCGGAATACAAATCATCCAAATGGCTTTAAATTGCAAATATGTATCCAAACACAAACAAACGCAGAGAATCCTCCCGAGAATTCGCTGCAGCTCTGGTGTTTTTAACCTCTTTAACCTCATTGTTTTGGTTTGTTTCTTCTGCAAATATAAAGCAGCAGTTAGCATTCATCCATCATGAGATGACCGTGGATGTGAGTGGACGTTCGTTGTGGGTGGATAGTATGAGGTGAGGTGCAATCACATCAGACAGGAAGTGGATCAGCTGTTTATGCATCAGGGCGCAAGCGTGGTGTCAGGTTTTGCCTCCTCATAGCTAAAATTAACGAATGCAGGTTGAAGCGCTTGTAAAGCTACTACACTGCTCTAGGGTGATATGTTTAATAACTATTCATATGTATGCATAGAATAACAACAGATACGATGCTTGATAGTGAAGATAATCTATGTTTGAATAAGAATACAGCTAATTGAGTCAAGGATGTGATGAGTTCCTAACTGGATGTGTCTGAATCTCATCTCCATGGCTGCAGGAGGTCACTTCTCTCCGTTAAAGGTTTAGTGGTTTCTCTTCATGGTGTCAATAGAGGGACCTGACAATAAGGCTGATCCATCATGCCCAGCTGTGCTGTGATGGGGGGGGATCAGAGGGAAGCCCTGCCCCTCCCCCCACATTAACTACAGCCCAGCCAACAAACGTGTCGGCCCAAGTGTTTGTTGAGAGACGTCTTAGTGGTCTCATCTGTTCTACAAGTAGATCACAGGTTTATCTTCATCTAAGACGACCTGTTGGATAACGTTGACCTCCATTAAAGGTGTGACGCGTGACAAAAAGGTGGCTACTCCAAAATCAACATGTGTCATGTTAAGATGCTGTCACGCTCAAATCAATTGACTGCACCAACAAGTATAGCAAATCAATACGTAAGGTTTCAGATGCTGTTCCAGCTTTGTTTACATGGGGAATATTATAGGATAACAGACGTTTATGTTTACAATCAACAGCTGAGACGCACACAAAGATTTTATGTAATTAAGAGAGGAGGAGTTCTCTAGTTTACATGGTCAAAACAATAAAGGTTTGGGGTTTGAAATGTCAGGAGGAATCCATTTTCACACTCCCTGCACATGAGCTGTTTTGTTTAGGGCATAATTTATGCATTTATGCAAAGCGGGGGCGTCCAGGTGAAAACATTCTCCAGCCAAAATGTTATTAACAACTTTGAGATAGTTTTTTTTTTTATCAGCATTTTTAAGGTTTCACACAGATGCGCTTTGAAAAGGACCACATTTGTGATTGGGCAGGATCACACTCCATGGCAGCTGGTTCATTTGCTTCTCAAGATGACAGATGGCAAAACACAAACACAAAAAGAGGGAGCCATGATTAAGTAATGAGAATGTGGACCACAATGCAGAAACTACTCAACACACTTTTTCCTCACTTTTCCTGCTAAACTTTTGCATTAATCAATGAATGCAAGAGGTGGACAAACAAACACAACTTGCACATTTAATTTACAGTTTACAACAATTATTTGTTATGCAAGATAGCGAGCCTTCAGCGTTTAGTCTGAATGCACAACAATCTATAATTGTCTACATTTCTGATTAAAATACGCTGTTGACAAGTTAGAAGTATGAAGGGAAAAGCTTAACGCAGGGGCAATCGTCTACAAAAGCAGGTTCATGACCAGAATATCATTTCTGAATGCAGGCGAAGGAGCGACTGGGGCCCTGGCCAGTGTTTTGCCCCGCAGATGGGCAGCAGTGTTTGTGAACACCAGTGTGGCAGTTGGCAGGGATTGAGTAGGGGGATGGGCAGATTGCTATGGCACATGCTCCAATTCAAATTATCCCTGGACCCATGCAGCAGTGGAGGACCTGCTGGGGCCCAGGGTGGCACTCATTATAGGCAGACACAAGCAGGTTTGGTCAGGGGCTCCATCCTGACACCAAAGCTCACCTCATCAATCCACAACGCTCTTTATTCACACACACTGTCGCTCAAATCTACATCAGCTACATCTTTCTCTCATAAATAGTATCTAAATGAAAATATATGTAAAGAGTTCAATGAGAGGAAGATTCTGAATGGTACCAAAACAGTTATTGCTCTCTCCTCCTTAGACATGGTGAAGCTAGTTACTGGATTATGATGTTAGTGTTTCATATTCCATACTGACTGCACAGAGAAACACATGGATAGTGCAATTTAATAATACAAAGATATGGAATAAAGCAAGAATCTGTATTCTGGAATTGATCAAATATATATAAATGGTATGAATTAATAAAGAATAAAGGCAGAGTAAGACAACTCAATAACCATCATAAAATGTTTGAAATATTCATATAGATTTAAAAATTTAAACTCATAATCATATAAATGGAAATGTGAATTAATAAATGGTAAACTTATATTATAAATGAATAATATCAGCAATAACAAGTTCATATAGAAACCTATTCCCAGTATATATATGAATTTGAGTTTCTGTCCATATCATTCAATGAGATTATGACAAATGTAGAAAAATAAAAAATACATAAAATAATAAAAATTAAAGTAATATATATATATTTATTTATTTTAATTTACAAAACATTGGTCATTTAAAGAAATAATAAAAAAATAATGAAATATAATATAAATAAAATAATAGAAATTAATGTATAATAACATTGAAATATACATAAAATAATATTAAACGATGACCTTGCAGTAGGGTTAGTATTGGGAATGGGGTTGCAATAAAAAATATAAGATTACAAAATAAAACTTATAATACAATCTATCCGTCTGGCTTCATTAGTATGATTGTGCATTTGTATAGTAAAACGTTTCCATCAAAGCCCAAAGCTGCCTGCCTGTGTGTGTGACATGTTGCAGGGGGGCTTTATGATGAAAAGCTGCCCAGAGGGAATGAACGCTGATCTTGTTATGACATAAAAACATGTGGCATGTTACATGAGTGATAATGAGGCACGTTTGGATCGCAGCCCTCCTCCTGAGCCCGGACATATTGATGGAAGTAGAAGAAGAAGAAGAAGAAGAAGATGAGGAAGGAGAAAAAAAAAAAAAGAAAAGTGAAATGGCCAGTGTGTGTGATAGTAGGAGCGCACTAAAGGGGCGACGCTCCGCTGGAGGAGGATGTGTACAGTGGGAGAAGAAGAAGGGGGAGGGTACCACTTTGTCACAGGCTGCTATGTAGATTAACCTTTCAATTAGTTGTTATCAGCTTCTCTCCGTGTCTCGGTGCGGCTCCTCCGCCTTCCTCCAGGACATCAAATCCTCCTAAACCTCTCGGATATGTGGCGACGTGTTTGTCCATCGACGCTTCGCTCATCCCGGCGATGAAGAGGAGTCTCCCGAAACTTGAAGGAGGTAAAAAACTGCCCTCAAATATTTACTTAGCCTCTTTTTTTTTTTTTTAAACGCTTTTTAACGCACTAGTTCTATCCTTCATCTTTGCGTGATTTGTTGCAGATGTGTTGCCGTAGAGAATTAAAAATCCGATGAGGGCTGTGAATGATTTCCGAAAAAAAAAAAGGAGAAATGGAGAAATGGGAGCGAGAGAAACTAGCGATACATAATTGAGGAGCAGTGATGAAGGAGCTGCTCGTAACTTGTATTCCCCCCTGGACGTCTTCTCCCTCCAGGGCTTCACTATTCTCCCTCATTGGACATGTTTGATAGTTCCTAATAGTGATAAAGAGGTCATGCCACCATTGTAGCATCATTTCCCCCTTAAATCCTACTTTACCGCTCAACACGGTTTATATTTATCCGTCTTTTCGTCTCATTTTTACTAGTTTAAATGTTAACACGAGCGGGCTAACATATTGTCTTGTGTCGTGTTGGGCGAATTAATAATAAAAAAGGGAGGAATGTGAAGAAGGGGGGAAAGGCGATAGCTGGAGACATTTCTAGCCTGCAGTCGTCTTGTTTTAAGGCGATAAAAATGCCACATGGAACTCATGCGTGCCGCCTTAAATGAGCGGTGCAGCCTGTGCGGGGCTCGTGCAAACAAATGATAGATTTAACAAACAGCCAATTAAAGTCTAAAACGATCCAAATCACTTTCAAGTGTAACCAACTGTTTCAAGGAGGAATCCGAGTAAAGGTGGGCCGGTGATAAACGCTTCGTAACACGGTTCGATTTGAAACTTGTTCGTCGTTAATATTATATTAGATACGGTTCTTATGGAGTAAAGAGTGAGTTAGTGATGATATTTTAGCGGTGTTTGAGCTGTAACTCGGGTTTAGAAGTGCGTTTGAGCCGAGTGAGATCCATTTATCACAGGAGACACCTTAAGAGGCGGGTCAATGGAGATAAGTGACAGATCACACAGCCAGTGGCGTGAGCTCATACATACTGATTGACATGTGCTTTATCAAATCAGAAATCGGATCTTGTCTTTACAGCCAATTATGCAGTTGCAAGGGAGGGCACATTAGTGTCGGTAAGGTTTAATGAGACTCCATTGGATTGTAATCAGCGTCATGTCGGATTCATGTAAACTACAACATCGTAACAAAATGGCGACTGTTTAGGTGACATCAGTAACGCTGGCAAACATTGTCATTTATCAGCCCAAACTCCGCGGACACTCTCGGGGTTCGATACCAAAGTAACTATCGATGTCTTCCGTCGACGGCAAACGTAAACATCCGACGGCAGCTGTCATGAAGTGAGCGGTAATGATTATTCTGCATCTGTCATTACGAAACTGGAGCTGATTTGCAGTTTTGTCGCTGCAGATGTTGGAGCTATCAAAGTCTGGACAAGTCGGGATTTAACTTTTCCACGGATAATTCAACCACTTACACGTTTCCTATGTTAAAGTGACATTTTAGAGGGATATCACAATGAGTGTCAACTTGTAAAAAATTTAACCCTGAAACCGTAAAATGTTTATGTAATAATTTTCAGCTGTGTTAACTTTTTGTAGAACTTAGTAGAAGTTGCTATTTGTAGACAGGGGTAAATTTAGCTGTAAAACTTTTATAAAGAGTGATTTTGAGATTAGACATGTGGTTAGTTTGCTGGATTATAGTGTCAGACTATGGGATTAAGTGTTTTATATCCTCAGCACCCATGACTGCTCCTGCATGTGTATGTGTCCAGATGTTTCTCAAGTTTTAACACACAGAAACATCCAGAAACGTGTGCATTCCTCTGCTTTAGCTTTATTGACTTCCTATCACAGTCTAGTTCATACAAGGACATCACAACTGTGTGCATTAATGGTGTATTTTGCTCCTTTTCCTGTTTCCTTTTTAGGTTTAACCCTGCGTCTCGCTAAACTCAACTACAGCTCGTTGTGGAATTCCGTGCCATCGATGTGAGATTTCCCAGGATTGAAACAAACATGTGGATGCTGGCGGCGGCGGCGGCCTGGAACATAATTTTTTGACCTTGTATCAAAGATGTGGATGTACCAAATGTTCAGCGTCGGTCAGGGGGAATCTGTATGGATCGCACTTTTGTGAATCTAATTATTCAACCATGGTAAAACTTGCAAACCCTCTGTACACGGAATGGATTCTTGAAGCAATACAGAAAATCAAGCGGCAGAAGCAGAGGCCCTCGGAGGAGAGGATCTGTCATGCTGTGGCGACGTCACACGGACTGGACAAGAAAACCGTTCTTGAGCAGTTGGAATTAAGCGTTCACGATGGCTGTATTCTCAAGGTTACAAACAAGGGGAGTGCCTCCTATAAGGACCCGGGACATCCTGGGAGAGCCGGATCACTCCCGCCTGCAAACGTGCCCGTGCCATCTAAGGAATCTATGTGGAATTCAAGTGATCTGCGCCATATCGATTGGAATAAAATGCTTCACAGGGCCATAGAGGGGCTGGATGATACCCACGGCTCCTCACTGAAGAACATCGAGAGGTACCTGAGGAACCAGGACGAGGGGTCAACCGTCGCCGACAACTCGTCTTTCAGGCAGAGGTTACGGCTGGCGGCCAAGCGCTCGGTGAACAACGGCAGGTTGTTAAAGAACGGCCCCCGCTACAGGCTGAGCCGCGGCGGCGCAGAGGGACGGGGCTCCAGGTGTCCCAGTGCTTCCCCCTTGGTCCTGTCATCAGTGACTCTGCTGCCCCATGAGAGAGACCAGGTACACACACAAACACACACACACACACACACACACACCTTGGCCTCACGCTAATTGTTTAATCATGGAAGCTGTAGAGTAAAAAGAAGAGGTTCTCACGTCTCCAGTGCCTTTAGACACATTTACAAGGATATCAAATCAAACTGCACATCCTGTTCACTACAACAAGCAAATATTGTGGCTTTTTTACTGCACTTCAGATCAATCAAAAGCATTTTTCAGCATCAGATTCCACTTAAGAATCCACTAAAAGAATTTTAATTATTTTGTAAACCTTATAGAATCTGCTTCAGTGGTTTCGACTGCAAACAAACCTCTGAGTTCCCTGGAGAATAAAACTCAAACTCTATCTCTGTTCTCTTATCTGCCAACCAGGAAATGGAGCGGAGATAAACAATCGCACGAGAGATTTGTTATGTCGAGATGTATTAATGATTTCACCAACTCGTAACCGCATCCTTAATGGAACCCTGCCATCAGAACTCGGTGCTAATTGACGATCAAAACAGCAAACAGCTCCGTTTCCCCCTTTTAAAATGGACTAATTGCATAACCTTGTCGCCCGGGCTGTTCCATGTTACGTGTCTTACTCTGCCGTCGGTCTATAATAAGAGAGGTTGGATAATCAAGGCTGAATAATCAGAAAGTCACGCTGGCAGAGGGGTGGTAGGCCGTCTGCTGCAGGCTCCCCCAGGTTACGTAACTCTAGCCTAATGACCTTAGGGGGGAGTGACTGGCTGTCTTGTGAGTTGCCAAGCATTAGAGAACAAAAATTGTATCTGTAATTTGCGAGGGAAGAGCATGAATCAGCGCTCGCCAACAGGCCTGTAATGTGTTTGTTAGGACGGTGACCTTTGTGCTCACTGAGAAACCCTGGAGAGGAAATAAAAGCATAAAAACAAACTTCCACCGGCACTCAGCATGAACACAAACTGCAGACGAATGTGTGTGTGGGAAATGACAGCAGGTTTGTGCTCGCAGGACGATTTTTCAGACGCTGTCAATAGCAGGACGGTGTTGCATGGGAAATGGTTTGATTTAAAATGGAGCGTACAGTCATCTGGGTAGTGTGTGTGTGTGTGTGAGGGTGTTTTTGTTTTGCAGATGGTGTTTAGAGGCTCATCAAGACCAAGTGTGGTCTAATAGTGTAAGCTTTAAGTTGTGCATGTGGAGTGTGTGAACAGCATCAGGCTGCAGAGAGAGACACACACACACACGCAGGGGCCTGCTTCCCCCCCCCCGCCCCCTCCTGGCAGTTTCACAGTGAATAATCAGGAAACGTCACCTTGATACTGCAGCCACAACTGTGACTGAGTCTGTGGTCGGGCCAAAAGTGAAACGGAGATGTGTTTAGAGACACGGTGTCCTGCAGCTCATAGTCTCACAGCAGAGGAAGACATCGCTGTTTTCCATTTGGAACGTTTCAACCTATCGCTCCCGGCCCTGATGACATCACCTCAGAGGTTAGGCTTCACCGTTCACTTCAAAGGATGAGCCAGCTCTGACTGCACACTTCTTCTTTAAGTCCAGTGTGTGTGTGTGTGTGTGTGTGTGTGTGTGTGTGTTGAGAATAATAGATAGTTGGATGAGAAAAAAGAGCAGTCTTGCCTTGGTTTAGACTTTATTAGATTCTGAAGAGACTCTGGCAGGAACAAAGGCAAGGAATGAGACTTTTTTCCTGCTGTGTTATGCAACCACTTTAGTCTCTCTCTCTCTCTCTCTCTGTGTGTGTCTCTGCGCCTCTCTCTCTCTCTCCCTCTCTCTAATAGGACCCCACCCTCTCACTCACGACACTCTTGCTCTTTTGAAGCAGCATAATTTCCCCTAATGTCCTTAATTTGGAATCCCCCAAGTAAATCAGCGGCGTTTTCAGTCCTGTTTTGCGCGTCTTTCTTTTCCCTCCTCCTCGCCACACCGTTCACACCGCTGTTGGTTTAATCACCAGGCCCGGAGAATATTCCTAATGGAAATTAATTCTCCAGTTGCTGCTGGATTAGACTTCATAGCTCAGCCACTGGAGACTCCCCCGATATGAAGTGGAGACTTATTTATGAAGAATCCTTGCCTATCAGCTGTGAGTGTTTCATCAGCAGTGTGTGCACACGCCGCACATAAGCACCGCCGACGTCTTAATTCCAGGCCCTCCTATCCAATATGTTTAATTTTGTTCACATTAAGTCACAGTAAAGAGCACGGAAAGTGTTTATTCTGCAATTCCATCTCGTCTCTGCGGAGATCCGTATGAAAGCTGAGTGACACACAGGGAGTTTTAGCATTGTTATTACTTTATAATCTGGAATAACATAACAAATCACAACAGCTTCAACCCCAGCAGAGCGTTATGTAACTATTAGGATTCATTCTGTTCAGTAGTTAACTCGTCTCGTCTTGATGACCCTGAATGGGCGATGAAGGCCTGTGATGAAGAGTTAAAGTGTTAGTAGTAGTAGTTTGTAGTTCTAGTTAATCAATTGTTATCAGGCCTGGAAATGTTTTGTAAAATAATAAAATATGCCAAATTTTTTAAGATACGTTTTATTTTGAAGGATGACCTTGACAACTCTGATAACCTGAGAAGTGCAAACAATTAATTAGATTGTTGTTTCCTGTAAGATCCATCTTGTGTAACCATAAGGAAGGCAGCCTGTGATGGTTGCTAAGATACATAGTTATGCTGTTACCTTCTCTCACACGATTTCCATAACAAGAGTTAGCTAGAAACATAGCAACATGCTCCGCTCATCAGCTCAATGCAGGCAGATGTAGCTTCCATAACGCCTGATTATCTACTGAAGAAGATCAATATGGCTCAAACAATATGAAGACGTCTGTGTGTGTTTATGATTCTTGCAGGTTGCAGTCCGTATTTAGGTTTGAGTAACTCGAGTCTGCAATGACTAAAGTGAAACTGTTAAGGTTTCTTTTAGGCTTGAGCCTCAACCCATTCATTGATTTCAGTTCAATCATGCGCCAATAATCTATAAACCGTTAAGGCCCCTCGGGTGCAGCAGTCATTTACAGCCTATTAAAGCAAGCCCTTAAGAGATTTGATACCCTTTTAATAAAAACTCTTAAACCGTAGACACAAATCCAGTATTTTCCCTTTAAATAGAACCTTATTTTCCCCTTATATTTTTGCAGAACTGCATAGCTAACCTGATGGTGATACCAGATAAATAAAATAAATAAAAAAATAAAATACCACAGACTTTTCTAGCCAAGTATCCAAACTTTTTGTTCCAAGTAGATTTAAGTGAGGGACTCTTTTGTTGCTGTTTTATATTCATATTTGACATAAAAAGATGACCGGGCTGAGCTCCACAAGCCTGCACAGTTGGCTTGGCACAGGAACTGGAGTAACTTAATCTTTAGGAGGCTCATATAGCTGCAGTGTCAGAGGAGATAGGCCCGAAGAAGAAGAAGCCCCACATGGCAAAGTCCAGGTTTACACTACAAAACAAAAACAGGCTTATATAAGCAGCAGAGCAACGATGTGATAGACGTATATAAGATAACATCCATCAGTTTGGTTTGATCCCATTATACAGTTGAACCAATCACAGGCCTGATCACAGGGATGTCAGTGAGCTCTCGTTGAACAGGATCGTTCCCTTTTTTCTGCGTTTCCTCTTTAATATGAGACAGAATTCCTGGTTATGTTTGAGTTTCCAAGCGTTCCCACCCCAAAAAGCAGCAGCGTGTTTATGTTGAGTGAAGGTTTAGTGAGCGGCAATCAGCGGCTAATGTGAGCACCGCTTACACATATTGACCTGGCAGGTTGGGAAAATAGAGTC
Organism: Genypterus blacodes; assembly: GCF_046128005.1. Classification (NCBI taxonomy): domain Eukaryota; kingdom Metazoa; phylum Chordata; class Actinopteri; order Ophidiiformes; family Ophidiidae; genus Genypterus; species Genypterus blacodes. The sequence continues at coordinate 3,683,446 of NW_027466867.1, forward strand.
ATCATTGATGAAGCAGTAAACCGCCTTCCCTCGCCGTATCAATCAATGAATACAACCGCCAGCAACAATGACCACATTCCCACCGGATCCTCCCGTGGGTTTGATCCTGTATGGTTACATGTTGTTGTTGTTATGTTTTCTTGAGATTTGGAAATGAGTTTGAAGTCGAGATGCTGATGTGAGTCACAGAGACCAGGAAGTAATCACAGGCGTCCCCCAGAGTGCCCTTCAGAGCCCACAGTCAATTGATGAGGGCTTAGTTTGTAAACTGATGATGAGGAAGGTGGTCGCACACCCAGTGTTATTTTCGTGTGTGTGTGTGTGTGTGTGTGTGTGTGTGTGTGTGTGTGTGTGTGTGTGTGTGTGTGTGTGTGTGTGTGTGTGTGTGTGTGTGTGTGTGTGTGTGTGTGTGTGTGTGTGTGTGTGTGTGTGTGTGTGTGTGTGTGTGTGTGTGTGTGTGTGTGTGTGTGTGTGTGTGTGTGTGTGTGTGTGTGTGTGTCTCTCGCCTCTGCAGTAGTGTTTGCATTGAGTGACGTTTGGGGTCAGGGTCAGATTCCTCTCACACTCTGGTTTGGAACCGGACCAGTTCATGTGCATTTGCTGCTTCCTCACGTAAAACTATCAGTACTAAGGGGAAAGTACTGATAGTAACCAAAGGAAGTTTACCTTTGCTTCCTCTCTGGCTGTGGAAAATCCTCCCTAATAAACCTTGCGCTCACATTTACTTCTTGTGAACTTTAGTGTAAGCCCTTAAATAAGCATTTGTTCCGACTCTTGCAGTATTTACAGTGGATCGCTGTGGCAACAATGAGTGTTTTATTATGGAGGTAATTTGATTACATGCTGGTTAATCCTTTCAGTCTGAAGTGAGAGCATTAAGAATTGGATTAAGCCCATAAACTGTGATTACTAAGATCACTTACCCATTCAGATGTGATGGATAAAGGGGGGGTCCATCATAGCTGTGGAGGAAATGCATTTATTATTCATTCAGTCTCCTCTTCAATGCTGACAGGGGACAGATTGTGGGTTTAGTTGTTTACAGTGTGTTTGCGAGTTTGTGATGAATAATGTCTAAACTTCAGGTTGACATCGATCCCAAACTGCCGTGAAAGATAAGACCAAGCCAGCACCTTTAAACTTGAGACTATACCTTATGGCATGTTTTAACTAAATGTGGGAGAGAACACCCTGAAATGAAAATAGGAACATGCAAATCTGGATATTATGTCTCCTTTAAAACATATTCTGCTGTTAAATGACACCCACAGCCTTTATCTTGTTTAATATTTATGTTAAAACCTAATTACCAGCTGATCGTATCATTTTCAGCATCTATTAATCTGAAATTGGCCCGTAAAACTGAAACAAGGCGGCGTGTGGCAGATCCCTGCACTATAATCAAGATAATGAAAACATATTTGTCTGGAAATACAGTAAGACTTTCACGACATAAACGGCGTGATAAGATTGGAAGATTTGTTTTGCGCCGCTCCGATCCACTTCCATCCAGTCCGGCCGGGTCCGTGTCTGAAAACAAGCAGCCTGTTCATAAACAGCATGTGCCTTGTTGGTGTTTTCTTAAAGCGTTTGTGTGCGTGTGTTTGTGTTTCCACCCCAGCTCCGGGTCGACCCCATCCCAATATGCAGTTTCTGTCTCGGAACGAAAGAGTCAAACCGGGACAAGCAGCCAGAAGAGCTCCTGTCCTGTGCCGACTGTGGCAGCAGTGGTAAGTTTCATAAAAAAAACGCCCGGACGGAGCCCAGAGTGTGTTTGAAAGGATCGCAAGGCTCTGCAGAGTCTGAATAATGGTTGATTGCTGAATGCTTTTGGGGGGAAATGTCCATCTTTGATTTCTCTGCCCAAATATGTGTGTGACTCAAGTCTGGGTCCTGAACACAGTACCTGCTTTAGATGGACATCCAGCTGCACCAAACCAAGATCCTGCCCCTTTCTTTCTCTATATGTGGCATTTTTAAAACCTTCTGTTTTAAAGGTACAATCTGTAAACCAAAGGGTCACCGTTGTCCCAAAACAAAAACACAACATTGGAACATTAGACACAACATTGAAGTCTGACATTTATGTGCTAAATTTCTGCCTCTGTCACAATGATGTCGTAGGTTGCCTTTAGTCACAGAAGAGCAAAATCCTCCCTCTGTGTGTGTGTGTGTGTGTGTGTGTGTGTGTGTGTGTGTGTGTGTGTGTGTGTGTGTGTGTGTGTGTGTGTGTGTGTGTGTGTGTGTGTGTGTGTGTGTGTGTGTGTGTGTGTGTGTGTGTGTGTGTGTGTGTGTGTGTGTGTGTGTGTGTGTGTGTGTGTGTGTGTGTGTGTCTTTGGCTGTGATCTAAGACCCTCACAGCTGTCGGAGCCTTAATGAGCAGATTTAATAGCAGGGATACACACCACTGTTTCAATCAGGATCAGCTGACAAACATCAAAATGCCGAATCTGGATCATTAAAAACAAACTCCTGTGTTACGTGTTTGGATTTAGATCAAATTTACACGGTCAGAAACTGAGCAGTGGGACTTTATAGCGGTTTATTGGAAAAACAACAATAAAAACGGGAGTAGCTGAAAGGATCCAAATTGCCTGGAGGCCATAATGGGGTAAAGATAGGCAGATGTCTCTATAAATGTCCATTAGATTTTCAAATCTCTCGTTCATCTGAAGTCATTTTCTCTCCGTTCGGCTCCTTATAGAGTGCGGGCGGCAGAGTGGATCAAAGATCAACCATTTTCTTGCTGCAGATTCCTCTCCTCTCCTTTTGTTCCAGACAGAAATTGTTAACCCTCCATAAAATTGCCTCCGCCCAGCAGCCATTTACGTTTGAACAATTATTTTAAATGCCGTAAGGAATTGTTCTCCCCGTGACATTTTTATAGCTCAAATTTGACTAAGTAGCGTCGAGGTGGTTTTCATTAACCACTCGTAGTGTACACAAATTGTGCGCTCACTGTAAAACAGCTGTTTTACAACCGTGAGAGGGAGCCGGGTGAGGGAGAAGGCGACGCTTTTACATGACTTTCATGGATCGGCTTCCATTAGAACGAGCGCCGCCGCCGTTTCTGCCTCATTAAGATCAAATTATCTGTAATTAGCCGCTCAGATGTTTGATCATACCGGTTTTAGATACGAAAGTTGGCGAGCGAGGGGAAAAAAAAAAAAAGGAGTGCTGGACATACAGAGCCGATATTGATGATGATGATACAGTATGTTAATGTTTAACCTTCGCCCGTGTGAATAATTGAAAGGTGCGACACTGACTGTCAAGGATAGTAAAATGTGTGATTGTAACGAGGGACGCAACGGACGCTTATATTCATTATTGATTAACTGTTCTGGGTATTAAATGTCAAATGTGATGGCGGTCTCTTGTTTCAAGTCACTAGGGCTCTTATGTTGTCTTATAATTGATTATTTTGTCATAAAAAGACAAAATAATGCAGTTTACATTGATGGAATTTGTCTATTGGTAAATGTATTAGTCAGCTACTTTTAAACAATGATGCAATGTGTTCATGTTTAGTATTATCTGAGAAACTGAGTGTGCCAGGCTGATTGTTTCCGGTTTTTACTTATTTTCACCAAAAGTTACTTAACTACAATGCCAAACTAAACTAAAACAGATCACCAAGAGGTTTTTGTGGACACATTTTATGTTCTTTTGCAGCGTTAATATTCATTCAATTACATGATTCTTTTAGACCCAATCTAATGAGCCTGAGTGTGAGTGTGACTGTGAGTGTGAGTGTTGGCATTAATGTGTGACACTAATCCTCCTTCCCCTCTCCCTCTGAAGGGCATCCATCATGTCTGAAGTTTTCCCCGGAATTAACCTCAAACGTGAAGCGATTACGGTGGCAATGTATCGAATGCAAAACCTGCAGCTCCTGTCGAATACAGGGGAAAAACGCAGTGAGTATGATGTCGCTCAGCTCTTCATCCATCACCTCTCCAGCACTGTTTGGCTGGGAGGTAGATCCCCCTCTCTGTGTGTCTCTGAGGAACCCCGGGTTTTCCCTCAGATTTGTAAAAGCCTCTCATGTGCACAATTGGGCTTACTTCCTCCAAAAGGTCCTCAGTGATGTGAGGGTGTGTTACATGTATGCATCAGGGACGTGCCTCACACACGCCCGCCGCTGCTCTCTCTTTCAGGATGAGATGCTGTTCTGTGATTCATGCGATCGGGGCTTTCACATGGAGTGCTGCGACCCACCGCTTTCAAGAATGCCAAAAGGTAAGGTGTTTACACCGGCGGGCCCGTGTGTTTCAAAGCCCCACGTCTCTTCACGGTCCCTCATTCGGGGGCGGCTTGTCACTCAGCGCAGGAGGCAGCGCCGCTTTATTAGGAGCTTTGCATGCATATCAAATCATCCTAGCCTCCCCCCAGGGAGATTTGCTATCTGTGTATTACAGCAGCGGGGTCCTACAGCTGGGCTTGTAATGATTGTGCATGTTGTAGGACATTTGGCAGGCAATTCATATAAGTCACATAGCTTTGCTCCAAACAAGCTGACACGGAGTCTATTTCAGTGGACAGTGAATTGACCCAACGTTTTTCTTATGGATTTTCTCCCTTTTGTGCTGAGTAATTGATTGTCGGTGTGAGCGAGCGGGCTTCTTGCCAGCCGGCGGTATAAAAGGAAATGTTTTCAAATGAATCCGTGTCCTTTTGAATTGATGAACCCACCCTCAGACGCACTGTCTTGTGTTTGGACGCCCCCCAGGAATCTGGATCTGCCAAGTCTGCAGGCCAAAGGAGAACGAGAAGAGATTGCTGCACAAGAAAGCCGATCAGATCAAACGTCGATATGCAAAGCCTATTGGAAGGCCCAGAAATAAGCTCAAACAAAGAATGTAAGTTTGCTTCGTCGACGTTTGTGCTTTGGCGTTATGGATGGAAGTATCGCCTCCAGTTTGACTTCCTGTTATCATCCAGTCTGGATGCGACCGACAACACTTATCACTCATACCCACATCCTGAAATGCCATTACATCACCCAGTGTTCCTGTAGACCAGGCTTTTGATATGGTGTTGTCTCCGCAGGTCTGTAACCAGTGGTGACGGCTCCACAGTAGCACTTGGACGAAGGGGGTCACCTGGTAGGGGTCAAAAGATTACCGTCTGTTCCACACCTTCATCTGGTCATGCTGCATCTGTGAAGGACGCCAGAGACAGATTGGCTGTTGCAGACCCCTGTTGGGTGGTTGACGCTACCCAATTCACCACCTCCACCCCCACCACCACCACTCCCCCCCTCACGCCCACCTCCACCCCAGCTACACTCACCGTTAACAAGAAAACCAAAGGGCTTATCGATGGGCTTTCCAAATTCTTTACCCCCTCCCCTGTGGGCCGTCGGTCGCGAGCTGTAAGCTTAGAGTCGCCCGCCAAACAGTGTACCGAGGGTCTGCAGAACCTGTCCGAGCCACCACAGCCATTTCCCTTCGCCGCCGCCGACAGTTCTCAAAAGATAATTCCCTCGTCCTCTGCACTTCCACCCCCGCCCACGTTGCCAGGACTTAGCCCCCAGGTGTCCAACAGCTCCACCTCCGCTAACTCGCCCCAGAGCTCTTCCAGCCAGTCTAGTGCTCCCTCTCTGAGTAGCCTCTGCAATAGCAGCCAACTTAAGGGACTCTTTGACGGACTCTCACACATTTATACTACTCAGGGCCAGTCGCGGAAAAAGAGACTGCCTTGCTACGCGCCGCAAAAGCGCATGCACCCTAAGCAAGAGTCGTCCACAAAAGGCCCCCACTGCCTTGGAAAGAAAGAGTTTAGCAAAAATAGGTTATTGTCTCACCCCACATCTGCCGGGCCGGGCCGACCCAGGGGACACCCGTTTAAGATGGTCAGTCATTTCAAACGTAACCCCTTTCTTAAAAAGCACAGGACACTAGGCAGGCTGAGATATAAAGTGAGCCCTCAGAAGGGAGCCCCCTCACCAGGGAAGGGAGACATGACAGATGGAAGAATTAAGCCTGAGAATAATCATGGTAAGCAAGGCTCTAACCTCCAGACAAGACCTGCGTCTCCACACTTTTAGTCCTTTTTTTTTTTTCTGTTTTTAGTTTAAAGCTTGACACTCGTAGTTAATACTTTTTTTTTTTTTTTGCAGATTAGAGCTAATCCTTTCTTTAAGGCGACACTCCAGCCAAAATCGTGTTTTTAATATTCAAACACTCCCATTGAAAGGTGGCTGTAGAAAGGTTTGTAATTGTAGTAAGAGGCGTGGAACACAACCGCAGCTTCGGTCAGCTTCATTTCAGGAAGAAGTACTGCATTTTTTTGACATGTATAACATGGATAAAGTACTAATTCAAAGTTCCATTGGCATTAAATGAAGCCAGTGGGAAGAATAGACATTGTCAGAGTGTAAACCTTCCTGATGCATTAGTATGTATCTGGTTCATGTTATCCCACATCTACATATTTGGAGATTGTCAGAGCGGTGATTTTCCCGAGCTTTAAAATAGCATCGGTTGGTTTCATAGATAATTTGCTACCTTGTCATGCAATATAATTCCCATCTCCATCGTCCCATCTGTTTGCTCAGTATGTAAGTTGTTGTTCTGTCAGGATATTGAGATATGACCTCATAACGCCCTCCAAAGCTGGGCTGGTTGCAGTGTATAGAGCAATATTTAAACACACTGAGCCTAAAGATGGAGAAGTGGAGATTCGGCAAACATTTTTACAAAACACGTCTCAAAGTCACCATGGGGGTCAGTGTTCTCTTTTCACAAGGATAGATTTTGGATGGATTATCGCTTTAAGAGAAACACTCTAACAGCTCTAGCAAACTAATCTTCTGCCTAATTTGAATTCATTTAGTTCCTTAACCCAGTTTGGTTGCGTTTGACTTGGCTGCGGAACTTTACGTGGCTTCCATCCTCTCTCGCCGTCGGCTTTTTGTCATCGTGCATGGCCCACTAACTCCCTCATGTTGCTCCTTGCTCTGTCCTTGACCCTCTGCCGTATATGCGCACATTGTGATCGCCACCCAGTAGAGACTGTAGTCCCATCAGCGCTCTTCCTCCCATTCCACCACTCTCTCTCTCTCTTGAAATCACTGTCTCCACTCAACTTCAACTCCAGCGGTCATTAGACGCATACACACCCCCCCTAATCCCCCCAGAGATTCACCCACCCAGGTTGACTCAGAGCTGACATGATGATTACAGCCACCAATGCAGTAACCCTTACATCTCACTGTCTGCCAGAGACGGGCAGAGTTAACAAGAAAAAAACAAATGGATATAGGTTTCAAGGAGTTCTAAACACTTCAGTGCACCAATACTTCTTACAGACTAACTCAAGTAGCACATTTCCATAAATATGTTAATGACACATCTCTGCCACTTGTAATGGGATTTTGTTTTGGTGGTTAAGTCATGGTGTTGATGTCTTTTCATGAAATTACCGCTTGCCGCCGAGCATCAGCTGCTTTTCATGTCGACACTAGCTCCCCTCACTGCATCTGCTTTTTAATTCATGGGAAACTGTCTTGGTGGATGACTAAGCACATGAAAGTGGTTACGCAATTAGAGTGATTTAGTTTCACTTCATTACACTAGGGATTTTCATATAAACATGCAAAGATGATACATTATGAAATTCCTCCGAGACACAGCCTCAAACAGGCTCAGCAAGAGTGCTCACAGTTTTCGGAGCACATTTGCATAGAATGCATTTATGAGATTATTCAGCCACGTATACTTCAAACAGGGCCCGGTGTTGACGTGCGACGGGAGTGTACTAACGCGCTGTTGTTGTGCCGGTAACAGGCCACAGGGACGAGCTGCGCGTGAAGCACGAGAGCCAGACGGAGTCGGTGGCCATGTCCAGAGATCACGTCACAGAGGAGGACATGCACATGTTCAGGTGTGTGCAGGAACTCTCGGCACAGGTGAGCAAACTGGGGGGAGAAAGGGGGAATTCTGTTTCCTGTCTGTACGCATGAGGGGAGTGATCACATCCTCACATACACGCTGATAGAAACAGAAATATAACCAATACAGAATGCTAAACTCTACTTACTAATATCCGAGAATAAAAATACAGAATCACCTAAAGCTTTATTTTGGAAATGATTGTGTCCATTAGTGGTGAAAGTTTGTTTGTGCACAGCTGAACTCATGGCAGCACAACAAACCTTCAGGGCTTTAAGTTGTTCCTAAGTGTTCTAATGTTCTGCTGTGATATATTTTCAGTAACATTTAAGTTGTCGTTTATAGATTAACATATAAGAAGAACCAGTGAACCATGATTTAAATGTCACCATGTTATGCCAAACCATTATATATCTATCTGCTATGTTGAGGGGCTCTAATTGATCCGTTGCCTTTCGTTGTCAGAGAACTGGATCCTTGTTGAACACGGACTCCGTGCGATTCCCGACGCTCATCGAGTTTGGAAAGTACGAGATTCAGACCTGGTACTCATCGCCTTACCCGCCTGAATATTCAAGGTAGCCTCGTGCTTTTACATCTCAAACACTCTCCTTTCTCTTTATTGAAACGTCCTTTTTAATATCTCGTCACGCTGCTGTACAAACTGTACGTCTCCCTTTTTGTCTCGGGTCCAGACTGCAGAAGCTTTATCTGTGCGAGTTCTGCCTGAAGTATATGAGAAGCAAAAACATCCTCCAGAGACACACAAAGAAGTGCGGCTGGTTCCATCCGCCGGCCAATGAGATCTACAGAAAGGACGACCTTTCCGTGTTTGAGGTCAGCTTCCCTTCACAGCAATAAAGCAATAACTGTATGCTGCATGAAACCCCACTGAATGGATGCAGGGAGGGGAAAAGCTGACCTGTTTGAACACTTTTTCCCTCTCGCCTCTTTTTTTTTCTCTTCTTCCATGTTTAGGTTGATGGAAATGTCAGCAAACTATTCTGCCAAAACCTCTGCCTGTTAGCCAAGCTTTTCCTGGATCACAAGACCCTGTATTATGACGTGGAGCCTTTCCTCTTCTACATACTTACAAAGAATGATGAGAAAGGCTGTCATCTTGTGGGCTATTTCTCCAAGGTAAGAATTATAGAGTGATTATATGAATGAATGAGCGAAGGAATACCAGTGCAGGAGTTCTAGACGTTGACGCTGATGCAGGAAGGAGGCCTCGCTTTAATTTGTCCATTCGAGTCACATTGGATTCAGTGTATTCACAACAAACTGTATATATTTTTAAAGGGAAGCTTATCTGTGTGCGTGCACGCGTGTGTGCGTGTGTGTGCGCTCGCTTTAGACAAGGACAATGGCAGGTGCAGTAAATTGCCGGCTTCAGCAGAGCTCTGACATACTTGATCTGTTTCTCCTTCCCTCAGGAAAAGCTTTGCCAGCAGAAGTACAATGTCTCCTGCATAATGATCATGCCTCAGTACCAAAGGCAAGGATTTGGAAGGTTCCTTATTGATTTCAGTAAGTTCCTTAATGCATTTTAGACCACTGAACTGTGTTTTTTTTCTTTTATATCCTTGCTCTTTATGAACATTTTCAGATTAAAGGGGCGAGTGTGTAGCTGGTGGCGAGGTACTGTTATTGGGTTAAGGCTTTAAAGTGGCTTAATCAAGAGCATTCATGTACGGCACTAATGCAATCATTTGTGAGTAGGAACAATACATTCTACATTATGTCTGCATATATTATGTTACAGCCCTAAGTACTGTCTAAAGGGCTTTTTTTTTTTACTTTAAAATGCCCTCATTCCCTCTCTTTGACTTCCTGAAAAGACATTGATGCTGATTTAGTGTTCATCCTTCGCTCACACACTAACTGCAGCACATGTAATGTTTAAAACCTTGCGGTCCTCTTATAAAAGCAAGCATTGCCTTTAGTGTTTCTTTGTGTTTAGGCAGAGAATTTAGCCCATTTATTGCCATCATAGCTCTTTTATTAGTTCAAAGCTCATCTCTTTCGCCGAGTTTGTCGAGGAAAAGCATCGAGCGGGCGAGAGCGAGAGAGAGAGGAGGCTGAGCGGTAATGGAGCATTTGATTTCCTGTTCACTTTGGGAGCCATTGAGACACAGAGATGCGAGCGGATCTGTGATATTGAGAGTGTGCTGATAACAAAGACGGGGATTAAGGGAGATTGAACACAGCTGAGTTCTGAGCTCTTTGAAGGCTTTATTGGAAAATGTAGCTTTGGAGGTGGAAGCTGTTTAGATTAAGTTTTTTCTGTTCTATTGGATTGTATTAGAGGAACACTTTGTCTCAGGTAGCCGTGAGAGCAAAGCATTAGCGGCTGCCAGGATGATAAATGTTGCCTTTCATATATCATAATTCAAAGTAGTGGGGAGTGGCTCTTGTGTTTCTGTTTATTAATGATAATATACTTGTAGAATGACGCGTAATGAAATACGACTTTCCCCAATGAATTCATTTGAATATGCATTACTGTTTCTTATCTTCTCCTCTCCTTGGCTTTAGTAATGAATATTGTCATGATTACTGGAATATTATGTGTTCACTGTTTGGTGATTAGATTTGCTTGTTTGGTTCTCAGTAGTGGGTGCACATTAAAAGGCATTAATTAATTTCATGCCGCTCATAATGGATGACCCTTGACAGGGTCGCTATAAAACTAATTACACACAGATACCTTTTAGTAATCGTGTGTTTTCCTCTCTTTCTCTCTCTCTCTCTCCCTCGTTCATTATCTCAGCTAAGTGCACCCTCTTGTGAGCAATGACATCCAGCTGCTTCTCCCGCTTTTTGCTCTTTAGCTTTGTTTTCTCTCCCGGCCCCTCTGTCATTGCCGCCGCCACCTTGTATCACAGCGTCTGACAGAGGCTGAAGGAGAAAAACACCGATCGGCTCACCTCCCCCTTTTGTGTTTGAAGGTGAAATCTCAACCAGGCTCCAGTGCTGCGGCGTGCACATCCTTTATTTCCACGTGTAATTCAACACGCTTACACGCACATTAAAACCTTTCGAGTAAGAAGAAGTCGTCTCATCGTGTAAAACACTATAATCACATTGAAATCAGCTTCGGGGCGCTCTTAACAGACCTTAAGTCGATTGACCCAGGCGTGTAAGCACTCCATTGTTTTGCAGGCGTACTACTTCTCATAACCTAAATAAGCAACCAGTCATGCTTATACAGCGGGAATCCATCCATGTATTCTGCTTACTGGTCATTTCAAGCCTTAATAGCATAACATCCTTAACTAGTCTATCATTGTATGTAGCTATCACCTTTCACCATATGAAATCAGGTTTGAATGCTGCTTGTTCACCTAATCTGAGTCTCCAGGTGAAGGATTCAAAGTCACGTCACCCAACAGCCTCCGGTTTGACTAAAGCATTTTGTTATTGTTTGAATTGTGTCTTTTTAGGTTACCTCCTCACCAGGCAGGAAGGACAAGCCGGCTCCCCGGAGAAGCCGCTGTCAGATCTGGGTCGCTTATCCTACCTGGCATATTGGAAAAGTGTCATCCTGGAGTACCTTTATAAGCACCCAGATAAACACATCAGTGTTAAAGGCATAAGCAGGGCCACTGGGATGTGTCCACATGACATCGCCGCTACTCTCCAGCAGCTCGGGATGATTGACAGACAGGATGGCAGGTCAGTTTTCACCAAGCCCGCAGTCTCCTCCTCCTCCGCCTGCGCCGCCCCGCTCCTGCATGCTGTCTCTGACTTATCCAGGCCAGCGGGTATTTTTAAACAGCGTATCCATTAATGCCGCTGAATATTGACAGAAGTAAGTCAGGTTAAGCACCCCCAAGGACATGGAGCACCTGCTGTCCCAGAGCCCCCCTGTCTTTATGCTCCCATTTAACCACACATCACCTTCTGTCCGCTACTTCACTGTTAAGAGGAGGCCGACCTCTGCAGTTGGGCTGAAGGAGGGAAAACAAGGAGAGATGGAAGGATAGATGGAGAAATTAGAAGATAGGTGTGTGTGTGTGTGTGTGTGTGTGTGTGTGTGTGTGTGTGTGTGTGTGTGTGTGTGTGTGTGTGTGTGTGTGTGTGTGTGTGTGTGTGTGTGTGTGTGTGTGTGTGTGTGTGTGTGTGTGTGTGTGTGTGTGTGTGTGTGTGTGTGTGTGTGTGTGTGTGTGTGTGTGTGTGTGTGTGTGTGTGTGTGTGTGTGTGTGTGTGTGTGTGTGTGTGTGTGTGTGTCTCAAAGGTCTGTGGAGTCTGAAATGCATCAAATGAGCATTTTACCAGAGTGAATGTCTTTGGTTGGAGTCCCACTCTGGCGCTCACACATGCGTTTCCCATTCTGACGTAGGGTGGTGTTGATCCGAAGAGAGCGGCTGATTCAGAGGCACACGGAGCGGCTGAGGGCCAACCCACGTCAGCGGGAAGTGGACCCTGACGTCCTGCGCTGGACACCGGCCAACGCTCTCAACTCGGTCCTGTCTGAGGAAGAGAGGGAGGCAGAGATGGACGTAGGTTCACTTAAATGTGGGGATAAATATCTGCTCTTAGCTCAGGATTCTTTTTTGAGATACTCGGCTACTTCACCTGGATTAACTCCCGATTCCTGCTCTTTTGTGACGACCCTGGAATTATTGAGGTGGATTTCTCAGCGGTTGAAGCACCGGCAGTGTCTGTACCCTGGTGTGGGCAGAGATTATTCAGGAAACTGTTTTCTAATGTGTGTGTTATGGTAGGAGTGGAGGTAAGAACATCCTGTAATATTATTGTTTGTTTAGAGCGGAGCAGAGCGGTTACGAGCCAACTCACTGACTGACCAGAAAAATGAAGGACGAGTGAGAGAAACAAAACTCAAAACAAACCTTATTTGCCCCTCATGTCTGTTCACTTGTGTGAGTGAATGCAGAATGAGTCATCAGATCCAGATTATTGTACAAGGAGAAATCTTGACTCTGCGTTGATCTCAATCTTTCATCCTCTATGCATTCCATTCAAATGTAAATGACAAAACTGACTTATTTGTCATTGTGGCTTTGCTTTTTAATCCATTTCCTGGCTTTTACCTCACATGGATTCAAGTTTCAGGAACTATTAGGTGGAAAAGCCCTGAAGCTGATGCCCCACTACTCTGTTACAGAATAGACATCAATTTATTTGTGTACAATTGCCTGGCAGGCTGTTACTGGATGACTGTTTGATTAGCTGGGGAGTTCAAATGGAGGAGCATTCAGAGCCTCCGCACTGTGAGCAGGCATCTAATGTTGTGCAAAATTGCTCTAAATCAGTTCACCACGTAATTGATAGTGCTGAATACTCCATGAAATGGCATCTTTCCACGGTTGCTTAGCGGAAATGTTCCCTCCATGACCGGCAAACATCCAATCAAGGGAGTGTTTTTATTATCGGGAGGAACCTGCGGTCATTCATGTCAAGATGTTAATTCCGGTCTCTTGTTTTCCCATAAGCCTCATTGCTCAGATGCGGGGAGCCGTTGCGTACGCCTTTTTCCCAGAGCTAATGCGTTTTGTCTGTTTAATTACCAGGCTGAGCGGCTGAAGTTGCGGGCCGGTCGCTGGGAGAAGGGGGAGAGAGACGGATACATGATGAGTCACAGGAGCAGGCCGCACCCCGCCAAAGTCCACTGCAAGGTTCCCTACAGGACCTACCAACGCCGAGCTCCGCCCATCTGGACCAGACGCATGGAAGCGGAGGACGTCAGCGATAACGAAGCTGACGACGACGAGGATGATGACGACGAGGATGAAGACGATAACGATGAAGACGAGGAGTCCGCCGGCTCGCCGCCCATCCTGACGAAAGCCCACGTGATGCTGGCAGCCAAGAAAAAGGTGATAATGTGAATCTTCCTCTCTCTCAGGCGTCAACACAAATCAGCCATTTCCCCAAGTGGGATTAACTCATCAATTGTCTGGAGTTTTATTGCAGGAAGAAGCCGAATTAATGTCTATCGTTAGACATTTTCCTTCATTAGGGACCGTGTTGTGTACTGGGGTGAGATTGAAGGGTCTGATGAATATTCATGAGTTCAGTGGAGGGTTGAGCCGCTTCCTGGTGTCATCTGGTGCCTCCCCGCCCGCCCGCCTGCAGCTGTAGATAATAGATTGTGTTCTCACTGCCAGTGTCGAGACTGTGCAGACTAAACCTTGTACCATTGTCAGTGGTCATGGTTAATTTACTGCCCTTCCTCTGCCACCGCTCACATCTGCGCCGTCTACTGCCCCCTTGTGCCTGAGACGATATTACAGCCCCCCCGCCCCTCTCTGCCTGATGTCAGGGAGACTTTTCATCAATAAGAAGTCTGGAATTCAGCAAAGACTCAGAGTTGACTTAGCGTTTTAGTTACAGTATCGATTTCACATTCTTGAAGGGGATTCAGAGAGAGAGGCTGGAATGTGTCGGCTGTGGTCTGCGCTCCCTCTGCCTCTGTCTCATTTGTGGTTTTCCACCGGTCTGCCTCATCGGTGGGAACACATCACTCACAGCGTTCAGGCTCAGTCAGTGTGGTTTTGCCATCTCACATTTAGCACAAAAGCCTGCATGAATGAATGAAGCTCCTCTATCCTCACAGAGGTCGCAGAGTGCTCTAGTTTGCAGCCCACATTCTTAGAAATGTGACGGAGCTTGATGAGGTTTCAGTCTGTGTTCATTAGTGGAAGAATAGAAACTTTACCACCGGCAAATACAACGTTTAATTACAAAATAACTTTGCATTGCAGCCCAGTTTACATATTGTTTTGTTTTGTGTGCTTAGCAGAGAAACGTGCTGAAGAAGAGAGGCCGCAAACGAAAGCGGATCAACAGCAGCGTGACGACGGAGACGATCTCTGAGACCACAGAGGTGCTGAACGAGCCCTTCGACAACTCCGAGGACGAGCGACCCATGCCGCTGCTGGAGCGCACCTGCAGAGTGGGCGACATGATGGAGGAAGATGAGGAGGAGGAGGAGGAAGATGAGGAGGAGGAGGAAGACAAGACGCCAATTACACCAATCAAGCGGCGCAGAGGTCGACCCAGGCTGGAGAAGAACGCACACAAACACAATCTGGAACGCTGGAGTCAAGGTATTGCAGTTTTTTCCAAATGAAGCTGTGTTGTTTTTATTTGAGAGATTAGAGCTTTTAACTCTTCTAACAGTGAAATGTTATCTTTGCTCTGTAGGAGGCGACATGATGTCCAAGAGACCCTGCAGACCTCGACCAGTGAAGCGGAAGAAAGGCTGGCCCAAAGGAGTGAAGCGAGGTCCTCCCAAATGGAGGTTGAAGAATGAGCGGAAGATGGGCTTCAAGCTCAACCTCTACACTCCCCCCGAGACGCCTCTGGAGGCTGAGCAGCACCACATTCACACTGAGGAACTAAAGGAGGAGCCGGACCATGACGTCGTCAGCAGAGAGGAGTGCAGCAGAGCCGGCAGAGACTCGGCAAGTCCAGCCATTACGTCGGAGCTGCTGCCCTCCGAGCCGCAGAGTCCCGTTGACCGCGGCTCCCCAGAGGGCTCCCCTGCAGGTTCTCCTGCCGGCTCGCCCGCCGGCTCTCCGGCTGCTGTGTCGACCCCCAGGCGAGACGAGAGCAACGAATCCCTAGATCCACCTGAGGATGATCCTCAAGAGAGCGAACACGAGCACAAGCACGAGGAGAACTCGCCAGCCAAAGATGTGGAACATAGTACCGAGGCTGCAATATCGCTGGAGAACGACAACGAGGACGAGGAAGAAGAGGTTGAGCATCGGACACACGTTGAGGATCAGGATGCAGATGATGAAGACGAGAGTCACAGCAAGACGGCTGAGCCTGAGAGGAGCAAGGTGGAGGCGCAGTCGAGTTCCAAGGAGGTGGCGGAATGCACGCCGCCTTTTTTAGATCCAAAAGAAGACAACGACTCTGAGCTGAGTCGGCAGGTTGTCACGGCACCGTGTGGTGAAAAGGAAGCGGCGACGACTGCAGAAAGTGTCCAGGATGTAAATACAGAAACGGAAGCGGCGGCAGCATCTGAGGCGGTAGCAGAGGCTTCGGTAGCTGCTGTCGACTCTGACAATCCTGTGGACTCTGAGTCAGAGGAGGAGAGCCCCCCCAGCCCGGGGCCAGGTCGCCCGCTTCCCCCGCCAGCGGAGAGGCCGGCGCTCAGTCCTGTGCCGAGGGACAACCCCCCAATCTGTGCTGAGATCGATTCAGAGACGGCTCAGGCTGTTCAGTCACTGACCCAGGAGACGGAGAGGGATAATGTGTTCCAGGACTGTGTGGAGAGCCAGGAGGCCTGCAGGAGCCTGCAGACGTACACCCATGTGGTCCAGAGCCCCCAGCTCACCTCTCTGGATGATTGCCCCCAGTCTGACCACAGCAGCCCCCTCTCCTCCGCACACTCCCACCCCAGCCAGTCCGTGCGCTCCGTTAACAGCCCTGCCGTTTCCATCCTGGAGAGTGGCTACACTCAGATCAGCCCTGACCACAGTGCCATCTCCGTGCCCTCGCTCCACAACATGGAGACCAGCCCCATGATGGACGTGCCGTCGGTGTCGGATCACTCGCAGCAGGTGGTGGACAGCGGTTTCAGCGACCTGGGCAGCATCGAGAGCACGACGGAGAACTACGAGAACCCCAGCAGCTACGATTCCACCATGGGGGGCAGCATATGTGGGGCGGGCACCTCCCAGAACAGCTGCTCCTATGGCAACATCCCCCCCAGCGGCCTGGCCCAGAGCAGCTGTGCCGTGAGCCAGCAAATGGCCGCCGTCAACCCGGGCAGCTGTGGCATGATTCAGCAGAACAGTCTGAGCTCGCCGCAGCACTGCAACGTCAAGTCGCCGCAGGGCTGCGTGGTGGTGGAGAGGCCGCCTAGCAACAGCCAGCACAGCCAGCGAAGCCAGCACAGCCAACACAGCCAACACAGCCAACACAGTCAGCACAGTCAGCACAGTCAGCACAGTCAACACAGTCAACACTCCCAACACTCCCAACACTCCCACAGCAGGCACGGCCCACACAATCAGCACAGCCAACACAATCAGCTAAACCAGCACAGTCAACACAATCCCCACAACCAGCATAGTCACCACCACAATCATCACCTCCAGCACAATCAGCTCAGCCAGCACAATCAGCACGCTCAGCACAGCCTCCACAATCAGCACGGCCAGCAGCAGCCCATGGCCCAGTGCGCCGTGTCTGCCAACTTCGCCGCCCCCATGCAGCTGGCCGACATCCCCGAGTCGGGCAACCCCAACTTCGCCCTCTACGACCGCATCAACCACCAGGGGGAGTACGGCGGCGGCCACTACTCCCAGCCGTCGGCCACCCTCAGCCTGGCCAAGCTGCAGCACCTCACCAACACGCTCATGGATCACCCTCACTCGCTGCCTTTCAACCACTCGGCCTCGCACCCCATCACATCTTATGCAAACAGCCCGTCTCTGTCGTCGCAGCACTCCGGCCTGGTGTCCCTGTCCCAGTCCTCCCACCGGGTCCCCAACCCTCAGGTGCAGGCCACCATGACCCCGCCCCCCAACCTCAGCTCGCCGCCGCCCATGATGCTCCAGCGCAACATGGGCATCCCGCCTTCGCAGAGGATCCAGCCCCAGATGACCTCTAAAGGCCACATCTCCATGCGCTCCAAGTCGGCGCCGCTGTCCCACCACCAGCAGCAGATGTACGCCCGGGCGCCGCAGACGGTCGCCATGCAGGCGCCGCCCCGGACGCTGAGCGCCATACCGCGCATGAACATGAGTGTCAACATCATGCCGGCGCCGACCTACAACGTCAACTCCATGAACATGACCTCCCTCAACGCCATGAACGGCTACGGCATGAGCCAGCCCATGATGAACAGTAGCTACCATGGCAACCACCCCTATATGAACCAATCACCCCAGTACTCTATGCAGATGGGCATGATGGGAACACAGCCATACCCCCAGCAGCCCATGCAGGCTCCACCACATGGCAACATGGTGTACACTCCAGCTAGTCACCATGGTTACATGAACACAGGCATGTCCAAGCAGTCCCTGAAAGCGCCGTTCATCAGGCGGTAACCGGGGCCGCTTCTTCTTCACGTGCATTTTAAGCGGTTTTGGGAAAAATGCACTGATTTGGCCTCGTGTGGCTTTTTTCTTTGTTTTTCTTTGTCTTTTTTTTGTTGTTGTTGTTGTTTATGACTTAAAAACCAGCAGCACTTGGAAAGAATGCAAAAATTTTCATCGATTGATTTCAAAACTTTGAAGCTTACATTTGAAGTATTTTTGTTCCTCCAGAATGGTGAAGCCTTACATCATTACGATGAAAATCTATTTAACGAGTGTTAGTGTCTCTGATGTGTCTTTTAGAGCGGGCAGGGTTCAGAGGTCGCGGCGGCGGCGTAGCAGCCTGATGAAGCCATTTAATGTGCCTGCTACACGTGGAGCCGGCGGCGGTGTGAACCTGTTCAGTGTACCTGTCTAACAGTGCTGACAATTAGTTTGTACTATACTCATGCCTTTGTATATTTAAATTATTGTACTTATTTTGTAAAGTGACAGCTAGCATGCTTCAGTCTCTGTTAGTGACAGTGCATTGAGTAGTACTGTACAAGTGTTGTGCTTAATAGCAAAGCCATTTTAAAGAGATTTGGCCTTTATTAGGTTTCCCTCCGTGACGAGGGGGGGGGGAGAAAGAAGAAAACTATATTTTGTTAATTCTAATAATGTAAAAAATGTAAACTTAGTCCTGTTTCCTGTTGAGTTTGAGAGGTTTTATTGCGATGTATGTATAATTCTGAAGTCTTTTGTAACAGATCTCCTCGAGGCAGCTTTCTGTTTTATAAAGCAGACTGATTTCTGTCCAAAAATAACAAAGCATATCTCAGTGTTTGTACCCTGAAAAGGCTTGGCGGGAAACATTTCAAAATGTGCGAGAAGTGTTTGACAGAATTTAAAAAGAAGTAAATGATTATAACGATGAATAACAATAAAGAAAATATAAATTTAGTCCAAAGTTGATATTTTACATAATGCCTTTAAAAAGCTACATTTTCATTCCATCTGTAGATTTGTTTTCTATCTTTATAAAATGTCGGATTTATATTTTACCGAAGTGTAGAAGAATAGAGCCTGTGAATAGACCAAACTAAGCTAATGGATTGCATGTAAAACGCAACTTGTACTTGTGTTTTTGTTTATATTGCTCTTTTGTAGCCTTTGTACCTGTACAGAGTCGCTGGAAAGAACAGGGGGGGGAAAAAACCTGGCTATGTGCACACAAACCCGACAGAATGACATTCTTGTATTTATGACTTTTCTCCTTTTGTCAGTCACTTAAAAATGCTGTACATTTTAGCATAAGAATAAATTATGATTGACCATGGACGCGATTCCTCTCGCTTTCGTCTTTCAAATGTTGGTCTGGAGGCACGAAGGAGCGGAGAAGTGGAGGTTAAAGGCCCAATTAGTCATTTTCACACCATACGTAAATATTGCTGATGTAAACAAATGCATAAGGTACAAATTTCTATTTTTTATGGTCAATAATAATGGGCACGTTTTCCTGTTTTCACTTTTTAAATGATAATAGCAACTATTGACTTAATTAATCTGACAATTTCCCTTTTACATTTCCAATAAGGCCAACCAAGGTGACCAGGATGAAGAGTGATGCATGCTGGGATATGTTCAAGTGAGTAGCAGTTCATTTTGTGTGTGATTTGGAATCTACAGGTGCAGCTCAATGAATTAGAATATCATAGAAAAGTTCATTTTTTTTCAGTAATTCAGTTCAAAAAGGTAAACTCTCATATTATAGATTCATTACACACAAAGTGAAATATTTCAAGCCTTTATTTGTTGTAATGTTGATGATTCTGGCTTACAGCTCATGAAAACCCCAGATTCAGAAAATTTGAATATTGTGATAAAGTTCAATCCTGTAGCCTCAAAGTGTCTCACTCTAATCAGCTCGTTAACTCAAATCACCTGCTGAGGTTTCCTGAGCCTTTTTCTTGTCTCTCAGTCTGGTTCAGTCAGCGACACAATCATGGGGAAGACGACCAGATAATAATTTATTGAGCTGCACCTGTATAACAGTAAAAGAGTTTATTTAGAAGTGAGTAATCCTTGTGTTAGTTGTCTTCCTCTCATATCTGAACATGTCCAATGTTTGTGGCGTTGCCCGTCATTCATCTGTTGCCGTGGTTGCTGTGCTCACTGTCTCTCTCTCTCTCTCTCTATTGCTTCCTCTCCTGCAGATGCACATCGAGCTCTCTCAGTTGTTTGAGGAAGCCCCAGTTAGGGATAATCCGCCTGCGTCTCTTCACGTGTTCCACCGCGTCCACCACCGTCATGTCCTTACAGATCATCAGATAAGCCAGGAACAGCGTGGCGGAGCGACTCCTGCCCATCACGCAGTGCACCAGCAGCTTATCTGGAGACAGAAAAGGTGAATTTACTGCACTTCTGGATGATTTAAAGACGATGGGAGACATAATAGACCTATAATGTGTATAATAATTGTCCATCTCTAAACTAGGCATCTCTGGAATCTATCAGTTAGAATCACGCCCTTGTGTCGGGCTCAAAACTTATCAATCAACCCTCCTAAGTCTCTCCTCTTACTCTGAGGATTGCTCAGCGTTTCGTCAATGAACTGCGCCGCGGAGAAGAAGTACTGGCTGAGGTCAAAGGTGACGACATCCTCCGCCGTCACGCCTTTGTAGACCACGTCCATGTCGCCGTAGTAACCCGCTCCCGTGTCCACATTGTTCCACGTCCCCTCCGCCGCGTTCAGAATGTGCGTAATCCCCAACCTCTTCAGACCTGACCTGTCCTTCGCCGTCTGCCTGTAAGTGAGCGAACCCCGTGTGAGTTTGAGTGGAATCAGCCGGTGTCTGATGGAGTCTTTGTGCTTTTTCACTCACTCGTCCCCGATGTAGACTTGAGGCCAGACTTGGCTGACTGGCGTGTAGGCCACACTCCCACGGTTCAGGATCTTCTCCAGCTCGTAGCCTCCGGGCGTGACGTATTCCTCATCCTCCGGTTCCTCCGTCGCCTGTGGAACGTTCATCCTGGTGCCGGCGGGCTTTGACTTGTGAGAAGACATTTCCTCACCGCAGCTTTCTTTCACACATGATGCATTACCTGCAGGGGACAGAGACACACACTCCATTTGTCCTCGCGTTTCTCCGTGTGCAGGCACAGACTTGCGCTTTTGTTGTGTTCATGCATCACCTCAGGGAAGAAAGGAAGATTTACTCACTGGCTGAATTTCTTACTTTTACTCCATTTCAGAGGAAATATTGCAGTTTTGACAGAAGCAGTGACTTTAACATTCAGTTTCTCTTATTTTATCTCAAAATTAAAGAAAATAGCATGGGTTTCACTATTTTAAACCTCTCAGATTAGACATTACAGCATTTTAACACATTCTTGTACAAAGTATTTCCCTCCCTTAGTTGTAAAGATCATTTCATCTTTATCATCGTCAGTATTTCCTCTTTCATTCCAAAATTTGAGAGACAAACTTCGATCTTAACTTTTTCTGAGTGAGGCTGTGTTGTTGACTCCTTTGCAAACGTTAAAATCTGAAAACTTTTTCTTCTGACAATCTCAGATCTACAAAACAACTGAGAACTTTTTAAGGAGAAACTCTAATCTAAGTGAGGTTCCTGAGCTGTATTTCAGGTGAAACCCTCTTCATCCTGGACTCACCGTAGCTTGTCGTCCTTCCCTTTCATACTAGAGAATCTGCTTTGCTGGTTTTGTCAGCATGTTGTTCCTCGGTCCTTAGAGCAGAACATGTTATGGTTTGATTCTCTGGGGGGGAGCAGAGGCAGATTGTGTAACCGCTCTGTGACGAGCATCAAATGGACAGATGGTTTATTTTTAGGCTGTAATGTGGCTCCCTGACCTTCCAGCCCTCCCAGGCTCTGCCATCTTCCCCCTAAACGCACAACTTTAACGTGCTGCTGCTGCTGCTGCTGGCTGGCTGGCAGGAAGCCGCTCTTATCCAAAGTTTACACGTGCCAACGGATCCGCGCGTCCGCTGGAGTGAACAGAACATTCTCGGCATTTACAGGAAAATTGAAGGGGCTGGAAATCCTGTCGGTCTTTGATGGAGCCTCTCTGCATATCTCTCAGACTGCGGGAGAAAGAGAGCAACATCCTGGAACATGTTCTGCATCTTCCTCATCCTCTCAGGGCCAAAACCCAGCCAACATGTGTCAGACTGTTAGACAGATGTTAGGCACACGTCTTTGAGTCAGTGTTCTATGATATGCTCGGTCCGTTCAGTGATCTAAATGCGAGAGTGTGATGATGACTGTATTACTAACATATCAGAGTCTTCACACCAACAGCCTCCTTTAGTGTTCCCTCATATCTTCATCCTCTGCCATCATTCATTCTGACAGTGAAATCATTAAACCTGTGATATCCAATTCCTTTTATTTTGACAGCATCTCTCATACTCCCTCTCTCCCTCGCCCTCACTCCCCCTCTCTCTCTGAGCTCTGGAGAGCATTTCTTATTAAGATGGCTCCAGTGTTTCATCTTTTTTTCAAAGTCTGACCTGAATCTGTACACTCACACACACACACACACACACACACACACACTCAGAAACACGCTGACAGATTTTTGTCATCTCATATCAAGCCTGTTAAAGACAACACACAGTTTTAACAGTTAGACGCTGGATTTCAACAGTTTAGACTTCCACACCTGAGTAAATGAGAGCAGCATTGTTTTTTGGCAGTTTGATCAAAACGGCTCCAACTACCAGAAAGGAAATTCATGAATTTTCAGTGATATTGATTTTGCGGTTTGTAAGACGAAGACTCAACATTAAGAAATCCATATCAGAGGAAGTCGGGATACTGAGATTGCATTTGAATGTAACGTCTCAAAGGTTCATCAGAGTTTCTCCTTTAGAATGAAAGTTATAACGATGTTGTGATTCTCCTCTGCAGGTCCAAGCATGAGTCCAGGTGGCAGAGCTGGTTGAGGAATCCCAGGTTTGGTAGAATGTTCCTGTGCTTGCGAACGACCTCGATCGCCCGCAGGAGAGACAGCTTCTCCTCGATCATGAGGAACGCCAAGACCAGAGCGGCTGAGCGGCTGATTCCCCTCGCACAATGGACCAGCACCTTTCCTGTACCGGTGAGAGAAAACATCACGTCAGATTTCAGGCCCTCAACATTGTTCTTGACTGTGTAGTATGTCGTCCTCGTACCGTTATGGGTCAGGGCTGCGTGGATGAACTCCGCACTCTCTGTAAAGAACGGGCTCAGGTTAAAGTCTCTCTGGTCTGCTGCTTGGACTCCGTGATAGAGAATCTTTGTGTCTTTGTAGAACCTGGGCCCTGTGTCGATGTGCTGAGGGCCGTCTGCGGCGTTCAGCACATGTGTAATCCCCATGTTCACCAGCAGGGCTTTGTCTTGAGCAGTAGCACTGAGTACAAACATCACAAAACAGAAAGATTGTACTTATATACGGTTATAAATAAACTTATATATAAGTTCATGTCTTTAATGACGCTCCATCTCTAAATGACTCACGCGTCTCCGATGTAGAGGTTGGGCCAAACCTCATTCACTGAGCCAGTAGGTCGTCTGTTCTTCAGCAAAATGCCGAGCAGGACACAAGTGGGTGGAGTCTGATATGCTTGCTCCGCCTCTTCTCTCATACCTACAGCCTGCACAGAGTGATGGAACCTTTGTGGTGTTGTAGCCTGTTGTCCTGCCGGCTGCTCTTCTTCTTCTTCTTCTTCACGTCGACATTTGGAGAGACGTTCCAGTAAACTCTGATCTTATTGGATGAATGAGCGCCTGTGAGGTTCAGTGTAGTGCTGCAGTGAGACAGCTGAGACCGCAGACAGGTCTGACCAGGATCACTTTGGACTATTTATTCCTAGGAGGACTGTGAGGGGACACATAACCATACGTCCATTTATAACACACACGTTTCTATTTGCAGCTCATGGCTAATTTCACTCCAATAGTTGAGAAGAACTCTGAAAATCTGGATTCATTCCCATGTTTTCGATTCAGTCTCAACATTTCATGATTATCCATAAGCCTTCTGAGGTTTATTCCCAATTTCTTGTGACTTTTAATAAGGATTCCCATTTTTAGAGGGTTGCTCCAGACAGGTTTGTTCAAATACATACACGTGTTATTTTAAATTCTTTCAGAAATCTGCTAAAGAGATAATCTGATAGGAAAAACCAGACTTGTGGAGGTTAGAATGTGTCATCTCTTCATTTATATCCTCCTTAAAAAGCCTAGAAATCCAGATTTTAACAGGAGAGGGTTCGGTGATCTTATAGTATTTCATGTCCGTCCGTTGTGGCTCCAGCTCCTGGGCACTCCCTGACACTGGAGCTTCTTGTCCAGCTTTCTGAGTTGCTCCAGGAAGCCTTGATTGGGTGAGATGTTCCTGTTGGCACTGACGTCTTTAATGGCCTCCACTAGGGTCCTGTGCTCGTGGATCATCAGGTAGGCCAGGACCAGCGTGGACGAGCGGCTCAGGCCCATCGCACAGTGGACAAACACTTTACCTGTAGAGCAGAAGAGAGAATGACTGATTAAGGGGTATCAATAATTTTGTCCAGACCATTTGGATTCTTTAATTTGAAACAATCGATTCATAGGAAACCAAAAGCAATTCTATTAAATGTGAAATAAAGAATTGCGGACGCCAATGACCTTTGTCATTTCAGACTCATTTCACTCATTTCAGAGACAAATTGTGGGTTATTTCCTTTAATTTTAAGGCTTTAGCCGAACTACATCTACTGGACTGTTGTGTTAAAGGTGATCTTACCTGTCTTGTGTGTTTCTCCTTCATGTATTAAAAGCCTTACACATCACAAAGTGGAGGACTCCTAACTCCCTGGCTAAAAGTTTCCCCACAACACTGCAACAAATGTTTTTACACACAGTAATCCCCCGGTTGCTTATCGAACCTGAGGATTAGGGTGCAGAGGAGTGTGTAATTGAACTGTCTTGGCGGTTTGTGTATTTCGGTGTATTTCCACTGGGGATTACCAGGCACCGGCACACACTGGAGCCGCTGATCAGCCAGCGTGTGAAGGAGGAGGCCTCATCTTATTACTGTCATGTCAGATACTGCCTTCACTTTGCATAACAGAGGCGGCACAGGCCACAAATATAATTGTGTAATTTCCATGTCCAATAAAAGTGTTGCTTACAAATTACCAGGGCAATCCATTTAAAACCAATTTTCCTGGCTGAGGTCTGAGTTTATGAGAAGATTACCGTGGGGGAAAGATATTAGCTTGATATTACATTTAGTGTTTGATTTGCATTTTAATGATGAACACAACTGGGAGTTTGTGTGATGGGAACTGAACGTCTCTACCTGTTCTTTCAAAAACGTTGACGCCTTGATGTGAATGTGTGTTAAAGACTAAAGGTCTGGAGCCACGCGTACTCCCACATGTTCATCAGAAAACAAAGCTGTCAGAGGGATCAAATATTGATCCATTGTCTGCCTGGGCTGTTGTTTCTCATCTCGCTCTCGCCTCAGCTGTGCTCTGGGCTGCATTAACACACCAAAACACTTCTTCTGTTAACACGCTGACGTGCGGTACATCGTTTAGTTTGTAAGGACACTCAAATGCAGTTAGAATGTAGTTTAGTGTGGATTTCCTCCTCTTAGGTTTGTTGTTGAAGCATCAAACACATCTGTACTGACTCATTTGCTTTCATTCATTTTTAATTGGTGTTGAACTTGAAGTGGTCTACTCCTCAGCTCTTTGTTTGCTACCCTTGGTTTCTCTCCTCGTTATCTTATAAATGTTGTATCAAGAGTGTGAGAGAGTTCCTAACCTGTGGGCGAGCTCAAAGCATTCTTGATGAAATGGGCTGCTGGGTAAAAGAAGGGACTGAGGTCAAAGGAAGGCATATCAAACGCTTCCACTCCATGATAAGTGATCCTGGTGTCTCGGTAGAAGCCGGTCCCCGTGTTCACGTTGAACTTCCCGTCGGCGGCGTTGAGCACGTGGGTGATGTGATGGGCCTGCAGCGCTCTCTTGTCTTTGGCTGCATACCTGATGGGAGAGGAGCATAATTATCTGTCAGTGGAGATAAGAACAAGACAGATGTTTCATTTCTACGGGAGCAGGAGTAAACAGAACGGAGCGTAAACACACGGCAGCTGTGAGGTGGAATAAGGATACCAGACTGCAACCGGGGATGCTTAGGAATTATCGGGGAAAACATCACTGATGGCTCCATTGATGGTTAATAAATCATTTAGTAAGGATTTATACATTATTTAGAGTCAATCTCTCAATATAAACACTTTGGGGTCGCCCACATCCAAAGAATAAATGAATTAATGATGAATTTAATGGAAACATGAAGAAAAAAAAAATCCTATGTTTACAAATGGAAAAGATGGGAAAAAAAAGAATTTAAGGGGTAATGGACATTCTTGATCCTGGGTTCCTCTACTTTCATGTGGACTCATAAGCTGGCAAAGTAAACCGTTTCATAATTATGCAACAGACAGACAGAAACATGTAGAAATGTAGTAATGTCCCAGTCTCACATGTCTCCTATGTATATCCTGGGCTGGACCTCATCCATGTGTGTGCTGGTCCCTTTCTTTGTCCACATCAGCCTGTGGAGCTCTGAGGCTGGGGGCGTCTCATACCTGCTGCCCGTCCCCTCAGGGCTGGACAAGCAGCTAAAGCCCCTGGACATACCTGGATCAGCCACTAACCTCTTCCCTATAAGGACACATACCACGGTTCACAGGATTCAACTGGGAATTTGAATCAGACACAGTGATGCATACTGAGTGACGACTTCTTTTGGTTCTGTCTCTTTGAGGGGCCCGTCCAGGAAAGCTTGCTTTGTTCTGATCCTGCATCCAGTCTGAGTCGGCGACAGGATGTAACAGATCCTGTCTTCCTCGCTGGCCTCTTAATTTGTCGGGTGAGTATGTAGCACATTCAAATCTGTGACACGTTGACTTACGAGAGTGTACAACTACCACTAAGACTATAAATAACACAAAAACAACAACAACAACAACAACTTAAGGACCTTATTCACAATGTCTAAGCTATGTAGAAAGGGTATTCAATGCCTCCTTCAGGTGAGCATCACAGAGGATTGATAGTGTGCGTTTTACATTTGCATGCGTTTAGGCAGCTGTGTGATTCAGCTCCAGGCGGCGACCGTACAAGCGTGTACGTACACATTGTCATCGTAAAGAAGGCGTCGGCGGCTTATTATCATTCCGCTGGTGTATGGAGACATAATGTAGCAATCAGAGTGCATGTGTGTGTGTGTATTGTGTGTGTGCAGTGTGTGTGTGCTCATTGTAATGTCCACAGGGATGAGTCATTGAGTATGTACCAAATCTGTTTCAGTGACCTTTTGTTAAGCTGCTTTGGCATATGGAGATGCACGCCAACATCATGACAGCTTTATCAATCTCTGCAGCTGAAGACACACACTACACACACACAGTGGAGGGTAAATACATACATTTACCACCTGTGTACAGCTTTCCGTTCCCTCTACTTTGCTGCTTTTAGCTGTTTTCCAGGCGTTGTATCGGTTTAGTAATGGGAACCTTTAAAGAACTGCCGGGGAGAGATTGACTGGTTCCAAGAAAATTCCCAACAGATTTGCGTCTAATGTTCCCTGGTGGTTGTGTAATCACCCTGGAGGAAATCTCCCTGAAGCTTCCTTTTTGGATTTATGATTTTATAAAGGTTTTACGTAACCTCTGGGGAACAGAATCTGATAGTTCCCTTGCAGACTGGGGGTTGGATCATATCGCAGGCAGTGGGTCTCTCCAATTTGATTGTGTGTTCCAAAAACACTCAACCGTGCCTCTGGGGGCCTCCAGGTTCACCATGAGTGTGAATCTGCTACAGACCTTCGTCCTTGGTGCTGAACTAGTGACTCCTGCTGGTGGGATGTGTTTCTGCATAGAGACATAACCCAGCATAGAGGAATAATATGAATCTCTAATGTGTTTTGTTTGGCTGTCTAGACCCTCCAAAGGACAATAATAAGAGATAAGACAGTACAGAGAAGCAAGCATTTCTTTAAGTTCACTTGAGTTGAACCCATCATGTTTACACTTCAATTACAAACTAAGCTTTTCTATAATTCTATATTGTTGCGAGGTGGCTGTTGCAGTCTTTATCCATGTATTAGAATTTTAAAAAGCCTGATCCGTGCCTCCCTACAGACTGTGTGAATGCGTGGGAGAACATGTATCGGCAAGGAAACGTGTATTTCTGCCAGCATATGCTGCGTGATGTGGTTTTATAGATGATGAAGGTGCAGAAAAATGTGTCTCTGCACAAGTACAACATGTGCCCAGAGTACCTGCAGGCTCTTCTTCCTCCTCATTGATCTATAAGCACAGCCCGTCCCTCCCTCCCTCCCACAGTCAGGGCAGAGAACTGATTTCCCTGGTGCACATGTTGAGCTGCAGCGCTGCTTTCACAGCTTCCCCCCTCAGGCTCACCTGTCCTTCCTGCTCTATTTCTGTGTAATTAAAGATGCTATGTATGCGAAAGTGCCCGCGGTTAACACGGAGGGCAAATCAAATTGGCTTTTTACCTCCTCCAGGCCTCTTCTTGGTGGGTTTATGAATTACACCTCCCTCTTCAGGCTCAAGGATGTGGTTCATCTGGATCTGAAGGCCAAATTAATAAATGAAGAAAGTGTGGTAATTCATCAGCCGACACAATATGATCACAGCACACACACACAGTAGATATACAAGCTGCATACATGTCTTTACAAGCCGACACGCTCATATTACCATGGCCACAGGAAAGACCTCATACGATTGGCTGGCAGGCATAAAAGCCGTAAGAGAATAGATCTGTGTAAGTGTAAGATGTGTTTAACAGTACATAACCATATGGACCTTCTAAATGATATGAGATACTGAATCAAAATCTCTGAATTACAGGGGCATCTCAATAAATGACAATATTCTAATTATCTGAGAGACTGAAACTGAAAATTTGGGCTTTTCCTGAGCTGTAAGCCAGAATCATCAACATTAAAACAAACAAAGGCCTGAAATATTTCACTTTGTGTGTAATGAACCTATAATATATGAGAGTTTACCTTTCTGAATTTGAATTTGAATTACTGAAATAAATGAACTTCTCCACATATTCTAATTTATTGAGCTGACCTGTATAACTTAGTGTATTTGAATTGTGAGCATTTTGCCTAATTGTGCATTAGTAATATCCAAATGTGATAATATCTCATAATTACTAGAAAATGTAGTATTAATATGACATAAGTCTGTTAGGTGGCAAAAATGGCAGACTATTATTGTAATTAAAAGTTAGAATTCTGTGTTGTGGATTGTCTTTCCTAAGTGGTAGAAATGGAATTCTATGTGGCAACTTGTCGACAAATTCTGTATAAAATGTTCATAAATTTGCTTGTTAACTCCAAACAAATGCACAACTTTTCTTGAGCTCAGGCTACTTTGTTTCTAACTTTTTAAACAACTAATATAGATGTTAGATGAAGCTGTAGTGGAGTAGACGTGTAAAGTTACTTGAGTAAAGTTGGTACAATAATACTCCAGTGGAATACTTTAGTGAGCTATGTTTAGATACTTTGCTCCTCTGGTCCATAATTAGAAATACTGCGAAAACAAAATGGATATCTATCTGCAACAAATAGCTAAATCTACTGTGTTAGACTCACTTACCTTGGTTGGACACTTTTCTTTCTCTCTCTCTCACTATAAGAGCTCCATGTAGGTCGACAGCAACTGTCTGCCTTCTCCTCTGTAATCTGCCCTGCAACCTTTTTTGCTATTTTAACTTCTGAATCTGAGCCCAAAATAATTCTGGCATCATCTTCTGCATTCCTTAAAGGTTAGCGGAGCTTCCAGCAGGCAGGAGAAGAAGAGTACACGGCTTTTCACAGCAACAGAACCCTAGCAGCGGTGCCACTTGTGCTTCAATCTGCCGCAGCGTTTCTCCTTTACAGACATAAATCAGCTCTTGAACGCTTTCAGGTCAGCAGCTTCTGGTCTGTAAGTTTAGTAAGTCGACTGTTTAGTGGATAGATGCAGAAACCTTGAGTAGAGGCTTTATTTTCACAGAAAGTTTACTTTACTTTTAGTTTTGTTGTTCAGTGTAAATGCACAATTACATACAATACACACACATCCATACAGTCTGATTTCATCCTGGTATTTGGCACATGGAGTCAAAACACATAAGAAACAATAACTCTCAGACTGTGTGAAGATGTGATGTACCATTACATCATCGTTGACCTTTTAGTGAACCCCTTTCAGCTACGATTCAAGTCCAGTTCAATCCACAGGTCAGCTGGTGCATGAATGCAGTGGAATCGTCCTTCATTCTCCATATTTACAGGCACAAGTCGCTCTCAAAGAACTCAAGGTAACACAGTCAAGTCACCATGAAGGCTCACAAAGTCCCATACATTGAATTTTGCATCCTTAACATGCCATTATGTGCTCTATACCACATTTGATACCAGGGTAATGATTTGTATGTATTTCAATACTTATTCTAACACTTAATGTAACACTTTGAGATGGTTTCAATGAATTCAACCTCTCACGTCTTACTAACAGAATGTAACCCTTGTAATGAGGATTTCCTCATTCCATAGTGAACAGAATCCATGAATCCACACTCACACACACTGATACAGACTTTAAAACAGGAACAATTCAATACAACAAACAATTCCTTGGTACGTTGTGTGTTCTTACCTGAAATGTCTTTAACTATACAATGAAAGTATTTCTCTTAGCACCATGTGAGTCCTTATGCACATTCCTAACATGTCTCCGGAGGTGACATCATAGATCATATTCTTTTGTTGTCGTAAAATGAGTACGAATGAAAGAACTGTCATTGTTTCTCTGTGAACAATGATGGATTATGAAGCGTGTGTGCTGCTGCAGATTGAGTCTCTAGTTGCAGTAACGGTCACAGTTGCATTCAATACCTTTACCTTGTGACATTTGGTCCATTCTGCTGTAATATAAAATGAGGTGCTGAAGAAAAGATAAGTCTACGATGTCACAAGCTTCACGACAGAAACAATCATGAAATCCCTTCATTCTGTTTGATTTCACAGCTATTTAGTATGAAAAAAAAAATTGTATTTCTGCTAAGACCTTCTCTGTTTTTAACGTGAGTGCATCCATAAACATCTAAAGTCCTGGGCGTTACAGGATCTGACATATCTTCTTTTTCTTTGCCAGATGAAGTTCCAGGTCCAGCAGCAGAGCCAAGAAGTTCTTGTTTGGGTAGATGGCTCGTTTTTGGACCAGTTTCTGCAGAGCCTGTTTGAGGGGGATGTGATGGTAGATCATGAGGTACGCTAACACCAAGGTGGATGACCGGCTCATTCCCATGATGCAATGTACCAGGACTTTTCCTGGAAAAAACGAGAGAGGAAAAGGATGAGCAAGAGGCCTCTGTCTTATTAATATCTTACATGAGCTTTGACTCACGCTGCGAGCTAAAAATACATCCCATAATTCACTGCTTTTGCTCATTTAAGGTCCCTTTGCAGATTCTAACACTTTAATCCCATCCATGCCCTCCCGGAGGAGTTGTTGGATTTATAATGTGAAATCAAAGTAATGGTGCTGATTTGCAGATCCATGGAAATGTAAAAGTACTCAATCTGTTCAAAGTTAAATTTCATATCAACATTGATCCCTAAAAGGTGAGTTCTTTTAGATCGTTTCCCGGGACGTTCCCGGCGCCCGGGACTGGTTCTGGCTTTAAAAGGGTCTGTATGTGTGGTTGCAACTTGCAGCAACAATCACGGGGGGGTTATTCTCTAAGGGAACATCCATTGCCTGCATGCTTGCCGGTGAAAATCACGGACAACACGTTTTTGCTTTTACAGGGGGCGCCGGAAACCGCCGGAACCAGTTTTGCTTGGGCGCCGGGAGCGTCCGTTGCCGGCTAAAATCACGGACAACATGTTTTTGCTTTTAGGCATGTATCAGAACACACCTGGGTTTAGCTCTGATTATGTAGTGAAGTTGGGCATCATAAAGTCATCTTATTCTAGTTGTAGAC
This sequence comes from Genypterus blacodes, assembly GCF_046128005.1. Classification (NCBI taxonomy): domain Eukaryota; kingdom Metazoa; phylum Chordata; class Actinopteri; order Ophidiiformes; family Ophidiidae; genus Genypterus; species Genypterus blacodes. Next base: position 3,715,428 of record NW_027466867.1, read on the forward strand.
GCACAATTCAGCCAGGAACCCGGAACCAGTTTTGCGCGTACAGGCGCCGGAAACAACCGTTGCCGGCACGTTTGCCGGTGAAAATCACGGACAACACGTTTTTGCCTTTAGAGTATTTCCGGCCACCGGGATCACTGTCTGACATAACCAGTGGGTCTGGTGCCCCAGTAACTCCCCCTGAAACCTTTAAGGCATGTATCAGAACACACCTGGGTTTAGCTCTGATTATGTAGTGAAGTTGTGCATCATAAAGTCATCTTATTCTAGTGATCCCGGTGGCCGGAAATAATCTAAAAGCAAAAACGTGTTGTCCGTGATTTTCACCGGTGTGCCGGCAACAGACGTTCCCGGCACCCGCGTGCGTAAAAACACGTCTAATATTGTTTTTCTGTTGTTTTGTTCCGCATTATAGCATTATAGCCCCTGAAACACTGGTGGTTTCGGTGGCCCAATGGCACCGGCACCGGCAAGTGTCCCCCCCAATACCTTCTGATCTATAGAAGGGGGGCGCAAGAAAACGTTTGAGAAGCACTGATGTAAACACAGAAACATGACACTATGTGATCTGACAACACTGGAAACTGCATCAACACTGCAGTTATGTTGTTAGAATCCTTAACGGTTAATATCTACGGTTAAAGCTGGAGATTCAAACATTAACATTAACAAAACACATTACAGATTACACATTACTCTGAGCTCTAATCTTACCGTGTGATGACTTCAGTGCTTTGTGAATGAAATCAGCACCAGGCTGGAAGTAAACATCCAAATCAAAGTGTGTGGAGTCGTCTGCTGGAATGCCACAATACACAAAGTCGTTGCCATAAAAGCTTTGGTTCCCTATGCTGCCTTGCTTGGAGTGAGCAGCGTTTAATACATGAGTTATACCTAATTTCAGCAAAGCACTCTTGTTTTGGGCTATAGCCCTAACAAGACAAAGAGATGGAAGAAGAAAAGGTTCAAAACAGCGCATTGTGTCACGTCACAAACACAAGCATCAAATAGCATCAAGTACAGACAATAGAGAGTTCTAATGATAATACAGTTCATACTTACACGTTCCCTATATATATGTTGGGCCAGACCTCGTCGATTTGACTCAGATGGAGCTCACAGGAGTCTAAAACCTTTTGTAGATCCTTCACAGACAGATACTCCTTTCTTTTGTCTTTCAAAGTCGACATTTCTAATTCCAAATCCTTGTATCAATGACTCCTCCAAATGTTTGTAGCATTAAAGCAGTCAGTGTGTGTGTGTGCCCCCCTCCTCCACCCTCTCCCCCGGCTCAGTATGATGTGTACCAGCAGGTGTTTGTCTGCTGTCACTGGACAGTTACCCAATTTAGTGCTTAACCTAGCGTGTAGGCTTACTCATGCAGAGGACACGACAACAAACACACAAACCCAGCCTGTGTCGATCTCTAATTTAATAAGCCTCAAACACGGATGAACGATTCCACAAAGCGGCTATAATTGGATGTAATTGTGAACAAATGTTAAAGTACACAGCTTTACAACTGGATCCCAGACAGATCACTGCTGCGTTTGTGCCTCATCTGGGGAATTCACTATCCTCACTGCAATACTGCAAACAGAGTCACTGAAGGGAAATGATCTTCCTCCAATGGTTTAGTTAGATAAGTAACAACCTTGTATGACATCATCTCAGCAGTTATGTAATCAAGAAGGCTGGAGAATTGAATTAGCATGTTAGAGGAGCGTTCAATCCTTCTTCCAGAGCACGGAGCTGCTTGAGGAATCCTCTGTTTGGGAAGATCCACCTACGCTCTTTGATCTTATTGATGGCGCCCAGCAGGGAGTAATGTCGGTGGATCATTAGATAGGAGAGGACGAGAGAGGCAGAGCGGCTCACTCCAACTGCACAGTGGACCAAAATTCTAGCTGGGGAAGAAGAAAGATGAGGATTATGAACCCCAAAGCGACTGAAAGTGGAATTCATTTGATGTGACTATAGATACAGAGGTTACCACTTATCTAAGAGGCTTCTGTAGTGCCACTGAAGCATCGCCCCCTACTGGTGATCACTGGCAACACCCACAATATGAAACATGTATTTACCACCAGGTGTATCTAATGTATCGTGGATAAACTCAGCAGCAGAAAGGAAATAGGGAGAGAGGTCGAAGGACGGGGAATCATCAGCAGGCACCCCATAATAATCCACCGTGGATCCATAGAAGTCCTGACTCCCCTGACAGTGCATCCTCCCATGAGCCGCGTTGAGGACATGAGTGATTCCCAGCTTCCACAAACTGTAGCGGTCATTGGCCACCGACCTGTCAAAGTAAAAGCTTCATCAAAATGACTGAAAACTCAATCCTCTCCTTAGTTACTAAGCTTTAACGTGACTTACATGTCGCCAATAAACAGATTAGGCCAAACTTCATCCACGTGATTTCCAAACCTTTTTCCTCCAAACAAAATCCTCTCCAAGTCTTTAACAGAGGGCAACATCATTCCTTTTCTCCAGATTGTTCATGGTTAGATAGCCCACACCAAACTATGATACAGTACAAATATCCGTTTATATGCTTTCTTCCCCCAACATTTATTTTGGGAGTGTGTTGAGGCTTTACTACATTCATGTTGGTAGTGACAGGGACAGGTGCTCTGGGTCTAAAATTAAAACGGCGACCTCGTTTTTGAATGTTGGTCAAACTTAGAGATCAACGTATTTGTAAAATGTGGAACAAATCCTGGCTCTCTCTCTTTCTCTCCCCCTCCCTCTCTCCTCAGCCCAAGATTGCTTTCAAATGGATTGATCGCGTGCCTTCCCTGATGTATTGCAGTATTGGTTGCTCTCTTCGTTGACAGTTCCACACTAGAGAAGCGCAAGGCTCATGGGTATACTGTTAATTAAGTTAAACTTTCTGTTTTAGTGACGTTAATGTTCATGTTAATTGATACAGACGTGTTATGTGATTATCAGTATTTGTGTAGAGAAGTTGAAGTTTAATTGATTGATTTCTTGATTGATATAATCACATAACTGAAATGTCCATAGCAATTCATCACTTCCGGCCCCACATTAGAGTTTGTTGTCATACAGATTAGTAGGTTGAACTTCTGTGAAATGACAGCAGACCACCCTCTCTCCTCTGAGGTCTTGCAGTGTAGAATGTACAGGAAGTATTTTGAAAGCTGAGCCCTTGGAGATCTTTCTTCCACGTGTTTGCCATAGTATCATTAATCTACTATTACAAGACAAACTGTGAAAATACACCTGTGTGTGAGATGTTAACATGTATGGGAAAAAGAGAAGGAGAATATTTATAATTTATCTTGTCATTTATTACTGTTAACATTATTCTTTTATATTCATGAATTGTTGTCCTCCATCATTATAAGAGCGATACTGTACATACTTGTCATTAATGTACTACACTCTGCTGAGTGAGACTCCCAGACTTAAACTCTAAACTAAAAAACAAAAATATTAGAAATACAATAGAATACAATACAATTATCAAGTTACCCAATCATTTATTGTAATGGAACATTTGGCAATAAGAAAAAGTTCATGAATTACAAATTAAATATGTGAAGTTTCAGCAAACATTGCATCTAATATATTCGATTAGGAAGTTGTGGGGGTTTAAAGCACAGAACAGAAGAAACAAAAGAAACTGAGAACTCTATCAATGATGTAGTGTAGTATTTCCACCAGTAGATGTCACTGTATGCCTACTGATGTGCCCGACCTTGGTTTGGGTGTGAATTCGTGTGCGCAGCTTTTCCACACATTACAGCTTTGTGTTTACCGTGACGCCACCAGCGCGGAGGCGAGGCGAGGCGAGGCGAGATGACTCCCAAGCAGCTGCCAATCAATCAAACAAGGCTTCTTCGTACAGTTATGAGATGCCGCGCAGCTAGAGACCTGCTCAGATAACTCGTGTTCTGGTCCGAGTCAGCGCGGTGAGTCAGCAAACGGGGCTGCATGAAGTACTTTAGCTGGTAGCTGAGCTAGGCTAACGTTAGCTTGTTAGTCTGGACTGAATTAGCCTGTTGTAATGTGAATATAAATATTTTAATTTTGTTTCTTTATCTACTTGTAACTCATCCACCTTTACGTCTCAGAGGAACATGTCGTCATTAGTTATTATAGGTCATATGTACCCGAGTTAGGGACCGTCCACCATGAGTTCTGTGACCGGTTTTAAAAAAAGTGAACATAGTGTTGTTTAATCAGTGCACAATATTACGATTTATATGTGAACTGTTGATCCCACTGAGGGGAAACATACTGACATGGACCAACATGATCTAAAGAACATGCAAGAAGGCACTCGGGGAGAACATACCTCTGCCAAGTCCTCATATTATCGCTGTCTCACGCCGGTTGCTGACACACAAACATGTTTTTTTATTGTTTAATGTCACATATTAGAACGTTATTTACAAACTTTTAAGAGTAGTTATAGTGAGTCCATCAAATCTGGTTTCACTAGTAGATCAATATGATGTAATGTGTATTGTGATGAAACGTAAAGTAGAACAACGTAAAACATCAAACCTTTGCCCAACTTGTTCCTGTCCCTTAATAACTAAATCAAAGAATACAGGACACACACATCATCCTGGACTGAAGCTCTAAGGTTCTGAAAGGGGAGAGAGACATTTTACTTTGAGACATTTATAGTGATTGATCTTAATTTAAGTCATCAATAGAAAGATTGTGACACTGAACGCAACATCAACATGTATCAACATTTACCATGCAGTTTTTCGACTCGCAGAACGGAAACGTGATTTATTTCTGTGACAAACTATTTGTCACCGTCTGGTTGATCGACTTGAGACACACGAGGCTTTGTACTGTAAAGGCTTTACATTGATCTATTGATTTCAGCTTAAGGGTGTTGTTTTGTGTGTTGGGAGGAGTGTGTGTGTGTGTGTAGAATAGTGTTTCTTTGTGGTTTGGTGTGTAGGGTGTGTTTAAAGTATGGGGTGTGTTTATCATTGTGTAAACCAACCAAGCAAAGCGTTACTCAGTCTTGACTCATGAGTTTGCAGAAGCGTGTGAAAGGTCTTGGGCCAGGAATTGTGTTGAATTTGTCTGTGGCGGTTATATTTCCAGCCTATGTGACACACTGTTGCCGTGGTTACCAGGGTTTGTGTGCTGACTTGGTAGAAATAAAGGGAAGGGAAACATTTTTGTTAAGCACATTTCCCGCACGAGGCAATTCCAAGACACACATATGCTTTTATAATTCAAAACAAAGAAAATACAATACATTTAGAGCTGACACATGCAAGTTATGGTTGAATAATACAAGAAAAAAGACTTGTCATCTTTATGTCATCATAGAGGTAAGTCCATGTTTGTAGAGGAGCAGGAAAGACTCAGCCTCACCTCACAGATCATGGCTCCTCCTTATTAGGAAGTTCAGTTATTTCCAAACAAGTGCATTTCAACTTTTGACATTTTCATTCCAGGCAGCCGTCAGAGCGAGGAGGAAATGACCCAGCTGAGCGTCCGCCGCTGGACGCCCAAACACGTGGCCAAGTGGCTGAAGGAAGAAGGCTTCTGTGACTATGTGGACCTGCTGTGCAACAAACACCGGCTGGACGGCACCAGCCTGCTGGCTCTCAGCGAGTACGACCTCCGCTCCCCTCCTCTGGAGCTCAAGGTGTTAGGAGACATCAAGCGGCTCATGGTGTCCATCCGGAAACTCCAAAAACAGAACATTGCCGTGTTGGAGGAGCTGGGTCTTCCCTTCGACGGCCACTCTCCCACGAGTCCAGGCGGGAGTCTAGACTGGCTTTGTAACGGAGACCCGGGTAGAGACTGTGACAGCACCGACACGGCGCCGGTGGGAGAGGAGTATCACCAGTACACCAACGGGAAGTACAAGCAGCAGACCAGGCGGCTGGATCCGGAGTACTGGAAAACAGTGCTCAGCTCCATCTACGTGGTGTTTGTGTTTGGGTTCACCTCCTTCGTCATGGTCATCGTGCACGAGAGGGTGCCGGACATGCGCACGTACCCTCCTCTGCCAGATATCTTCCTAGACAGGTGAGGTTCTGACCCATTACCTGGTAAAGAGACAGCTCAGCTTGTTATTTTGTTGTTATTTTGTCGCTGTTCCATGTTTCTGAGTCCTGTTCTTGGGTTTAGTCATCAAAATGATCCAGATAACGGTGCCATCTGTTCGCCTACAAAGAATAAGAGCAACATTACCTGTCAGCTTTATTGTAACGAGTCATCAGTGTGTTATTATTGATTATTGGTAAAGGAATCTGCCCGGGCTGAAACCTCTCTGGCAGTTATTGTGTGGGCCTTGAAATCGTGTGCAGAATAATAATGCCTTCATGTTTTTCAGTCATGATATCACTCCAGATGCTTGGACATGATAAAGGCTCCTCCTCCTCCTCTTCCTCCTTCTGTTAATATCCTGACATATCCAAATAGATGGTTAGACCTACTGGACACTGTGACCTGTTGTTTACCATCACAGCTGTTCAGAGCCGAGAACGGCAATGGGAATTTTGAGGAAAGTTGAAGATTATGTTTGATTGGAGTGATTTTGTATGAACGACTTCAGTTCAGTCGATTGTAGAGATAGAGACACACAAACGAGAGCCTCTCCTGAATCTGAGTCAGTTGTGTTTGTTCTGTACTTTAAACATGTCTAAACTTGTCACTTAATGACAGAGTTTTAATCTGATGACACGTGTGCTTTTGCTGGCTTCAGCGTTCCTCGGATCCCCTGGGCCTTCGCCATGGCTGAGGCCTGTGGAGTCATCCTCTGTAATATCTGGATCCTGGTTCTGCTGCTGCATAAGCACAGGTAGGTCTGAGCGTCGTACTGCAGCGGAGTCGCTAGATGCGGCGTTTACAATAAATCCACTTAGCTGTAATAGTATTAACTGTTTCCCACGTCTTGTAGGTCAATCCTGTTGCGGCGCATGTGCAGCCTGATGGGGACGGTGTTCATGCTGCGCTGCGTCACCATGTTTGTCACCTCCCTGTCCGTGCCGGGGCAACACCTGCAGTGCTCAGGAAAGGTAACGCTCGTCAGTTTAATGTGGATCAGATCTGAAACGGTGAAGCAGCGTCTATGTTCTGTAGTCTATGAAGAAAGAGCTCAGCCCTGACTTCTCTCCTCCCAGATCTACGGTGACATATGGGCCAAGCTCCACCGGGCCGTGGCCATCTGGAGCGGGTTTGGCATGACCCTGACAGGCGTGCACACGTGTGGGGACTACATGTTCAGCGGACACACCGTGGTCCTCACCCTGCTCAACTTCTTTGTCACAGAGTGTAAGTCATACCCATGATGATGATGATGATGTGTTCTGATTGTGGCCACTCCAGGATTAGTGTTTGTACTCCCAGCTTAATTGTTCCAAGGACAAAGTTACAAGGCTCTAAAACACCTACAAACATTTCAAACTGCGGGCACAAAATGGAACCTTGCCATTTCAGGAACAACCAATAAAGAAAGACTGAAACTGTGCTTGTTAGTCCACAGATGAGATGCAGGCTCATATGTCACAGTCCTTCTCTATCCTCTACAGCCCAACACAGGAATGTCCTGTTTTAATATTGAGGCTCTGAAGGCGATTTAGAGACTTAGTAAGACTGAGAGGTTCTGTTTTGCGAGCGGATGTGATGTGATGTGTCTCCCTGTGCCTCTTGTGGTTTGAGCAGACACTCCTCGGAGCTGGAACTTCATTCACACACTCTCCTGGGTCCTGAATCTCTTCGGCATCTTCTTCATCCTGGCCGCACACGAACACTACTCCATCGACGTCTTCATAGCCTTCTACATCACCACCAGACTCTTCCTCTACTACCACACTCTGGCCAACACGCGGGCTTACCAGCAGAGCCGGCGCGCTCGCATCTGGTTCCCCATGTTCTCCTTCTTCGAGTGCAACGTCAACGGCCCTGTGCCCAACGAGTACTGCTGGCCTTTCTCTAAGCCCGCCGTGATGAAGAGGCTGATCGGGTAGCAGGGCAGCAGCACCGGTTAGCCTGAGCTACGTTTTTTTTTTCCCTTGCTTTCTCAAGTTGCCAACTGAGGCGGTGTGTGTGTGTGATAACCTCACTGACATAGACGGCTGGTGTGATCCTGCACAGAGCCACAGCTTAGCTTATTCTGAGACTTTGAATTCTTTTACGTCTTCTATCGCCACTCATTTCAAGCAGATTAAACAGCGCCTCCTGACTTAAACTGATACTCTACCCAAAGTCAATGTATCTTGAGATGAAGAGGGCGATGTCGAGCTAAAAGGTGATAAACGATTGCGTAATCTTTCCTCCCTGCTTTCACTATGGGGACAAAATTGCAGGTGAATCACTAAACTTGTATAATTTGCTGTATTTTGAGGGAAGTAAGCAGTAGATTACACTCCCGGAATGGTTTGAGAAGGTTCTTGAGACGCTCTTAACTTTTTGTGAGAACTGTTCCCATAGAGACAAGCAGAATCTGAAGCTTTTTGACCTCGGCTTCAGCCTGTGTTTCTACCAGCAACCTGCCAGCAACATGGACAGTTGTATTTATTGATATGTTATTTCTTCAATTTAACAAGTTATTAAATAAGTTTAGTCATGTTTGTAACAGTCTGCTTAACGTTACAGAGGAGCTAAGGAACATTTTGTAATTTAATTGGCCTGTAAGCGTAGATTTCTAAGTCACTTTTTAAGCTCTAATATCATGATAAGACTGACAATTCAATTATTATTTTGAGGCTTGAATCAGGATGGAAATGTTCGGTTATTTCCCACTTAGAACTCGGAACTTTGAATCAAAGCAATATGTAAAGGAGCCACATTACACCGTTGCTTTGATGTCGTTCATCTTGTTGCGAAACGGTTCTAGTTTGCGAGTGCTGTAAAGTCTTTAACACTTATTTAGTAACCTCATCTTGTCTTTTTGACCAGGTTACTAAACCCTGGCAGTGATGTCTGGCTTGTAAGATAAACGGTAGCAGATGTAGACGCTGCTTTGTGTCGGTGATGTACCTCTGCCTTCTCCTTAGCATGCATAGTGAAGAGTGTGTATCAGCCAAAACCGTTCAGTGACAGAGTGACGGAGTGAGTGAGTGACGGAGTGAGTGAGTGACAGAGTGAGTGAGTGAGTGACAGAGTGAGTGGCAGAGTGAGTGAGCGAGTAACCGAGTGAGTGAGTGAGTGACCGAGTGAGTTAGTGACAGAGTGAGTGAGAGAGTGAGTGAGTGCCCAAGTGACCGGCCGAGTGAGTGACCGAGAAACTGACCTAGTGACTGAGTGAGTGTCTTTTAAATTCCATTTGCCAATAATGTCTAGTGTTACATTGATTTTCTGTGTCAGATTGTCCCACGGTGGTCATGTTTACTATTTGGTAGATGTATAGTGTCTTTTATAAATCATAAGGTGTAAATTACCTCAAGTTAATTAAAATCTTCCCAAAATATGAACCCTCTGACATTGGTCTCAGAATTAGTAGTACGAGTTCTTAAGACTAACCCTTAAAATTTGTATTTGTTTATATTGCATTAAGTTATTTCCTTTTGTAAGTATTTTTGTATTTCATATATAAAGTTAAAGCAACATGCACATGAGGAAATATGTTTACAGTTGCACATAACGATGTATTTGTTTGAAACACAATGTGCTTTTTAAATGTAATGTTGTTTTCAGATTTCCCTCTACGTTTCAGATTGAAATTAACTCGCCACTGATCTAGTGTTGTGATTGGGTGGTTCAGAAAAGCATGTCAGCATACCTGATCATATTAGGAGTGTACATGCCATGACACGTGTTCACCCAGTCACAATTCTGCTGTATTAATAATTTCATGACCTGACATTTTCATTAAATAACTGAAATGGAATGTTTGGCCCAGTTTTATCTTCACTATTTAATTTGTATCTATTTTATGTGAAATTTATTATAATTAGAATATTACACGTCATTACACGTTATCAATACAACTATACATATTACATTTTAAAATTTCAAATATTTGTAAATGTAGATATTTACGGTGTGTTTGTAAAATTGCCAACTTTTTAAAAATATATATCGTTAAAGCACAATATTATAAATAGGATACAAAATACAAGATGTCTTACATTTGGCAAAGCTGCAAATATATGAAATGATGTATGTATTTGTTATTAAACTGTCGACTTAAATTGCTGATTTAAAATCTTTTCTCTAACATGACGGCTTCATTCCAGACAGGCACAGACACGAACAGCTATACCGTGCTTGGGGTCTTTCGGCACGGAGGTCAGCAGGGTGTTTGTGTCTCCTTCACTGCGAAGGACTCCCTTCTACTTTAACGACTTTAACACTTGAAACTACACAACACCGGTAAGTAATACATCTTATAAACATCTAATCAATTGTTACGTTTCAAATGTAGTTGAAATGTCAGTGTAATGAGTCTCGAAAGCCCGAATTGTTAACCAAATATCGCCCCCTATCGGCTGCCGGTAACGCCACCAACCTTCACAATATTACAAGTTTACTGGAAAAATATAACATTTAACATAAAATCAGCTAAATGCCTACAAAGACATATTACATTCCACCTGCATTTTGATTCTTTACATTTGAATTGTATGTTTCTATGTAATGGGAGGAAGTCAGAATATTTTACGTGCATTTTGCCACGTAATGTGACGTTACACCGCAAAGTGCATTGATTTTCTTTACCAATATGTGATCGATATGTGTGTTACAAAAATGTTAAGAGTGTTGTATTGGCTGTGTTGTATTTTATGAAATAGTATAAAATAAAATACTGTGCACATATCTATTAGCGTTTTAGGTGAACAGATACTAGAATTCTTTTATTTTGGTGACAAACAATTTACATTTACACAATAAACCTGAGCTTGTGATGGGGAAAAACATAAAGGTAACAGTTAATTTCACCAGGAAAGCTATGCACAATTAAATGATTACGTAATTGCGCAACTTAAAACAGATAAATAACACTTCATAAAACAAACGTCTTCTTCTATTTCCTTACTGCTGTTTTTGAACTGTCTTGACAGATATCATCATGGCCGTTCCTCCAGCATATGCAGACCTCGGGAAATCAGCAAAGGACATCTTTAATAAAGGATACGGTGACTGAAAGCAAGATAACAACACACAGATAAACTTGCTGTGTGAAATGAAATCTCACTCATAACTCCAGTGATCCTCACTCTTATAGGTTTTGGACTTGTTAAGCTGGATGTGAAGACAAAGTCTGGCAGTGGAGTGGTGAGTGTGTAGCTGTTAATAGGACACAGAATTCAGTCTTTTAGTCACTAGAAAGACTGGAAATGAGACTTAAGTAAAGGAGAGGGGCAACTCATTAGAGCTCATACCTCTGCCAAGGCAAATTATTGCGTAACCATGATCACCATCTTTACCAGTCAGGATAATCAAAGAAGTAAAGTAAAACATGTCTGACTTGGTCCAGACGTTCTTTATGTAAACTTTTGAAACTATTGACTTCAAATTATAGATAAAGATCCAAAAAGACTTAGAAAGAAATCTGTTGTGGTTCAACTGGGCGTGGCCTATATGGCATTTTCACTGCTTTATAGTGTAAAAAAACACAAAAAAATGTAAAAAACATGTTGAACAGTTCAGTCTCCTGTATCACTCTCAGGTGTGTGTGTATGTGTAACTTCTCTTTCTATCACTTTAATCCACTTTAGGAATTTAAAACCTCCGGCTCGTCCAACATCGACACCAGCAAAGTCAATGGGAACCTGGAGACCAAGTACAAGTGGGCTGAATACGGTCTGACGTTCACCGAGAAGTGGAACACCGACAACACACTGGGGACAGAAGTGTGTGTGGAGGATCAGGTAGGTTAACAACATCGTTTCACCGATCACACAGAAATTAACTGGTGTGACATTGAATGTGTCTGATGGAGCCTTTGTCGCCTCTAGGTCACCAAAGGGCTGAAGCTGACATTTGACACTACGTTCTCACCAAATACTGGGTAAGTCCTGTGGAAAAATAAGAATTTATATGGACAACAACCTCCAACAACATAAATATCTTGTTTCCTTTTCCTTTTGATCAGCAAGAAGAGCGGAAAGGTGAAGACGGCCTACAAGCGTGAATACGTGAATGTCGGTGTTGACGTGGATCTAGATTTCGCCGGGGCCACCATCCACGGAGCAGCGGTGGGCGGCTATGAGGGCTGGCTGGCCGGCTACCAGATGACCATCGACTCGGCCAAATCCAAAATGACCCAGAGCAACTTCGCCGTCGGCTACAAGACCGGAGACTTCCAGCTCCACACCAACGTGTACGCGTTTGAAAAGGAATGATTCAGAAAGTCAAAGTTCCCACCGTTATCCTGCTTTTGAAATGTGACAATTTGCTGTTTCTCCTCTTTTTGTAACAGAAATAATGGTTCAGAGTTTGGTGGATCAATTTACCAGAAAGTAAACGAGGAGCTGGAGACGGCCGTGACCCTGGCATGGACAGCAGGCAGCAACAACACCAGCTTTGGAATCGCTGCCAAATACCAGCTAGACCCCAGCGCTTCCATATCAGTGAGTCTGACTTTAAACTGTTTGTGGAGTTGTTTGTTGTGGAGACAAAGGCAGCAGATACTCCTGACATTAATATGTGACCTCTGGGTTATCTGGATACTGAGATGTTGCTTGTTATTCAGTGTGTAAACGCTCACAGCACACACAGCGATCAGAGCAGGTGAACGAGATCAAACCCACCCAAGTTGTAAACTCCTCTCGGTGCGCTCGCTCTCATTCGTGAAGGTGTTATGTGTGTGTGGGAGTTATGAGACGCCATCCGGGACCACGTGCAGCTGGAATCGCAGACGGCAACTCATGCAAAATAATGAAAAACTTAAGTTGTTTGTTTTGTCTCCAGGCTAAAGTGAACAACTCCAGCCTGGTAGGAATCGGATACTCCCAGATGCTGAGGCCTGGTAGGAACCTTCTTTGACTTTCTGATGTAATTCCAAACACCTACAAACGTTCATGACCCCGTGTTAAGGAAGGTTTCTCTCCTGTGATAACCAGGAATGAAGCTGCTGCTGTCTGCCCTGGTGGACGGGAGGAACGTGAACGCTGGGGGCCACAAACTGGGCCTGGGTCTGGAGCTGGAGGCGTGAGGAGCCGCCGCCTCTTCGCAATATGACGACTCGGCGGAATCCGGCCTTGCGTTTGTGTCTGGAGATGTGAAAACAGGTGAAGCCAAAACTAAAAGCTCAGTTAAGATGTACTTTCCAGCCCCTCCCCCCTCTTTATAGTTTGGTTAAGATCTCCTCCTAAGTGGTGTCGTTGTGTTTGGAAGCAATTTTCACAGAAATATCCAGAGACACCAAGTTCTAAACCAGTTTCACCGATACTGTATTTCCCCCATTAAAGCCCAAATGTTGTCTCCTCCTAAATACGGCCACCTAGAGATAAGAACAGCTGACAGCTCGTCTCCAGTGATAAAGAGCAAACTGAAACCTGCTGCTTGTGATGAGCCAGAGTTCCTCTCATGCTGCAAATGCTAAACAAACTATGACCTCCATAGTAAACATAAAGAATCATTCTGCTTAAGTGTGAAATGTGGAATCTAACCCTATTTTCTTTGCATATATATATCTTTATTTATGCATTAATTGAATTTGCACCTTGTGTGTTTTGGCAGTGATGTCGTGTCTGGTAACAGGGTTATTCCTTCAAAATAAGATTATAAAGATCTTTTATCTCTGATCCATCTGTTATCTTTAATCTACCGTGTGCTGCTGCTGCTTCTTAGGTTAGAAATAATGCCGACCATGCCAAATGTATTTGAGTTTTGCTCCACGTGATTAGAGTGAAAGAATATGAATGAATCATGCATGTTTGTCTCTGTGTTTAAAGAACCGAACACCAGTCTGGAACAAAAAGCCTGTTTGTGTCTTTTGTCAGCAGCTTTCATTTATCTGTGCTCCTGGGGGACGAATCTATACACAAGTATAAGTATCACCTGCAGAGACTGTTGAGTTTTGTGTTTTTTTAATCAAATTTAGTCTGTCGTCAAGTTGTTTCATTATTTCAAACATTTCCTTCTTGGACGCTCATCAACTGAACACAGGCTGAGAGGTTTTCTAAACAGGATGAAATGCATCCAGAGTAAAAATGCAGTGCTCAAGCTGCAGCCTGTGACGTGCCGATGAGGTCAGCGCTTCTATATTTTGATAGCCAGCGTGAGCCCGTCTCCTATAGTCAGCATGCTCAGGTTGATCCGAGTGTCCCGGTGAAGTTTCTTATTCAGCTTGTCGATGGCCACCGTGCTCGCGTCGTCTGGCTGTGGATTCAGCACTTTACCGCCCCACAGCACCTGCAGGAGCGAAGAGACAGGAGTTTTTAGAGGTTAACCTGCTTGGAATTACCTCACTTATGTAAAATATCCTGTATAACTCCCAAATTAAACCCCACTCACGTTATCGATTGCAATGATGCCTCCCGTCCTCAGCAGTAGCAGAGACTTTTCATAGTAACTGTCATAACCTTCTTTGTCTGCGTCTATGAAGACAAAGTCGAATGTTCCGGCCTCGCCCGCAGCCAGGAGATCATCTGGAATGCATCGAGACAAAAATGTGAGAAGTGGCACCATGTGGGTCAAAGCATGTCGACTCCTGGAAGTGACTTCAGTTTAAGATTCTGATAGAAAAATAGAATAAAATCAGGCGTACACGTCTGTAAACGACTCAAAACAGATAGAACTACTGATTCAGATTTGATGGCTTAACATGGAAGCTCGGACAGATGCATGTTGGGCCTTGGGGGAGGTATTCTCTTATCTCAGTGCCTTCTCTTGTATTTAATTTCCTGAAAATGGGACAAAACCGAATGAAACGGAGAAAGCAGACGGTTTGTTGTGGCTTCAGGACATTAAGCTTCCTTATTTGCAGTAGCTTGAGATAAGAAGAGAGTGTGTGTTACTCTACCCAGGGTTTTCACTGCCGGCTGCAGGCGTAGATCAATTTTGTGATCGACTCCGGCCTGGAAAACGGGAAAGTCACATCGTTATCTGACAGCAGATACATCCATAAAACAAAACCACTAGATATTAATATGTGTGACTGTAACTCAGTTCTCAAACTTTTTCTTTCACGCCCCCCTTTTATAGATCATAAGTTTTTCAGAATTCCAGTATAAACTCAGAAAAGTAAAGCCAGTGCTGATGCTAAATGCAGCAGATAAACGCACATTAGTCTGTTACTCGTGCAGCTCCGCGGACGTGTGTTACCTCTGTCTGATCATCCTCTTTGCCCCTTTGCATTATGGAAATGATAGAGTGCGTTACACACGGTGGACTGAGCCCCGGAGCTGGATCGTCCACTAATATTACCACAGAAGTGTAACTGTACCTCTTTCCAGAAGGGTTTGGCAATGTTGGTGTATGTCTCGCTGATGTCGCAGGCGATCATGATGCCATCGTCAGGTAAACCCAGCGCGATGTTCAGAGTGTTGTAACCTGTGTACACACCTGCAAAGGGACGACGGATCTTCAACAAACTGTAGTTGGCAGCAATGGCAATAATAAGAAACGACTGCATGGCCATTTTGCGTGGTGCGTCTGGATGTTTACAAGGTTTCATTGATCACTTCTGAGGTTATTACCGATCTCTATTGCCTTCTTGGTTTGAATGAGCTTTGCCAGATTGACCATGAACTGGGACTGCTCACAGGCCACCATCATTATGTTCCAAGAGTCTTCCATCGTCCTCTGTGAGCAACCAGCAACAAAGAAGAACGTGTTAGAACTAAGAGGAGAGCGAAACAGAACTTAACTGTCGTATCTGTGTACAAAACATCCTCACCTCTCTGAGCTTCTGAAGGACCGGATGCTCCCTCAGGGTGTGCTTGAGGACATACTGGACCAACGGGTTGTCTTTGCCCCCGCTGTGACTTTTGGAGTCGCTCATTCTCTTAGATTTCCTTCTACCTGAGGGCCAACATGAATGACAATGATGAAGAACTTAACATTATGACATCATGGAGCTAAGAGCATCTGAATCTGGCTGGGTCTGGTCTGTCTTTCAGGACGTCTGCTCCATACTTCATGATCTTATTTGATTCAGCTGAGATAAAACGTCTTTGGGAGGAAATTGAATTACTGCACAAGCAGCAGCAAAAATAAAGATATTAAGCGATTTCAAGACAATATAACTAACAATATCAAGTGTGGGGAATAGAAACTTTTTTTTTTTTTTAGTCTGCTGCTTCCATCATAAACAGACTCGCTGTCTCCTTACTGCACATGTGCCACTTTAAAGAGGGTCTATCAGTTTGACAGAGCGACTTTATTGAACAGTTTATTGTTACTTCTGTGTGTTAATACTATAAATTTGAACCTTCAATCTTTAATAATCACATCTGTTCAGCTTGTTTTTCACAGAAGATACTTGAACATGTCATAAGAAACTACTACTATTGTTATCAACAACAATATTAATTGTAGTAATGATTGCGGTAAAATGACACTAATACATGATAAAGACAATAATGACAACGGTAACAATAATAAATACATTCCTCTTATCTGCACCGGTAAGTAAACATAACAAAGTCGCCTGCCTGCCATTGCAAACTTCTGAATGAAAAATCGATTTAAACACGGTCTTTCGATTTAACAAATACTATGTTATTTAAGGTAATTAAAAAACATCTTACCAAAGTAAAAACCAGCGACAAAAACGGCTCCTATTGTAACAGATCCAACTAAAGCCTCTTTAGAAATAAAGCGTAACAACATGTCACACGGAGCAGCGCGTCACATTCACTTCCGCGTTAGAGAGACAAGGAAAATTACCGTAAAGAAGATAATATAGGCAGAGTTCAAAGCTGGTGGACAACAATGAGACTGTTCTGGACTGTTTCCCATGACTGCCACCGTGTTGTAGCAGTCACTATAAAACTGACAACACAGTATTTTAAACATATTTTATAGTTACCGCAGGCTAAAACGACTCCGTTTTGGGCGATCGTGCGTGAATAAAAGTTATTATATATATATTCTATTATATAGATATTTAACTGAGGATTAAGATATCGCGCACTGAAATTATGCAATGAAGATGACGTATATATAATCACAAGCCGTGCAAAAGAAACGGTCCAAAATGCAATGAAATGAAAATATGATACAGAAGCTTACCGTAGAGTTGTACACTTGCAGCGTCTGGGTTGTGGGTTTGAGTCCAGAGACACAACGCTCCCGGTTGTAAAGTCATGTAAAGGGGTCATGTGACCTGATCCGCCTCTGTGATTGTTCAGCCCCTTTCCAGGAAAATGGGTAGAATTTCTTTCCGGGCTACATGTTTAGAAAGAGCGGTGTCAAACTTATAGGCAGAAGACCTTTGAAATGTGTGCATTGTTTTACATGATTACAAAGTAAATAGCATAGTCTGCTGTCAAAATTTGTATTCATTTAACCAGCTTTTAAAATATAATGTAGTTTTTCCAATCAGACTATGATTACCATAATCGTTGTTTCTCTCTCCTTCCCTCTTTCTCTCTCTTCCTTGCCATAGTTGCGAATCCATTGGAATGTGTTGTTCCGTTTAACTGAAGCTGTCCCCTGAGGCTGAACCCTAAATGAACTCTCCCCCGTCCCCCGCCTAGGCACGTTAATACTCACAGTTCTCGTGACACAAACCGTCGCTGAACATTTTCACCTCAAGCCTAACGATCAAAACTTGAGGCAGCCCCTGACCGCAAAAAACCTACACCTAAACTCAACTATACAAGTGCATCTCAATACATTAGAATCTGGTCTTCTTCCCCATGATTGTGTCGCCGACTGAACCAGACTGAGAGACAAGGGAAAGGCTCAGGAAACCTCAGCAGGTGATTTGAGTTAACGAGCTGATGATACAGAATTGAACTTGGTCACAATATTTTAATGTTCAGAGATACTGAATTTTCATGAGCTGTAAGACAAACAAATAAATTCACATTTCACTTTAATGAATCTATAAAGTCTGAGAGTTTAACTTTTTGAATTGAATAACAAATAATTGAACTTTTCCACAAGCTTCTAATGTATTGAGCTGAACCTGTAAGTCATTTGAAAGTCTCATTCTTACTCTTTCAAACTGGAAAACTTAACGTCCTGTTCCATCTGTTGTGTATTGTCCTCCTCGTCTGTACACCGAATTTCTATCCTAATCCTAAGTCTTTAATCAAACTTAGTTCCGAGTACAGATCAAATAATACTAGTAGGTGAGTTTTATATTCATTAGGATCAATAGAGCCCCAACACTGTTTTTATTTAATTACAGGACTCTATTGGCATCTCTTTAGAGTGTAAATTAACCCACTCACAGCCATGACCACACCCTCCATCTTGTTCTGGCTAACGGCATCGATAAAGATCAGTTCATAGTTTTTCAACATAACCCTATTTTATCAGATGATTACTTAATAAGTTGAACTAACATAAGACAAACCAAACTCAAACTAGTCATGTAGAAAGTCACACAACTGACTGGTGGCTGCTTTCTTGATGATCTTGGAGAGAAAGGGAAGAAGAGATGATTAATTTTACACTACTGTTTTACATTACTGTTTCTAAGGTGCCTGTGTTTGAGAATAAATCAGTGGCAAATGAGGGCAGAAGGTAGTGAGTTGTGTTAAGTTATATATCATCAAAGAGGCTCATCAATCATTACTACGGAGAGCGGGTTGTAAACCAAAACCCTTATATGTTGTTGAACAGCTATTCTGAAAAACAGTTGGTCAAAATTCTCCTATAATGATGGAAACACCGATCTCCAGGTATTATGATTCACACAGGAAGCAAAACATTGTAACAAATGTGGCAAATGTTTTTCACAGCACTGAATAGAACACAAATTTAAACATCATGAATGAAACATTTAAGTCTAATGCAATGGTGGCAGCAAATGTATTCATTACCGGCATGATAATCTAGACTGTGAACAACTTTAACAAGGAATTTGAGTGTATAAGCTTTGTAAAGATAACTGAATTGTAAATCTACGATTGTATTTCTTTCATCTTTCGAAACAATTCACTTTCCTTTTATGACCATGTTTAAAGAAGCACACACTTCCAGTTTTAAATTTCCAATTCATTTGAATGACTTTACTCAAGGGAACCACAAGGGACTTGGAATTAAAGGTTTGGTTTAATCAAGAAAACAAATAATTTTCCAAAGGAATTAATGCTTATATTATTTACACATACAAATGTAGTTATGTAAATCTACAGCAGACATTTCTGTAAAAAATACAACTTACTTGTTTATACTGTACTATACAATTACAGAGATCCTAACAATCCAAGCCAAGACACCCACTGAAGAAGCAGCACAGCCAACTCGATAAGGAAACCCTCCAGATGGAAAACCTGGGATCAACTTCACGTCGTCTAACATTGAATTTGCTCAGCTGTCGCAAAGAAAAGAACAAAAAAAACCTTTGGAATTTTCCTATCGGAATATGCGTCAGGTTAACATGAACTAGGTATGGACGAGCCTCTTGTGTCTTTTTAGGCCATGCAAACTTGAAAACCCCTTTCCGCATATTCCACAGACGTACGGTCTCTCTCCAGTGTGGGTCCGCATGTGTAAGGTAAGAAAGCAGGACTGAACAAACCCTTTATCGCAGATTGTGCACTTAAACGGTCTCTCGCCGGTGTGGTATCTCCTATGTATCTTTAGTTCTGCTGACGATCTGAAGGACTTCTGACAGTCATCGCACTCAAAAGGCCGTTCGCCCGTGTGGATCAAAGTATGCCTCACCAGCGCGTCTTTACCGAAGAACCCCTTCCCACAGTGCTCGCACGGGAAACGCAGCCCTTTGTGATGGAAGTTGTCGTGTTTCAACAGGCACCTCCGGGACGTGAAGGTCTTCCCGCACTGGGCGCAGGTGAAGGTCGGCGTGGGTTTCTCCGGCACGGGCTCGCCTGAGTGATGAACTCGTTCCACGTGCCTCGTCAGAGTCACGCTGTGCCTGAACTTCTTCCCACATTCCCAGCAGAGGTACGGGTAGGCCTTGGTGTGTTTCTTCTGGTGCTCCACTATGTCCGAGTAGGATCGGAATCTCTTGCTGCAGTGAGGACATTGAAATGGCTGATAACCGGTGTGTTTCCACTCGTGTCGGATGAAGCGCTTCAAGCTGGTGAAGGCCATCTGACAGTGGGTGCAGGTGAAGGGCTCTGTGGGATTGTGAACGTCGATGTAGTGCTTGTGAAGGGCCTTGAATACCGGGAAATTCTCCTCACAGTGATTGCACTGAAACGGCGTGTGAGATATTTTGTGCATCGCCAGCGCATCCTCATCGCGTACCAGTTTCATACACGCTTCACAGTACAGCGGGTTGTGGGTTTGCTTGTGCGAGTCCAACGTGGATTTGTACTTGAACGCCTTGTCGCAGTCGTCGCACTTGAAACAATTCTTACTATCTTCGGGCTTCTCGGGATCAACTTGCTGCTCGTTGTAGCAAATGTTTCTCAAGTGAAACCGAAACGTTTGCTTGCACTTAAACTCGGCGCTGCAGTGAGGACAGTAGAACGGCCCCTCCAACACACTTCTGTTGCCCTCGGCGCCTTTCTGTTCCGATTCTTTGGAGAGACTCGCTTCTTCTTCAGGCGAGTAATCGGGGTCCTCAGCAGTCCTTTCCAATAGTATCTCATCGTCTGTTGCCTCACAAGGGTTCACGCTTGACGACTGTTCTTCGCCTACCGTTTCCTCTTCGATCTTAGATTTCTTGCCTGCCTTCACAATTTGACTTGTACATTTGTGTTGCTGCAGGTATCGCATGCTCTTATAAAACCTTTTACAATCGGGACAAGAATACTGTGGCTCTTTTGAGTGCTGGCTCATGTGTTGTTGTAGAAATTTGACGTGACTCAGAACCTTAAAGCATTTTTTGCACGTTCTCTGCTCTGTGTCGCTGCTCCTGGTCGATGCCGGGGACTTAATTAAGGGTTTCGCTCCTCTCTGAGGAGTCTGGGTATTCCTTCTCTGGGAAAGGTAACGTTTCATCTTCAGACCACGGTTCTTCCGCACCGGTCTGTTCTGCAAGGATGCGCTGTCGGAATCCATTGGATACCCCTTTCCAGCACTCGGTGCTTCAAAGTCTTCGTCCGCAAGACGTTTCTTTTTTCTCCCGCGTCTGTTGGGCTTCTTCTCGGCTTCCTCTTTGCCACCACTCAGACCGTCGAGCACGGACACTTGGCCGTCCTCCCCGATCATCAACGTTCCCGCATGGTCATCCTGGCGGTCCACTGCTACTTCGCTCTCAATCGGGTCAGGGCCTTCGACGCGATCCGCCACCGCCGCCACCACGGCGTCCACTTCAGTCTTCACGTCTGTGCTGAGGCCAAACCACTCGTTCTGCACACATTCCTCTTGGTTCCCGTTTCCCCCCAGGTACACCTCTTTGTTCTCGGATTCCACCTCCATCTCTGTACAGTCTGTGTACACAAGGCCATTCTCTGTATCTGCTTCTGCTTGTTCATTGACTATCACAACTCTTTCCACAGGAGGGAGACACAGGGCGGACAGGATGCAACTATCAACCAAGTAACAATCTGGGAAAAAAGGACAATTGATGTTGGAAAATGGCAAAATTCGGATAAAAAAGCCACTACACTTAAAAGTATTCCTACTTAATCACTCTAGTGCAACCCCTGAAAATTGGGGAAATGTTGAGCTTGATTGGAATTAAATTTATATTATGTTATGTTGAATTTTTGCTCACCAACATCCCCCAGCTGGCTTAGATCCTTTTGAGTCTCCAGCACGGTTTTGAGCTCCTGCCGTTGCACAACAGACTCCATACATTCACTCAGAACAGAGGACGCGTCACTCAGCAGAGACGCAATCTGACAAAGAGAACATTTTTAAATGATTAGGTGACAGAAATGCATTTTGAAGAACGTTGAGCTAAAACAAAGCTCTGATGCGGCCACAAATACTTTAGTACTCGGCTTCATAGTTTACATTTTAAAACGTACCTGCTGAAGAGTTTTGGTGGGGAGAAGTTTTTCCAGTCTGGATAGAAAGAGCCACATCAGTGTCTGTATTGCTTTGTCATACATGGGGCCAAAGTCCTCTGGGAAGACATCCTGGAATACAGAAGGACAAAAACAAATCCCTAAGCAACAAACTCAAGATAAAAAGTGTGCTTAGATTGCAAAGAGAAGTCAACAACTAAATCTTACCTGGAAAAAGGTTTTCCTCTCTTCTGGATTCCTCAGGAGATTCTTCACAAGACCCAGGAAGTGTGAATCAGCTACTTCCAGATCTGCATTAGTAGCCTACAACAAATTCACAATAGATTTAAAGGGTAATTAATCCGTACGGCTCAGTGATTTAAATTACTTGTCGGCCTGAAAACGAGGAGGCACCGCAGACCAAAAGCTCGAGCCGAGCTTTGGACTCACCTCTGTGTTCCATAGAGATCGCAGCTTCTGCATTCGATCCAGATGCGGCTGAACAATCTGGAGGTCAGCAGTTTCCTCAGAGCGACACAACTCGATGATAAGCTACAATCAAAGAGCAAACAACAACACCTACAACTTAATTATTTGTCTAAAAAGGTTAAATTTCAATAAGAGCCTTGTTTTTTTGAGCAGAAACAACAAATCCAACTCTTCCTTACCCGTGCTCGGAGCCCCAGGATGAGTTCGGCCCTCTGCTTTGTGGTGAGAAGCTGAGGGACGACTTCGGTCACCATGAACACAAACTCCTCCAGCAGCCCATAATCTGCCACAACTTTCTGCTCAATCGTCTGCCAGATCGCTGCAGAGACCAAGCGAATAGGTGGGACAAGGAAGCGCAGGCATGACAGGGGAAGATGGGGACCTGAACAGACACAAGCCCAAAATTAATCATCAGCAATTTAGCAATACACATTTCATTTAGGATCAATGAAGTTAAACAGGTGTGTAAGATCTTTATATGGATATTTCTGATTATTTACTGTATTTATTAAAATATACATCCAGTAGATCAAGAGTGAAAAGTCAGCGGTGAAGGATGACATCACCTCCAAGTGGGTGAGACCATTCACAGTGAATAGGGGTTCGATAATAATGATACATTACTAGCAGACAGATATTAGATAAATACAAGTATGTGTGTTAAGTCTCCCACAGTAATGTAACAAACGGGCAATGATTGAAACTCCAGGAAGACGGCAGCCACGCCTAAGCTCATATAGCTGTAAATGAATACTTTTAGCGTGAGTTCAAATGACGTAAGGCTATTTTGGGGTGACGAGCGATTACTTCCTACTGACACGACACCAAGCCCGTATTATCACAGCTAAATCAATAAATCCTTAATCCATATTTAAGCCTAAAAGGTTAACCTGTGTTTCAGTGCAAACTCTAAACAAGTCCGTACACGTGTAAACAACATAAACACACCCAATGTGTCTGCGTGGTGCGTTTGAGTGACACGGTTATTCTAATGTCTCATTCTACGGAAACTGGTGAGGACCTTTTGGATAAAAGCGGAGTATGAAGTCCTGCAGCTTGAACGGCGATAGCCCCAATGCTAGGCTAGTTTAACAGGAATGCTAAAAACGCGTCTATACTTCAGAGCCTCTGCCCACAGCAACATGGAACCCCTCGCACCAATGGGTGCCGTAAAGAGCTTTAAGGGAGACATAGTGGAAATAGTTCTTAAATACATTCTTGGCGATATGTGACAGTGCTATTCCCGCGCGCGGGCAGCGGCGCGGCCTACAAAAACAAGTCGTATTTACTCACCAGAGAGTTCAGAAACGCCTCCGTCCATCTTGAATATTTGCTATAGTTACATAAAAAATGAAGACAAATGTGTGTTACACGAGCAAAGCCAAACGTAAGATGGTTCCGGGAGTTATTTACGATCTAAGAGGCCGAGCAGATACTAACGCTCTTCCTGCGTTATATTCTCCTGTTGTCTTTCAGTCCGTCCGGAATAACATTCCGTCAAAACGCAACGCAGCACTGATCAGTTCTGCATGTTCTCCTCCATCGGTTTCTGATTGCTCGCAATGTAAAACAATCCAACCATTAAAATATGTATTATATATATGAAACTATATAAATAATGAATATATATATATATATACATTCATATTATATATATATATATTTCCTGCCGTGTAATATGTAGTTTTATTATTATTATTTATACACATATAGGGGGTGGGTGGATAAAGTCTAAAAAAAACCTATTCAAATGTTTTATTTTATAGAAGTCCAAAATCAAAACAACACAACATTCAAATACAAACACTATATTTTTTTTTTTCAACACACGTTATGATTCCTAAAATTATATCGTCCACAAATTGGTTACATTGTATTTGATCAAAGGTTTTCGGTATACACACACTCTTGGGGGGTTGGCCTCTTCCATATCCAAGTTGTGGATCCAATTCTTGTATTTACTTGTAATTGCTCAGTGGCTGCATGATAATACTAATTTGTCTATGATTATTAAAGGTATAATACATAATCCAAATTTTAAGCAAAGCAGGATCCTACCATGAACAAAACAAACACAGGACTTAAAATGTATGTTGTACACACATTTTATTGAATACCATGCTTCCACTAGGCCACAGGTTTTCAAAGTGGGGGCCGCGAGGGGGCGCCAGGGGGTCCGCAGCAGGTTGGAGGGGAAAAGGTTTGCGCGCGTGTGTGAGAGTTTGTTTGTGTGCGTGTGATGAGGCCAGTTGTGTTTATATCTTTTATACAATTTCTTTTATAATAATGCTTCCACAATCACATTACCATAATGTCATTTATTTTTCACCCGACTAAATAAACTCACCCGGAACTCTCTGCAATTGTTTCCCCCAACAAGGAACAGACAAAAACCAAATGCTCCTGATCCCCCAACGAGATGACAGCTACAGGTAAGACCCAAACGCTGCTGATGGTGACTGACACATGCACACGCTGCTGTGTCACTGTATCTGTGTTAGTCATTTTCTATACACAAAAGCTTGTGAGCTCCTTGACTCTTTATTTGCTGTGGGTCCATGTGTGTTGCATGCTTTAAAACTGATACAATGGGGTTTTGGATTCAGGTCTATTTATTGAAATGTATTTGAAAAAGTGGAAGAATTTCGAGGTCACGCATTTCAACTTGGAAAGGGAAAGAGTTATAGAATAGGCGCCTCCCAAAAATCCAACCCCTCGTCCTCGCCGTGGGAGGTGGAAACGGGTCGAGCCCAGGTTAGAGTCCAGACAGGCTGCATTTGCATAAGGCCGGGTAGCTTTGCTAACTGCGCGGCTGTTAAGTGTCCAAACTCGCCCTGGAAACGTCCTGGCTAAGGGGGCTCTGGTCAAATTAGTTACTATTGCACTTTTTATTGAGCATGGAAATTGCAACACTGAAATGTCAAATCAGCATGACTCTGCCCAGTAAGTCTTAAGGTCAAACTTATTTCCTCCCAGCCTGTCATGCCACGTGTCTCCAATGGAGGCCGCTGTAGCAACCTCACAAACTCCTGTGGTGTATTGTGGTAACACAGCCATAGAACCAGGTCCGAGTCCTGGAAGAAGTCTCTGGTTTCCTACAACGCCGTCCTGCAAACTCTCACATGGGCTGCACATCAGACATACCTGAAGGGATTCAACTGAGAAGAGTTGGTCCCAAACAATTGATGTGTAATGTAATCTTCATAAATGTTTAGAAGTTTGTTATTATGAGTCCTACTAGTAATTGAACAATGACCTCACACCAGTTTGCTAGAAATGCGTTTCTAATTTCACAAATGCATTTTTAAGCAGGCTTCCCCTCTAGCTACGGTTTCAGTAAAGTTTGAATCACACTTTATATTTGCAAAACTTTAATACTCAAATCACTCATAACATCACAAATGATTTTTTTAAAAATCAAAGAATTCTAGAAAACTAAGTCACTCAAAACCTGTCAAATATGAGAGAGTGCATGAATGAAAGTGGACATAAATGCTAAGCATGCACCAACTTTTTGTGTCTATTCATGCTGTAGCGCTTTGGGAACGCTTTGCCGCAAAGATGGCAAACAAACGGCTTCTCTCCTGTGTGTGTTTTCATGTGTGTATTGAGTAAACACTGAAGAGTAAACCCTTTCTTACACTTCTCACATGTAAATTGCCGCTTTTCGCTGTGATGCGCCAAGATGTGTTTCCTCACTTCAGACGTGGATCTGTAATGCTTGTCACACTCGGGCACCGTGCATTTAAAAGGTTTCTCTCCCGTGTGGATCAGTTTGTGTCTCCCGATGGAAGACCTGGAGATCATCTTTCCGCAGTAGTCGCACGGGTGGCGGGACAATTCCTTATTGTGTTTGCTTCTTTGGTGTTTCTGCAGGGCCCCCTTCTCTTTAAAAGACTTCTCACACTCGGAGCACGAATAATTCCTGGTGTCCCTCGACTCGCCGTGGATGAATCTCAAGTGTCTCAACAGGTTGGAGTTCTGTGAAAAAGCTTTGCCGCATTCGGAGCAAAGATAAGGCTTCTCTCTCGTGTGGACTCTTTGATGGGAGAGGAGATCCGAGTCCATTTTGAACCTCATGTCGCAATGAGCGCACTGGAACGGCAGAAAACCTGTGTGTTTCCATTCGTGCGCGATGAAGATACGAAGCTTAGAGAAACTCTTCGGACACTGGTTGCATTGAAACGGGCCTTTGACTTTATGCGTGGTTTCGTAATGTCTTCGCAAGGGCTTAAAGAGACGGAAGCTCTGGTCGCAGCGAGTGCACTGAAACAGGGTGTGAGAGGTTTTGTGTCTCGCCAACGTGGCAGGGTCTCGCAGCACTTTCCTGCACACTTCGCAGTACAGTTGGTCGTGTGTTCGTTTGTGAGATTCCAATGAAAGTTTGTACCTGAATGCCTTTTCACATTCGTCGCATTTGTAGAGACTCTGAGCTTCCTCCGGCTTCTTCGGATCGACCTGTTGCTGTACAAATTCGAAGCAAGTTCTTTTCAAGTGCAACATCAAAGACGTCCAGAGTTTAAACTTGGCGTTGCATTGAGGGCAGGCGTAATCGTTGTTGGGAAAGTGGACTTTCATGTGACGCGTCATGCTCGTCTTCACTTGCTCGCGGCAGATGCAGCACCGACCCGGCGTTGTTGGAGTCTTTTGTCGTATCCCAGCTTTGAATTGTGACGTACTCTCTTCATTGGAGCAGTTAAGTGTTGGATTACTGGGAGTCTTATCTTTAGGATCCTTGTCCGACCCCGACTTATCCTCAGCAGGAGAAACATCTGGCAGATCTTTGTTGGAGACCCTCAGAGGAGCCGCACTGGATGGTTTGTACTCGGGGTGGGGCTCTGTGTGTGTGTGTGCTCCTCTTTTCTCTAACGAAAGAAACGTTTTCATCCTCAGCCCTCTGTTCTTCCTCGTGGGGCGAGGCTGCTGAGACACCGGATCATCCAGTCTTTCCAGTTGAACTTGACATTCTTTGAAGGGAGCTGAATCCTCGCGCTGAGTTTGAATTATGCCCATGTTTTTTTTATTTCTTGGTAAAGCTTTTCCATTTTGCCTGGGAAACAAATTTTCTGCAGTTTGTTTTGTATGTGGCAATGCTGACGACTCCTTATCTGTTACAGACGTACATGGCGGCACATCCTGCGAGATTTGGGCTTCTGATTGTAGCTTTTCTATCACTGGCTTCTCTGCAGAGGGAAGCTTGAGAGCAGAAATGATGCCGGCACCATCCACCAAACCATCTAGAAAGATACAAACAAACATAATAACATAACAACACACATCCAATCTTCAAGCCTCTAAGAAGAAGATACACACACTTCAGGAGAACAACATTCACAGAATACATTACACCTGTTTGTGTACTGATTAAACTCACTAAGCTTGTTCATATTTCAGTCATTTTAGATCTTTAATCTTCAATCATCCTTTGTAATAAGTCATCCAAGATTATTGGACTGTAAACTTGCCATTGTGATCCAGCTGACTGTGGTTGTTTTGATAGAGCAGCGCAGCTTTGAGCTCCTCACACTGAGATATTGATTCCATGCATTTGTCCAGACTGGATGTCTCATCAATCATGAGGGAAACCTAAATGAAGCAGGAGAATAAGTCAATAAACACTGCATATCTACAAAAACTACAAATTCATAAATCAATGAAATGGGAGTTATAATATCCTTGAGGTGTTTTAATTTCTGATGTACCTTTTGGAAAGTGTGTATTGGAAGAAACTTATCAAGCCTGGACAGGAACAGCAACATCAGATTATGCAGATCTTCATCATATGTGGGGCCGAATCCTTCAGGGAAAACTTCCTGAATAGTAGGAAGTATTTGAAAATAGGCAGATAAAGGATGTCCAAGTGTTCAGAATCTGTTTTATTGAAAGTTACAATAACACTGACCTGGAGAAAGTGTTCCCTCTCTGTGTGATTCTTCAGTAAATTCTGAACTAGATCCAGAAAGTTTGGCTTTGGCAGTTCCACATCTGTAGCTCCAGCCTCAAAAACATGGGATAAACAAAATTAAACTAGGAAACGTCTTAATGATTAAGAAATAACAATAATTGAAATAAAGATGCGTTTAAACTCACCCCCATGGTCCAGGCTGTGGTGAGGTCGTGCATCTTGTCTATGTGAGGCTGAATAATCGCACAGTCAGCAGCTGAGTCACCCCGACATAACTCCAAGATCAGCTAAAGGTACAGGAAGAGTTGCATAACATGTGAACCTACAACATTCATAAGAAAATGACAAGTCAGTGCTGTTTCCTCCTCTTCCTCCTCCTCTTCCTCCTCACCCGAGCTCTGAGGCCCAACCTGAGCTGGGCTTTTTGTCTAACAGTGAGCAGCTCTGGGACGACGTCTGTAACCATGGCGACAAACTCCTCAAGCATCCCGTAGTCGGTCACAATTTTGCGCTGCACGGTCTGCCAGATCACCGCGGACACCAGCTGCAGCGGTGGAATGAGGAGGCGCAGACCGGTGAGTGGAAGAGAGGGACCTGAAGGCAACATGACAAGGGAAACAGATTATCTCAACCTGATGTTCAAAATAACAATGAGAAAATATCCTACATGTTCTCCTAATTTGTATTCACTCCATAATATAACATACTGGTACACAATTCAGTATGTCTACTTTGCATGTCTATTGTCTATTGATTTATCCCTCTCTATATATATAGAACATATATCTACTCATAAAAAGCTCATGGTTCTAATTTAAAAGTAACTTAAACTATTAATGCATTCAGTGGTAGTAACGTTAGTGGAGCAGTAAACAACATGTGAGCGATATTAAGTTCATCTCTTCTCTTCTTTCTGTCTTCATTTAGAATGACTCGGCTACGATTAATCTTTAAATGAATCGTGTTTACTGTTAGCAGAAGAAATGACGAATGCATCTTTTCATCGTGTCTTTCAACTCACAATTCCCCTTTGAAATGAGATATTCCATCTTGACGGTAAGTTCACCAGTTAATGTCTAAAACGCTTCTTCAAAAAGACATTTCTTCTTATTCGGTTGTTTCGTCTTCTTCTGTTGATGTTTCTTCTTCTTCTTCTGTTGTTTCTTCTTCTTGTGTCTGTCTTCTTCTTTCTCTTCCTCCAACTTCTTCTTCGTCTTCGTCTTTGTCTTCTTCGTTTTGGTATTTATTGGCGGTAGGCAAAACAACGTATTGGCGCATTACCGCCACCAACTGGTATGGAATGTGGAATATCTAATTAATAGTGCTTACATCCACTCAATCTATTTAGTTGTTAGTTGTTGTGAGTAATTTTGTGTGTGGATGTAGGCATATTAATCCAAAATAGTTATGTATTAGATAGATTAAGAATACATTTATTTTTCAGATTAAATGAACCAACAAAGCTTACTATATTAAAAAAAAAGTTAATTCTTAACATTTTCACGAATAGATACTGTGAAAACAACTGTTATAACTCAGCAAACCGTGTCACCGTGCTTAGTTATGGTCATCAGATGGTAGTTCCGGAAACATTTAGCGGTTACACAGGAAGTACAGAATAAACGACAGATGTTGACAGGCGGAAGGGTATCTAAATAGTAGCTTAGACCTAATTAAAGGTAAACAATGGATTGAATTGGCTAAAATGGCAGCGGGATTTGTTTAAGCCGCCGCACCCACAGGTTTGTTTTTGTATGTTTGTTTGTTGAGCTTCAAACCGGAGACCTGCCCAGGCTGCCACCATCTTTATCATGTAGCATCTGTCCGCCTCGGTGTCAGAACGCGTCTCCGGTCAGTCCTCCTGTCTTCCTCCACACACTGACTTGTCCATATGTGTGCTCTACAGCTGAGGACGTTGATTTTTGTAGCCTGGGTAGTGGGTTACGTGGCTTTCCTGCACTCTGTACGCAGGATGTGGACCGGGAAGTACGTACGCAGCCCGCTGGTTCGCTCACTGTTTTCCAATATGGTGAGCGAAGAAGACGCTGCCTCGACCGAGACACACGGGGTAAGAATGTGCTCTCTATTTCTGTCTTTATACTGTTGTGTAATGACCGAGAAAGTGGACTGGCAGCTGGAGAGTTGCCAGTTTGCCTCACCTGGCACTGCCGAGATGCCCTTGAGCAAGGCACCTAACCCCCAAATAGTTTGTATTTACATGTGCCTATATACAGTATAGTCTATAATGTATACTGTCCCTAGTTCTACAATCACAAATGCTTTGTAAGTTAGTTTACTGACTTTTTAAGATGCCACAGAATTGATTAAATCGGGAAAGTAAACATGTGTATCTAACATGCAGTTAACTAATCTCTATATGTGGATGATTCCGTTTGTTTTCCTTATCTCTGATCTCTTTAGTGGTACCACTGCTGTCCTGACCTACTTGGAGAATCGGTGCAACCGTTGTTCATCCAGAGCCACCTGGACTCAGACACCAAGGCCTTTCTCAAGCGGAGCGTTGATAAATCCAGCTGGCTGTTTACACAACTCTACCACTCATTTGTATCAACGGTCCTCAGCCCCGTAGTCTCACGAACCTCCATCAACGGGTGAGCAGAACAGTTTGTCCCTATTTCACTTGGTAACAGTGTCTCTCGCGAGCAACCTTGCACTGACATTGTTTCTGCGTCTCAGGTTGCTCGGTCGCGGCTCGATGTTTGTGTTCTCTGAGGAACAGTTCCGGCAGCTGCTACGAATCGGCCCGGAGTGGAAGGCGGAGAGGCTTCTGGATCTGGGGGCCGGGGACGGAGGTGTGACAGAGGTGATGGGAGCTCATTTCAGTGAGGTCTATGCCACAGAGGTCTCACTACCCATGAAATGGCATCTGCAGAGGAGGAATTACAAGTGAGTAGGTTTCTTTGTCTTCTCCTGGTGGCTCAGTGGTTCCCCTAATGTGGTATTGGAATCGGATTGGAAAATGCCTCAGTCTGACCCTTCAGATTGGAATTCTCTGATCTCTGTATCTGTGCTTTCCTGTCATATCCAGGCTGCTGAGTATAGACGAGTGGCCTCAGATGGGTTTCCAGTACGATCTTATCAGCTGTTTGAACCTGCTTGACCGCTGTGAAGACCCTCTGCATCTACTGAGGGACATGAAGCAATCACTCGTTCACGGAACAGGAAGAGTCATCCTTGCTGCCGTGCTTCCCTTCCAGCCTTACGTGGAAGTTGGTCAGTTGGGACTCGAGCAGATAAATTGGCTCCATACACTGTTCATTTTCTCAAATTAGAACACATTGCACTTGTTTGTTCTCAGGAGGAAAATGGCAGCGTCCCAAGAAACACTTGACAATTGAAGGAAAGACGTGGGAGGACCAAGTGACCAGTCTGTCCAATGAGGTTTTCAGACGGGCTGGATTGGAGGTGGAAGCTGTGACTCGGTTGCCATACCTCTGTGAAGGGGACATGTATAATGATTACTATGTACTTGACGATGCAGTATTTGTTCTCAAGGCTTTATTAGATTGAATAGAGTCTGCTTACTGTTGACACCCACTCATTTGTAATCATTGTATTTCTGACATGTTTTTGACAGGCGTGAACCTCAGGTAGATCCTACATTTATCATCATATATACAGTATATACACTGTGTGTTGGCTCTGTACAGTTTGTGGACAATGTTTAATTTCAGCTATGTAGGTGATCAGTGCATAATCAGTGGAAACAAATCTCAACATTTGTATTTTTTATTATTACATGTTGTCTGTGTCTGTTTCATATGACCAGGTTATTCAAAGTTCACTCAATAGGCCTTCTGAAAGCAGCAGGCCTACTGTGCACCTCGGGCGTTAATGTACAAAAGTCTAAACATGCGCCACAATTAATGTAACATTTACATTAAATGTGTCCAAATTCTAGACCAAATCTTTGTTGTATTTATTTCATGTCAGCAACTAAGTGTTATGTGTTATCAGATGTGATTAACTTGCCTAGAACTGTCAATGAGAGTGAACATCCTTGACTGGAGTGGACAGTCAATGTGTGCATGACAATAAAAAAAACAATTTTTAATTACTCTATGGTAGCATCAGACATATTGTTCACTGAGGCCTCCTGGGGTTGAGGCATTTCAGTCAGTCCACTTTCGTGTCCATATCGGGGCTCGAACCGGCGATCCTCCGGTTTTCATGCTGCCACATTACTGCGTAGACAGAGTGAAGCCACGGTGCGAGCGAGCGCGCGCCTGCCTGCCTGCCTGCATGCTTTATGTTAATGAGTATCCCTCTCTTCTGATTGGGTGGAAGGCGCCAGGGTTTCCCGTCTTGCATTGGGTGCCGAGCCACGTCCCCAAGCCACGTCGAGCTGCTACACTCGCCATTTTCCCAATCTTTCACAAGCCGGAGGTGCTCTACTCCCGGTGTTAGGCTGTCAGTCAGTCCCATTCCACCATAAGTTAATATTGAACAGAGAAACCGAGCTCTTTAGGTAGTCTCTTCTGCTGGGAGCTCGCGGAAACATGAACATTTTCAGGCTAACTGGTGATCTTTCCCACCTAGCAGCCATCATCATCCTGCTGCTAAAAATATGGAAAACCAGGTCTTGTGCCGGTGAGTAGTCCTATGTCGCAACTGATTGTTTACAGGTCCTCCTCGTTTGGTCATGGACGCGCTGTCGTCATGTGACATTAAAAGTTCAACCAGGCCCGATAACCTTTTGTTACTGCGGAACTTCAGAAGTGTAGTGATAGCTCGTTAGCAGCTGGAGGCTAGTGCTACTTTGCGGTGCCAACCCGAGTGTTACCCGGTGTAGAGGAATGACATACGTGACGTCACTGTTACTAACATGGCGCATTTAAGAGGTGACATACAAGAAATCATCCTGTGGAAAGGTATTATGTCAGAAGTAGCAGCAGTCGTGTTAGTGTCGTTGGGCATGCAGGGCCTCAACGTGTGTGTGTGTTGATGAGACTATCAGGGGACACTAAGATGACGTCAGGTTCCACGTTGACCCCGTTATCCCTACTTGTGGTGTGAACCTTGACCTGGTAGCATAAATCGAATGGAGCTTTACAGATAAACAAAGAATCAATTAATTAAAATCACGTTTGCTGTGGCAATTTTCTGAATTTGTTGTTGTTGTTGTAGTTTATCGGCCATTAAACACTTTTACACCTTTTCTTTATATTTTCAGAGTTTAAATAGATCTATGTTTCAAACAAATACAAACAATATGCTGAGACACTTCATCACCACAGTATAACACCAAGTCAAGTGCAAATGAAAGTGACTGCAGGTGCTATGGAGAGACAAAAGCAAGACAACCCCTCTCTCCCCCTTCCTTACTTATTCGTCTCTAGTTTTGTGTTCTGCTCGTGTCCTTGTCACTACTGGTAACAGGAGGTGGCACCTGCAGCCCTGTGCTCGTTGTGCGAGGAAGAATAGGAGGAGCACTGCCAAAGCCCTACAGAATGAGGAAGGATAGAGAGGAAGCAAGTGTCAGCGGCCACCTCATGCTCTCTTATTGGTGCTTGTCTTGCTTTTGCCTCTCCATTGCACCTGTAGCCCTTCCTTTGCACCAAGGCATCTGGAACCGATTCATAACCACTTGTGCTTCTTCAATGGACGGATTGATATTGACATTTGAATGTGCTGTGTTGTCTCCTCTCAGGTATTTCAGGGAAAAGTCAGGTTCTGTTTGCTTTGGTGTTCACCACTCGCTACCTGGACCTGCTCACCTCCTTCATCTCGTTCTACAACACCACAATGAAGGTGAGGCACTCGCAAATGACTCCTTATTTGCTCAACCCACAGCACATGCTTGCTTTGAGGCCACGCCCCCCTTTCCTTCAGATCTACAAGGATAAGGCTGAATCTGTGAACGATCTCTCTCTTTCAGGTCATCTACATCGGATGTGCCTATGCCACTGTGTACCTGATCTACATGAAGTTTAAGGCCACCTACGACGGGAACCACGACACGTTCAGAGTGGAGTTCCTGGTCGTCCCTGTCGGTGGCCTGGCTTTCCTGGTCAACCACGACTTCTCTCCACTGGAGGTAAGACATTCAGCACACATACATACTTTCCGAATCTCTGTTCCTTGATCTTCTGTCCCTCTGTCCATCATTTCCTTGCATCTTTAAGAACACCTTTTGTTTGTTTTAGTCAATTGAATACAAATGCTCGTCTCTCTCCTCTGCCTCACATCGCGTCCCTCAGATCCTGTGGACGTTCTCCATCTACCTGGAGTCGGTGGCCATCTTGCCTCAGCTGTTCATGATCAGCAAGACGGGCGAGGCTGAAACCATCACCACCCACTACCTGTTCTTCCTGGGCCTCTACAGAGCCCTGTATCTCATCAACTGGATATGGAGGTTCTACTTTGAGGGATTCTTTGACATGATTGCCATCGTGGCAGGCGTGGTGCAAACTATCCTCTATTGCGACTTCTTCTATTTATACGTAACAAAAGGTGAGTGCTGCAGCAGTTACAGTAGCGGTTACATTAAGTTGTAAAGCGTTGAACCTAAACCCCCTCCCGTCTCATTTCAGTACTCAAAGGAAAGAAGCTGAGTCTGCCAGCCTAATTGCCAAAGAGGAGCGTGGAGGCAGGCTCACAGAGGGGGGGAACGGAGGGGAGACGGCAGCAGCAGCAGCAGGGGGGACACTCCGACCCCACGGCCTCCCACCATCACTCCCTCCTCCTCCTCCTCCTCCTCCCCCTCCTGCCGCCGTAAGATGCCTGAGACGGAGAGCAAGCGGGAGCTGCTTGCTGCACCTTCCTCTGATCCAGAAATGTGTCGGAGAACTTTTGCAGAGGCTGGTTCACGGCCTTTGCATTTCTGTTTGATGCATCTTGCCATAACTTTTTTTTTTTTTTTTTTATTACTCTGTAATTTTCTACCTAAATGTGTACTTTGAAGATTTGACACATTGGTCAGCTGGAGATGTTAAATTGCCTATGATCTGGTGGTGTATGATATTGAAGCGGACTGCTTGGGGTATTATGGGTAATAGTATTTGCAATCTAAATAATAATGTATTTTTGTTTTTCCTGAGTTAATGTAGGGAGGAATTTGTTTGAATCATGACTTTGGCAGGCGGCGTTTTCACTCTGTTTGACCCAGTATGCATTCCTATATCTAAGCAATCTCTCATCCAGCCTGTCTTATATTATGAACTTTGCATAATAGATGGCTTTTGTCAAAACGAACTCTATATTTGTTTTATAAAAGACTTCAAAACATGTCACTGAGCCGTATGGACGACTTGTGTGTTCTTTGACGTATTGAACATTTATCTGGAAGGATTCAAAGCAAAGTGTAACACGCAGCAAAAGCTCTGACAGGTGGCTCACACACCCTCATTGCTGTAAATGGCTATGCTCTTTTAAAAAACCCATGCATTATCCATCATTGCCTCACCCATTCATTTAAAATGTCTCCTTCAAACGTCTGAAATTAGTAAACTCACTGATGTCATGTATATGGCTTGTCAATACAGAAATGGAAGTGTAATTTTCCTTTTGGGTGCAAGTGTATTTATTTTTATCTTCCTGATTCCCAATAAAACGGTGTGTAGAATTGTCTACCTGATGTTCATAACGTTTAATCTTTGAGGTGAATCTTGTTCAGGAGCTGAGGATGAGGCAGTAATGAGGTGAACAAGGCCTCAGTTGTATAAATATAACCTTGAAGAATCCTTTATTTGATTGGGTTAAAGTGTGTTGGTGAAACACGTCACAGTCTCTCTCAGTAAATATCTTTCTAAAAGTGCTATCGACATGAAATTCTCACCAGATGTTGGTAACAACCTGAGTAATCCATATATACAAAGAAACCAAAGCAAATACATTTAGAAATTAAGTTATGTGTAAGAATCTATCAGTAATTAGGAAGCAATCCTGCCCCTCGTTAGTGCAAATCAATATCAGCTTGTTCAGCCCCAACTGATGGCCTATAAAAGTGTCTCATTTCTGTATGGATTACTCGGGTTGTTACCAACATCTGGTGAGAATTTCCTGTCAATAGCACCTTTAGAAATATATTTACTGAGACAAATGGAGATGTGTCAATACTTATTTTACCTGCTGTAAACAAGGCCTCAGACCTGTAGATGGAACTTATGTGAACAACATTAATAAATAAACAAACTGACCTTTGCAAAGATTTTGAGGTTCAGATATTTTTTATTTTTATAAATGGGATTTACTTTCATGTCCTTTATATTTAATTATTACATCATATGGAAATAATTAAGAGGAAGTGTGTTAAAAGAAACTTCAGTTTGATTCAAATCGATGTGTTAATTCTAACCAGTACATTGTACCACACAGAGCTGCACGGCATGTTTCCACCAATCAGACGAGCTGGTGCAGCTTCTCATTCCAGCCATTTCAGCACAATTAAAAACAACAGCCAGCGAGAGTTTCACATTTTTTCACAGAGGTCCCAACCGAGGTCAACATACAATTTTGCTTGATTGTACAGATATGAAAATGTGACTGTGACAATAGAATTATCTTGAAGTGTAAAATCACAAGGACAGAAACTCTGAACGTAAAGAAGAGACATTGACGAGTGTTTACAGAGAGAATACACAGCTGCTTCTAAACATCCCAGGACTTTAACGCTGAGGAGAACAGATTGTCGTGGATTTCCTTATTGCAGTCAAATGCAGATAGATTCCACATTTCCATTGACTCAACAGAATGTACAGTTTAATTCCTTCATGTTGCTGATTGCATGAATCTATAGCTCACAGCATTGGAAGAGTCAGGATTTAAAAGATTGTGTATTAAAATCAGACGATGATTTATTGTTTTTCCTGTATGATCTGTTATTCCTTTCATGGTCCCTTTTCCTCTGAGGAATCGTACATTACTGGTTTAAACATTCGTCCTATATTTTTATTCACATTGACATTTTAACTGTTGTTTAAAAAGTTGTTAAACCCTAAATTTAAATAACTAAAATCATCAACATAACACTGTTTAACTTGAGTTTTTAAATGTCTACATGAGCCGAACAATATGCATCTTTTATACACACACAGTGTTGCAACTGACGAACCAAAACCAAAACACCAAAGGAACTGGGAGGAGTGTGTAAGGAGCGTGGATGGAGGAGTGTGGAGTCGCTTGCTGTTCTCTACAAATTGCTGAACAGTTCGTTCCTCTTGCTCCAGTCCATGGACGGAGCTTTCTTGGCACCTCTCTTCTGATGGGCTTTCTGCTTGGCCTGGGCTAGTGATGAAGTCAGCGCAGGGCGATCGGGCGCCGGCGCTGGTGTCATTTCAACCTGGTGACACACACACACACAGGTAATTATGAATTCCACAGCGTCTCACACTAAAACTGATTTTGATGGCTTTTGGAATCCAATAGACTGTTTAAGTTTCTGTGTGTTTCTGAATAGAGATCAACAACGCACACACACACATATACACACACACATACCTGGGGTGGGCTGCTGGTGCTTGCTGTTGGCAGTGAAGCGTTGGAGGAGGCACTGGAGGCTGAGGAGCTCACAGACACTTTAGGCTTCACCTCTGCTGCCTGTAAGACATCAAACAACAAAAACAACCAATCTTGATATACTTCCTTCAGTTGTCCACCAGGGGGCCAGAGCTTCCTGTCTGATTGACTGTCTTGGCAGCTTTAACTGACATTACTTGTTATTGAATCCGAACCACAGCAACAACATTGATCTGTGTGATAATATAGCAACATGTTGTAATATTTATCCGCATGCTTTTGTTGGTACTGGCCAGAGCTGCAGCAGTGGAGCTCGGGCTTTCTGCATGCGTGTGAGTGTGTGAACCAGCCCTGCTAGTTGACTTGTTAGCATAATCCCCAACATGCCACAGGAATTAAAGACAAGCCCATGATCCCCGGGGCGGGAGAGAGGGACGAGAGGGGAAAGAGGGGGGAGGGAGAGAGGGAGAGCGAGAGAGAGAGAGGTGCACTCCTGTTGCCATGGTGAGGGGTCAGTCACAATGACTTTTCCCATGCCGTCACAAGTGTTAGAGGAGTTTGTCTGTGTGTTGCTGTTCCTTCTCAGAAGTGAGTGTAGATGAGTTATTTGATCATTATCTCCTCTTGTATCTAATGCATTTTCCTTGACTACAGACTTCCTTTAGTACGGATGTGTTTTATGGACTTTGCACAGCAAAAGTGTCAGCATGTACAGACCAAGCCAGATAGCCGAGAGGATCAGGAAGGCTTTTCCAGGCCACTATCTGTTACGTCCAACGTGGTGCGTGTTTGTGTCTGAGTGGCAGGTAGTAAAAATGATTCAACAATATACAGCGTGAGGGAGCATAAGCCTGAATGAGGGGATTCAGATAAGTGGGTGCCATATTGAACGCTGCTTTGTAGGCGAGCATCAAGGACTTGTACTTGATGGAGGGATATGAACAGAAGAGTTAAATTCTAACGGTTTGTAGACTGGCAATCCCATTTAGACACCTCCTGAAGGATCTCCCTGAAAGGCCGGAGTAAAACCAGATGAGAGTCGATCCTGAGAGGTCAAGCTCTGGGTGTGAGGAGGAGGATTTCATGGTTCACTGTGTCAAAGGCAGCTGATAGGTCAGGCAGCAAGAGAACTAAAGACAGGCCAGCAGTTTCACTCACTGAGCATAGGGTTGGGATCAGGCACACACTGTCCTTACCTCCTTGACTAATGATGCTCTGTCTGATGCTGGCTCAGGAAGAGGCCCTGGAGGAGAAAAGAGCATTAAAGCTGAGGATAGAAAGACAAAACTTGATGAGACAGATTTGGTGGTCAAATGCAGATTAGATTGGTGAGTGTTTGTATCCTACCTGTGAGGTGTACCTCAGTGGGCACGGTGTTGCACGTCGCAAAGAAGTTTTCGGTGTCCGGGTCGACTACCAGCAGTGTGGTCTGGTCTCCTCCAGCTTTGATGGCAGCCACAACCTCTGAGTGCTGCATGCCGGTCACTGACATGCGATTAACCTGAGAGGAGAAGAAAGGTTGTTTCTCTTCTTTCTTTTCTCTTTCTGCACCTTTGATATCATCGTACTAACAGCGCTGAGGTCATCAGTACCTCCAGGGTTACATTGTCATGTCATGTCAGCATGCATGGCTGTGCTTTACCCACACTAGATACTTTTTCACGTGGATCACATATCTGATCATTATTGAGGTTTGTTTGTTTGTTTTTGCTTTGTTTTTCTATCTTTTCGACACTTCTCTGTATGACACAATCTCCAAAAATGTCTCATAACCGAACGATGCTCCAGTAAAGTAAACTACATATGTGTCCGCATGTGAAAATCCATGCGTACTCCCAGAATTTGGAAACTATGCAAGCATACAGGAATGATAAGAGAGGAATGGCTGTGGGA
This sequence comes from Genypterus blacodes, assembly GCF_046128005.1. NCBI lineage: Eukaryota > Metazoa > Chordata > Actinopteri > Ophidiiformes > Ophidiidae > Genypterus > Genypterus blacodes. The sequence continues at coordinate 3,755,139 of NW_027466867.1, forward strand.
AGATCTGATTTGGGAATGCAGTTAGTTAGAGAGTTATCTCTCCCACCAACTCCCACACCTACAATTAATGTTGTAAAGGCTGCGCTGAACATCCAAGCACATTCCTGCCTTCTGATCATATTGAAAAATTCCCCTTTCCAAGAAATTTCACTCAATGATCTCATATTTCCCGTCTGAAATCCACCTCTAAAATCATTATCAGGGTCCTGAATAACTGAGCACTGTGGCTCGGTTCAAACCTGATATGAGTAACTTTGGCATGACACACACACACGCACACACGTCTATGAATCTAGTAAGAAAGACAGTCAGTGAATGTCCTGAGTCTGAATAGCTAGAGAGCTGCCTACATAGTCAGCTGCCTAAGTAGACAGCGTAGTCAGCTGTCAGCTACTTAGCCAGCTTATAGGAACACACTTGTTCGATGAGGATTACATCATCAACCATCCCCGTCGCCTGCGACAAAAGGAATTGTTTTCATACAGTAGTTCAGGCCAAAATATACTTAAGGTACTGTAAAAAATAATTAGTGTGGTTAATTTAATTTATATTGACGCAGAACATCTTAGTACATTTTGATAAGGGCTTATCTCAGAAAGGCTGAGCTAAGCCTGTCTAAGCTTAGCCTTAGTTGGTCAGTGGTCTCACTTTCTCTTCCTTTTCCTTATACATTCAGGTTTATGGGGGATGTCCCTTGTAGTCCTAGAGAGCTCTGGGCTGACACACTTTGTTGTTTGTTTGTTGCAGGTACTAATTCTTTACCAACCTGGGAGGTTTAGTTAAATAACCCTTGTGTCATGATCTTGTGTTTGTGATTGTCAGTTGGTGTTCACTTCCTGTTTTATTTTGTAATCATCTCCCATCATGTTTCGTCATTATTTACTTCCTGCCCTTGTGTTTCCTGTCCTGTCACCTGATTGTTTCCACCTGTGTGATTGTCCTTGTCATCAAACCTGTGCGCATGTAGTCTGCGTCTTTCCCTCTCTCGTCTATTGGGTAAGAATTTACACCAAAGCTCTGCTGCAGTGCATTGTGGGATTGCCTTGTTTTTTAAAAGATGCCTTAATATTCAGTCAAAGGAAGGTATCTAAGTAGACGGCATGTTTGTGGCATGTTTGGTTTCCTCTTCCAGTAAGCTTACCTTCTCATTTCCGGTTACCTCGGTCAGAGTTTGTGTTTGTGTGTGTGTGGGCATGCATGTTGTGCACCTGGATGATCTTGTCCTGGATCTTCAGCCCAGCTCTCTGTGCTGGGGAATCTTCATCCACAGCTCGGATGAATTGGCCCGGTTTGGTCTTCTCACTGTGCAGGTTGAAGCCATAGCCAGTCGCTCCTTTCATCATGTGGCAGAGTCGAGGTCGTAGGCCACCGTGCTCCTCCTGCACACACACACATGCACACACAGTCACAACACATCATTAGTTAATTCAAAGGCACAATTTCTACAAATATTTATGTTCATTATATAGCCAGAAAATGTATCGCTGTAGTGATATTTAAGTTTTTTGTTTATTTGCTTAAATCAACAGGGTTTTCCTCCCCATGCACTGTTAAGGAGAAATGAACTGCATTACTGTTGTTTGAGCATTTGCACATGGTCACACCATAGACACGCACACACACAAACACACACACATGAATGGTGCATGTGTCAGGCATGCATACACATTCTTATCTGACTTGAGGCTGGAGCTGAAAACATGTTGTCCTAAATAATCGTGGGTCTGTAAACACATGGGATGGAGTGAGATCACTCAGAACATAGGTGAAGTGTCAGGCCTGTGTGTTCTTGTTCTTATTCTAATTTGTAATTAATATTATTCTACCTCATACACCAAGTGCAGCCCTGTAAACCTTTTATAGCTATCACATGCATAATGAGTGACAGCAGTGATCTCCACCCCTACTAAAGCCACTTTTTATCTATCAGGCTTCCTCAGCTATCACAGGCCACCTGTCAATGATTCTCCACAGTTCTGCCATTTAAGATCAACCACTGCTGCCTCACTCCAGCTAGCCACACCCATAGTGATGGGTGATGATTGCTGAAACATCCTGGATGAGTCACTGGTGATCCTGAAGGGACTTTGGATGGAATGGTGTATTTATGACATTACCAACATGACCTGTTTAAGCATGTTAATGAAGTTGATAAGGACGGTACATAACCAAGGTGCAAAGTACAACAAAAGCTGCATTATACAATTATATTAAATTTAAACCTGTGTAAAGGGAATTTGCACTTTTTTTTGCCATGCCTAAGTCTTTGTGATTTTGCAGTCTTGTCCCTATTGACCTGAGGGAGGTATGGAGAGCCACATACTAAATTGTGTGAATGCATTTGTTTGCAGTTATTACTTCATTAGAAAACATGTTGTGGATTTTCCTTTTAGTTCAAATTGATCTATCTCTGTCACTTCCTCATTCCTTCATGGTGATTGGGCTGGGCGGTGGTGTTCCTATGAATTGAGAGTCATAAGCAAACTACATACTTTCTCCCTCTGTGCTCGTCTCACACTCATCAGCAGCAGCACAATTCGAAGTGTAGCGAAAAGAAGTATGTCTTGAGTCTGGATTTAAAGATTGCAAGAGAGTTTCTGCCTCTTTAATGAGTATAGGAAGTTAAGTGCAAAGAAAAGGAGCGCAGTACGAGATTGTGATGACCTTTCAGTTCACAAACGGCCCTAAAGACCCTCTGAACTGCTGTCCTTCACCGATTCCTCTGCATTTGGTCTCCATGCAAAAAGAGGCTGCAGCTCTGATTGCTGAGGCTGAGAACTAAGCAAATACAGAAAGTTCTATACACTCAGTATGCTGCACAGTCTAGAAAGACACGCGAAAGAATGACAGACATAAGAGACAAAGAGAGAGAGGCAGTATGTATGACAAACAGGAAAACCACAGCTCAGCAGCAGAGCACTGAACAGCAAACAGAGCAATACCAGCAAGTATGTGTATGTCTGAACGGCAAAATGGACAAGAAGAAGAAGAAAAATGATCTCTGCTGTTAGGAGGCATGTGCACATTGTTAATTATCTTCAGGATTTGGAGCAAAAACTCCAGATCAGCTGATCAGTGCAGTTTCTGTATGACACAGCAAGTTGTTGTGCAAACATTCCCTGCTAAAAAACCAAAAGTTAATGGTTTTACAGCTTTCTCTAGTTAAACATACACTGTTAGACTCAAATCTACTCTCCCAAAATAGCTCTGAAAAACCTTGGACAGTAAACCCTCTGAACAGTGAAAACTACAGTCAACACTGAAGAGAATCAATTATTAACTGGTTATAGGTGAACGATTTATTAGGATTGAACTCTAAGAATTTTTACAATGGTGACCTAATTATGTAATGATAAAGTCATTAATTATTATTTGGTTCTCAGCACTCACTCACTGGGTGGACAGAGGAGGAGGGAGTGTGTGAGGTCTCAAACTTGCCCAGTAAGAAATAGTCTTGTTTAAAATACCCTGTTATAGTCGTTCTGTCACTTACACAAACCATAGCAACAAAGGCCAAACTGACTAACAACAAAACAATCATCTTGATTTATAGTTTCTACAACTCCCGATTAATTAAAGTGTCAGATCAATTGTTCTTTCCAAGGCTTGTTTGAGTGATAAGAGATGTTGTGTAATTCTTGGAATAATGAGCTGTCTCAAGGCCTCCATGGCCCGAATAAGCCTGAGGTACAAAGTCTTAAGATCCTCTGGAACTGCCTACAGAGGGAGTGGAACCAAGTCAACAAGGGGCAAAGGTTCTTGTTTAATGGCTCAGGGTCAATCAGTCCATGTGTTCTGTAAAAAAGTAACTATCTGACTTTTTTATTCTCAGACATTCAGCTAAAAGTTGCATTAAAATCACTTTGCAAAGGGGAAATTATGAAGATATCCGTTTTATTTTGGGAAAGGACATCCATTTCTGCTGCCTGAACACGTTTAATACCCGTGCATTTACAATTCTGTTATGTCAGCATCATCAACTGCAAGTCTTACATTGCTTTTTATAAGCCTCTGGTCAGTCGCCTCCCACTCACCCACACACACACACACAAACACATACACTCACTTCAATCCGGCCCTATTGACAGCGAGTGTAAAGTAGGGGTGTCGTTATTTCAGGGTTGTCCTTGTTGTGCACATTCTGGACATATTGGGCATTTAGCTGCTGGGATCTCTAAGGTGCCCAATACTCTGCCCTGAGTCTAGTGGGGGACTCTATGTTACCATAATATGATGACAGGCTCACTCAAATCATGTGCCAATTCACATCAAAGGCAATATCAGGGGGGTTTTACTGTTTGTGCTAATCGAGAGCTTCCTAACACTTTCACTGTGAAGGTTTCTTTCTTATATATTATTCACACACATTGTTCAGATTCAATTCAACAGGAGGCTGAGGGAGAACTTGGCTACATGTAGGAAACCGAACGTGACCTCACCTTAATCCATTAATCTCCCTTTTTCCCTTCTCCAACTTCTAAATGGAAACGAGTAACTGATGGATAATCAATAATGAATTCAACAAAAATGCAACAGATCTTTTTTTACATTGGACTTAAAATCTATACGTTTTTTCCTTTTAAAAGGAATCAGAGCAGGTACTATGGAGGGAAACGGCTCAGCAATGTTGGAGTGACAGATCTGGCACAGCAACATTTTTTTGTTTTTGATTTGTTTTTACTCTAGTTCATTTGGCTCGGGCACAAAGAAAACTGGTCGGTGCGGCACGCGAGCCATAGAAGTGACGGGAAAACCCTGTGCAACTACACCTGGATGTTTCTGGCTCTTCTACCTTGCTCAATAGAAAAGAAAGAGTTATTTGTAGCTCGTCCTGACATTTGACCTTTCTATAAAGCAGAACCTGTTTAAAGAATACTCTCACAATTACGATTTCTATGGCATTTATGCGATTATGCAGTTTGTACTCCACTGTGACAGATCCTAACTTGGAATGTCCTGACGGATGAAGCAGGAGCATTAAAGGTGAGGTTCTGTCTGGGTGACAAACATCAAAGCTTCTGGTCTGACAAGCCAAACCTGACTGGGAATTCAAGACGGGAAGCAGAGAAACTGACAGACATTTATATGACAAAGACTTAGTCTGTTCAGCAGGCGGAGAGGCACAGCGAAGCTCAGAGACTTTCACTGGCACTCCAGCACTGTAAATGGCCTCTCAGCAGGGGATCTTTGTGTACAGCTCACACACAGTGCCAACCACAGATTAGATACAATACTAAGAGCATGAACACGTGTATTTCAATAATTGGAAGAAGAAGAAATAGAAGCATTATTAGTAGTAATAGTAGTAGTATTGTGTATTAATATAATAATAACTATCCTAGATCACGATCCAGATCAACAAGGATCAGTTTGGGGCTGACAGTACTGTAAAGCCACATTTACTTCCATATGTGGTCTGAGATTAGATACATATCTGTTGTGCAATTGTGTTGAGTGTGGAAGTGTCGACCCGTGACGTCAGCACTCAGTTTGATCTGCATGAAAATGGAGGAACCTGCACTAATAGCAATGGAAGTCAACAGCAGCAGCCAGTCACTTTTACATTTGGGGAAATACTTAATTCAATCTAAACTCGTACAATCTAAACTTGTAAGTTAAGTGTAACAAAATGGCATAATGCCGAAACAACAGGCCTAGATTGTCCTGTAAATATAACAAATTATTTACTACAATTGATGTTGTTTTGGTAATGTCTGTTTATAATGATGACAAGTATGAGTCACCTGTAAGGATAAATGTCAAATAATCATTGTGAGTTATGAAAACAAAGCAGTTCAGGTCTGTTTCTACTTCAACAGAAAAAATATGACAAATCTTCTCCATGGACTGACAGAACCCATTAAGCTTTGCTGGTAAAACTCTGACTCCCAGTTGAAATCTTAACTAATTAATCTCAAAAACATGTATCCCACTTCAAGTATCATTAGACAGATGATAATTCCAAGTTGTGTGCGTGGAGAGGGAAGATAATGGAAAACCACTGATTTATCTTACTGACATTACTGCCCACAATCACTGTAAAAGCACAATCTTTGTTGCTTTTGGAGTCTCATCATATATCAGACCCAAATTCCCTGCTCACCTCGGACATTACATATAAACAAGATACCACAATGACGTAACAAATGCCTTGTTTTTAAACAATCAAATGCCTGTTATTTCCTATAATTTGGCAAGTTCTGGAGTGTAAAATCAAACTTTTTAGTTCATCTGGCCCTTGTGTGGCCTGTGGTTGCCTGTACCTTGGAGTTGACGCTCAGTCTATCCGAGGACACCTCTCCGGTCTCGCTCCGGTCCGAGATCGACCCCCTCGGCGTGCCGTTGCTCCGTGCATCCGCGTGGTCGGAGTCGCTGTCTCCGGGGAAGGGAATCCCCTCTGTGACGAACTCTTTTCGGCACTGCAAGTTGTGTTTCTTCAGCAGCTCTGCAGTCTCGGCGTCCACCACAATGAGCTCCAAAGCCCCCTCGGTGGCTCGTATCCGGTTCACCACCTGCTGATGGCTCTCCCCCTCGACGTGGTCCCCGTTAACGAACACCAGTCGGTCACCCGCGAGTAGCCCGCTCACTGAGGCGGGGGTGTCGGGCTCCACGAGCCGGATAAACTGCCCGGTCTTGGCCTTTTCTCCGTGAAGATGGAACCCGTAGCCGCTGGTTCCTTTCTCCAGCACGCAAAGTCTGGGTTTGAAGTTTGACATGTTATTAACTTGATTTGATTTGATTGATTTAGACCCAACTAGTAGACCGCAGAGAACAAAGTGACACTTAGTTGCGCGTAGTTTGACTTGATCGATCCGCCCGCTACTCTTTCTGCCGGCAAAGTTCCGATTCCACCCACCGTCTCTCAGATCCTCCTTATTTACAACAAGTATGTTTCCTTTCCCAAGTCTCCACTCTGCCGTCCCGTTCACTGAGTCAAGTTCACAGAATTACAACATTAACGCCTGTCACTGGACTTTCAAAATAAAACTTTTAACATAGCGGACCATTTACATAAAGTTAACAAAATGACCTAATTTAAGCTTAAACAACAACTTATACTAATAGCTATGGTTGTGCGCCAAATATTTATATTTTTTTAAATAGAAACACCTTGACTCAATGGAAAATCTATTTAAAAATAGTATTGAAGTATTTACTTCAAGTGGGTTTAAGTTTGTTTTTAATTGTTTGAGATTTTCAACACATTTTCTCAATTTCCTCAATATGTCATGTGTTTTAAGCTGATTCATTTATGCTCCTAATATGTTGAGGGTGATGATTAGTTGGTTTTAATCTACTTGACATTTGAACGATCACTTTTAAATAAGTAATCAGAGGCTCCACCAGCCCATACATGCAGCTATTTAGATCCATCACACAGGGACAGATAGCAGAGGACTGAGACAGAGATGTAACCTCGCTATAAGTTGCGAGGCTTTTTTTATTATTATTCTGAATATCGGTATAGAATGTAATTATTATTTTTTTCTTTGACACACAGTGCATGGAAGAGTGCGTTGATTTCTTCTTCAAAGAAATATAGTTATTATTAATGCTTCTCCAACTTCATCAAAGGAGAGATCGTTGCTGAAAGAAATGCAAAATATGTTAACCACACGAATCAAGCTTAAAGTTAAAATAAGTTTGAATGGAACTAGAGCCTCACAAAAGTTAATCACTTTTATTTTGAAATATCAATATGCAAGCCGGAACTTTTCATCAACCTCCTGACATCAAGAGTATGTGCTTCATAGTTTCTATTGTAGTCTACTGAGTTTTTTAATCAATCATTTATAAATTGTTAATCCACACACGCAAACACGCACGCGCACGCGCGCGCACACACGCACGCACACACGCACGCACACACGCAGTGCCAGGGTGTAGTGCCATCACACACTTTGCAACTACCATAGCAGTGACATCACACACTCACTCAGCTGCCTTCTGGGTGCAGGCACAGGGCCCTGAGGTGCAGAGGGGCTGGCTTTGGCAAAGGTCTGCTTCCTGCAGCTATAGCAGCCCTAAACAGTCTAACCCACTGAGGGAATTGTTCTCATCTTTGTTTTGCCTGGTGTGTGTCATTGTGTTGTTTTTATGTAATAATAATGCATCATGATCTGCATCAAAATACAGACTGATAATGGCAAGAAATTGTTTCAAATAAATCCCTGGATCTGCAGATGAAACAAAATCCATGCATCCAGAACTCATAACTTGTTCCTTGGATAAACAAATATTTGAAACAAAATTTTAAAAAGAAATCTGGTAAATCTTTTATATATACCTCTGTAACAGAAACAAACATGGCATTTGGACCTGAGAGCAATAGGATGGGGATTGTGGGCTTCATTCATAAGGCATAAAGAGACAGCTGTCCCATTAGCACTATGGGTAATGTAGGAAATATGAGATTTATGGGATAATGAGTGAGGAAGTAACACTGGATTTTGTTTCCGCAATCACAGCACCCCTGCTCTTACCGCCTGCGTCACTCCTTCCAGCATCCAGCATATAGGGAGGAATATGAGGGGGAGGGGAAGAAAGAGAGAGGAAGGGGAGGGGGGAGAGAGAGAGAGAGGGAGCTGTGTATCTCTCCCGCATCAGCGTTAACATCACTACCACGCCATCTTTCATCACAGGAAAATAACAAGGAAAATGGAATCCATCGCACAACAAAGATGAAGAAGAGCATAATCAGTGGTACCTAACACAATCTATCCTTGTGTTTACACGGATGTGGTGGAGACAGCTTGACTCTCCATCCGACGAAGACACCTAGGAATGCACAGAGGAGGATGACCTGACGACAGAGGACAATTTTTTGTCAACATGGGCAACCAAGAAGCAAAGCAAAGGAAAGCTGCTGCAACATCGGATAATGGAAGCTACCCTTCGCTGGATGAAGGCTCTAGAGACGGAGGATGGGACACGGCAAAAAAGGGAGGCAAGAAATTGCAGGGCAAGCATGGCTGTAAAGGGGCAGCCAGCAGCGGAGGAGGAGGGACACATAATATAGGAACAAGCAAGAAGAAAAACAAACATGAGTCCAAGTCATCTGTCTTCTCCATCCGGAAGAGAAAGACCAACCTGAAAGGAAAAGGGGAACTATGCTCCTCGATAACGAGCTCAAAGGAAGATGTTTTGGTATCTCAGCACGATGAGCTAGAGGGCAGGAAAACACCTGGTCTGTATGCTGATGAGTTGGTCCATTCAGACACAGAGGTGGCCATACGTGAGAAGAAACAAATCTGCACTGAAGAGAAAAAGAATCAAGGAGGAGAGAAGAAGCAGGAGGTAGCAATAACAGAAGGGAACTCTCCTGTCAAGGATGCAGGGCAGAAGGGAGGGAGTTCGGGGTCAGACACTGATATATACAGCTTTCACTCTGCAACCGACCATGAGGACTTGCTAGCTGATATCCAACTCACTATAAGGCTCCAGCACCAACAGCAACAGGGGTGCGTTAAGTCAATCTCAGAAGCACAGAAGGAGGATGGAGTAGATGCTGCTGTGCCGGGATGGGGACAAAGAGGAGGATGGGAGGGAGGGGAGCAGATTCGTCCCCTGGAAGTGTCCTCAGAATTAGAACTAGGATCGGATGCGCTGTCATTCCTAGAGGCAAGAACCGCGGCGTCTTGTTCAGTCAGACACACAGACCAGCCTTCAATATTACATCTCCCCGTCCAAACGTCAATAAAGGAAAAGCGAGAGGAGGATCGTTGTCCGGAGCTAAATGTAGAGGAGCAAACGGAGAGGGAGAAAGAGGAGTCTCTTTGTGTTGCCACAGAGACAAAAGACCAGCGTGATTGGGTGCAGCAGCCATCTCCCACAGCCGTCACCATGGTTACCAATGGGGGGGCAGCAGTCAGCCCAATTGCCGTGGCAGCCACTGGTAGCAGCTTCCCGGCATCATTTGACAGCGTCTGGAAAACCCCAGAAGAGGAAGAGGGAGAGGAATGTGAATCAGGTTTGGATGTGGATATCAGCTATCCATCTGCAGGCAGTCACAGCAAAGGTTCAAAGAGTCCTGACCCTCAAACGGACCCCATGCGCTCAGAGTCCATGTTTGAAGAAGGTAAGGGTCCGTTGCAACCAAATGGCAGAGGGACCGCTGCAGAGTCCTGTGAGGACTGCCCCAGTACTAGGTCTCAAGTCAATCACTTTGCTGTTACTAACACCAGTTCCTCCCTCAACCCTATGTCGACCTCACATCTCCTAAGGTCTGCCAACTCCACTTCTCCTGTAGTAAAGTCACATCCTCCTATCTTTCCCTCCTACATCAAGACCACCACCAGACAGCTCAGCTCCCCTGGACACTCCCCAACCCTGTCCCCCTCCCATAGCCCCAAGCTCCAGCACAGAGCTCAACAACACCTCCACAGGTACCTACAGCATGCTGAATACCATGTTTAACAAGTTTAATCTTATTTGACGTTGTGCTAACATGGCTTACCCTAGGACTGATAAACTCATCAAGAAAAGTTATAGTCTCAATCAAACTCACTCAATCACTCACACAAAAGCATACAAATATGTTTACTTATATAATCACAGCAAGACAATAAGACACCTACAACAAGGAGGTCCTGTTTCAAAATCTGAACATGTGCAGTTTGTATGTCCTCCCCATTTTGATGTTTTATATCAATTTCTATTGTAAATCAAATCACAACAAATGAAAAATACATATGTTCACAGGTTTATGGTTGAGTGCCAAGAAGTCCATAGACAGAGGTCTCAAATCTCCATGAAGCCTCTGAGTCGCTCTGCTGACTGGACAGAGGAGGTGGACAGGAAGCTGAGGAGCAGAGATGAATATGAAGAAGGTTTGGAGAGTTCAGGGGAATACCTGGTGGGCTCCAAAGGAGGAGGCAGCCAGCCCATCTATGCTCCCAGAAGATCCTCAGTTGGCTTCCAGGATGTGTTTGCGGGTAAGTAGAGAGCAGCAAGTCTTTATTGATCCCATCATGGTCATGCATGTGTGCATGTACCATGTACCAGAAAATGAGAAAAAAACATTTTAAGTTCTTATTTCAAGTTAAAAGTCAATCTTAAATCTATGTGCTGCCTGAGTTGCATGAGCTGCATGAGTTTATTCCCACCAACTTTTGTTCCACATGGTCATGCAGCTGCATCATAGTGCATCGGGTTTCAATTAGGATTTAGTTGTGATCAAATATGATTTGTTCAGAGAAAATTGGCACAGTGTCCATAATAGGTTATCTATTACTTTACAAGCAATGGAATCCACTTAACTGGATAACAAAATTTAACAAGAAACACAACTCCACACTATTTAACTGCTCTCTATGTGGAGTCCCTGTTGCCTCTGTAAAGTAATTCATTGCCGTTTTCTCACACGAGTCAGCACCTGTGACGTCACCGCACATCCAATGTCACTATTACGAGCCACCACTGTAGACTTTGGACTGTTATATTGAGGGTAAAGAGGCTGAGAGTTGTCATTGTCAGGAGTATGTACTGCTGGCTGAACAGTAATATCTTAGGGTGGAGCTCAAGTCTGATTTATTGATGTCATGAAGCTGACTCACTTCTGATCCCACTCTGTTGCGGGGGAAGATATTTAGGTTACCCTTGACCCTGTACCCAATACGCACGCACGCATTGCAAGCATTTGCCTTTATGATAGTGTCCCTTTATGGGTTGACATTCCTCATCTTTTGTGTTTGGATAGATCTGCCCCTGTTATACGTAAACTGGCTGTATCTCTTTTCAAAACTGGATGGCATCTGCAACACAAATCTAAGTTTAAAGCTGAAAGTGCGTTTAAATGTATTCTGGCACGCCCCTGTGGTAGAAATGGCTCATTGTTTTTAATGTGACCACATTTTCACGTGCAACACCCACCCTGCAAATCTCACTTCATAATGTGTAATGGTTTAGTCGCAGAGCCAATGTTGAGTTACAGCGCCTCCTAGAGAAAGATATACACCGTATTTGGAACAGGAATTGGGGGGAATCGGGTATCTAGCACAAAAATAGATACATCTGTCTCTGATTCAGATATCCAAGGCCTCACATTTAGCAAATTCTATAAGCAAAAACAAGGGAATTCAATTTTGCTTCATTGTAGTGCCCCCTTATTGTTGTCATAGTGACGGTGGCTGTGCTGTTGCAAGGATGTGTGGTGCGACATAATTTTCAATAAATGTTTGCGCAAAACGATACTTGTTTGTGTATGGGTGTTCTGTGTGCACGCTTGACCAGCTTGTGCTGCTGTTGGCATAAAATGGCAGCAAGAACACAAACACAGAAATATGTAAGCGTTGTAAAGTTGGAGAGGAGGAATTCTTTCTTTATAAAATGTAATAGCCAAATTATTGTATGGCTTATCTTCCTCAGAGAACATTCCATTAGCAACCATAATAATCCCTTCACATTATAATCCCATGGTAATAACTAATGCTTATTCTGTTGTGGCCTTCTGTCGACCAGGTAGAACACTCCTGGAAAAGCTTTTCCTCCAGCAGCATCACGAGGAGCCTCAAGAGGCTGAGAGGCTTTGTTCCAGGATCTTGGCGATGGGACTCCTGTTGCCTTTCGCTGACTGCTTCAGAGAGCAGATAGGAGGCAGCCCTGTTCATGTGTCTTCTACAGCCCCTGCCAAGTTTGATGTATGTAGTCATCAGAATAATTTTCATGTATTTCTAATGATTAAACATTGATTAGAGTTGGATTAAAAGAATTATACTTGTGTTTTTTGTTCACAGCATGACCAGCTGTATACATGGACAGCAGTTAACCAACCGTTGCACTCCTTGGATCTCTCCGATGGGAAACAATTAGGTCCAATAAAGGACTCCTGGCCTCCAGACAGACCTGGCCTGGACAACAGGGCTGAAATGAGAGCAACAGATGCTGGTAAGATGCAGACAGCAGCAGCAGCAGCAGAACTTCACCTGCATATGGTCTGCCTGAAGTGGATGAACTCATAATCAGCTGACATGTCTACTCTCTTGTTTGTCTAGAAAATCATTCAGCCATCTCCGGTTCAAAGATACCACAGAAGAGGATCCAACAGTTTCAGGTCAGTCTTTGTATAACTTTGAGAAGATTTGTGGTGCCTTTCCTCCACAATTAAAATCACATTTATTTGATCACATTTGTTCTCTAATTTGCAGGATGACTGTGTACTGAAGACGGTAAAACTCAAGGAAAAACACATCAATGTCATCCAACAACTAGAACAAACTATTGAGCAACTGAAGACTAAGATAGCTGAACTGGAGCAACTGCCTCCTCTACTGGACAGGGAGAGTATGAAGGCCACAACAACCACCACAGACAGGGAATGTGGAGGAGAGGAAGGCTTTTTGAAGGATGTGTGTGATGCCAATCTACAGACAGAAGCAGCAGCTCTGAGTCTAGACTGTCTTGAGGCCAAGTCGGTCCAGACCTCACCCATGGAAGACATAAGTATTAGATTCAAAGAAGAAGCTTGTAGTGATCCCCCTGTGCAGAATGGTTTCACAGAGCCTAAAGCCATGCAGTCCACCGTCCACTGTTCATGTCAACATCAGCAGCAGCAGCAACCCCCTCCCCCACCACCTCCTCCCCCTCCCCTGCCAGGAGAAGGAGAATTGCCTTTGCCTTTTAAAGGAGAGGCAGAAGGAACTCCACCATTAACAGGAAATTCAATGTCAGCTCTGCCACCACCTCCACCTCCACTGCCACCACCTGGACTGGCACCACCACCACCACCACCACCTCCTCCTCCTCCTCCCCCTCTTTTTCCCTTTCAAGGAATTGGAGGCCCTCCTCCTCCACCCCCTCCTGCTCCTCCTCCTCCTCCTCCTCTTCCACCTGCTGCTCCTGGCTGTGGTCCTCCGCCTCCTCCTCCCCCTCCTCCCCTTCCACCTGCTGCTCCTGGCTGTGGTCCTCCGCCTCCTCCTCCTCTTCCACTTGCTGCTCCTGGCTGTGGTCCTCCGCCTCCTCCTCCTCTTCCACCTGCTGCTCCTGGCTGTGGTCCTCCGCCTCCTCCTCCTCCACCAATGGGGATCTGTAGTGTTCTTCCTCCTCTAGGGACTTCCATACCTCCTCCGCTACCATTTGGGTTGTATACTCTGGGTCTGGCTCAGGAGAAACCCCCCAGAAAGGCTGTTGTGGAACCACCGAGACCAATGAAGCCTCTGTACTGGACCAGGATTCAGTTGCAGACCAAAAAGTAAAGATGGTATCCCTGTGCATCAGAATTGAAGCACTCTAAGATCTGCAGATTGGATTTTAAAATTCCTATCCGTGTTTTGTGTTTCTCAGGGAGGTTTCTTCATCATTGGTGTGGGAGACAATAGAGGAACCCGATGTGGACTTTGATGAGTTTGTAGAGTTGTTCTCTAAAACAGCAGTGAAGGTGAAGAAGCAGCCTCTCTCTGACACGATTACCAAGTCCAAGGCCAAACAGGTCAGTTTGAATTACCACATTATGTATTATGTCAAATTTTTACAAAAACATGATAAATGGACAGGAGAGGTGCAGCCACATTGGAGTTCCATAAGAAAATGAAACAGCACAAGCCAAGCTGCTGGTCTTGGTGAAAATTGAGGCTTTGTCTATGCAATGAGAATACCACTTCTGTGTGTTTCAGGTTATGAAGCTCCTTAACAACAAACGATCCCAAGCTGTGGGTATCCTCATGTCATCCTTGCACCTTGATATGAAAGATATTCAGCACGGTCAGTCATTTAGTTGCACAATTCTATTCTCTCAAAGAGAAAAAATATGTTTAAATCTTTGGTTTTCTTGCAATGTTTTGCACGTTTCATTTTGTGTTCCATCATTTTGTGTATGATAACATTTTTATTCCTAAATTGTGTGATTGCTGATAGCATTAATCATCAGGGTCCTTTCTCTCTAGCCATTCTCAACTTGGACAATACAGTCGTAGATCTTGAGACTCTGCAGGCCCTGTATGAAAATGTAAGTTTGTTTTATTACCATAGAAAGATATGAACCATAGTCATATATTTCAGAAAATGTGTTTGAGATGAAGAAGAACAAGAAGATGATGATTCAATACATTTTCTTAATATTGTTTCCAAGTATTGCCCACTAAGAGTGTTTGGAACGCACTTCTTTCTCAGAAAACATTCTTGGAGGAGCCGTTATTCCTTTACCATCTTTACCAAGCTACTGTTTTTGTTTTCTCCCCCTCAGAGGGCACAACAGGACGAGATGGATAAGATTGAAAAACACATCAAGTCCTCTAAAGAAAAGGAGAACTCCAGACCTCTGGACAAACCTGAGCAGTGAGTTGGTTTGACTCCTCTAAAAATCTGACATTGTTACTGTTTATTAGTGAGAGTTGTGTGTCATTCTCTCAAGTGTCAAGTTGTAAAAGACCCATCCATTTTTCCTGTATTGTAGGTTTCTTCACCAGCTATCCCTGATCCCCAACTTCTCCGGGAGAGTCTTCTGTATCCTCTTCCAATCTAGCTTTTCGGAGTGCATGTCATCCATACTGAGGAAACTGGACACACTGCACAGTGTATGCAAGGTGAGTACATCTACCAGTGTTCATAGTGAACACACCGTTGAGAGTAATGATTCTTAACAAGGGCTCTACTGTCCCCCAGTGGCTAACGTTGGAGGTGATGGAAGTGTTGCAGCGGAAAGGGTGGAGACCAGGTGCAGTGTGTGTTGACCAGTGTCATGCCTGTAAATGCCAAGCTGCTGTGCCTAAGAATAATGGAAAAGTGCTGCCAATGCATTATGGCATTATGGGCCAACTTAGGGCACATGTTTTTTCTCACAGGAGGCCATGAAATTGCCTGCACTAACATCACTCTGTTCATCCATGAAGAAGTTAGGAGCAAATAGGCACAGAACTATTGTATCTACATATTCAAGCCTCTCAACCACTTCTTAATGTTAGCAAGCATTTACTACTGCAATTATTTCCTAAATCGAATTGAATGAAATCAACTTAGTTGTGCACATAGTTCAGATTTGCCTGTGGGCATCCATCCAATCCGGGTCTTACTTATAAGATCATGCACGTTATTTGAGAATAATAGCCACATGTTATAAATGTTAATCTCATTAAAATCATTAAATTATGGCATAATAAAAAACTACTTTCAATCTGAGTTAGGGGCATGCATCCAAAAATCCCTGTGTGCAGCCAAACCTGTTGGGATTACAAGGATAACTCAACCCTGCAACAAAACAATGGCGTAAATGATGATGAGTGTTGAAAAGCTACAGGTGACCGCCAACCGCATGACTGATTTTTACCTCATTGAACCTTTTTTGTCTCCAGTGAAGAGTGTTTCCCACCCTCACTCATTCACACACAGCTCTATGTCTTCTACAGGTGCTGCAGGCTGATGGAACAGTGAAGCAGGTTCTAGGTTTGGTTCTAGCCTTTGGTAACTACATGAACGGTGGTAATCGAACCAGAGGTCAAGCTGATGGCTTCACCCTCGACATCCTACCTAAACTCAAAGACGTCAAAAGCAGCGTGAGTAAAGACGATTGACATTGTATTGAAATAAATTCAAATGTGTTCTTTAAAGGTTCCATATTATACTAATCGGGCATTGTGAGGAGCTGCAGTGTTCAATTTTGACTTGATGTTGTGCTTTGCTCCTCCATGGCACAAAAGGAATGAATGACTTATCCCTTCCTCCTTTGTCTTTTGTACTTGCAGGACAGCACAAGAAGTCTCCTGTCCTACATTGTTGCATACTACCTTAGACACTTTGATGAGGTGAGCTCCTGTTCTCTGTTCTGTGTGTGTCTGCGTTATGGAGAGCAGCAGTATTATGACACTAATACTACTATTTAGGACATTTGTGGCTGATAACAAGTTAATGTCATCATATTGATTCATGTGTGTCTACGTATACCTGTCTGTCACAAGGATGCTGGGAAGGAGACGTGTGTGTATCCTCTCCCCGAACCCCATGACTTGTTCCATTCTTCACTGATGAAATTTGAAGACTTTCAGAAAGATCTGGTTCGACTGAGGAAGGACCTAAGAGGTAGCACACACACACACACACACGCACGCACGCACGCACGCACGCACGCACGCACGCACGCACGCACACACACACACACACACACACACACACACACACACACACACACACACACACACACACACACACACACACACACACACACACGCACACACACACACCCAAACAAATCTGCCTTGTTGTGGGATCTCTGTCACTAGTTTTTAGGTGTAAATATAATGCATTGTTTCTACTATTTTGTCAGTGTGTACATCAGAAGTAGAAAAAGTCTGCAAGGATTCAGATGAAGAAAACCTGCAACCTTTCAAAGACATCATGGAGGAGTTTCTCACAAAAGGTAACTTACAATAACAGAAACACACGACATTCTATGAAAACATGTCTGAAATACAGTGATCAATGAAGCAAACTTGAACATTATAGAAGTTGTTGTCGCTGTCTTATCTTTATTTTGACCTTTGTGTTGTTCTTATTTTCATAGCTAAAAGTGAACTGGAAACACTAGAAACTCAACTCAGCAGCACTCACAAAATGTAAGAACAACCTACCTTCTTTGTCAAACTTTCTTCTCTACTTTTCGGATATTTACGATAACCAACAATATATTTGGTTGGTGGTTAAAGAGGAGGAGGGCACGTGACTCTCGTATTTTGACTTCTGATTCTGTTTGGTTGCTGTAACCGTGGTTGAAAGACCAGTTAGATGATTTGCTTATATCCTTCTGCATTGCCGAAAAGCATTTTCCATAACAGAAGCACTGCCATCACAGTAAAGCCACTTTGGGAGTCAATATTGATTGGAGCATCAAATGTGGTTCTCCAGAATATTTACAAAGAAAGTCAAACACATGGCATCTCCTCCTCCAATCTATCTACCAGTCTGTCTCTGCCAGTCTTATGAGGTGTTTGTGAGCTCATCATCCAGTAGTGTTTTTATGTCTACATATGGGGAGTGAAATGAAAAAGAATGTGAATTAAAATTTAATTTGATTGTGATTTGACAGATTCCTAGAACTGACAGTGTTCTTCTCAGTGAAGGCCAAGGCAGGAGAGAAGGAGGTTTCCCCCAACACATTCTTCTCTGTCTGGCATGAGTTTTCCTCTGACTTCAAGGATCATTGGAAGAAGGAGAACAAGGTCTTTCTCAAGGAGAGGTAAATGAAATGAACACTGTTTAACACATGACCTGGATGACTGAGAACTTTCACAGGTACTGTTGGGTTGCTTTCCTTTTCCTCCTACATTAAATAAGGCATGTTGAACACAACACAAAACACAGTGCACACACATAAGTTGATTAAATTAGCCATCATCATCACAACAACACAACTTTTCCTCAGTTGGCTTAAAGACTGAGAAGGTGACTTTAATCATCTTTGTGCAATCTGTGTTGTTCAGGTTAAAAGCAGCAGAAGAGTGTTTCCGCCAAGCCAAAGAGAAGGCTTCCTACAGCGTCAAACCCAAACATGCCTCGGGAATTGTAAGTTCAACTTTGACACTTGTTTTAATTTTAAAGATGAACTAAATGTTTTTGGAGGGTAATGTAGTACCACCTGAATATGAACATTATGAAGAAGACAGGATGCAGCAGAAGACTGAACGGAGATATGAATATCTCTTATTAAGTGTATCATATGTTGAATGAATGTCTTTCATATATTGTTTTAGTCGCAGCATTTTGCAACCGAAATACAGTTAAGTTGTAACCATTACAAAATCCTCAAAATTTTACTATACTGTGTCTTCTATCAAAATGCACCAAGTGACTTCACAGTTCAAAAAAGTTGAACAGGTTTGTCAAGTCAGCTTCATCTGGCTGACAAGGACAATAGCACCTTAGTCAGCAAAAGAAATAAGTAAATAGTATTTTTATGATTATGTCATCCTTGACTCCCTGACTCCATCATACAACTACACACAGGTTTGGGTTAATGCATAATGTGTTGGATTACAGAATATGAGGGGAGGGAGGTGAAATAGCTCCAACTGGTCAAGCCCCGGAACATTGTCAGGAAGAAGCTCATGACCCTGTACAGACTAGAATAGCATTGGAGAGGTAGAGAGAGTGCTGCAGGGAAGTGAGTCACTGAGAAGCCAGTCAAGACTCTTTGATTGTAGTCTTAGCCAACTGTTGTCCTGACAACGTGGGCTCAGAGCCTTGCTTTACCAGCATGTAAAGTCATGATTGGCTGACACGTTCAAAGCCTGGATTTAGCAGCACAGTGCCTTGCCCTAAATAGTGTGGCCTGTTAAGGTACCTACAACAACAGTTGAGGCCTTGGGGAATAGGATTATTAGCTACCTGTGACTGGGCCTATGTGCAGTTCAGCTTTATACAGGAGGGGAAGTGTTCATGTAGAAAGGAAACACCTCTTTTGTTGTCAATTGCCAGTGAGTTGATGTTAATGTTTCATTTAGGGAAACTCATTTTTGTGCTCTAGTTGTTAAATGGATCTGATAATCTTAACCTTTGTAATGTTTCTGTTCTTCAGAAAGCCAAGCTCGGTATGAAGATTTGAGGGTTTTTCTTCCTCTCGGCACAGATGACAGGAGAGAAAAAGAATGGACATGGGCAAATTTGAATTGCATGGATTGTTTGTGCATCTGAACCTAATGTGGACAGAACTCATGAAAGAAAATCCACAGTTTCATTTTTTTCGTTTTTTAATGTTTCAATGTTTTAAAGTGTGCCCTCACTTTACATTAGACCGCTGTTGCGCTGTCTATCATGTAAACCCAACAAGATCAAAGGATAGTAATGCAGGGCTCTCATGCCCAAACTCAGCTGTGCACTTGATTCGTGATGCTGTCAAACCTCAAGATATTGTAAAAATGTGATTCAGCTGACCGTAAGCCTCGGGTACACCACATGTGGCATTATGTTTTATAACAGGTGTTTCAAATTAATTCAATCAAATATTTGGTTTGAGCGTGTTCAAAACAAATACCCGCATCAGTCTAGATGACAACAATAATTCAGCATGACAAGGAGTCACCAAACAATTTCTCCACAGCTGAAACAGTGTAGAGTCCGCTCAGTAAAGTATAGTATAAATAAGAGTTCTACATGGATGATAAACTAATGGATTAAACTAATGGATGGGGTGTAATATAATTCAAACTAAGAGCACTTAGTTTCACCTCAGTCACTGAAATACTAAAGTATGCAGTAGAAGATATTTTGCGGCATAATCGCCAAAAATTGCAAATGTTCATAACCAACAATTTGTAGCTACACTACATGTGTTGTTTGATACCAACTCACAGAAATATAACACAAAGTCATACAGTGTCCATCAGCTGGAGCATAAATATAATAGTTGTGCCACATGTTCTTCTATATTTGTGAAATGGATTTAAGTTTTACAGCAAAAGGGGTCAAAGTAAAAAAAGCCTACAACAGTATAAAAATAGCAATAAAATGTTATTTCTGCATGACTCTACACTCCACAAACAGGTCTTATTCATAAGGTGTCCTACAGGAACACCTTGTTCCTTGTTTCATCCTTTTCCAGTGTTCTGAGGCTGCAAGACAAAACGTTCTGACAAACGTGTCATGTTCTTCTGCAGTAGCCCCGATGGCTCTGTGCAGGTACAAATAGACACAAACATCTTAAGTTATTTGCCTTATTTTTCTACACAACATACATTCAATGTAACTGTAACAGTATATGAGCATGTTGGTTCTGAAACAAGCATAAGAATCATTTTGCATGTTTTAGCTCATTTACTACAAATCTCACACTGTTCTTTTTTTTTTAAAACCATGCTGTTGTTTTACATTTCTGAATGTATTTTGTATCTTTCTGGCGACTTTCCTTTCCATGCTTTGAATCATTTCTCTGTTCAAGTGCAAAATGTATTTTAACTCATTCTCATGTTGAATTACACAATATGGGAGGTGGGCATAGGGCAATTATTGATCTTATCTGCTGGAGCTGCTGTGAGGAGTCTTTCTATGTAAGGGGAGGGAGAGATTTAGGATTAAGGCAATCAATACATTTTCAATTCATCACGATTAGATTAAACATCACAGATTTTAACCAGCATAAATCGATGGAGTCAATGTACAGAAATTATGTGATTATTGGTCAATTTAGTCAAGCGTGTAAACATTCTAATCAGAATAAAGGCCACAGTGACCTCTGACATCCCCCGTCCTACTTCAGTTTGAAAAGAAATGTGTTGATGCCTTTTCCCAATGCCCACCCTGTGTGTGTGCACGTGTGTGTACATGTGTGTGTGCGTTTCGGTAGGTGTCTTTCTTTTGGTAATCTCAATGCAATTAATTAGACTGGGTGCCTTGCAGAGTGGAGGTATCAGACAGACACAGACCACCAGGGTTTGGCCAGTGAGAAGGGGGTTCCACCTCCTTCCAACTCCTCCTCACGTGGCAAACTCCCCCTCTGTAGTAGATATATTCGTTCCATCAATATTGTACTTGTTGCTCACATTTTGAACTTGAACTTGAGAGGTTCAATCAAGGTTTAACAACTTCCATAGATGATAGGATTGTGGTTTAAACAACTTCAGTACATTCTGTAATGTATGAGGAAAAAAATTAAATGTCTACTTGAAAAAGACCTTTAAAAAGTAACACAATGTTTACAATACAGAATTTGTAGCTCTAGCTATAACATGCAAAAACACTGTTATGATCCTTTAAAATTGCAATCAGTAAAATAAGGCTCACTTTAATAGTTATATTATGCATGTCTGCTGCATTTTTTTTGTAATCAGTCCAAAGGGCTGTTAGATTCATTTTGTGTATTTTTTGTCCTCATTCCTTCCTTTTTTCTTTTATGTCAAAACTGAGCCAAGACTAATTTAATCATACACACATACTGAAACACTCAAATATGGAGAAGATTCCCAGGATGATGGAGCTACGGCAACCATATCAATATGGACATAAACACATGGAGGGGAAAATGACCTCTTCTGTAGTTTCTTTCACCAGCTTCACACCTGGGTAATGCAACTATGTACAACTAAAGCTGACAACGTAAATGTGTCGATGTTTACTTTACAAATTACATATTTTTAAAGCTGAAATTTTTGGCAGATTGTGGAATTTTGTATTGATTTTTTAAGTGATGTAGCAATAGCAGTCATCAGCAGTTTTAAATGTGAAATGTAAAAAGGATTATTTCAGATTCTAATTTCTGAAAGTGAATTCTAAAGACAATGTGATATTTAATTGTTTTCCAGCATCCCCACGGAGCATGTGATCAAACCCACACTGGCGGTGTCATTGTTAGCAGCGTTATTGATTGCAATTTTAAAATTATATATTGAAAAGTACATGTGAGCTTTCTTTGAAACAGTACAGTGTGTGACTTGGCTGTGGTCACTTTCATTCTCTGAGCTCTGTCTACATGGACTTTCACATGTGACTACAAATGTTTCGGATACTAGATTTGTCCAGATTTAGCATCTCAGCAGAAACGGAACTAAATCTAAGTTTATTTATACAGGAACAGTACATGTGTGCTTTTCATGCTGGTTTAATGATACATCACACCCGCAGCATTGTCGGACGCGTCTCTCTCTCTGTGTGTGGATGTGTGTGTGTGTGTGTGTGTGTGTGTGTGTGTGGATGTGTGTGTGTGTGTGTGTGTGTGTGTGTGTGTGTGTTGTCATCATTTGGTTGGTGGTTGAGAGGTTTGTGCACAAATTGTAATATTGAATTGCGGCCACTGAATCTTGTAATGACATTATGTGTGTGAGTAAGTAAGTAATGTAAGTAGGTAAGTAATAAATTGCCTAAAGCATCACTTGGAGAAATCTTTGGTCTTTATTTCATTATTGCCTCATTGTGTTTGTTATGGTGGAAAATACAGCATTATATAACTACGACTCAGGCCTCTGCTGATCTGCACGTAGTCTTGTTGCTAAAAATATTAGAGGCTAATTCTGCTGAGCCAAAAATGTAAACAGCTGGACTTTAATGGGAGAGGAGTTGCTACTGTTGCTCTTGTGCTTGTTGTCAAAATACTTGGTTCTGATTCATTGCACTAAACTCACCATAATAGGAATGGATCGATGCTGGGAAGACAGGTAAGACATTGGGGCAGTCCCACTCATAGCACACGTAAACAACACACACGCGTATAAAAAGAAGTGATGATGCCAGTGGGTGTCATGAACTCCACTTGTGTGACAGTATTATTTTGTTGTTATAAATGCGGCTCTTAAATGCTATAATGACATACACTTTCTGTTTCAACTGTGTGGCGGAATTAGAGAGCCGTGTCAGTCACAGACTCCTGGCAGCAACAGGCTAAAGTTACCCCCACCACTGTGGACTAGAGTGAATAGTGGATTGGAGACCCCTGGAATAAACTTAGCCCTGTAAATTGGTGGCTGTTGTGCTCTGGTGATGAGCAACAGGGTCATGGTAACATGCCATTGCTCATTTGTTTGGGGTGACTAAAGCGTTCATACAGTCCACGAGGCATCTGAAGCCTTCTACTCTTTGCACAAAGCATATAAAAGTTTAACAGCCTTGATTTGGCCAGGAGGTAATGTAATAAAGAGCAATGTTTATTCTTGTAGTTTGTTTCATTCTCTTCCTTCTTTATGTGTCTGACTATATATTAATTGTTATCATTATTTTATTTTCTGCATGCTCCTTGTTATGCCACCTGATGCCGTCTTGCACAGCAATGTAAGGTGGGATATCACACTAATAAACCCACAGGTCAAACAAATTCATGTTACGGTTCATGTTAGGAATTTGTATTTGTATAATTAAACAAATGTCACAACAACAAATGTGAAATTATTTACATTAGGGGTGCAAGAGGTCATCAGGACAAGCAGTGTTTGTTTTTTTCCAACTCTTTGCTGTGCTGAAAGACTATAGCTCTCATCTAGCTGAGGGGCAATGGGAAGTAACTATGTTTAACACATTCTGTTCATCCTTAAAAAAAAACCCCAGTACTCTGAGTTTGTGGAGTGTGTGTGGCTTAGTCAACTAAGTCCGAAGTCTGAACCTGGTTCACTCAATACAGCAGCTCAAATGAGCCATGATCTGACTAAGATGCTACACGGTTTTGTGTGCGCATGTGTGCGTGCTTGTGTGTGTGTGTGTGTGTGTGTGCGTGTGCGTGCGTGTGCGTGCGTGAGTGCGTGTGTGCGTGCCTGTGTGCGTATGTGCGTGTGTGTGTGTGTGCACATTCCATATTCCTTCAACCTTTGGTCTTCATTCATTCTGTTTTGCAGAGCATTTCAGTGGTGTCTCTTGTTTTCACATTGTTCACAAGCCTCTTTTATGTCTCTTTAACTGACAAAGCCTGTGCCAACAAAGTAAAGACACCTCTATTAAATGAACCCCATGCTGACAAACCTCTCTTTCGTAGTACACCAGGTGCTGATTGGACACATGAAGACCATGGTCCCAATCTGTGCCCTGAGAACCAACAACAACGCATAAGAAGTGAATAAAATCAATTGTACATATTATATTGTGTGCTGTGGCTTGTCGGCGCAGTATCCCACAGTCAATCAGGACGTTTTGACCACAGGGTAAGACAGAAAAACAGCCCCACCTACTGTGCACTGCCCTTTCATCAACCAGCCATTATTGTCATACTCCAGAAAATGGATTGAACACAATTGCCCAAGTCACTCTGTAATGCTGGTAATGCTTAAGTGTTATGGGTGTAACTGTGTTCCGAATGGCCAACTAATAAACAATAAAGTGTTAAGGAATTAGAGATATAGCCAACATTCAGCCAAACATTCATGACCTCATGTTGGCTATGTTGTTGATGTGACAGTGTCTATGCAACAGTGCTGACATGTTTAGTGTTACAATGTTGATATAAAGTGAGATTATGCAAGTGGTGTGTTGATTTGTACATCCCCGTTATTGTAGAGTGCGGTTAAGATGATTGCCGTTGATTTTTTGGAGAGAAGAACGTTGTGTTCATCGGATATTCACAATGGCGGGTTGACTCCTACATGTAACAAAGTAGGAAATGGCGCATATCCGCCATATCTGGCTGTTGCCTCTTGTGCCACATAGCAAACTGCCTCAACGTGACGCAGGGACGTTGTTGAGAAAACAGTGTCGTGGTTTAAAGCACATTGAAAAAGCACCAAATGTCTTTATTTTTGCTGCGTTTCTTTATATAAATGCCGAGCAGTAAACTAGTTCGTTGTTTAACATCCTATAAATATTCATCCGCTTCTCCATGAGTGTTCAGAAAACAGCAGTACCCGGATGGACTGTCATGGCCGCCGTCGCTGTAGTGCCACAGAAAAGAGGGAAGAAATGTTTCTGCTGTGTGTTTTCTCATGCTTACGCTTCCTCCAATAACATCAGGTGTTGACGGGACACTACGTGAACTTCCATTAAGTTTACAGTAAGAAACCATCGTTTTTTCTCAACTTTGTGTATCTTTGTGTGATTGGAGGCTTTATTTTGGTGTCAAACAACTGGTTATTAAACTCTCCAGACACTGAATTATCGCGATGTTTATCACATATTTTTCATGCATGGAGGCAGAAATTGTGTCAGCGGAGTCAAATGTAACGGCGCAAACCCCGGGGACGTTTGTTGATTTGTTTTACGGATGCAGCGTCCCATCGCCTTTCCTAAACTTAAGTGTTGGTGTGGAGCTAGTCAGTCACTCGGGAAAGTAAATATACATCGAGATGTGAAATTTAATCGTTCAGGCCAGTATTCATGTCTTCGCTTAAGATTATTGTCTGTATATTGATGAATTATAAGGTTACAGTAATTGCAGTTTTCAAATAGTGTAGTTTTTTTCCTCATTCTTGTGTGTAAGCTTGATTTATATCGTCCCATCTTACTGTAGGTGTTGTGAGGGCTTTTTGTAGGATACCTGTGGGCAGTCCAGGTGTATGCTTCATTAATTCTCACTACTATTAGTTTCTAGGTCTTATTATGTGTCCAATTTCCTTAATCAAAGATATGGAGGCTTAATTGTTGTAAAGTTGATTTGGATTGTGTGATTCATACATTTTCCCCCATGCATAAATATGTATATTTCATGGCATCATTAATATGTTGCTGCTAGTGCTCACCCAGTTTTCAGTGTAGATATAATAATTGTTTTTTATTAACCAGCTGGAGCAGTTAAGTCATAAAATCATGGCAGCCATTTTATCCAATATGGCTCCTCCCGGCTCTGGAGTTGGAACTGATGGCTGAAGGCTGTAAATGCAACTGCTGAAACTGAAGTTGATTGTTATTTAATTGTTGAAAATCTGCTCTCTTTTTCTGGCACACACACAAAAACGAGGGTTATATAGTTTAGCACAGCAGACATGGATGCCACTACACAGCTAACAATTGAGTTATACTGGTCAATAAGTGACTGTGAGCTGTTGCCATTCTTGCTGTTGGTGATCCACGTTGTCTCTAGTTGAAATGCTAGAACTTCTTGAACTTGAAGATCAGAAAGCTCAGGATTGCAGCTAAACAAGTGCAAAACATTCCTTCCTTAGTCGGCTAACACACGAGTGTGGAGCAGTGAATGAGAATATTCTGCTTGAGATATCACTACAATCCACTTGTTAATTGGCACATCCTCAGGGTATCAATAATTTTGTCCGGGCTATATTCGTTTATTATTTAAAGTAGATAAAGGCACATTGTCACTTCAATTAAATATGGAATTAATTATATACCAATTACTTTTGTCAGTTTGAACCTATTTTGGAGACCATTATTATTTTGTTGTGTCATCATTGTGGTATTTGAACAACAATACTTTTCTGTAATGATTTTTACTTTTTCTGCTATCTTCTGCCTGCCATAGATATTTGACTTGCAGTGGAATAACTAATTTATTCTTAATACTTTTTTGGCATCTAATCTTCTCACTGTGACAAACGCCGGCCCACCAACATACGGCAAAAAATTATTCCTTTTCAAAATTGCAGTATGTGTCTAAATGCGACTATGTTGCTGTAGCATATTATACCCAGACAAAAACATTGCTGGACTGCACAAATGTTTGGAATGATTTTTGACTAGTATTTAATAACTATATTTACTAAGAGTGAGGTCAAAAGCTCAAAGTAAGTGAAGCAGTAATAAGTATTTGTTTAGATCAACACAAAAACCAAGCTTTACTTAAATCTTAAACCTAAAGATTTTAACTGGGATTCTTGCAATCTTTTTGATTAAGAAATGAAAAAAAACAAGGCCTTATTAAAAGTGCCTTAATAATTTTCATTATTTTGAACAGGAATGATATTCTCTACAATTTAAAGATTTGCACAAATGCAGTTTGTGGGGGGAATATTTGAAATCTGGTAAAAAGAATGGCTGAAATCCATCTTGAGGTCTACAGAAACGGAAAATGTATTGTCAGTATATTATCTTTTTTTACCCATGACTTTTTTTGTTATTTACTAATCTTTCTCTTTCTGTGTATCTTTTTCCAACAGGTGCTGCAGCTGCACTCCAATTCCACTACTGTAGTGAAAAGATGCGTTGATCAAGTTTTTGCCCAAATCCAGGTAACCATAATTGCTTTTTAGTTATATCCTTACTTTTCAAGCAGGAGTATGGAATTACATTTTGGTCATTGTCAAAAGGATAATATAGAAAGAAAGTATGAAAATACATTGCCATCGACCATTATTTTTATTTATTGTGATAAATTGACCTATATTTAAAGAAACAATTCAGAATTTACTTCATTGCTTACATACATTTGTGATGAAATGGGGAACATGAGCTGGCTGTCAGCACCAGAATGTGTGTTTTATGTGTTCCTGAAGTGACTGCACGCCCTTGAACTTCCAATGGCCACAATGAGGTTGGGTCTGAAAAAAAGGCTTCCAGCAGTTAGTTTGAAAAAAAAAAACAACAACCTGTTACATCAGTCAAAACGTGCTGATCTTCAGTAGTGGTAGAAAACACACAGAACCAACAGCCACTTCAGCTTCTGCGATGCTCGGGACAAACCTGCCCGGGGCCCGAATTTTGCTGCCTTGGGCAGTAAAATGTTCACGACAATGTCAATGAAAAACATAAACAAAACTCTGCAGTTGTGTCCCAACCACTTTCGTCCACCTCAGTCCCATGTTTTGTTCACATGGGACTGTGCAACACTGGATTTCGGTCGAAGTTGGTTCTCGGGCAGTTCTATTCCCATCTATATGATTCCACGAACTTGGAATTGGTGAGTATTGAGACATTTTGCTCATGTGCATCTATTCTTAAATTGTGTGTATTGCTTTTTTGTACATGATCATGAAATTTACTTAATTTAATTGCTTGCCATCAGCCAGGCTGTGTTCACTGTGTTAAAAAATCACCTCGTCATGCCATTCACTACAATATTTTGCATATCAAAGTCTTCATACATCTTTGTTTCACTAACTACAGTGTGTAATGTCTTTGTTTTATGTTTTTTGACACACAGAGGCTGCACATCCCATCCAGAAAATCTAAAGGTCAGGTATCTGCTAAGAAACTTTCATTTGGACATACGTTATTTGCAAAGAACATTTTTTGTGTCGATATTTGTACTTTAATGAGAACATTTTCAATAAAAATGAACGTTCTTATATGCTGGGTGTGATTTTTGATCATTTCGTGGGCAGCTGTCATACAATATTACCTGAATGATGAATATTTCTCAATTTTATTTCCAGCAATTTGAGAGTGCAAACATACATTGAGCATGTGATTCTTTGTTTTAATGAAATACATAGAATATGTGTACAGTACATATAGATGGCAATAAAGAAAATCGCACAGAAAGAATGGCAAAGATGTCTTGAGTATCGGCTATGATACACAGCTTTATATGCACAGGTTGTATTTGTTTATTTGTTGCTTTACTGACTGTAAATGGTTCCCTCAATCTAGATTTAGACTATTCATAGTGAGTGTCGAAGACTAATTCACAAAACAATGGTGTTGTGTATAACTCCCATAAACAATTCTCGTTAACGATTCACGCTAACATTATGTTTTTACACAAAGAATATTATAAAAGTTAAATTAGTCAAAGTAGATACTGTCTGGTAGAAACGACATGAGCTTGCGTCACTTTTGCAGCCTTTCAAGTCTGTAGAAAGAAGTTGTAATTCTTCCTTTTTGGCTTGCTGTTCCTTTCCTTGTTATTCAGAAAGAGAATTACAAATTATTCTGTGTCGGTGGCTCCATCATTGCGATGTGTGACATTGGTGAACAGTGAATGATGCCTGTGACTGAGTGTGGCTTTAGGGGGGTTTTGGCTCTGATTCAATAATTCTTCAGATTAATAAATTGAACTGGTTCTTCTAAGATCACTGATAAACATTGTTTACATTACATGTCAAACATTGATTACTAACTATATATCATATACATTTGCATTCTCTGTTGGACATTTTTTTTGTAGTTTGATTGGGCTTAATCACCAATGATCTATTTATTACTCAGGTTATGATGGATAATTTTATTTGTGCAATCTAACATACAGAAACTAATTTGTGCTGTTTATCACTGTAGCAGTGATAAATGTATACTCGTCAATTTGTCACATCCATGACATTTCAGCCTGTATTGATCAATTATTTCTTCTCTTACAGATAACTGCAGAAGTCCAAATATGGAAGAGGACCTTGTGACACCTAAAGACGCTTCCTACAATGCCAACATCTCAGTGATAGAAAATGAAAAGGAAAAGGTAAAAGAATTTGTATATAAGCATTTCAAAGAGGTCACTGATGGGTCAATCTTCTGTAATACAGAAGAATCCTCCATTAAAGAACTCGGCAGCCCAATCAAGAATGAAAAAGCGACCATAAGGAAAGCCCATTGTAAAATTCAACAAGGGGCTGTTTTCTCCGGGAAGATTCTGAGTTTCGGGTGCTCAGTGTGTAGGGATGATGTCACTTACAGCCCCAACGATCTCCTTAAACATTTCAAAGCTGTCCACCAAGGAACACTTCCTACATACCCTTGTGATCTGTGTGGTTTTGTCACAAATGAGTTCCCTGCCCTCCAGCGCCATCGGATTGAGCACAGGAGTACACAGGTTACATGCGAGATCTGCAACGACAATGTTCAATACTCTCTCCTTTGGCTTACCAGACACTACATCACGTGCCACAGTCAAAATGGTCAGTTCCACTGTGAGAGATGTAAGTTTACCACTCAAGATGCTGGTACATTTGTACAACACATCCATCATCACAAGGAGACTTCCTTGAAGTGCTTTAAATGCAGACACATTAGCTTGAACCACGAGGAATACCAAAAGCATATGAAAGCTCACTCTGGAGGATTCCCCTTCACTTGCCAAATCTGTGGATTTGGTGCACTGCGGCGGGACTACCTTAAAAAACACATGATAGCAGTTCACGAGGAGACTGAGAGGAGTGAATTTAAAGCAGTAGAGGACAACAGCGCCCTAGCAGATCCATCTGAAAGCTTCAAACTTAAAAACAGCCCTTCCATTGGTGGAGAATCGCAGGAGGCTCCAAGAATGTCAAAACTGAATAGTCCTGGGAAGTTACCAAACAAAAACGGGAGGCTAAACATACTTGACATGTCGTTGGAGGAGATCCAGCAAAATATTGATGGAACTGCAGGAAAAAACGACAACAGAATTTGGAGCAAATGCTCTCTTAGTAAAGAACAGCCTGTACCGTTAATGCTGCAGGAAAACGACAACTCTTCAATCTCTAATTCTGTAGGTCACACCAATCCTAATGGACTGACCGTGCTAATGGTCAAGAACAAAATCTCTCTTCCTGCCAACTGTACTACCAAAGTGATGGGGTTCAAGATGGTTGATGGCAAAAAACATTTAGTTTTGAAAGTAATACCAACAGGGAAAGAAGTGTCGTCCACCTCGCCTTCAGTTGAAGACTTGAGTTCCTCTGCATCGAAACACTCAGAGAATGGGGAAGGCTCATATATTAAGAGCACTAGATCACATCATTTTCCTGTTTCTGAAAGAAGTGGATCTCACATACAGGCTGATCAAGATATTATGGCAGTAAAAATCAAGACTGAGGAAGAGGAAACCTCTATTAGCAACGCTTATGCCACACTGGAAACACACGGTGCTGAAGAAACTGAACTTACAATAAATAAGTTAGGAGCTTATGAAGATGCATTGCTTCCTGACACCAATCTGTGTGATGAGGTGGAAGAGCAAAGTCGCCTAAAAACAACCTATTCACAAAACAGTAAGTTTGGTAGAAATGTTGGTTCTGCAGCATATCACAATTATGGAGCTACCAGTTGTGATCCTAAAACCAGTAACTCTCCAGCTGCAGTGGATCACAACTGGGTGGTAGAGCAAATTTCAGCAGCAGATTTAATGGCAGACATTGAAAAAAACAAAGAAAATGACACTCCTGAATATTTGGTAGAGGATGAACCCCAGTTGTGTAAAAATAGCCCGAAAAATTCAAAAATGCTATTGACAAATGTAGTTTCTCTAGCGGAGTCATCCTCGGCTACGTCAAGTATGAGTGAAACCTCCACACACTCAACAAATTGTACCCAGAATTCCCCAAATCAAGAAGTTTTTACTTTTCACAACTATTCCAAGGAATCATTTGGTCTTTCCCCTGACACTAACAAATGTTTTGACAATATGTCTGAAATTTCGACAGCCAAAGAAAGTGTTTGTGGTCCAGAGTCGTTGCAATTTAGCTTGACACTGGCTGAGTCCCCTGAACCACTAAGAGAAAGCGGAGGTGAGAACATGGCGAAAATGTCAAGTAGTGATATTCAGGTTGATGAATGCATAGCCACTGATGAATACCCTCTCACTGAGGATGAAAATCCAGAGTCGGTGCTCCAAGATTTCAATATTATCAAAGTTGAAGAGGAGGAGGAGAACATCCCTATACCAAAACAACCGCCTGAGACCAATGGGAGTAGTTCCTTGGGCAGTTTTGTGGAGGAACATTCAGATGAAATCATTTCTCAACAACTTAATAAAGAAAGAGCAGTGTCGTTAAGTGAAAGCAGCGATTGTCTCAGACCAACAAAAACAAAACTACAAATTCTTCAGCTGGCAGAGGGCAAGCAGCAAGTGTTTTTCAAGACGACTGAGAATGGATACACCGTGCCAGTGCACCTCAAGGATGGGCCGGGCTTCAAACTGATAGCAAACTCCACAAGCCCGCAGATAAATGTATCTTA
This sequence comes from Genypterus blacodes, assembly GCF_046128005.1. Classification (NCBI taxonomy): domain Eukaryota; kingdom Metazoa; phylum Chordata; class Actinopteri; order Ophidiiformes; family Ophidiidae; genus Genypterus; species Genypterus blacodes. The sequence continues at coordinate 3,787,287 of NW_027466867.1, forward strand.
CATGAAGCCAGGATTTGAGAAGTCAAGAAATACTTTTGCCGTGGTTCCTTCCCCAAACCACAGGATGTGTTTATCAGCGCAAAAAGCAGGACTTTGTGAAAAAGGGACAGCACTTTTATCTCCTGTTCAACCAGGTGTCGGCACCACCTCAAACCACTATCTTATCAACAGTGCAGGCCTAAAGGGTCCTGTCCTTCTTTCAAGCTCGTTTAACTGTAATCCTGGAGATAAAAGTGCGAAAACACATCCGACTTGTTACTTGTTACAGAGGCCAGTTGGTCAAGCCCCTAGTGCTCCTGGCATAAGACTTGCAAATTCACAACTGCCACTTAATTCATGTCCAGTTCTGACTATGCCTGGGAACTCTCCAGACAAACCCAACAATCTGCAGCCTGGTCGGCAGGCATTCCTGCTGCGGTATGTTTCTCCTCCCAAATCAGGCTTACTTCTGAATAATCTAGAAGGAAAGGTGGTTACTCAATGTAGCCAAACTAATGAAAGCATTGCTAACAAAGTCATATTTAAAATAGTCTCTCCTTCCAATGGCCTTATTGCAGGTGCCACTTCCACCTCAGGCAATCAGCCTCTGTTTCTGGCCACTAAACCCCAGGCCCAGTGTTTTTTAGTATCATCAAATAAAGCTGATGCAAGTGCTTCAAGTGGTGTAAGGAAATTGATCACCATACAGAACAATGTCCAGAAATACGTCATGGAGTCTTCAATGTTGCCCTCTCTGCCAAATGTTCTGTCACAAGGAGAGAAACCTGTTCTCGCCCCAAGGCCAATTAGGCCACCAAGCCAAAGGAAAAGACGCAGGAACCCATTGTTTGATGAGCTCCCAGTGTCGGGGCATAAAGCGAGGAGACTTGCAAGTAAAGCGCCGACGGAGAAAGAGACGACCGAGTTATGGCAGCCTGTAGCCAAAGAAGTTGAAAGAACTTTGAAACTTGCCCCCTTCAGCTCTCTACAGGAGGTCAAATGTCCCCGCAGATATCAACCTGTAGTTGTTCTCAACCATCCAGATGCTGACATTCCTGAAGTGACAAATATCATGATGACAGTGAACAGATACAGAGGAGCTGTTAGTAAGGTGTCTCTCTCCGAAAAAACTATTCAAGCGCTATCGGAGTTCAGTGCACAAGGGAAGTCCATGAACCAACACTTGACTGAAAGTGACGAACCAAGACCTAGACCGCTTCAGAGTTTAACCCGAGAAAGATTCCTCCTGAGACTGAAGTTAAGGAAAAAAAGCAAAAAAAAGTACGAGGTTGTGGAACATTTATCAAGTCGTACACAAGACTCCTTGGTGTTTGTCTGCTGGTTTTGTGGTCGGCTCTTCAACAGCCAAGAGGATTGGATTGGTCACGGCCAGCGCCATCTCATGGAAGCAACTAAAGACTGGAATAAATTGTTCTGAAACTTTGATACGTCCTCCGAATGGGACGATGGGACTATGAGGTAAAACAGATGCATCTGATAATGGTGTGTGTATATTTTAGAAGCCCTTCCGTTACACTTTGGCTCTGGCATCTGTAAATACAGGTTTTATCTATTAAAAGGTGCATAGTCTAGGAAATGATGTACTTCAAGTATGGTCTTTGCTATCATGCTTGTACAGGTCATATTGAACTGTGAAAACGGTACACTGTTATTACGAATTCTGGTAAGACCACTGACTTTACGAAGGGGAACCAATATCAGCAAAGGTTGTGTGCACATTTGGATTGAGTTACTCAGGTGTATTCAGATGTCCTGATGAATTAATCTATTAGTGTTTTTGCTGTGTATAAAGAAACAATAGACCTAGCTGTCTGTTTAACTTTGAAAAGTCTTTGATTGTCCTGTACAAGAGGAGAGGAATTTGAGGTTTTATAGCCCAACTGTAAAGCTGTTAAACTAATTGAAGTTTGTTTTGCACTTGTGATGGAAAGAGTGTTCTATTTCAAATTACTCAATTGTGTCAATTGTTTTCAATCAAGGCAATATGATTTTACAATATTTGCTGCCGTCTTGTAGCATGCATTTTTTCCCGAATTGAAAGAAGAACTTTTTGAGAGAGAGTGTGTTGTGACGAAGATGAGTAATGCTTCATCTGTTGCTTGAGAACTGCAGCTTTGCCCACATTGTACAACCTATGCAGTTTTCACACAAAATGATTTTATTTTTCAGCTCAGGCTGTTTCCATAAACGTGTCTTGTGCATCATGTGAAATAAAATAAAAATCCATAGACAAGGGTAACACAGTAAATGCATTTTTCGTTTCATGGGATCTTTTTAGTTGTAGAACAGACGTATGCCAGCATTGACCGTTATAGTTCAGAAACACTGAATCAGATGACACACAGCCCTTTGTTGATCGGCATTGATTAACAGTTGCATATTTCATTATTCTTTCAGTTCTTTTTTGGCCTCCTGACTCTGGATCTTAATATCTGGATCTTAAGCTTAAGTGTTACACTTCATTTGAATTTATCCTCCAGATCTCCGTCTCCATTTTCAGATCTAGATCCTTGTGCCTTGGTCATGAGCAATGGCGGTTGCATTATTAACCCAATGCACCTTTTTGTTGGGCAGCCAGCATTTAAGGTGAATACCAAAAGCATTGATACTGCCATTTTTGGATATATATTATTAAATATAAACAAAGCTGTTTCCCTGTTCTGCATAGAGACGGATTGTTCTTCCATTTACTGCTGCTAACATGCAGTTTAGCAGTACTGCTTAGACGTATTGCTACCAACTGTCAAATAAGAGTAAGCTGTGACCTGACCACAGCTCTCAACCCTTTTCCCCCTCAATGGTTAAGAGAAAATGGTATTAATCACTAGAGAAAGGAGGGCTGATGAGCCAGGTGGATGCTGTGTAGGATCACATGGGCTGCGTGTTTTCTCTGGGAAATAATAGCAACTTTCTAGAAAACTAGTTGAATGTCATCGCTAAGTGGTATTTTTCTTCACTGTGATTAATACCGACTAATTCAGGTTCAGTTAACGAACAGGTCTCATTATGTGCTATGTTCAGAGCATCTACAACTACAGAGCTTCACATTTTACTGTGTTATGATAAGACATGATGTGTTCTGAAGAAAGTGTTCACTCATAATTGCAAAGTCCATTATGCTGTAAATACATTATTTAACATATGTTATTATTTTTTGAAAATGCAAAACATGTCAACAAGGTATGGGCTTGTGTGGGTTTTGCGATGATTCAGTTGGAATTTAATATGAATGAATTTAACATCGTAAGAAACGGCTAACCTACTGAAGCCAACCTATGCTTTAAGAAATATGACGACGTTGCTTCAACTACAGTGTATTTTCCTACATTAGGTATTTGCCTCAGATCACGTCCTATAGGTCCAATGGTTATATTTTGGGTTGTGGCTACAGATTGGTCATATTTGTAAGCCAGTTTCCATTGAAACAACACAATACATTCAGGTTTTATTTGGGTCTTGTAATGTTTTCTTGCACCAGTCTTGCCAAGTTGAGGTCACATGCTACCTCCCTTTGTATTCACATGTGGTGCTTTCATGGGTCAACTCCTGTTTTGGTTCATTTTTGCTTGTAATGAGATCTTTGTCGAACAACGACTTTGTATTCAGACCCTTACTTTGCCAACAAACATTGCAAAAAAGATTTTTAAAAAGGCTGTTTTTAAAAAGTGACTCGAGAAATAGTTAGCTTTTCATCCTCACAACCTTTGTAAAGGGATTCTTAGATAATGGGAACCTTGCATCATAATGGTAAAATCTGAGAATTGTCGAAGTAGATCACACATTATGTTTTGTCCCTAAGAAAAGCTGCTTCGATTCATATTGCACAAAGAGAATCAGGACCAAATAAATGCAAAGCATACCATATTTATTTCAGTTTGTGTCAAAACTGTGTGTTTGCATGCAGCAGGGATAAAAGCCTAATAAACCTCACACTGCATCTGTTAGGTCCATCTAACCATCCGACTAACCACCTTTATCTTATGCATGCATGTTCCATAAGGGGGATGCAGCCTCGTTCAGTGTCACATGACGGAAAATTCATTCTTTAATGCGACACAAGAATGACACAATTTTGCTTCTATTAGAATAAAGAGTAAGAGTCAGGGTTAAATGTTAAGACTTGGTTCAGCATCTAGGAGCTTGAGAGGTCCTATGAGTCAGGGAGGAGTTTTGAGATTGCTGTGTTGTGCACAAAGATGTGGAGCCCCGACACATTACAATGCATGTTTTGGCATTACATTATGTCAGGACAACAAATTGATTAGTTAGCTTTGGCAGAACAATTGGACTTGTTGATTTTAAGTTAAAAAATGTCTGCAAATTGGACCGATGTGGGGAAAAAGGGAGCTCTCAGTCCCTAGACCAAATAGATGAGCAGCTATCTGGAACAGGTTATGAACTTTTCTCTTTTGTTGTCCTCTTTAATGTTTCGATTGCGGTGTTCTGAATCAATTAGATCACAAACATTTGTCTCGTGTTGAAGATTAAATATGTTACAAGAACAATGGCACTGGACAAAATCCTCTCTCCTCTCCTGTCATGTTTCTTCCTCTTCTGTTGAGTTTTCTATTGGTTGCCATCCATGCTGTTGCAGTTGATCACAGGTGTGTTTTGAAGCTAAGGTTACTTTTAAGTGTCATGAATTCTGAAAGACAATGAGGTCAACCAAACCTGCCTGCCACTGAATCGACCAATAGCAGGCATGCATGGATAAAACGGGAGCACACAAAATGACACCAGGCATTCCTTCATGTTCATTCATCTTCCTCGACTTCTCTACGACAGCTCTTGTAAACACACAGAACCCATGTGTGTGAAAATCTTTTTTTTTTCTGTGTCCGCAGCCAGATGTTGCAAGGTTTAAGGTGTTTTTTTTTCTCTAAATTCATCGAACGAAAACCATTTTACTGTATCTAACGATTGTTTCCCCTTTCCTCTTCTGCTTCATCACTTCTCTCAGGCCAAAGAACCAAGTGGGTGTAACTTGAAATGTAAACAAAAGGAGAATGATCTGTTGACAGGCCTTTGAACCGTCCAAATGTGTTCTGCTGTACTGTGAATACCACACACTACTCTTAGCTTTCTTGGTAGAGGTAAACACTACTGGATCACCCTTTCTTTGCTCAGTGCATCATATTATAAATTGTATCAGATTATATGTTAAAATCAAATCTCCATCTTTAGGATTATAGGGCATCGCCACCCATTTGAGTTTATACACCAAAGTCCTTAATCAGATATGTGCTGAGTTTCTCACAGTCAGTAGAACTTACTCTCTTCCCGTTCAGCCTAGTTGTTATGTTCTATCTTAACATCCTCTCTCTACAATGAACAAAGTGTTATGTACAGCCAACCTAAGCTGACATCGGGTGCTGGACAAATGACGCAGCAAAAGAAAGAGGGAGTTTGGTAAACCAGTGTCTTGTCTTTTGCTGCTTTACACAATCTGTCATTCTAAGTGCCTCAAATGTGAAATGGCAGGTTGACAATGAACTGTATTGGTTAATTTGGTGATTCCTTCTAATAAATCTAAATTTTAAAAGAATGTATCGAGTCTTTTTTTCTTTTGGGGTGTTGTGACTTGTTCCTTGGAAATGATCACAGATGACGATTCCCAATTTGCACACAGGTGAGCAGTTTGCTTTGTCATGTAATTCCATTCTCTGTTCCAATTAGAATGAGATGCTGGAAAAGGCCACTGGAGGGCAGCAGAACACAAATGTTCGTGCTGTATTTTTGCGAGTTGAATTGTAACATTGAATCTGATACAGGCAGATGTTTGCAGCTTCAGTTCACTAAATCAAAGGCGAAGGCTATGAGGAAATGTGGTTTAAGAGACCATCACATTGCTCCAGACAACAAAGGTAAATCCATTTTCAATTTAAACTGCGTCTAAGATGGTGTGAGTGGGTAAGAGGTTTAGGGTGCAATGTCACATTAACTCAATATGCATACATAATCTGCTCAGGTGCAAGTTTTAGTCACATCTGTTTTTTCATTTAAAGAAGCAAGCCAACAATCAAGACTAGCCACTGTTGAGATGAGTAACACAGAGGTCTACACTCCACCATCTTTCGATAATGTTGACACTCAATCTTGTCAACCTACACACAGGCATAGGTCTGAAGATGATTGTTTAATGCCTGTTTCAAATCAAGATGAACACCAGCTAAGGGAAGTCTGATATCTCTCGTGCGTTTGTCAACCATGCATCTCTCTTGAAGACATCTCTTTGAAGTTGTGATGGTGATGATCAAGACTCCAGTCATCCCTGGAATCCATATGACCTCAACAGTATGCAGGTATTGTTCAGAACCAAGTAATTTCTAATAGTGATGTACAAAACGATTTGTGTCAGTATCGAATGACCATAAACTATTTGATTAATCGATCATTGATAATACCTAATTACCTTTTGCCATCCTGCATTGTTGTTGTCTTTGTTGTGGCCATTTGTTTCCTGTTCATGATTAATGTAGAGGGAGAGTAAAAAACATATGACAACACTCCTATACTGCACATATAGTTTCGCTGTGCTGCAATTTTCTGCCTTCTCCTTCATCTTCAGCAAGACGGCTGGTGTGGAGCTGCTGGGGTCTCCGCTCCGAAGACAAATATACTGTAAGTTATGGCTGAAACGAGGAACATCAGAGAGTAGGAAACATCGTCACTGACAGTGTTCCTGTCGGGAGCTTAAACAGGTGCACGCTCCGGAAAAGACACGCCCCCAAACAATTCAAGAGCTTCCTCCGGTAAACATGTCGGTTTGTTCTTCAGACTGTTGGTGTCTTAAATGTGTGTGATGCTGATTTTGACCAAGATATAGGCTTTTAAAAAAACAAACCATTTGGTCCATGGTTACACTGACATTTTGTGAGAATTTGAGTAATAAATGAACCTCCTGAGAGCTGCACTGGAGTTATTTTGCATGCATTTATAATTTATCCTTGCTGTTTGGGATTTATGGACCCAAAGTGATATTTAGACCACTAATGGCTGCGGAAAATGTCCAGACATGAGGACAACAGGTTGAAGTTAGACCCAATGGTGTATAAGGTGTAGGGTGGGAAAAGTATAATGTCCATATATGAAGACACAAGGTCTTAGGAGGTTAACATTTCCCCCAACTTGCAGCAATGTATCCTAATGCCATCTAGATGATGTGTTTGGAATTCTAGAGCTCTAGCTCTTTCCTTTGCCAAGTTAAGAGCAGCTATGTCGTTGTATCCACTTGGTCGATCTCACTGATCAGTCTCACTCTGGCCTGGCTTCAGCTTGGGTGTGGCAGTGGCTCAGTCCATTGGGACGCGGCTTGGGAACTGGCACAGCGCCGGTTCAAGACCAAGTCAAACGTCCACTGTAAAGGTGATTTATTTTGTTTTGTTAAATAATAAGTTGCGGTTTTATGAATTGCAATGTCGAAATGAATTCCAGTGGAGTTTTGAAGCCAAAGATCTTGCGACGGCTCTGGACAGACAGTCAGGTGTACAGACAGAGTTCACTGGGCCACTTGCTACTTTGATGGAATAGGAGCCAACTGGGTGTTAAGCCAGCCAGCCAGCCCACAGTATGGGATCCAACTGGGTGTCTGCCCAGAAGGCCCCCAACAGCGGCAGTAGGGGCGGCAGTAGCTCAGTCCGCTCAGGCTCGCTGGTTTGAGGCCCCTGTATGGACCAAGTAAGTAGACTGGTAGCTGGTGAGTTGCCAGTTTGCCTCCAGAGCACTGCCGAGGTGCACATGAGCAAGGCGCCGAACCCCCAACTGCTCCACGGGCACCGAAAAATGGCTGCACCATAATTTAAAAGCTAGAGCTAGAGCCCAACCATTTGGTCATCTTGGAAAATTGGACCAAAAATAAAATTTGCCTCAAACTTACAGAAAACAATCCTCGTGCCCTGTAGACGCTCTGTTTTTAAATTTCAGAGCTCTAGCTCTTAAATTCGCCAAGATATGGGCTTTTTTTAAAAAACAAGGAGAGGAGGTACACACAGACTCAAAGCTGATTGAAAGAGTACAAGTAATAGGTTTTATTGGTATTAATTGATCATTAGTTTTTATGTGTTAGTATTACATAATTTAATATTCCCCTCTCCCTTTGTACCAAGTTTGTGTCGTGAAACTACTCCTGGCTCAGTTCGCACTTGACTCATAGTGTCGTGTTGTCTTTTATTGAGGCTTTAGTTCCCCCTTGTGGCCATTCTGTAAACCGCAAACAACAGACAAAGAATGATGTGCTGTCAATTTTAAGGCAGATCATCTTTCAGATTTTCCACATCTGCTTCACCTAATTTGAACCTTAAAATGCCACGCTCACATGCTGGTGCACCGCCTGTACACAGTGTTTCAAAATGAAAATGTGGTTCAAAATGAAAAAAGAGGTATTCAGTTAAGACCATTTGTAATAAACGCTATATTTAAAGTCTTGCTTTTCACGTTTGCAATCCTATGAAGGTAACTTTTCATTCAATTTAATAAGTCAACACAGCTTTTGAATCGGTTGTGTACATAACCGAGTTCACTTGTTATGTTGTACACAAAATGCTGAAAGAGTGTATCTTTGTTTGAATGAATTAAACATTTTGCTACAATGTTCATTGTTGAACGTTTCATCCCTTGCCTGCTTTCCCCCGGGTAGCCACTGGGTGGCACCAATTGATGACTTTAAAATCATCAAAAGCAACAGCAAAGAACACAACAACATAGATAAAGACATCAACTGGTGAGTGTATCATCACAGTTGTGAGTGTCTCTTTTATGCAATTACGACAAGGTTGTGAGTTCGAGGCCTGACCTCTCCCAAATCTCCAGGAAGACTAGCTGGAGCTCTAGAAATCTTTTAATACAACCACATGTGTCTCCTGCATGTCGGGGTTTGCAATAGTCTATCCTGCTTGAACCTCTTCAACTGTCAACTGAGTGTCCTCCAGTAAGTTCAGGGAGACACACTAGATCACCTCAATGCACCGTCCTCCCTGCACCTCCACATACATTGATGTACACTACGTGTTTTACTTTTAAGAACCATATTTCAGCCTGTTTATTGAATTGAGTTCGTGTTGGTTCAAAGGCGATTCCTGGTTTCACCGGTTGGGGCGCTGTCGCCATTTGAGACCAGGAGAGCAGCAGGTGAAATAAGCGAAGGAGTGAAACGGTATGTTATTGTTGTCGTCTCGTTATTTCTCTGTTATCAGGTCGGCATTGTGCTTATAAGTACAGATATGTGCTCACAACATGCAACGCCATGTTCACTACATGATGCCACTGCATTTGAGTCAGAAGAACAGTTATAAAGTCTGTTTGCGTGTTTAAAGTTCTAATGAACTCTCCCCACTTAAATAGCTCGGTGCTTATGTTGACTAGCAGTGTACGTAATGTGTGCGTGTGTGTGTGTGTTGTATCAACTGTTTCACCAACAGATTTCTGGACGTTGTGTTTGCATTTATCAAACATTGTGGAGTCTTTTCGGGTCAACTCATCACTCGATTCCAAGTCCAGTCTAAGAAGTCCAAACCACTGGGAATAGTTCAGATTTAGGCCCGTGTGTGCTTCTGGCACAGAATCTATCGACCCTCTATTCAGATTTCATTGACGTTGAATGATGTGTGGATAAGAAATAATAATTATTCTTAATAATAAAAATCAATATTGTCAATCTTGATTCTTCAATGTATATATAGTTATTATGATATCGATTTTAACCACGTCAACTTTGAAGTTGGATGTGTATATGTCGCCCTCTTGTGGTTAAAATGGAATACTGCATTCTCAGCAGCTCTTCAGAAAACAGATAAAGAGAAACAAGTTGCTGATCACAAGTTGAGGATGTGTTTATTCGGAAACTTTAATGTAAATAATTTGTATTTATTCTGACTTGAGAAGCTGGACTGTAGTAGTGCACAGCAGGCCCTTGTAGCCAGTAGACTCCACAGAGTCTGTCCAGTTGTACCAGACGCTCATGCTTCTGATTCATGACTTTGTGAAAGTCTGGCATAACTGCTGCTTCAGGTCCTTGTAGGCAGTAGACTATTCTGAGACTCTTTAGATTCTCCGGCCTAAAACGACCAGCTGTGTGTCTACAACAGCAGGCCACCAGAGCACAGCTGAGCTGAGTTACTGGGTGTAGAAATTCAAACTTTAAGCTGAGGTCGAACCTCCTCCTTGGCTGAGTTGTGGCGCAGTGATCTTGGTTTCACTCCTGTTTATGGGAGGAGCAGTCAGGATGTCTTGGTTTTAAGTCGAATCCTGCTTTCGCCACTAGGGGGCGGTGTCTCCATGTGAGAGCAGGTAATCAGCAGGTGAAACCAGCGAACGAGAGAAGCCGTGTGGTTGTTTTGTCGCTACCAGGTCGGTGTTGTGTTTATAGTTCATATATGTGCTTGATGTGCTACAAGATGTTACTGCACTCTACAAACAACAGGCAGGAAGTCAGGTGTTTACGTTCCTGCTGAAAGGTTAGAGCCGTTTAGCCTTCGTGGCGACGCACCGGTATTGAGCCATTACGGTGTGTGTGTGTCTGTTAAATCCATGCTACGGAGGGGTACAGTAAGTGTGCGTGTATGCAGTAGTGACTGTTTGTTGTGTGAATGTTTGTATACGTGTGTATGTGTGCCTGTGTAAGTGTGTCTGTGCGTGCATGTGTGTGTGTGTGTGTATGCGTGTGCTGTTTTAAATGTTTGCTGTATTTCTCAAGCTGTGGTGTTTGGATGCTGCGTTTGAAAATTTTAGAGCTCTAGCTCTTTAACTGACCAAGATACGGGCTTTTTAAAAACAAATGATTTGGTCCATGGTTACACTGTCGCTCTGGAAAACTGGACCAAAAACTAAATTTTCCCCAAACTTACGGAAGATGATCCTCGTGTCCTGTAGAAGCTGCGTTTGAAAATAAGGTAAAGTATTTGTTATTATATATATTATATTACACTTAGACTAACTACTTCTCTTTAATCTTACTGCTAATTTATTTGAAATATGTTCAATAAGTAAATATATAAATGACTTTTTGAGATGTGAACACATATCGACTTATACGCTAAGTCGATTGAATAACTAAAAAATATCCTGTTTAAGTCATTTAGGAAAATGGGACCAAACTTTTTTTTTTTTTTTTTTTGTGATGTCAGCACCAAATCAAAGAGACAAAAGAAAAATTTAACCTTTCCAAGGTTGGGTGGGCGGTGGCTCATTGATAAGGCACGCGTCTGGGAATCAGGCACACGCTCCGGTGCTGGTTCGCCTCCAACCTCGGTTCCTCACTCTCCAGCTGGTAGCTGGAGAGTTGCCTGTTACCCTCCGGTCCAGAGCCTGTTACCTTCCGGTTCCCGCGCCCACCTAGGCACGGAATCTACTGCATTCAGTCAGTCTGTCAGAGAGAGTGACAGACACATAGCGAGAGACTGATACTCATAGTAGAACACGTCACGTAGATTTAGGGACACACAGTGTGTCGCTCGGGCTGCGTGGCAGGCACAGTTCTTGTGTCTGGCACCAGAACGAGTGATGCACTGTGATAGAACATATAGGAACACATAGGTACTGACACACAGACAGGCAGGCAGGGTGCGGAAGAGGAGGTGCTTTTAAATAAACTCACTGAGTGTTTCACTGGGAAAGATAGATAGCAGAAAAAACGTGTGAAATTTTTTTTTCTTTGGCTCAGAGGGTTAAGCTGATGGTTGGTGATCACAAGGTTGGGAGTTCGAGTCCCAGTTACAGGAAAGTAACTGGCTCTGGACCGGAGGGTAACAGGCAACTCTCCAGCTGCCAGCTGGAGTGTGAGGGACCGAGGTTGGAGGCGAACCAGCACCGGAGCGTGTGCCTGGTTCCCAGACGCGTGCCTTATCAATGAGCCACGGACCACCCAACCGCAGAAGCCGCAATTTTTCTTTTGTCTCTTTGATTTGGAGCTGACGTCACAAAAAAAAAAAAAGAAAGTTTGGTCCCATTTTGCTAAAATACTTCATATATGACTTTAACAGGATATTTTTAGTTATTCAATCGACTTAGCATATATGGTAATGTCTTGTTTGGATCTCAACTACGTGTTCACATCTCAAAAAGTCATTTATATATTTACTAATTGAACATATTTCAAATAAATTAGCAGTAAGATTAAAGTAAAAATGTAGTTTTTGGTCCAGTTTTCCAGAGCGACAGTGTAACCATGGACCAAATCGTTTGTTTTTAAAAAGCCCGTATCTTGGTCAGTTTAACAGCTAGAGCTCTAACATTTTCAAACGCAGCATCCAAATACCACAGCTTGAGAAATACAGCAAACATTTAAAACAGCACACACACACACATGCACGCGTACACGGGCACACGTATACAAACATACACACACCCTTCTGTACCCCTCCGTAGCATGGATTTAACACGCACACACCGTAATGGCTCAATACCGGTGCGTCGCCACGAAGGCTAAACGGCTCTGACCTTTCAGCAGGAACATAAACACCTGACTTCCTGCCTGTTGTTTGTAGAGTGCAGTAACATCTTGTAGCACATCAAGCACATATATGAAGTATAAACACAACACTGACCTGGTAGCGACACAACAACCACACGGCTTTCTCTCGTTCGCTGGTTTCACCTGCTGATTACCTGCTCTCACATGGAGACACCGCCCCCTAGTGGCGAAAGCAGGATTCGACTTAAAACCAAGATTCGACTTAAAACCAAGACATCCTGACTTCTCTACATTAGGCTCCTCCCATAAACAGGAGTGAAACCAAGATCACTGCGCCACAACTCAGCCAAGGAGGAGGTTCGACCTCAGCTTAGAGTTTGAAGTTCTACTATATCAAAAAATATTAGCAGTACTCTCTCTCTCTCTCTACACCAGGAAAAGGAGCCATCTTGTGGTGATTTGTGAGAATACACACGCTTGTTTCAAATTAACAAATGATTTATTCAATCACAACTTTACATTATATGCGTCCATTTTAAAGCCAGTTTACGTGAACATTTAAATATAATAATAAACGGGAATCCAATGTGTACTCGCAACTTTATCAGCAGCGTTCTCGTAACATCGCGCCAACAACATAACATGAGTAACATCCTCTCTGCTCCCTAACGCTCTCTGGTCGCTATGGTAACGTTTAAACATGCCTTAAACATAAGATACACCACAAAAACAAATGTAAAGTGCATGAAAAATATAACTCACCATAACGCTGAATCAGTGGGAGCCCTGAGCCTGTTTCTCTGTAAACAGACGGTCCCATCCAGGGCTAATGGGAGACACTGACACCCAGGCCCGGCCCTGGGCATGGGCGAACCGGGCGGTCGCCCGGGGCGCCATCTAGTGGGCAGGGCGCCAAACTGCAATCCACATAAAGTACATTTAAATAAATATGTTAATAATTATTTTGACTTCTGGTCTGAATCTGTGAGTGTGAGATCATGACCTGTCGCCCTGAACCTGACCCGCTGTTTACAGTGAAAGGCAACGGGCGTTCCCGGCGCCCGCGCAAAACTGGTTCCGGGTTCAAGATCGTCCAGACCCACTAATTATGTCGGACAGTGATCCCGGTGGCCGGAAATACTCTAAAGGCAAAAACGTGTTGTCCGTGATTTTCACCGGCAAGCGTGCCGGCAACGGACGTTTCCGGCGCCGGCAAAACTGGTTCCGGGTTCCTGGCAGGAACCCGGAACCAGTTTTGCGCGTGAGTGACCATGGTTGATCATTTCCATAACACCTAAAAGGAGGACATAATGCGGCATATCAATAAATTACCATGGTGTGCATAGGACTCTGGTATACTCTCATTTACAATACAATTTTGTGTGGTTTGAAGATGTTTGTGTAGCTGAATAGGAAAAAATGTCAATGAAAAGTCAAAAAGTGTTTATGCACAGTATTTGAATTTATTCAATACATTGTGGTGTTCAAAACCTGACCACTGACATGAATCTTTTGTGCCACAAAGCATAACATGTGTGGACTCAAATGTAAAAAAACAAATAACAGGTAACATATATAATAATAAAAAAATGCTTTTTTGAAAAGCATAAATAACCTTTGATGTCAACAACATCTGCCCCCCGCAGGTGCGACATGCAGCGCACACCCCATGCAGCGCACACCCCAACACTTGTGTCTGCCCCACAAGTACTCCGACTGTCATAGAGACACTCTGCCAGGAGAGTGTATAGAAATACCTTTTGCTGAAACTTACTAAGTGTCACTGTCACTGCGCAAGATAAGTAGCACAAAAAACACTTCGACGATTCTTTTTATTTAACTCAGAGGGTAAAGCTCATGCTTGGTGATCACAAGGTTGGGAGTTCAAGTCCCAACCTTCACACATCAAATACAGGCAAAGTCACACATGCACACTTTTCACACAAAGAGGAGACCAATCTCCAGGCAGCTAAAGGTAAAGGTACTTTATTTATTTGATTTTCATCTCTCTTCCTCTCTGAGCCAAGTGGACCTGGGAGTAGAGACTTGAAGATCTTTGGCCTCTCATCTGCAGGCTTTGCTCCAGCTCCTGGCTTGTGGCAGCTGCTTGTGTGTGTGGGCTGGGGGGTGGACTCCTCCAGTCCTCCCTCTTTTCCTCTCCCCTTCTTTGTGGGCGTCGCTTGATGCTTGGCGCTCTGTAAATCGTCCTGATAACAGAGAAACACAAGAATAAAAGGTCAACATAATCTTCATTCATTCTTCCTAATCCCCTTTTTCCTTTTCAGGCATCCCCACATGCTACAATGTTCATTGTTGAACGTTTCATCCCTTGCCTGCTTTCCCCCGGGTAGCCACTGGGTGGCACCAATTGATGACTTTAAAATCATCAAAAGCAACAGCAAAGAACACAACAACATAGATAAAGACATCAACTGGTGAGTGTATCATCACAGTTGTGAGTGTCTCTTTTATGCAATTACGACAAGGTTGTGAGTTCGAGGCCTGACCTCTCCCAAATCTCCAGGAAGACTAGCTGGAGCTCTAGAAATCTTTTAATACAACCACATGTGTCTCCTGCATGTCAGGGTTTGCAATAGTCTATCCTGCTTGAACCTCTTCAACTGTCAACTGAGTGTCCTCCAGTAAGTTCAGGGAGACAAACAAGATCACCTCAATGCACCTTCCTCCCTGCACCTCCACATACATTGATGTACACTACGTGTTTTCCTTTTAAGAACCATATTTCAGCCTGTTTATTGAATTGAGTTCGTGTTGGTTCAAAGGCGATTCCTGGTTTCACCGGTTGGGGCGCTGTCGCCATTTGAGACCAGGAGAGCAGCAGGTGAAATAAGCGAAGGAGTGAAACGGTATGTTATTGTTGTCGTCTCGTTATTTCTCTGTTATCAGGTCGGCATTGTGCTTATAAGTACAGATATGTGCTCACAACATGCAGCGCCATGTTCACAACATGATGCCACTGCATTTGAGTCAGAAGAACAGTTATAAAGTCTGTTTGCGTGTTTAAAGTTCTAATGAACTCTCCCCACTTAGGTAGCTCGGTGTAGCAGTGTACGTAATGTGTGCGTGTGTGTGTGTGTTGTATTAACTGTTTCACCAACAGATTTCTGGACGTTGTGTTTGCATTTATCAAACACTGTGTGAAGTCTTTTCGGGTCAACTCATCACTCGATTCCAAGTCCAGTCTAAGAAGTCCAAACCACTGGGAATAGTTCAGATTTAGGCCCGTGTGTGCTTCTGGCACAGAATCTATCGACCCTCTATTCAGATTTCATTGACGTTGAATGATGTGTGGATAAGAAATAATAATTATTCTTAATAATAATAATCAATATTGTCAATCTTGATTCTTCAATGTATATATAGTTATTATGATATCGATTTTAACCACGTCAACTTTGAAGTTGGATGTGTATATGTCGCCCTCTTGTGGTTAAAATGGAATACTGCATACTCAGCAGCTCTTCAGAAAACAGATAAAGAGAAACAAGTTGCTGATCACAAGTTGAGGATGTGTTTATTCGGAAACTTTAATGTAAATAATTTGTATTTATTCTGACTTGAGAAGCTGGACTGTAGTAGTGCACAGCAGGCCCTTGTAGCCAGTAGACTCCACAGAGTCTGTCCAGTTGTACCAGACGCTCATGCTTCTGATTCATGACTTTGTGAAAGTCTGGCATAACTGCTGCTTCAGGTACTTGTAGGCAGTAGACTATTCTGAGACTCTTTAGATTCTCCGGCCTAAAACGACCAGCTGTGTGTCTACAACAGCAGGCCACCAGAGCACAGCTGAGCTGAGTTACTGGGTGTAGAACTTCAAACTCTAAGCTGAGGTCGAACCTCCTCCTTGGCTGAGTTGTGGCGCAGTGATCTTGGTTTCACTCCTGTTTATGGGAGGAGCCTAATGTAAGAGCAGTCAGGATGTCTTGGTTTTAAGTCGAATCCTGCTTTCGCCACTAGGGGGCGGTGTCTCCATGTGAGAGCAGGTAATCAGCAGGTGAAACCAGCGAACGAGAGAAGCCGTGTGGTTGTTTTGTCGCTACCAGGTCGGTGTTGTGTTTATAGTTCATATATGTGCTTGATGTGCTACAAGATGTTACTGCACTCTACAAACAACAGGCAGGAAGTCAGGTGTTTACGTTCCTGCTGAAAGGTTAGAGCCGTTTAGCCTTCGTGGCGACGCACCGGTATTGAGCCATTACGGTGTGTGTGTGTCTGTTAAATCCATGCTACGGAGGGGTACAGTAAGTGTGCGTGTATGCAGTAGTGACTGTTTGTTGTGTGAATGTTTGTATACGTGTGTATGTGTGCCTGTGTAAGTGTGTCTGTGCGTGCATGTGTGTGTGTGTGTGTATGCGTGTGCTGTTTTAAATGTTTGCTGTATTTCTCAAGCTGTGGTGTTTGGATGCTGCGTTTGAAAATTTTAGAGCTCTAGCTCTTTAACTGACCAAGATACGGGCTTTTTAAAAACAAATGATTTGGTCCATGGTTACACTGTCGCTCTGGAAAACTGGACCAAAAACTAAATTTTCCCCAAACTTACGGAAGATGATCCTCGTGTCCTGTAGAAGCTGCGTTTGAAAATAAGGTAAAGTATTTGTTATTATATATATTATATTACACTTAGACTAACTACTTCTCTTTAATCTTACTGCTAATTTATTTGAAATATGTTCAATAAGTAAATATATAAATGACTTTTTGAGATGTGAACACATATCGACTTATACGCTAAGTCGATTGAATAACTAAAAAATATCCTGTTTAAGTCATTTAGGAAAATGGGACCAAACTTTTTTTTTTTTTTTTTTGTGATGTCAGCACCAAATCAAAGAGACAAAAGAAAAATTTAACCTTTCCAAGGTTGGGTGGGCGGTGGCTCATTGATAAGGCACGCGTCTGGGAATCAGGCACACGCTCCGGTGCTGGTTCGCCTCCAACCTCGGTTCCTCACTCTCCAGCTGGTAGCTGGAGAGTTGCCTGTTACCCTCCGGTCCAGAGCCTGTTACCTTCCGGTTCCCGCGCCCACCTAGGCACGGAATCTACTGCATTCAGTCAGTCTGTCAGAGAGAGTGACAGACACATAGCGAGAGACTGATACTCATAGTAGAACACGTCACGTAGATTTAGGGACACACAGTGTGTCGCTCGGGCTGCGTGGCAGGCACAGTTCTTGTGTCTGGCACCAGAACGAGTGATGCACTGTGATAGAACATATAGGAACACATAGGTACTGACACACAGACAGGCAGGCAGGGTGCGGAAGAGGAGGTGCTTTTAAATAAACTCACTGAGTGTTTCACTGGGAAAGATAGATAGCAGAAAAAACGTGTGAAATTTTTTTTTCTTTGGCTCAGAGGGTTAAGCTGATGGTTGGTGATCACAAGGTTGGGAGTTCGAGTCCCAGTTACAGGAAAGTAACTGGCTCTGGACCGGAGGGTAACAGGCAACTCTCCAGCTGCCAGCTGGAGTGTGAGGGACCGAGGTTGGAGGCGAACCAGCACCGGAGCGTGTGCCTGGTTCCCAGACGCGTGCCTTATCAATGAGCCACGGACCACCCAACCGCAGAAGCCGCAATTTTTCTTTTGTCTCTTTGATTTGGAGCTGACGTCACAAAAAAAAAAAAAGAAAGTTTGGTCCCATTTTGCTAAAATACTTCATATATGACTTTAACAGGATATTTTTAGTTATTCAATCGACTTAGCATATATGGTAATGTCTTGTTTGGATCTCAACTACGTGTTCACATCTCAAAAAGTCATTTATATATTTACTAATTGAACATATTTCAAATAAATTAGCAGTAAGATTAAAGTAAAAATGTAGTTTTTGGTCCAGTTTTCCAGAGCGACAGTGTAACCATGGACCAAATCGTTTGTTTTTAAAAAGCCCGTATCTTGGTCAGTTTAACAGCTAGAGCTCTAACATTTTCAAACGCAGCATCCAAATACCACAGCTTGAGAAATACAGCAAACATTTAAAACAGCACACACACACACATGCACGCGTACACGGGCACACGTATACAAACATACACACACCCTTCTGTACCCCTCCGTAGCATGGATTTAACACGCACACACCGTAATGGCTCAATACCGGTGCGTCGCCACGAAGGCTAAACGGCTCTGACCTTTCAGCAGGAACATAAACACCTGACTTCCTGCCTGTTGTTTGTAGAGTGCAGTAACATCTTGTAGCACATCAAGCACATATATGAAGTATAAACACAACACTGACCTGGTAGCGACACAACAACCACACGGCTTTCTCTCGTTCGCTGGTTTCACCTGCTGATTACCTGCTCTCACATGGAGACACCGCCCCCTAGTGGCGAAAGCAGGATTCGACTTAAAACCAAGATTCGACTTAAAACCAAGACATCCTGACTTCTCTACATTAGGCTCCTCCCATAAACAGGAGTGAAACCAAGATCACTGCGCCACAACTCAGCCAAGGAGGAGGTTCGACCTCAGCTTAGAGTTTGAAGTTCTACTATATCAAAAAATATTAGCAGTACTCTCTCTCTCTCTCTACACCAGGAAAAGGAGCCATCTTGTGGTGATTTGTGAGAATACACACGCTTGTTTCAAATTAACAAATGATTTATTCAATCACAACTTTACATTATATGCGTCCATTTTAAAGCCAGTTTACGTGAACATTTAAATATAATTATAAACGGGAATCCAATGTCGCCGACAACATAACATGAGTAACATCCTCTCTGCTCCCTAACGCTCTCTGGTCGCTATGGTAACGTTTAAACATGCCTTAAACATAAGATACACCACAAAAACAAATGTAAAGTGCATGAAAAATATAACTCACCATAACGCTGAATCAGTGGGAGCCCTGAGCCTGTTTCTCTGTAAACAGACGGTCCCATCCAGGGCTAATGGGAGACACTGACACCCAGGCCCGGCCCTGGGGCGCCATCTAGTGGGCAGGGCGCCAAACTGCAATCCACATAAAGTACATTTAAATAAATATGTTAATAATTATTTTGACTTCTGGTCTGAATCTGTGAGTGTGAGATCATGACCTGTCGCCCTGAACCTGACCCGCTGTTTACAGTGAAAGGTGGGGGGAGGGGTAGCGGCCTGGCTGCATTGTGCGTCTACAACTAGAATAAGATGACTTTATGATGCACAACTTCACTACATAATCTGAGCTAAACCCAGGTGTGTTCTGATACATGCCTAAAAGCAAAAACGTGATGTCCGTGATTTTAGCCGGCAACGGACGTTCCCGGCGCCCGCGCAAAACTGGTTCCGGGTTAAAGATGTCCGTGATTTTCGCCGGCAAGCGTGCCGGCAACGGACGTTTCCGGCGCCGGCAAAACTGGTTCCGGGTTCCTGGCAGGAACCCGGAACCAGTCTTGCGCGTGAGTGACCATGGTTGACCATTTCCATAACACCTTAAAGGAGGACATTATGCGGCATATCAATAAATTACCATGGTGTACATAGGTCTCTGGTATCCTCTCATTTACAATACAATTTGTGTGGTTTGAAGATGTTTGTGTAGCTGAATAGGAAAAAATGTCAATGAAAAGTCAAAAAGTGTTTATGCACAGTATTTGAATTTATTCAATACATTGTGGTGTTCAAAAACTGACCACTGAGATGAATCTTTTGTGCCACAAAGCATAACATGTGTGGACTCAAATGGAAAAAACAAATAACAGGTAACATATATAATAATAAAAAAATGCTTTTTTGAAAAGCATAAATAACCTTTGATGTTAACATCTGCCTGCGGGGGGCAGACATAGAGGTGCGACATGCCATGTGTCTTCCCTGCCCCCGAAAGTCACACATGCACACTTTTCACACAAAGAGACCAATCTCCAGGCAGCTAAAGGTAAAGGTACTTATTTATTTGATTTTCATCTCTCTTCCTCTCTGAGCCAAGTGGACCTGGGAGTAGAGACTTGAAGATCTTTGGCCTCTCATCTGCAGGCTTTGCTCCAGCTCCTGGCTTGTGGGACCTTGAGGCAGCTGCTTGTGTGTAGGCTGGGGGGTGGACTCCTCCAGTCCTCCCTCTTTTCCTTCTTTATGGGCGTGGCTTGATGCTTGGTGCTTTGTGAAGCGTCCTGATAACAGAGAAACACAAGAATAAAAGGTCAACATAATCTTCATTCATTCTTCCTAATCCCCTTTTTCCTCTTCAGGCATCAACACATGCTGCCCAGTGCTTTGTTAGAAGATGACGTCATGATAATGGACCCGCTCAGAACACAGTGACTCATACAAAACTCTAATGATCATTACATCAGATTAAACTCCCACACACATGGACCTAAACATGAAGCGTCACCATGGAGATGGGACTTCAGCTCCACTTAGGACTCACCTCACATGAAGGTAAAGACCTGATGCATAACGAAGAAACAGGAAGCTGGAGAGATTAAAGTACGGCGTGGCGCCTCCTCCACGGCATCTTCAGGAAGAGTTACCAGAGCTCCTTTGCTTTTCTACCATCCGCCATGTGAATGTAACTTCTTTGGTTTGCATCCCTCAGCTCGCTCCCTATGTTTGTAATGCAAATAAAGAATTCATTTAAAAAAATCCCATAAATCGCAACAGTTGTACAACAAGGTTGTGACATTACAATCTTTCAATAATTCATCTTAAAACTATTGATAATAGTATACACAATACTTTGGGACCAACTGATAGAGGTTTGATTTTAAATAAATAAACCCTGCATCAATGTAGTGTCAAATGAACAATATCTGTATGGAATCTTATTATTATTTTTTTTTTATAAACTACAAAAATCCATTGAAAATTTCTTTTGAATGGAATTTTTTTTATATTTCCTACTGCAACATGAATTGCGCTTACGATTTCTTGTAACCTGAAGTTCTCTTATCTACCTTTGTTGAACGCACTTATTAGACGTCGCTTTGGATAAAAGCGTCTGCTAAATGACCGTAATGATATGTAATGAATAACGTCTTATATGCAACTTAGTCTCTCGCCACAAAGGGGTGGTCAGCGGTCAAAGTAACTTTCATCTCTACGCTGTATCGTATCAAAGGTTTTTGGAGGACTGTACACTTATATTATTCACATTTAAGACACCAACCGTCTGAAGCACAAACCGCCATGTGAAACCGTAATGTTTACCGGAGAAAGCTCTTGAAATGTTTGGAGGCGTGTCTCTTCCGGAGCGTGCACCTCTATGATGTCCCGACAGGAACACTGTCAGTGACGATGTTTCCTACTCGCTGATGTACCTCGTTTCAGCCATAACTTACAGTTTATTTGTATTTGGAGCAGAGACCTCAGCAGCGCCACACCAGCCGTCTTGCTGAAGATGAAGGAGAAGGCAGAAGGTGCTTATAAGCACAGCACCGACCTGATAACAGGGAAATAACAAGACAACAATCACATGGGGTTCTCTCGTTCGCTTGTTTCACCTGCTGATTTCCTGGTCTGAAATGGCGACAACGCCCCCGACTGGCGAAAGCAGGAATCGACTTTGTACCAATATGAACTAAATGAACAGGCTGAAATGTGTTTTTTAAACATAAAACAAGTATTTCAAATCACAAAATGCCAATGTAATGCTAGTTTGTAGCTCACTAGTTATCTGTGATCTCACACATTTATACACACAACCCATCTCCCCATCTCATATCTGCTTCTTGACTCATTCATCTTGCATGTATTGTAATGATTAAATCAATGTATGTGGAGGATCAGGAAGGAAGGTGCTGTGAGGCGATCTAGTTTGTCTCCCTGACCTTACTGGAGGACACTCAGCTGGAGGCATCCAGGTTCAAGAGGTTCAAGCATGGATGGACTATTGACATGCAGTTGACACATGTGGTTTTATTAAAGGATTTAAACAACTCCAGGTGGTCTAACTGGAGATTTGGGAGATATGCCCAGGGACTATGGTTAAAGGTCAAGTCCTCCCAAAAGACACAGACTGAAAATACTTGAGTGTAGTAATGTAAACAGTGGGATCATCACTTGATGTAATCATGAGGTCAGCGACTACATTATACCTCTGTACGCTTACTGTTCAAAAGTCCAACCAAAGGACTGCACGCCTTTCTCCTGTTGAATAAATCCACAAGCCCACTGTTGCTAACTCCTCAGTAAGGAAAGTCGCTATAAGCTGTCCTAAAAGTCGCCATATGACACACTCACCTAATTTGCACAATTGGCATGTTGGATGTCATTGTAATGGACGCTGGAGGAGAGAAGGTGGACAGTAACTGCGGAACGATACGTCAGAGTCTCCAAAACACCAGAAGTCTCCAAAAATCTCCAATAACACCAGAAAAAGTCGCTAGATTTGTCGCTAGTCGCCTTTGTCTCAAAAAAAGTCGCCAGATTTAGCGAGAAAGTCGCTAAAGTGGCAACACTGCTCAAGATGTTTGTCTGTTTACAATTTGGGGACGTATGGAACGTGCAGCCGTGTAAGATTCCGTCGGGAACACCGTCAGTGACTATGGTTCCTACCTGGTCACAGCAGCTCCTCATTTCAGCCAGAAGTGACAGGCAAGGGATGAAACGTTCAACAATGAACATTGTAGCAAAATGTTTAATTCATTCAAACAAAGATACACTCTTTCAGCATTTTGTGAACAACATAACAAGTGAAATCTTTTTTTAAATGTACACAACAGATTCAAAAGCTGTGTTGACCTATTAAATTGAATGAAAAGTTACATTCATAGGATTGCAAAAGTGAAAAGCAAGACTTTAAATATAGCGTTTATTACAAATGGTCTTAACTTAATACCTCTTTTTTCATTTTAAACCACGTTTTCAATGTTTTTCTATGAAACATTGAACCATGTCATACTCTTTGTCCATGTAAAACGTTTAGAAGACATTCTCCCCGCAGACATCATACAGTGCAGTCGGTGTCATGTTACAGAGCAAACTGCAGACAAAATGTAAACATGGATGGAAATAAATGAATAAAACCTCAAAAATGCTTTTCTTCTCTCCCTCCACCGCTGCCTTCTTCGCCGCAAGGTTCTCTCAAATTTAAAAAACACAGCATCTACAAGACACAAGGATCATTTTCTGTAAGTTTGGGGCAAATTCAATTTTTGGTCCGATTTTCCAAAAACAAAACGACAGTGTAACCATGGAGCAAATGGAAAGAGCTTAGGGGGTCACACTCATTTTAGTTTGGGGCTCAAGTCAGAATCCCCATTAAATACAAATGATTAACATTTAATTTTCCGAATAAACACATCCTCAACTTGTGATCAGCAACTTCTTTCTCTTTAACTGTTTTCTGAAGAGCTGCTGAGAATGCAGTATTCTATTTTAACCACAAGAGAGCGCTGTGTGACATATACAGATACATACAACTTCAAAGTTTGCCCATCTACCGTTGAATCCTTTTTATTGGCTCAGCCAAATCTACACACAGGCGGGTGACATATTTTTTAATTATGAAGCCTTGTTGTGTTTCCTTTAATTTGTTACCACTCTGCTGTTTTTCAGTGTGACAGGGTGTAGAGTTTCTCAGCGCTGCTCTCCAGTCGCTCCCTGTTCTCCAGGTTGGCAAAAGAAACTTGGTGCGGCACCCCCTGGGTGCGGTAGAGGAGACCCCAGAAGCAGCAGGCAATACCAGCTGTGCTGCCACTGTCGCCTGGGAGGAGAGAAAGGAAGACAGCCAGGGTGAGAAGAGCCAGAGCCAGAGACTCCTGCACTGAAGACACACTGCACCAATACAGTTCTCATATCGTTAATGAAGTTAGCTCCAAACATTCAAATTGTTCAGGCGGTTTTAACTCGCCACAACAGTCATCCATCATGTAGATGGGTTAAGTTGAAGATGTTTGGCCTCTCATCTGCAGCGACAATTTCACACATGGCATCTAGCAACATAAGGATACATTGCTCTAAGTTTGGGGAAATTTAAAATTTTACTCAAATTCACACAAAATGTCACTGTAACTATGGACCATAATGGTCATTTCTGAGACACCGCCCCCTGCTGGCGAAAGCAGGATTCGACTTTAAACCAAGACGAATTCAATTCATGAAATGTTGCATTCACTGTCATTTGCTCTTGATCTTGAATGTTGTCCTAACGTTACTTGATTCAGTCCCTATGTTTGCTTCAGCCTGTCCCCGGTGTGGACTCCTCTGGTCCTGTAGATCTGAACCAGTAGTTTTGATTCTTGATTATTTGACACACAAACTGCCCCCCTGGTAGTCACAGGGCTCCATGATATAACCGTCAAAAAAGAAGTTCATGCATTGGCCTACAATGGGAAAATGGTTGAATCTGGTGGAATACACTACAAATGTCAGTGGCAAATATCACTTCTTCTCTTCATAATGAAATGCTGACATCAGAGAATGCACCATTTTATAAAGTAATAGCAGAGAGATTAGGAAATGTGGTTTTAATGGTAGTCAATGTGGCATAATAATTTCATTGCTAATCTTTGACACATGCAAGACTCTAATCAGCACCAAAGCCCCATCCCCCCTTTAAACGGTTAAAATCCTGAAAATTATTGAATATTTTGTAATTTTGAGCAGCTGAGAAGTTGTTTGAGATTTATGAAAAAAAGTAGAACAAATATTGACACACACACACACACACAGACACAGTTTTCCAACATGCTAGTGCAAGTATTGTGCGTCATCTGTGATATCATCCATAATTTCATCTATTCAGGAGTTGTCAATGGTTCATAAGACAATTTAGAAAGTGTTGGTAAATAATTTACAAACTATTTAGATGTGCATTTATACATGTTATGACTTAGACATGCAGTAAAGGTTATTGAGTGTGTTAATGTTTTATAAATAATCTAAAGAGAAGACATGTCATTATTACATCTATGTTACATTTAAATTGTCCCATCTAAGTTACTCTTGTGCGTCACGTGTGTGATATTATTGTTCAGATCCTGACCTCAGTCGTAGTCACTGCGCTGGCACTGGCATGTAGATCCATGGAATCTGGCAGATCTGCAAGTAAATCCACAAGAAAATGTCTCGAGTAACCACAAAAAACGCCTTCACGATTTTTCCGTGACGTTTGAGTTTTCTACATGCTTAATTCGAATTTATGGTCTTTAATAGTATGTGGCAGTAGAGCACCACCTTGTGGCTTTCTTTGAGCCTTACTCCACTTTTCATCCGTTTATTGTTTCTCACAGCAAATGATCGTGCTAAATGCTGAAAAACAAGCCTTAAGGACTGACCAGCTAAGCGCAGAATGAGTCTGGTGCAAAATAATAACAGTAATCCTACTGTAGTCATGCTGCATAAACGATAAAAACGGCAAACTCGTTCAGACTGAAGTGACTGCGGTGATGACATAAAGGGAAACGGCTGCGCCAAACTTACAATTTTCACACGAAGAACGAGCAAGTGACGGATATTTGTTCCATATGTTTCATTAATTGTCAAACGATGTATAATTTAAATAGAAAGTTGTCAAACAAAATTGTACTTGGCAGAAAATACAAGCGATTTTAATCTTTGTTTACGTTCAGTGCTCGATGTGCCACGGTCCAGACCGCCCCCCGCGTGAATGGACCAACCACACATGGTTCCGGAGTCTGTGCGTTCCTACCTCAAGTTTAAATACTGATTTATTGCCCCGGGTGTGTAAAAATAATGTTTCGTCAATAAAGTGAATTAGTATTTTAACTGTTACATTTTAAATCTGTATTTTTACATTCCAACAAAGACCAAAAATGACTCATGAATACATTCACAGCTAATATGCTTGTCTGGATCCTAAAAACGAATCACTGTTAGTTTAACATGCAGAACATTGTTGCCGTCTGTTAAATGTGGTGGAATAACATCAAACAAACTTCACCAAAATAACCTTTATTGCAAATGCCTGAACGCGTGCAGGCATTTGCACCATATCAAACATCAACTCCCAAAAACAAATATATTCAGCATTTTAGCGGCTTTGTGCATACTTCACTTTCCAAGTAGGCATTTGCTTCAAACTAATTATTAATTTATTTTAATTTATCCATTCATATGGATTTGTTGTTGGAAAAGACTTGATGACACACAATGACGTGTGTCTCAGGTGCAGGACCCTCCTCCGTCTTAGCATCGGAGAAATGCAACTTTCGGGGACCAAATTTGGAGGACACAACTAATGCAGCAATTTGCATCCCTCAGTGTTCCTTAACTCATTGTGGAATACAGCGCCCAGTTTCCCAGTGAGTTGTTTATATAAGGACATTCAGGATGATGGACACGTGAATCACATGACATTTAACTCAAGTGAAACTGATATATTTCACATCAATCTGATACAAACGAGGATCCTGCCCCTGAATCGGAGCAGTTACAGGTTTGGGGATATCACAGGCACTAGCATTTGCGACAGAGAAGTACAACTTATCCAAGCTACTACACACAAGACTGCTGTGAAGAGTGGAAGAGTAAAAAAAGCCAAACATTTACAACATTACATTGAAATTTCCGGTCATTCAAGTGTGGAGAACCCTTTCCACTCAACTGTAGTAAGAATGGACAGTGGAAACATTTGGGTATCACAAACATGCCAGGCTCAATATGTGAACATATGCTCTTGTTCAAAGCTCAAAGAGGAAAACATACACAGTGGGTATGCGGTGTATGTTTGAAAAACCTGGGAAATGAAGGACCGTCAACCACTCAAAATAGAAATATTGGAATGGAAAAAATATCATCACAGTGCCGATTGAAAAAGCAGCTGCACATATTTAAGTGCTAACCAAACATTAAGCAGGTTTATGTCACATGCGCAAAGGAAATTGGTCCCTTAATTAAAGTGTTTTGCTCCAATTCTCCCCAATTGGGTTTGATGCTGTTCCCATTCAAGTAAATGCACAACATGTGACCATTAAGACCTTTTTTAAATTGCTATAGTGCAAAACAAAGAAAACCACAGTGGTGATTGGAGGTAGAAGAGAAATTAGACGGACGTAAGCAAAAGCAGAACAAACCTTAAAGCTTGGTATGCATTATGATCAACAGTCCACAGTGCTTCGTTTCCTTCTAACATGCTAAACTATCAATTTGGACATTTATTTTGGTAACTGAAGATCCAACTTAAGTCTTAAGTCATTTAGTCTCGGTTTCAACTCTAACATGTCTCAGAATCTGCTTCCTGTGACAGAAAAAGACAGAAAAAATGGAGAAACACTCACCTGCTGTTAAATCATTCATAATTAACAACAATCTTTGGATTAGAATCTGCTCAGGTTAAATTATTCACTCCAAGTTCAACTCAACCTAAAGCGTTGATTAAAAGATAAGCTCAGCTGCTTAATAATAATAAAATCAGAGAAGCATTTCTGACGGTATTATGGCTTTAAATGTTGCATTTACTAAACAGACGTATTGCTACTAACTGTCAAATAAGAGTAAGCTGTGACCTGACCACAGCTCTCAACCCTTTTCCCCCTCAATGGTTAAGAGAAAATGGTATTAATCACTAGAGAAAGGAGGGCTGATGAGCCAGGTGGATGCTGTGTAGGATCACATGGGCTGCGTGTTTTCTCTGGGAAATAATAGCAACTTTCTAGAAAACTAGTTGAATGTCATCGCTAAGTGGTATTTTTCTTCACTGTGATTAATACCGACTAATTCAGGTTCAGTTAACGAACAGGTCTCATTATGTGCTATGTTCAGAGCATCTACAACTACAGAGCTTCACATTTTACTGTGTTATGATAAGACATGATGTGTTCTGAAGAAAGTGTTCACTCATAATTGCAAAGTCCATTATGCTGTAAATACATTATTTAACATATGTTATTATTTTTTGAAAATGCAAAACAGATCAACAAGGTATGGGCTTGTGTGGGTTTTGCGATGATTCAGTTGGAATTTAATATGAATGAATTTAACATCGTAAGAAACGGCTAACCTACTGAAGCCAACCTATGCTTTAAGAAATATGACGACGTTGCTTCAACTACAGTGTATTTTCCTACATTAGGTATTTGCCTCAGATCACGTCCTATAGGTCCAATGGTTATATTTTGGGTTGTGGCTACAGATTGGTCATATTTGTAAGCCAGTTTCCATTGAAACAACACAATACATTCAGGTTTTATTTGGGTCTTGTAATGTTTTCTTGCACCAGTCTTGCCAAGTTGAGGTCACATGCTACCTCCCTTTGTATTCACATGTGGTGCTTTCATGGGTCAACTCCTGTTTTGGTTCATTTTTGCTTGTAATGAGATCTTTGTCGAACAACGACTTTGTATTCAGACCCTTACTTTGCCAACAAACATTGCAAAAAAGATTTTTAAAAAGGCTGTTTTTAAAAAGTGACTCGAGAAATAGTTAGCTTTTCATCCTCACAACCTTTGTAAAGGGATTCTTAGATAATGGGATCCTTGCATCATAATGGTAAAATCTGAGAATTGTCGAAGTAGATCACACATTATGTTTTGTCCCTAAGAAAAGCTGCTTCGATTCATATTGCACAAAGAGAATCAGGACCAAATAAATGCAAAGCATACCATATTTATTTCAGTTTGTGTCAAAACTGTGTGTTTGCATGCAGCAGGGATAAAAGCCTAATAAACCTCACACTGCATCTGTTAGGTCCATCTAACCATCCGACTAACCACCTTTATCTTATGCATGCATGTTCCATAAGGGGGATGCAGCCTCGTTCAGTGTCACATGACGGAAAATTCATTCTTTAATGCGACACAAGAATGACACAATTTTGCTTCTATTAGAATAAAGAGTAAGAGTCAGGGTTAAATGTTAAGACTTGGTTCAGCATCTAGGAGCTTGAGAGGTCCTATGAGTCAGGGAGGAGTTTTGAGATTGCTGTGTTGTGCACAAAGATGTGGAGCCCCGACACATTACAATGCATGTTTTGGCATTACATTATGTCAGGACAACAAATTGATTAGTTAGCTTTGGCAGAACAATTGGACTTGTTGATTTTAAGTTAAAAAATGTCTGCAAATTGGACCGATGTGGGGAAAAAGGGAGCTCTCAGTCCCTAGACCAAATAGATGAGCAGCTATCTGGAACAGGTTATGAACTTTTCTCTTTTGTTGTCCTCTTTAATGTTTCGATTGCGGTGTTCTGAATCAATTAGATCACAAACATTTGTCTCGTGTTGAAGATTAAATATGTTACAAGAACAATGGCACTGGACAAAATCCTCTCTCCTCTCCTGTCATGTTTCTTCCTCTTCTGTTGAGTTTTCTGTTGGTTGCCATCCATGCTGTTGCAGTTGATCACAGGTGTGTTTTGAAGCTAAGGTTACTTTTAAGTGTCATGAATTCTGAAAGACAATGAGGTCAACCAAACCTGCCTGCCACTGAATCGACCAATAGCAGGCATGCATGGATAAAACGGGAGCACACAAAATGACACCAGGCATTCCTTCATGTTCATTCATCTTCCTCGACTTCTCTACGACAGCTCTTGTAAACACACAGAACCCATGTGTGTGAAAATCTTTTTTTTTTCTGTGTCCGCAGCCAGATGTTGCAAGGTTTAAGGTGTTTTTTTTTCTCTAAATTCATCGAACGAAAACCATTTTACTGTATCTAACGATTGTTTCCCCTTTCCTCTTCTGCTTCATCACTTCTCTCAGGCCAAAGAACCAAGTGGGTGTAACTTGAAATGTAAACAAAAGGAGAATGATCTGTTGACAGGCCTTTGAACCGTCCAAATGTGTTCTGCTGTACTGTGAATACCACACACTACTCTTAGCTTTCTTGGTAGAGGTAAACACTACTGGATCACCCTTTCTTTGCTCAGTGCATCATATTATAAATTGTATCAGATTATATGTTAAAA
The DNA here is from genome assembly GCF_046128005.1 of Genypterus blacodes. Lineage (NCBI taxonomy): Eukaryota > Metazoa > Chordata > Actinopteri > Ophidiiformes > Ophidiidae > Genypterus > Genypterus blacodes. The sequence goes on from NW_027466867.1 coordinate 3,817,509, forward strand.
TCAAATCTCCATCTTTAGGATTATAGGGCATCGCCACCCATTTGAGTTTATACACCAAAGTCCTTAATCAGATATGTGCTGAGTTTCTCACAGTCAGTAGAACTTACTCTCTTCCCGTTCAGCCTAGTTGTTATGTTCTATCTTAACATCCTCTCTCTACAATGAACAAAGTGTTATGTACAGCCAACCTAAGCTGACATCGGGTGCTGGACAAATGACGCAGCAAAAGAAAGAGGGAGTTTGGTAAACCAGTGTCTTGTCTTTTGCTGCTTTACACAATCTGTCATTCTAAGTGCCTCAAATGTGAAATGGCAGGTTGACAATGAACTGTATTGGTTAATTTGGTGATTCCTTCTAATAAATCTAAATTTTAAAAGAATGTATCGAGTCTTTTTTTCTTTTGGGGTGTTGTGACTTGTTCCTTGGAAATGATCACAGATGACGATTCCCAATTTGCACACAGGTGAGCAGTTTGCTTTGTCATGTAATTCCATTCTCTGTTCCAATTAGAATGAGATGCTGGAAAAGGCCACTGGAGGGCAGCAGAACACAAATGTTCGTGCTGTATTTTTGCGAGTTGAATTGTAACATTGAATCTGATACAGGCAGATGTTTGCAGCTTCAGTTCACTAAATCAAAGGCGAAGGCTATGAGGAAATGTGGTTTAAGAGACCATCACATTGCTCCAGACAACAAAGGTAAATCCATTTTCAATTTAAACTGCGTCTAAGATGGTGTGAGTGGGTAAGAGGTTTAGGGTGCAATGTCACATTAACTCAATATGCATACATAATCTGCTCAGGTGCAAGTTTTAGTCACATCTGTTTTTTCATTTAAAGAAGCAAGCCAACAATCAAGACTAGCCACTGTTGAGATGAGTAACACAGAGGTCTACACTCCACCATCTTTCGATAATGTTGACACTCAATCTTGTCAACCTACACACAGGCATAGGTCTGAAGATGATTGTTTAATGCCTGTTTCAAATCAAGATGAACACCAGCTAAGGGAAGTCTGATATCTCTCGTGCGTTTGTCAACCATGCATCTCTCTTGAAGACATCTCTTTGAAGTTGTGATGGTGATGATCAAGACTCCAGTCATCCCTGGAATCCATATGACCTCAACAGTATGCAGGTATTGTTCAGAACCAAGTAATTTCTAATAGTGATGTACAAAACGATTTGTGTCAGTATCGAATGACCATAAACTATTTGATTAATCGATCATTGATAATACCTAATTACCTTTTGCCATCCTGCATTGTTGTTGTCTTTGTTGTGGCCATTTGTTTCCTGTTCATGATTAATGTAGAGGGAGAGTAAAAAACATATGACAACACTCCTATACTGCACATATAGTTTCGCTGTGCTGCAATTTTCTGCCTTCTCCTTCATCTTCAGCAAGACGGCTGGTGTGGAGCTGCTGGGGTCTCCGCTCCGAAGACAAATATACTGTAAGTTATGGCTGAAACGAGGAACATCAGAGAGTAGGAAACATCGTCACTGACAGTGTTCCTGTCGGGAGCTTAAACAGGTGCACGCTCCGGAAAAGACACGCCCCCAAACAATTCAAGAGCTTCCTCCGGTAAACATGTCGGTTTGTTCTTCAGACTGTTGGTGTCTTAAATGTGTGTGATGCTGATTTTGACCAAGATATAGGCTTTTAAAAAAACAAACCATTTGGTCCATGGTTACACTGACATTTTGTGAGAATTTGAGTAATAAATGAACCTCCTGAGAGCTGCACTGGAGTTATTTTGCATGCATTTATAATTTATCCTTGCTGTTTGGGATTTATGGACCCAAAGTGATATTTAGACCACTAATGGCTGCGGAAAATGTCCAGACATGAGGACAACAGGTTGAAGTTAGACCCAATGGTGTATAAGGTGTAGGGTGGGAAAAGTATAATGTCCATATATGAAGACACAAGGTCTTAGGAGGTTAACATTTCCCCCAACTTGCAGCAATGTATCCTAATGCCATCTAGATGATGTGTTTGGAATTCTAGAGCTCTAGCTCTTTCCTTTGCCAAGTTAAGAGCAGCTATGTCGTTGTATCCACTTGGTCGATCTCACTGATCAGTCTCACTCTGGCCTGGCTTCAGCTTGGGTGTGGCAGTGGCTCAGTCCATTGGGACGCGGCTTGGGAACTGGCACAGCGCCGGTTCAAGACCAAGTCAAACGTCCACTGTAAAGGTGATTTATTTTGTTTTGTTAAATAATAAGTTGCGGTTTTATGAATTGCAATGTCGAAATGAATTCCAGTGGAGTTTTGAAGCCAAAGATCTTGCGACGGCTCTGGACAGACAGTCAGGTGTACAGACAGAGTTCACTGGGCCACTTGCTACTTTGATGGAATAGGAGCCAACTGGGTGTTAAGCCAGCCAGCCAGCCCACAGTATGGGATCCAACTGGGTGTCTGCCCAGAAGGCCCCCAACAGCGGCAGTAGGGGCGGCAGTAGCTCAGTCCGCTCAGGCTCGCTGGTTTGAGGCCCCTGTATGGACCAAGTAAGTAGACTGGTAGCTGGTGAGTTGCCAGTTTGCCTCCAGAGCACTGCCGAGGTGCACATGAGCAAGGCGCCGAACCCCCAACTGCTCCACGGGCACCGAAAAATGGCTGCACCATAATTTAAAAGCTAGAGCTAGAGCCCAACCATTTGGTCATCTTGGAAAATTGGACCAAAAATAAAATTTGCCTCAAACTTACAGAAAACAATCCTCGTGCCCTGTAGACGCTCTGTTTTTAAATTTCAGAGCTCTAGCTCTTAAATTCGCCAAGATATGGGCTTTTTTTAAAAAACAAGGAGAGGAGGTACACACAGACTCAAAGCTGATTGAAAGAGTACAAGTAATAGGTTTTATTGGTATTAATTGATCATTAGTTTTTATGTGTTAGTATTACATAATTTAATATTCCCCTCTCCCTTTGTACCAAGTTTGTGTCGTGAAACTACTCCTGGCTCAGTTCGCACTTGACTCATAGTGTCGTGTTGTCTTTTATTGAGGCTTTAGTTCCCCCTTGTGGCCATTCTGTAAACCGCAAACAACAGACAAAGAATGATGTGCTGTCAATTTTAAGGCAGATCATCTTTCAGATTTTCCACATCTGCTTCACCTAATTTGAACCTTAAAATGCCACGCTCACATGCTGGTGCACCGCCTGTACACAGTGTTTCAAAATGAAAATGTGGTTCAAAATGAAAAAAGAGGTATTCAGTTAAGACCATTTGTAATAAACGCTATATTTAAAGTCTTGCTTTTCACGTTTGCAATCCTATGAAGGTAACTTTTCATTCAATTTAATAAGTCAACACAGCTTTTGAATCGGTTGTGTACATAACCGAGTTCACTTGTTATGTTGTACACAAAATGCTGAAAGAGTGTATCTTTGTTTGAATGAATTAAACATTTTGCTACAATGTTCATTGTTGAACGTTTCATCCCTTGCCTGCTTTCCCCCGGGTAGCCACTGGGTGGCACCAATTGATGACTTTAAAATCATCAAAAGCAACAGCAAAGAACACAACAACATAGATAAAGACATCAACTGGTGAGTGTATCATCACAGTTGTGAGTGTCTCTTTTATGCAATTACGACAAGGTTGTGAGTTCGAGGCCTGACCTCTCCCAAATCTCCAGGAAGACTAGCTGGAGCTCTAGAAATCTTTTAATACAACCACATGTGTCTCCTGCATGTCGGGGTTTGCAATAGTCTATCCTGCTTGAACCTCTTCAACTGTCAACTGAGTGTCCTCCAGTAAGTTCAGGGAGACACACTAGATCACCTCAATGCACCGTCCTCCCTGCACCTCCACATACATTGATGTACACTACGTGTTTTACTTTTAAGAACCATATTTCAGCCTGTTTATTGAATTGAGTTCGTGTTGGTTCAAAGGCGATTCCTGGTTTCACCGGTTGGGGCGCTGTCGCCATTTGAGACCAGGAGAGCAGCAGGTGAAATAAGCGAAGGAGTGAAACGGTATGTTATTGTTGTCGTCTCGTTATTTCTCTGTTATCAGGTCGGCATTGTGCTTATAAGTACAGATATGTGCTCACAACATGCAACGCCATGTTCACTACATGATGCCACTGCATTTGAGTCAGAAGAACAGTTATAAAGTCTGTTTGCGTGTTTAAAGTTCTAATGAACTCTCCCCACTTAAATAGCTCGGTGCTTATGTTGACTAGCAGTGTACGTAATGTGTGCGTGTGTGTGTGTGTTGTATCAACTGTTTCACCAACAGATTTCTGGACGTTGTGTTTGCATTTATCAAACATTGTGGAGTCTTTTCGGGTCAACTCATCACTCGATTCCAAGTCCAGTCTAAGAAGTCCAAACCACTGGGAATAGTTCAGATTTAGGCCCGTGTGTGCTTCTGGCACAGAATCTATCGACCCTCTATTCAGATTTCATTGACGTTGAATGATGTGTGGATAAGAAATAATAATTATTCTTAATAATAAAAATCAATATTGTCAATCTTGATTCTTCAATGTATATATAGTTATTATGATATCGATTTTAACCACGTCAACTTTGAAGTTGGATGTGTATATGTCGCCCTCTTGTGGTTAAAATGGAATACTGCATTCTCAGCAGCTCTTCAGAAAACAGATAAAGAGAAACAAGTTGCTGATCACAAGTTGAGGATGTGTTTATTCGGAAACTTTAATGTAAATAATTTGTATTTATTCTGACTTGAGAAGCTGGACTGTAGTAGTGCACAGCAGGCCCTTGTAGCCAGTAGACTCCACAGAGTCTGTCCAGTTGTACCAGACGCTCATGCTTCTGATTCATGACTTTGTGAAAGTCTGGCATAACTGCTGCTTCAGGTCCTTGTAGGCAGTAGACTATTCTGAGACTCTTTAGATTCTCCGGCCTAAAACGACCAGCTGTGTGTCTACAACAGCAGGCCACCAGAGCACAGCTGAGCTGAGTTACTGGGTGTAGAAATTCAAACTTTAAGCTGAGGTCGAACCTCCTCCTTGGCTGAGTTGTGGCGCAGTGATCTTGGTTTCACTCCTGTTTATGGGAGGAGCAGTCAGGATGTCTTGGTTTTAAGTCGAATCCTGCTTTCGCCACTAGGGGGCGGTGTCTCCATGTGAGAGCAGGTAATCAGCAGGTGAAACCAGCGAACGAGAGAAGCCGTGTGGTTGTTTTGTCGCTACCAGGTCGGTGTTGTGTTTATAGTTCATATATGTGCTTGATGTGCTACAAGATGTTACTGCACTCTACAAACAACAGGCAGGAAGTCAGGTGTTTACGTTCCTGCTGAAAGGTTAGAGCCGTTTAGCCTTCGTGGCGACGCACCGGTATTGAGCCATTACGGTGTGTGTGTGTCTGTTAAATCCATGCTACGGAGGGGTACAGTAAGTGTGCGTGTATGCAGTAGTGACTGTTTGTTGTGTGAATGTTTGTATACGTGTGTATGTGTGCCTGTGTAAGTGTGTCTGTGCGTGCATGTGTGTGTGTGTGTGTATGCGTGTGCTGTTTTAAATGTTTGCTGTATTTCTCAAGCTGTGGTGTTTGGATGCTGCGTTTGAAAATTTTAGAGCTCTAGCTCTTTAACTGACCAAGATACGGGCTTTTTAAAAACAAATGATTTGGTCCATGGTTACACTGTCGCTCTGGAAAACTGGACCAAAAACTAAATTTTCCCCAAACTTACGGAAGATGATCCTCGTGTCCTGTAGAAGCTGCGTTTGAAAATAAGGTAAAGTATTTGTTATTATATATATTATATTACACTTAGACTAACTACTTCTCTTTAATCTTACTGCTAATTTATTTGAAATATGTTCAATAAGTAAATATATAAATGACTTTTTGAGATGTGAACACATATCGACTTATACGCTAAGTCGATTGAATAACTAAAAAATATCCTGTTTAAGTCATTTAGGAAAATGGGACCAAACTTTTTTTTTTTTTTTTTTTGTGATGTCAGCACCAAATCAAAGAGACAAAAGAAAAATTTAACCTTTCCAAGGTTGGGTGGGCGGTGGCTCATTGATAAGGCACGCGTCTGGGAATCAGGCACACGCTCCGGTGCTGGTTCGCCTCCAACCTCGGTTCCTCACTCTCCAGCTGGTAGCTGGAGAGTTGCCTGTTACCCTCCGGTCCAGAGCCTGTTACCTTCCGGTTCCCGCGCCCACCTAGGCACGGAATCTACTGCATTCAGTCAGTCTGTCAGAGAGAGTGACAGACACATAGCGAGAGACTGATACTCATAGTAGAACACGTCACGTAGATTTAGGGACACACAGTGTGTCGCTCGGGCTGCGTGGCAGGCACAGTTCTTGTGTCTGGCACCAGAACGAGTGATGCACTGTGATAGAACATATAGGAACACATAGGTACTGACACACAGACAGGCAGGCAGGGTGCGGAAGAGGAGGTGCTTTTAAATAAACTCACTGAGTGTTTCACTGGGAAAGATAGATAGCAGAAAAAACGTGTGAAATTTTTTTTTCTTTGGCTCAGAGGGTTAAGCTGATGGTTGGTGATCACAAGGTTGGGAGTTCGAGTCCCAGTTACAGGAAAGTAACTGGCTCTGGACCGGAGGGTAACAGGCAACTCTCCAGCTGCCAGCTGGAGTGTGAGGGACCGAGGTTGGAGGCGAACCAGCACCGGAGCGTGTGCCTGGTTCCCAGACGCGTGCCTTATCAATGAGCCACGGACCACCCAACCGCAGAAGCCGCAATTTTTCTTTTGTCTCTTTGATTTGGAGCTGACGTCACAAAAAAAAAAAAAGAAAGTTTGGTCCCATTTTGCTAAAATACTTCATATATGACTTTAACAGGATATTTTTAGTTATTCAATCGACTTAGCATATATGGTAATGTCTTGTTTGGATCTCAACTACGTGTTCACATCTCAAAAAGTCATTTATATATTTACTAATTGAACATATTTCAAATAAATTAGCAGTAAGATTAAAGTAAAAATGTAGTTTTTGGTCCAGTTTTCCAGAGCGACAGTGTAACCATGGACCAAATCGTTTGTTTTTAAAAAGCCCGTATCTTGGTCAGTTTAACAGCTAGAGCTCTAACATTTTCAAACGCAGCATCCAAATACCACAGCTTGAGAAATACAGCAAACATTTAAAACAGCACACACACACACATGCACGCGTACACGGGCACACGTATACAAACATACACACACCCTTCTGTACCCCTCCGTAGCATGGATTTAACACGCACACACCGTAATGGCTCAATACCGGTGCGTCGCCACGAAGGCTAAACGGCTCTGACCTTTCAGCAGGAACATAAACACCTGACTTCCTGCCTGTTGTTTGTAGAGTGCAGTAACATCTTGTAGCACATCAAGCACATATATGAAGTATAAACACAACACTGACCTGGTAGCGACACAACAACCACACGGCTTTCTCTCGTTCGCTGGTTTCACCTGCTGATTACCTGCTCTCACATGGAGACACCGCCCCCTAGTGGCGAAAGCAGGATTCGACTTAAAACCAAGATTCGACTTAAAACCAAGACATCCTGACTTCTCTACATTAGGCTCCTCCCATAAACAGGAGTGAAACCAAGATCACTGCGCCACAACTCAGCCAAGGAGGAGGTTCGACCTCAGCTTAGAGTTTGAAGTTCTACTATATCAAAAAATATTAGCAGTACTCTCTCTCTCTCTCTACACCAGGAAAAGGAGCCATCTTGTGGTGATTTGTGAGAATACACACGCTTGTTTCAAATTAACAAATGATTTATTCAATCACAACTTTACATTATATGCGTCCATTTTAAAGCCAGTTTACGTGAACATTTAAATATAATAATAAACGGGAATCCAATGTGTACTCGCAACTTTATCAGCAGCGTTCTCGTAACATCGCGCCAACAACATAACATGAGTAACATCCTCTCTGCTCCCTAACGCTCTCTGGTCGCTATGGTAACGTTTAAACATGCCTTAAACATAAGATACACCACAAAAACAAATGTAAAGTGCATGAAAAATATAACTCACCATAACGCTGAATCAGTGGGAGCCCTGAGCCTGTTTCTCTGTAAACAGACGGTCCCATCCAGGGCTAATGGGAGACACTGACACCCAGGCCCGGCCCTGGGCATGGGCGAACCGGGCGGTCGCCCGGGGCGCCATCTAGTGGGCAGGGCGCCAAACTGCAATCCACATAAAGTACATTTAAATAAATATGTTAATAATTATTTTGACTTCTGGTCTGAATCTGTGAGTGTGAGATCATGACCTGTCGCCCTGAACCTGACCCGCTGTTTACAGTGAAAGTGAACGGGCGTTCCCGGCGCCCGCGCAAAACTGGTTCCGGGTTCAAGATCGTCCAGACCCACTAATTATGTCGGACAGTGATCCCGGTGGCCGGAAATACTCTAAAGGCAAAAACGTGTTGTCCGTGATTTTCGCCGGCAAGCGTGCCGGCAACGGACGTTTCCGGCGCCGGCAAAACTGGTTCCGGGTTCCTGGCAGGAACCCGGAACCAGTTTTGCGCGTGAGTGACCATGGTTGATCATTTCCATAACACCTAAAAGGAGGACATAATGCGGCATATCAATAAATTACCATGGTGTGCATAGGACTCTGGTATACTCTCATTTACAATACAATTTTGTGTGGTTTGAAGATGTTTGTGTAGCTGAATAGGAAAAAATGTCAATGAAAAGTCAAAAAGTGTTTATGCACAGTATTTGAATTTATTCAATACATTGTGGTGTTCAAAACCTGACCACTGACATGAATCTTTTGTGCCACAAAGCATAACATGTGTGGACTCAAATGTAAAAAAACAAATAACAGGTAACATATATAATAATAAAAAAATGCTTTTTTGAAAAGCATAAATAACCTTTGATGTCAACAACATCTGCCCCCCGCAGGTGCGACATGCAGCGCACACCCCATGCAGCGCACACCCCAACACTTGTGTCTGCCCCACAAGTACTCCGACTGTCATAGAGACACTCTGCCAGGAGAGTGTATAGAAATACCTTTTGCTGAAACTTACTAAGTGTCACTGTCACTGCGCAAGATAAGTAGCACAAAAAACACTTCGAAGATTCTTTTTATTTAACTCAGAGGGTAAAGCTCATGCTTGGTGATCACAAGGTTGGGAGTTCAAGTCCCAACCTTCACACATCAAATACAGGCAAAGTCACACATGCACACTTTTCACACAAAGAGGAGACCAATCTCCAGGCAGCTAAAGGTAAAGGTACTTTATTTATTTGATTTTCATCTCTCTTCCTCTCTGAGCCAAGTGGACCTGGGAGTAGAGACTTGAAGATCTTTGGCCTCTCATCTGCAGGCTTTGCTCCAGCTCCTGGCTTGTGGCAGCTGCTTGTGTGTGTGGGCTGGGGGGTGGACTCCTCCAGTCCTCCCTCTTTTCCTCTCCCCTTCTTTGTGGGCGTCGCTTGATGCTTGGCGCTCTGTAAATCGTCCTGATAACAGAGAAACACAAGAATAAAAGGTCAACATAATCTTCATTCATTCTTCCTAATCCCCTTTTTCCTTTTCAGGCATCCCCACATGCTACAATGTTCATTGTTGAACGTTTCATCCCTTGCCTGCTTTCCCCCGGGTAGCCACTGGGTGGCACCAATTGATGACTTTAAAATCATCAAAAGCAACAGCAAAGAACACAACAACATAGATAAAGACATCAACTGGTGAGTGTATCATCACAGTTGTGAGTGTCTCTTTTATGCAATTACGACAAGGTTGTGAGTTCGAGGCCTGACCTCTCCCAAATCTCCAGGAAGACTAGCTGGAGCTCTAGAAATCTTTTAATACAACCACATGTGTCTCCTGCATGTCAGGGTTTGCAATAGTCTATCCTGCTTGAACCTCTTCAACTGTCAACTGAGTGTCCTCCAGTAAGTTCAGGGAGACAAACTAGATCACCTCAATGCACCTTCCTCCCTGCACCTCCACATACATTGATGTACACTACGTGTTTTCCTTTTAAGAACCATATTTCAGCCTGTTTATTGAATTGAGTTCGTGTTGGTTCAAAGGCGATTCCTGGTTTCACCGGTTGGGGCGCTGTCGCCATTTGAGACCAGGAGAGCAGCAGGTGAAATAAGCGAAGGAGTGAAACGGTATGTTATTGTTGTCGTCTCGTTATTTCTCTGTTATCAGGTCGGCATTGTGCTTATAAGTACAGATATGTGCTCACAACATGCAGCGCCATGTTCACAACATGATGCCACTGCATTTGAGTCAGAAGAACAGTTATAAAGTCTGTTTGCGTGTTTAAAGTTCTAATGAACTCTCCCCACTTAGGTAGCTCGGTGTAGCAGTGTACGTAATGTGTGCGTGTGTGTGTGTGTTGTATTAACTGTTTCACCAACAGATTTCTGGACGTTGTGTTTGCATTTATCAAACATTGTGTGAAGTCTTTTCAGGTCAACTCATCACTCGATTCCAAGTCCAGTCTAAGAAGTCCAAACCACTGGGAATAGTTCAGATTTAGGCCCGTGTGTGCTTCTGGCACAGAATCTATCGACCCTCTATTCAGATTTCATTGACGTTGAATGATGTGTGGATAAGAAATAATAATTATTCTTAATAATAATAATCAATATTGTCAATCTTGATTCTTCAATGTATATATAGTTATTATGATATCGATTTTAACCACGTCAACTTTGAAGTTGGATGTGTATATGTCGCCCTCTTGTGGTTAAAATGGAATACTGCATACTCAGCAGCTCTTCAGAAAACAGATAAAGAGAAACAAGTTGCTGATCACAAGTTGAGGATGTGTTTATTCGGAAACTTTAATGTAAATAATTTGTATTTATTCTGACTTGAGAAGCTGGACTGTAGTAGTGCACAGCAGGCCCTTGTAGCCAGTAGACTCCACAGAGTCTGTCCAGTTGTACCAGACGCTCATGCTTCTGATTCATGACTTTGTGAAAGTCTGGCATAACTGCTGCTTCAGGTACTTGTAGGCAGTAGACTATTCTGAGACTCTTTAGATTCTCCGGCCTAAAACGACCAGCTGTGTGTCTACAACAGCAGGCCACCAGAGCACAGCTGAGCTGAGTTACTGGGTGTAGAACTTCAAACTCTAAGCTGAGGTCGAACCTCCTCCTTGGCTGACTTGTGGCGCAGTGATCTTGGTTTCACTCCTGTTTATGGGAGGAGCCTAATGTAAGAGCAGTCAGGATGTCTTGGTTTTAAGTCGAATCCTGCTTTCGCCACTAGGGGGCGGTGTCTCCATGTGAGAGCAGGTAATCAGCAGGTGAAACCAGCGAACGAGAGAAGCCGTGTGGTTGTTTTGTCGCTACCAGGTCGGTGTTGTGTTTATAGTTCATATATGTGCTTGATGTGCTACAAGATGTTACTGCACTCTACAAACAACAGGCAGGAAGTCAGGTGTTTACGTTCCTGCTGAAAGGTTAGAGCCGTTTAGCCTTCGTGGCGACGCACCGGTATTGAGCCATTACGGTGTGTGTGTGTCTGTTAAATCCATGCTACGGAGGGGTACAGTAAGTGTGCGTGTATGCAGTAGTGACTGTTTGTTGTGTGAATGTTTGTATACGTGTGTATGTGTGCCTGTGTAAGTGTGTCTGTGCGTGCATGTGTGTGTGTGTGTGTATGCGTGTGCTGTTTTAAATGTTTGCTGTATTTCTCAAGCTGTGGTGTTTGGATGCTGCGTTTGAAAATTTTAGAGCTCTAGCTCTTTAACTGACCAAGATACGGGCTTTTTAAAAACAAATGATTTGGTCCATGGTTACACTGTCGCTCTGGAAAACTGGACCAAAAACTAAATTTTCCCCAAACTTACGGAAGATGATCCTCGTGTCCTGTAGAAGCTGCGTTTGAAAATAAGGTAAAGTATTTGTTATTATATATATTATATTACACTTAGACTAACTACTTCTCTTTAATCTTACTGCTAATTTATTTGAAATATGTTCAATAAGTAAATATATAAATGACTTTTTGAGATGTGAACACATATCGACTTATACGCTAAGTCGATTGAATAACTAAAAAATATCCTGTTTAAGTCATTTAGGAAAATGGGACCAAACTTTTTTTTTTTTTTTTTTTGTGATGTCAGCACCAAATCAAAGAGACAAAAGAAAAATTTAACCTTTCCAAGGTTGGGTGGGCGGTGGCTCATTGATAAGGCACGCGTCTGGGAATCAGGCACACGCTCCGGTGCTGGTTCGCCTCCAACCTCGGTTCCTCACTCTCCAGCTGGTAGCTGGAGAGTTGCCTGTTACCCTCCGGTCCAGAGCCTGTTACCTTCCGGTCCCCGCGCCCACCTAGGCACGGAATCTACTGCATTCAGTCAGTCTGTCAGAGAGAGTGACAGACACATAGCGAGAGACTGATACTCATAGTAGAACACGTCACGTAGATTTAGGGACACACAGTGTGTCGCTCGGGCTGCGTGGCAGGCACAGTTCTTGTGTCTGGCACCAGAACGAGTGATGCACTGTGATAGAACATATAGGAACACATAGGTACTGACACACAGACAGGCAGGCAGGGTGCGGAAGAGGAGGTGCTTTTAAATAAACTCACTGAGTGTTTCACTGGGAAAGATAGATAGCAGAAAAAACGTGTGAAATTTTTTTTTCTTTGGCTCAGAGGGTTAAGCTGATGGTTGGTGATCACAAGGTTGGGAGTTCGAGTCCCAGTTACAGGAAAGTAACTGGCTCTGGACCGGAGGGTAACAGGCAACTCTCCAGCTGCCAGCTGGAGTGTGAGGGACCGAGGTTGGAGGCGAACCAGCACCGGAGCGTGTGCCTGGTTCCCAGACGCGTGCCTTATCAATGAGCCACGGACCACCCAACCGCAGAAGCCGCAATTTTTCTTTTGTCTCTTTGATTTGGAGCTGACGTCACAAAAAAAAAAAAAAGAAAGTTTGGTCCCATTTTGCTAAAATACTTCATATATGACTCTAACAGGATATTTTTAGTTATTCAATCGACTTAGCATATATGGTAATGTCTTGTTTGGATCTCAACTACGTGTTCACATCTCAAAAAGTCATTTATATATTTACTAATTGAACATATTTCAAATAAATAAGCAGTAAGATTAAAGTAAAAATGTAGTTTTTGGTCCAGTTTTCCAGAGCGACAGTGTAACCATGGACCAAATCGTTTGTTTTTAAAAAGCCCGTATCTTGGTCAGTTTAACAGCTAGAGCTCTAAAATTTTCAAACGCAGCATCCAAATACCACAGCTTGAGAAATACAGCAAACTTTTAAAACAGCACACACACACACATGCACGCGTACACAGGCACACGTATACAAACATACACACACCCTTCTGTACCGCTCCGTAGCATGGATTTAACACGCACACACCGTAATGGCTCAATACCGGTGCGTCGCCACGAAGGCTCAGCGGCTCTGACCTTTCAGCAGGAACATAAACACCTGACTTCCTGCCTGTTGTTTGTAGAGTGCAGTAACATCTTGTAGCACATCAAGCACATATATGAACTATAAACACAACACCGACCTGGTAGCGACACAACAACCACACGGCTTTCTCTCGTTCGCTGGTTTCACCTGCTGATTACCTGCTCTCACATGGAGACACCGCCCCCTAGTGGCGAAAGCAGTATTCGACTTAAAACCAAGATTCGACTGAAAACCAAGACATCCTGACTTCTCTACATTATGCTCCTCCCATAAACAGGAGTGAAACCAAGATCACTGCGCCACAACTCAGCCAAGGAGGAGGTTCGACCTCAGCTTAGAGTTTGAAGTTCTACTTTATCAAAAAATATTAGCAGTACTCTCTCTCTCTCTCTACACCAGAAAAGGAGCCATCTTGTGGTGATTTGTGAGAATACACACGCTTGTTTCAAATTAACAAATGATTTATTCAATCACAACTTTACATTATATGCGTCCATTTTAAAGCCAGTTTACGTGAACATTTAAATATAATTATAAACGGGAATCCAATGTCGCCGACAACATAACATGAGTAACATCCTCTCTGCTCCCTAACGCTCTCTGGTCGCTATGGTAACGTTTAAACATGCCTTAAACATAAGATACACCACAAAAAGAAATGTAAAGTGCATGAAAAATACAACTCACCATAACGCTGAATCAGTGGGAGCCCTGAGCCTGTTTCTCTGTAAACAGACGGTCCCATCCAGGGCTAATGGGAGACACTGACACCCAGGCCCGGCCCTGGGCATGGGCGAACCGGGCGGTCGCCCGGGGCGCCATCTAGTGGGCAGGGCGCCAAACTGCAATCCACATAAAGTACATTTAAATACATATGTTAATAATTATTTTGACTTCTGGTCTGAATGTGTGAGTGTGAGATCATGACCTGTCGCCCTGAACCTGACCCGCTGTTTACAGTGAAAGGTGGGGGGAGGGGTAGCGGCCTGGCTGCATTGTGCGTCTACAACTAGAATAAGATGACTTTATGATGCACAACTTCCCTACATAATCTGAGCTAAACCCAGGTGTGTTCTGATACATGCCTAAAAGCAAAAACGTGATGTCCGTGATTTTAGCCGGCAACGGACGTTCCCGGCGCCCGCGCAAAACTGGTTCCGGGTTAAAGATCGTCCAGACCCACTAATTAGGTCGGACAGTGATCCCGGTGGCCGGAAATACTCTAAAGGCAAAAACGTGTTGTCCGTGATTTTCACCGGCAAGCGTGCCGGCAACGGACGTTTCCGGCGCCGGCAAAACTGGTTCCGGGTTCCAGTTTTGCGCGTGAGTGACCATGGTTGAGCATTTGGTTGACCATTTCCATAACACCTAAAAGGAGGACATTATGCGGCATATCAATAAATTACCATGGTGTACATAGGACTCTGGTATCCTCTCATTTACAATACAATTTTGTGTGGTTTGAAGATGTTTGTGTAGCTGAATAGGAAAAAATGTCAATGAAAAGTCAAAAAGTGTTTATGCACAGTATTTGAATTTATTCAATACATTGTGGTGTTCAAAAACTGACCACTGAGATGAATCTTTTGTGCCACAAAGCATAACATGTGTGGACTCAAATGGAAAAAACAAATAACAGGTAACATATATAATAATGAAAAAATGCTTTTTTGAAAAGCATAAATAACCTTTGATGTCAACAACATCTGCCCCCCGCAGGTGCGACATGCAGCGCACACCCCATGCAGCGCACACCCCAACACTTGTGTCTGCCCCCCGAAGGGGCAGGGCACAAGTACTCCGACTGTCATAGAGACACTCTGCCAGGAGAGTGTATAGAAATACCTTTTGCTGAAACTTACTAAGTGTCACTGTCACTGCGCATATATGTAGCACAAAAAAACACTTCGAAGATTCTTTTTATTTAACTCAGAGGGTAAAGCTCATGCTTGGTGATCACAAGGTTGGGAGTTCAAGTCCCAACCTTCACACATCAAATATAGGCAAAGTCACACATGCACACTTTTCACACAAAGAGGAGACCAATCTCCAGGCAGCTAAAGGTAAAGGTACTTTATTTATTTGATTTTCATCTCTCTTCCTCTCTGAGCCAAGTGGACCTGGGAGTAGAGACTTGAAGATCTTTGGCCTCTCATCTGCAGGCTTTGCTCCAGCTCCTGGCTTGTGGCAGCTGCTTTTGTGTGTGGGCTGGGGGTGGACTCCTCCAGTCCTCCCTCTTTTCCTCTCCCCTTCTTTGTGGGCGTGGCTTGATGCTTGGCGCTCTGTAAAGCGTCCTGATAACAGAGAAACACAAGAATAAAAGGTCAACATAATCTTCATTCATTCTTCCTAATCCCCTTTTTCCTTTTCAGGCATCCCCACATGCTACAATGTTCATTGTTGAACGTTTCATCCCTTGCCTGCTTTCCCCCGGGTAGCCAATGGGTGGCACCAATTGATGACTTTAAAATCATCAAAAGCAACAGCAAAGAACACAACAACATAGATAAAGACATCAACTGGTGAGTGTATCATCACAGTTGTGAGTGTCTCTTTTATGCAATTACGACAAGGTTGTGAGTTCGAGGCCTGACCTCTCCCAAATCTCCAGGAAGACTAGCTGGAGCTCTAGAAATCTTTTAATACAACCACATGTGTCTCCTGCATGTCAGGGTTTGCAATAGTCTATCCTGCTTGAACCTCTTCAACTGTCAACTGAGTGTCCTCCAGTAAGTTCAGGGAGACAAACTAGATCACCTCAATGCACCTTCCTCCCTGCACCTCCACATACATTGATGTACACTACGTGTTTTACTTTTAAGAACCATATTTCAGCCTGTTTATTGAATTGAGTTCGTGTTGGTTCAAAGGCGATTCCTGGTTTCACCGGTTGGGGCGCTGTCGCCATTTGAGACCAGGAGAGCAGCAGGTGAAATAAGCGAAGGAGTGAAACGGTATGTTATTGTTGTCGTCTCGTTATTTCTCTGTTATCAGGTCGGCATTGTGCTTATAAGTACAGATATGTGCTCACAACATGCAGCGCCATGTTCACTACATGATGCCACTGCATTTGAGTCAGAAGAACAGTTATAAAGTCTGTTTGCGTGTTTAAAGTTCTAATGAACTCTCCCCACTTAGGTAGCTCGGTGCTTATGTTGACTAGCAGTGTACGTAATGTGTGCGTGTGTGTGTGTTGTATCAACTGTTTCACCAACAGATTTCTGGACGTTGTGTTTGCATTTATCAAACATTGTGAAGTCTTTTCGGGTCAACTCATCACTCGATTCCAAGTCCAGTCTAAGAAGTCCAAACCACTGGGAATAGTTCAGATTTAGGCCCGTGTGTGCTTCTGGCACAGAATCTATCGACCCTCTATTCAGATTTCATTGACGTTGAATGATGTGTGGATAAGAAATAATAATTATTCTTAATAATAATAATCAATGTTGTCAATCTTGATTCTTCAATGTATATATAGTTATTATGTTATCGATTTTAACCACGTCAACTTTGAAGTTGGATGTGTATATGTCGCCCTCTTGTGGTTAAAATAGAATACTGCATTCTCAGCAGCTCTTCAGAAAACAGATAAAGAGAAACAAGTTGCTGATCACAAGTTGAGGATGTGTTTATTCGGAAACTTTAATGTAAATAATTTGTATTTATTCTGACTTGAGAAGCTGGACTGTAGTAGAGCACAGCAGGCCCTTGTAGCCAGTAGACTCCACAGAGTCTGTCCAGTTGTACCAGACGCTCATGCTTCTGATTCATGACTTTGTGAAAGTCTGGCATAACTGCTGCTTCAGGTCCTTGTAGGCAGTAGACTATTCTGAGACTCTTTAGATTCTCTGGCCTAAAACGACCAGCTGTGTGTCTACAACAGCAGGCCACCAGAGCACAGCTGAGCTGAGTTACTGGGTGTAGAACTTCAAACTCTAAGCTGAGGTCGAACCTCCTCCTTGGCTGAGTTGTGGCGCAGTGATCTTGGTTTCACTCCTGTTTATTGGAGGAGCCTAATGTAAGAGCAGTCAGGATGTCTTGGTTTTAAGTCGAATCCTGCTTTCGCCACTAGGGGGCGGTGTCTCCATGTGAGAGCAGGTAATCAGCAGGTGAAACCAGCGAACGAGAGAAAGCCGTGTGGTTGTTGTGTCGCTACCAGGTCGGTGTTGTGTCTATAGTTCATTTATGTGCTTGATGTGTTACAAGATGTTACTGCACTCTACAAACAACAGGCAGGAAGTCAGGTGTTTACGTTCCTGCTGAAAGGTTAGAGCCGTTTAGCCTTCGTGGCGACGCACCGGTATTGAGCCATTACGGTGTGTGTGTGTCTGTTAAATCCATGCTACGGAGGGGTACAGTAGTGTGTGTGTGTGCAGTAGTGACTGTTTGTTGTGTGAATGTTTGTATACGTGTGTATGTGTGCCTGTGTAAGTGTGTGTGTATGCGTGTGCTGTTTTAAATGTTTGCTGTATTTCTCAAGCTGTGGTATTTGGATGCTGCGTTTGAAAATTTTAAAGCTCTAGCTCTTAAACTGACCAAGATAGGGGCTTTTTAAAAACAAATGATTTGGTCCATGGTTACACTGTCGCTCTGGAAAACTGGACCAAAAACGAAATTTTCCCCAAACTTACGGAAGATGATCCTCGTGTCCTGTAGAAGCTGCGTTTGAAAATTTTAGACAAGTATTTGTTATTATATATATTATATTACACTTAGACTAACTACTTTACTTTAATCTGACTGCTAATTTATTTTAAATATGTTCAATAAGTAAATATATAAATGACTTTTTGAGATGTGAACACATATCGACTTATACGCTTAGTCGATTGAATAACTAAAAATATCCTGTTTAAGTCATTTAGGAAAATGGGACCAAACTTTTTTTTTTTTTTTTTTGTGATGTCAGCACCAAATCAAAGAGACAAAACGAAAAAATTGAGCCTTCTAAGGTTGGGTGGGCGGTGGCTCATTGATAAGGCACGCGTCTGGGAATCAGGCACACGCTCCGGTGCTGGTTCGCCTCCAACCTCGGTCCCTCACTCTCCAGCTGGTAGCTGGAGAGTTGCCTGTTACCCTCCGGTCCAGAGCCTGTTACCTTCCGGTCCCCGCGCCCACCTAGGCACGGAATCTACTGCATTCAGTCAGTCTGTCAGAGAGAGTGACAGACACATAGCGAGAGACTGATACTCATAGTAGAACACATCACGTAGAGTTAGGGACACACAGTGTGTCGCTCGGGCTGCGTGGCAGGCACAGTTCTTGTGTCTGGCACCAGAACGAGTGATGCACTGTGATAGAACATATAGGAACACATAGGTACTGACACACAGACAGGCAGGCAGGGTGCGGAAGAGGAGGTGCTTTTAAATAAACTCACTGAGTGTTTCACTGGGAAAGATAGATAGCCGAAAAAACATGTGAAATTTTTTTTTCTTTGGCTCAGAGGGTTAAGCTGATGGTTGGTGATCACAAGGTTGGGAGTTCGAGTCCCAGTTACAGGAAAGTAACTGGCTCTGGACCGGAGGGTAACAGGCAACTCTCCAGCTGCCAGCTGGAGTGTGAGGGACCGAGGTTGGAGGCGAACCAGCACCGGAGCGTGTGCCTGGTTCCCAGACGCGTGCCTTATCAATGAGCCACGGACCACCCAACCGCAGAAGCCGCAATTTTTCTTTTGTCTCTTTGATTTGGAGCTGACGTCACAAAAAAAAAAAAAAGAAAGTTTGGTCCCATTTTGCTAAAATACTTCATATATGACTCTAACAGGATATTTTTAGTTATTCAATCGACTTAGCATATATGGTAATGTCTTGTTTGGATCTCAACTACGTGTTCACATCTCAAAAAGTCATTTATATATTTACTAATTGAACATATTTCAAATAAATAAGCAGTAAGATTAAAGTAAAAATGTAGTTTTTGGTCCAGTTTTCCAGAGCGACAGTGTAACCATGGACCAAATCGTTTGTTTTTAAAAAGCCCGTATCTTGGTCAGTTTAACAGCTAGAGCTCTAAAATTTTCAAACGCAGCATCCAAATACCACAGCTTGAGAAATACAGCAAACTTTTAAAACAGCACACACACACACATGCACGCGTACACAGGCACACGTATACAAACATACACACACCCTTCTGTACCGCTCCGTAGCATGGATTTAACACGCACACACCGTAATGGCTCAATACCGGTGCGTCGCCACGAAGGCTCAGCGGCTCTGACCTTTCAGCAGGAACATAAACACCTGACTTCCTGCCTGTTGTTTGTAGAGTGCAGTAACATCTTGTAGCACATCAAGCACATATATGAACTATAAACACAACACCGACCTGGTAGCGACACAACAACCACACGGCTTTCTCTCGTTCGCTGGTTTCACCTGCTGATTACCTGCTCTCACATGGAGACACCGCCCCCTAGTGGCGAAAGCAGTATTCGACTTAAAACCAAGATTCGACTGAAAACCAAGACATCCTGACTTCTCTACATTATGCTCCTCCCATAAACAGGAGTGAAACCAAGATCACTGCGCCACAACTCAGCCAAGGAGGAGGTTCGACCTCAGCTTAGAGTTTGAAGTTCTACTTTATCAAAAAATATTAGCAGTACTCTCTCTCTCTCTCTACACCAGAAAAGGAGCCATCTTGTGGTGATTTGTGAGAATACACACGCTTGTTTCAAATTAACAAATGATTTATTCAATCACAACTTTACATTATATGCGTCCATTTTAAAGCCAGTTTACGTGAACATTTAAATATAATTATAAACGGGAATCCAATGTCGCCGACAACATAACATGAGTAACATCCTCTCTGCTCCCTAACGCTCTCTGGTCGCTATGGTAACGTTTAAACATGCCTTAAACATAAGATACACCACAAAAAGAAATGTAAAGTGCATGAAAAATACAACTCACCATAACGCTGAATCAGTGGGAGCCCTGAGCCTGTTTCTCTGTAAACAGACGGTCCCATCCAGGGCTAATGGGAGACACTGACACCCAGGCCCGGCCCTGGGCATGGGCGAACCGGGCGGTCGCCCGGGGCGCCATCTAGTGGGCAGGGCGCCAAACTGCAATCCACATAAAGTACATTTAAATACATATGTTAATAATTATTTTGACTTCTGGTCTGAATGTGTGAGTGTGAGATCATGACCTGTCGCCCTGAACCTGACCCGCTGTTTACAGTGAAAGGTGGGGGGAGGGGTAGCGGCCTGGCTGCATTGTGCGTCTACAACTAGAATAAGATGACTTTATGATGCACAACTTCCCTACATAATCTGAGCTAAACCCAGGTGTGTTCTGATACATGCCTAAAAGCAAAAACGTGATGTCCGTGATTTTAGCCGGCAACGGACGTTCCCGGCGCCCGCGCAAAACTGGTTCCGGGTTAAAGATCGTCCAGACCCACTAATTAGGTCGGACAGTGATCCCGGTGGCCGGAAATACTCCAAAGGCAAAAACGTGTTGTCCGTGATTTTCACCGGCAAGCGTGCCGGCAACGGACGTTTCCGGCGCCGGCAAAACTGGTTCCGGGTTCCAGTTTTGCGCGTGAGTGACCATTGTTGAGCATTTGGTTGACCATTTCCATAACACCTAAAAGGAGGACATTATGCGGCATATCAATAAATTACCATGGTGTACATAGGACTCTGGTATCCTCTCATTTACAATACAATTTTGTGTGGTTTGAAGATGTTTGTCTAGCTGAATAGGAAAAAATGTCAATGAAAAGTCAAAAAGTGTTTATGCACAGTATTTGAATTTATTCAATACATTGTGGTGTTCAAAAACTGACCACTGAGATGAATCTTTTGTGCCACAAAGCATAACATGTGTGGACTCAAATGGAAAAAACAAATAACAGGTAACTTATATAATAATGAAAAAATGCTTTTTTGAAAAGCATAAATAACCTTTGATGTCAACAACATCTGCCCCCCGCAGGTGCGACATGCAGCGCACACCCCATGCAGCGCACACCCCAACACTTGTGTCTGCCCCCCGAAGGGGCAGGGCACAAGTACTCCGACTGTCATAGAGACACTCTGCCAGGAGAGTGTATAGAAATACCTTTTGCTGAAACTAACTAAGTGTCACTGTCACTGCGCAAGATATGTAGCACAAAAAAACACCTCGAAGATTCTTTTTATTTAACTCAGAGGGTAAAGCTCATGCTTGGTGATCACAAGGTTGGGAGTTCAAGTCCCAACCTTCACACATCAAATACAGGCAAAGTCACACATGCACACTTTTCACACAAAGAGGAGACCAATCTCCAGGCAGCTAAAGGTAAAGGCACTTTATTTATTTGATTTTCATCTCTCTTCCTCTCTGAGCCAAGTGGACCTTGGAGTAGAGACTTGAAGATCTTTGGCCTCTCATCTGCAGGCTTTGCTCCAGCTCCTGGCTTGTGGCAGCTGCTTGTGTGTGTGGGCTGGGGGGTGGACTCCTCCAGTTACTGAGTGTCCTCCAGTAAGTTCAGGGAGACAAACTAGATCACCTCAATGCACCTTCCTCCCTGCACCTCCACATACATTGATGTACACTACGTGTTTTACTTTTAAGAACCATATTTCAGCCTGTTTATTGAATTGAGTTCGTGTTGGTTCAAAGGCGATTCCTGGTTTCACCGGTTGGGGCGCTGTCGCCATTTGAGACCAGGAGAGCAGCAGGTGAAATAAGCGAAGGAGTGAAACGGTATGTTATTGTTGTCGTCTCGTTATTTCTCTGTTATCAGGTCGGCGTTGTGCTTATAAGTACAGATATGTGCTCAGAACATGCAGCGCCATGTTCACTACATGATGCCACTGCATTTGAGTCAGAAGAACAGTTATAAAGTCTGTTTGCGTGTTTAAAGTTCTAATGAACTCTCCCCACTTAGGTAGCTCGGTGCTTATGTTGACTAGCAGTGTACGTAATGTGTGCGTGTGTGTGTGTTGTATCAACTGTTTCACCAACAGATTTCTGGACGTTGTGTTTGCATTTATCAAACATTGTGAAGTCTTTTCGGGTCAACTCATCACTCGATTCCAAGTCCAGTCTAAGAAGTCCAAACCACTGGGAATAGTTCAGATTTAGGCCCGTGTGTGCTTCTGGCACAGAATCTATCGACCCTCTTTTCAGATTTCATTGACGTTGAATGATGTGTGGATAAGAAATAATAATTATTCTTAATAATAATAATCAATATTGACAATCTTGATTCTTCAATGTATTTATAGTTATTATGATATCGATTTTAACCACGTCAACTTTGAAGTTGGATGTGTATATGTCGCCCTCTTGTGGTTAAAATAGAATACTGCATTCTCAGCAGCTCTTCAGAAAACAGATAAAGAGAAACAAGTTGCTGATCACAAGTTGAGGATGTGTTTATTCGGAAACTTAAATGTAAATAATTTGTATTTATTCTGACTTGAGAAGCTGGACTGTAGTAGTGCACAGCAGGCCCTTGTAGCCAGTAGACTCCACAGAGTCTGTCCAGTTGTACCAGATGCTCATGCTTCTGATTCATGACTTTGTGAAAGTCTGGCATAACTGCTGCTTCAGGTCCTTGTAGGCAGTAGACTATTCTGAGACTCTTTAGATTCTCCGGCCTAAAACGACCAGCTGTGTGTCTACAACAGCAGGCCACCAGAGCACAGCTGAGCTGAGTTACTGGGTGTAGAACTTCAAACTCTAAGCTGAGGGCGAACCGCCTCCTTGGCTGAGTTGTGGCGCAGTGATCTTGGTTTCACTCCTGTTTATGGGAGGAGCAGTCAGGATGTCTTGGTTTTAAGTCGAATCCTGCTTTCGCCACTAGGGGGCGGTGTCTCCATGTGAGAGCAGGTAATCAGCAGGTGAAACCAGCGAACGAGAGAAGCCGTGTGGTTGTTTTGTCGCTACCAGGTCGGTGTTGTGTTTATAGTTCATATATGTGCTTGATGTGCTACAAGATGTTACTGCACTCTACAAACAACAGGCAGGAAGTCAGGTGTTTACGTTCCTGCTGAAAGGTCAGAGCCGTTTAGCCTTCGTGGCGACGCACCGGTATTGAGCCATTACGGTGTGTGTGTGCGCCTGTTAAATCCATGCTACGGAGGGGTACAGTAGTGTGTGTGTATGCAGTAGTGACTGTTTGTTGTGTGAATGTTTTTATACGTGTGTATGTGTGCCTGTGTAAGTGTGTCTGTGCGTGCATGTGTGTGTGTGTGTGTGTGTGTGTGTGTGTATGCGTGTGCTGTTTTAAATGTTTGCTGTATTTCTCAAGCTGTGGTGTTTGGATGCTGCGTTTGAAAATTTTAGAGCTCTAGCTCTTTAACTGACCAAGATACGGGCTTTTTAAAAACAAATTATTTGGTCCGCGGTTACACTGTCGCGCTGGAAAACTGGACCAAAAACGAAATTTTCCCCAAACTTACGGAAGATGATCCTCGTGTCCTGTAGAAGCTGCGTTTGAAAATTTTAGACAAGTATTTGTTATTATATATATTATATTACACTTAGACTAACTACTTTACTTTAATCTGACTGCTAATTTATTTTAAATATGTTCAATAAGTAAATATATAAATGACTTTTTGAGATGTGAACACATATCGACTTATACGCTTAGTCGATTGAATAACTAAAAATATCCTGTTTAAGTCATTTAGGAAAATGGGACCAAACTTTTTTTTTTTTTTTTTTTTGTGATGTCAGCACCAAATCAAAGAGACAAAAGGAAAAAATTGAGCCTTCTAAGGTTGGGTGGGCGGTGGCTCATTGATAAGGCACGCGTCTGGGAATCAGGCACACGCTCCGGTGCTGGTTCGCCTCCAACCTCGGTCCCTCACTCTCCAGCTGGTAGCTGGAGAGTTGCCTGTTACCCTCCGGTCCCCGCGCCCACCTAGGCACGGAATCTACTGCATTCAGTCAGTCTGTCAGAGAGAGTGACAGACACATAGCGAGAGACTGATACTCATAGTAGAACACATCACGTAGAGTTAGGGACACACAGTGTGTCGCTCGGGCTGCGTGGCAGGCACAGTTCTTGTGTCTGGCACCAGAACGAGTGATGCACTGTGATAGAACATATAGGAACACATAGGCACTGACACACAGACAGGCAGGCAGGGTGCGGAAGAGGAGGTGCTTTTAAATAAACTCACTGAGTGTTTCACTGGGAAAGATAGATAGCAAAAAAAACGCGTGAAATTTTTTTTTCTTTGGCTCAGAGGGTTAAGCTGATGGTTGGTGATCACAAGGTTGGGAGTTCGAGTCCCAGTTACAGGAAAGTAACTGGCTCTGGACCGGAGGGTAACAGGCAACTCTCCAGCTACCAGCTGGAGAGTGAGGGACCGAGGTTGGAGGCGAACCAGCACCGGAGCGTGTGCCTAGTTCCCAGACGCGTGCCTTATCAATGAGCCACCGCCTACCAACCGTAGGTGCCTCAATTTTTCTTTTGTCTCTTTGATTTGGAGCTGACGTCACAAAAAAAAAAAAAAAGTTTGGTCCCATTTTCCTAAAATACTTCATATATGACTTTAACAGGATATTTTTAGTTATTCAATCGACTTAGCATATATGGTAATGTCTTGTTTGGTTCTCAACGACGTGTTCACATCTCAAAAAGTCATTTATATATTTACTAATTGAACATATTTCAAATAAATTAGCAGTAAGATTAAAGTAAAAATGTAGTTTTTGGTCCAGTTTTCCAGAGCGACAGTGTAACCATGGACCAAATCGTTTGTTTTTAAAAAGCCCGTATCTTGGTCAGTTTAACAGCTAGAGCTCTAAAATTTTCAAACGCAGCATCCAAATACCACAGCTTGAGAAATACAGCAAACATTTAAAACAGCACACACACACACATGCACGCGTACACAGGCACACGTATACAAACATACACACACCCTTCTGTACCCCTCCGTAGCATGGATTTAACACGCACACACCGTAATGGCTCAATACCGGTGCGTCGCCACGAAGGCTAAACGGCTCTGACCTTTCAGCAGGAACATAAACACCTGACTTCCTGCCTGTTGTTTGTAGAGTGCAGTAACATCTTGTAGCACATCAAGCACATATATGAACTGTAAACACAACACCGACCTGGTAGCGACACAACAACCACACGGCTTTCTCTCGTTCGCTGGTTTCACCTGCTGATTACCTGCTCTCACATGGAGACACCGCCCCCTAGTGGCGAAAGCAGGATTCGACTTAAAACCAAGATTCGACTTAAAACCAAGACATCCTGACTTCTCTACATTATGCTCCTCCCATAAACAGGAGTGAAACCAAGATCACTGCGCCACAACTCAGCCAAGGAGGAGGTTCGACCTCAGCTTAGAGTTTGAAGTTCTACTATATCAAAACATATTAGCAGTACTCTCTCTCTCTCTCTCTCTACACTAGGAAAAGGAGCCATCTTGTGGTGATTTGTGAGAATACACACGCTTGTTTCAAATTAACAAATGATTTATTCAATCACAACTTTACATTATATGCGTCCATTTTAAAGCCAGTTTACGTGAACATTTAAATATAATTATAAACGGGAATCCAATGTCGCCGACAACATAACATGAGTAACATCCTCTCTGCTCCCTAACGCTCTCTGGTCGCTATGGTAACGTTTAAACATGCCTTAAACATAAGATACACCACAAAAAGAAATGTAAAGTGCATGAAAAATACAACTCACCATAACGCTGAATCAGTGGGAGCCCTGAGCCTGTTTCTCTGTAAACAGACGGTCCCATCCAGGGCTAATGGGAGACACTGACACCCAGGCCCGGCCCTGGGCATGGGCGAACCGGGCGGTCGCCCGGGGCGCCATCTAGTGGGCAGGGCGCCAAACTGCAATCCACATAAAGTACATTTAAATAAATATGTTAATAATTATTTTGACTTCTGGTCTGAATGTGTGAGTGTGAGATCATGACCTGTCGCCCTGGACCTGACCCGCTGTTTACAGTGAAAGGTGGGGGGAGGGGTAGCGGCCTGGCTGCATTGTGCGTCTACAACTAGAATAAGATGACTTTATGATGCACAACTTCACTACATAATCAGAGCTAAACCCAGGTGTGTTCTGATACATGCCTAAAAGCAAAAACGTGATGTCCGTGATTTTAGCCGGCAACGGACGTTCCCGGCGCCCGCGCAAAACTGGTTCCGGGTTAAAGATCGTCCAGAACCACTAATTATGTCGGCAAGCGTGCCGGCAACGGACGTTTCCAGCGCCCGCAAAATTGTTTCCTGGTTCCTGGCAGGAACCCGGAACCAGTTTTGCGCGTGAGTGACCATGGTTGACCATTTCCATAACACCTGAAAGGAGGACATCATGCGGCATATCAATAAATTACCATAGTGTACATAGGACTCTGGTATACTCTCATTTACAATATAATTTTGTGTGGTTTAAAGATGTTTGTGTAGCTGAATAGGAAAAAATATCAATGAAAAGTCAAAAAGTGTTTGTTCACAGTATTTGAATTTATTCAATACATTGTGGTGTTCAAAAACTGACCACTGAGATGAATCTTTTGTGCCACAAAGCATAACATGTGTGGACTCAAATGTAAAAAACAAATAACAGGTAACATATATAATAATAAAAAAATGCTTTTTTGAAAAGCATAAATAACCTTTGATGTCAACAACATCTGCCCCCCGCAGGTGCGACATGCAGCGCACACCCCATGCAGCGCACACCCAACACTTGTTGGAGCAGAGACCTCAGCAGCGCCACACCAGCCGTCTTGCTGAAGATGAAGGAGAAGGCAGAAGGTGCTTATAAGCACAGCACCGACCTGATAACAGGGAAATAACAAGACAACAATCACATGGGGTTCTCTCGTTCGCTTGTTTCACCTGCTGATTTCCTGGTCTGAAATGGCGACAACGCCCCCGACTGGCGAAAGCAGGAATCGACTTTGAACCAATATGAACTCAGTGAACAGGCTGAAATGTGTTTTTTAAACATAAAACAAGTATTTCAAATCACAAAATGCCAATGCAATTCTAGTTTGTAGCTCACTAGTTATCTGTGATCTCACACATTTATACACACAACCCATCTCCCCATCTCATATCTGCTTCTTGACTCATTCATCTTGCATGTATTGTAATGATTAAATCAATGTATGTGGAGGATCAGGAAGGAAGGTGCTGTGAGGCGATCTAGTTTGTCTCCCTGACCTTACTGGAGGACACTCAGCTGGTGGCATCCAGGTTCAAGAGGTTCAAGCATGGATGGACTATTGACATGCAGTTGACACATGTGGTTGTATTAAAGGATTTAAACAACCCCAGGTGGAGATTTGGGAGATATGCCCAGGGACTATGGCTAAAGGTCAAGTCCTCCCAAAAGACACAGACTGAAAATACTTGAGTGTAGTAATGTAAACAGTGGGATCATCACTTGATGTAATCATGAGGTCAGCGACTACATTATACCTCTGTACGCTTACTGTTCAAAAGTCCAACCAAAGGACTGCACGCCTTTCTCCTGTTGAATAAATCCACAAGCCCACTGTTGCTAACTCCTCAGTAAGGAAAGTCGCTATAAGCTGTCCTAAAAGTCGCCATATGACACACTCACCTAATT
Source organism: Genypterus blacodes (assembly GCF_046128005.1). Classification (NCBI taxonomy): domain Eukaryota; kingdom Metazoa; phylum Chordata; class Actinopteri; order Ophidiiformes; family Ophidiidae; genus Genypterus; species Genypterus blacodes. Next base: position 3,845,495 of record NW_027466867.1, read on the forward strand.
TGCACAATTGGCATGTTGGATGTCATTGTAATGGACGCTGGAGGAGAGAAGGTGGACAGTAACTGCGGAACGATACGTTAGTCTCCAAAACACTAGAAGTCTCCAAAAGTCTCCAATAACACCAGAAAAAGTCGCTAGATTTGTCGCTAGTCGCTTTTGTCTCAAAAAAAGTCGCCAGATTTAGCGAGAAAGTCGCTAAAGTGGCAACACTGCTCAACATGTTTGTCTGTTTACAATTTGGGGACGTATGGAACGTGCATCCGTGTAAGATTCCGTCGGGAACACCGTCAGTGACTATGGTTCCTACCTGGAACAAAAAGAACAGCTGCGTGAGGATGAGGGTACAATGCGATCTGTAAACACTCACTGTACTTCAAATAGACTGAACTGAAGGCAATAAATAATCATTCAGCGACATTCAGATCCTCATTCAGATCCTCATTTCAGCCAGAAGTGACAGGCAAGGGATGAAACGTTCAACAATGAACATTGTAGCAAAATGTTTAATTCATTCAAACAAAGATACACTCTTTCAGCATTTTGTGTACAACATAACAAGTGAAATCGTTTTTTAAATGTACACAACGGATTCAAAAGCTGTGTTGACCTATTAAATTGAATGAAAAGTTACATTCATAGGATTGCAAAAGTGAAAAGCAAGACTCAAAATATAGCGTTTATTACAAATGGTCTTAACTGAATACCCCTTTTTTCATTTTGAACCACGTTTTCAATGTTTTTCTATGAAACATTGAACCGTGTCATACTCTTTGTCCATGTAAAACGTTTAGAAGACATTCTCCCCGCAGACATCATACAGTGCAGTCGGTGTCATGTTACAGAGCAAACTGCAGACAAAATGTAAACATGGATGGAAATAAATTCATAAAACCTCAAAAATGCTTTTCTTCTCTCCCTCCACCGCTGCCTTCTTCGCCGCAAGGTTCTCTCAAATTTAAAAAACGCAGCATCTACAAGACACAAGGATCATTTTCTGTAAGTTTGGGGCAAATTCAATTTTTGGTCCGATTTTCCAAAAACAAAACGACAGTGTAACCATGGAGCAAATGGAAAGAGCTTAGAGCAGGGGGGTCACACTCATTTTAGTTTGGGGCTCAAGTCAGAATCCCCATTAAATACAAATGATTAACATTTATTTTTTTAATTCTATTTTAACCACAAGAGAGCTCTGTGTGACATATACAGATACATACAACTTCAAAGTTTGCCCATCTACCGTTGAATCCTTTTTATTGGCTCAGCCAAATCTACACACAGGCGGGTGACATATTTTTTACTTATGAAGCCTTGTTGTGTTTCCTTTAATTTGTTACCACTCTGCTGTTTTTCAGTGTGACAGGGTGTAGAGTTTCTCAGCGCTGCTCTCCAGGTTGGCAAAAGAAACTTGGTGCGGCACCCCCTGGGTGCGGTAGAGGAGACCCCAGAAGCAGCAGGCAATACCAGCTGTGCTGCCACTGTCGCCTGGGAGGAGAGAAAGGAAGACAGCCATGGTGAGAAGAGCCAGAGCCAGAGACTCCTGCGGTGAAGACACACTGCACCAATACAGTTCTCATACCGTTAATGAAGTTAGCTCCAAACATTCAAATTGTTCAGGCGGTTTTAACTTGCCACAACAGTCATCCATCATGTAGATGGGTTAAGTTGAAGATGTTTGGCCTCTCATCTGCAGGGACAATTTCACACATGGCATCTAGCAACATAAGGATACATTGCTCTAAGTTTGGGGAAATTTTAGTTTTTACTCAAATTCACACAAAATGTCACTGTAACTATGGACCATAATGGTCATTTCTGAGACACCGCCCCCTGCTGGCGAAAGCAGGAATCGACTTTAAACCAAGACGAATTCAATTCATGAAATGTTGCATTCACTGTCATTTGCTCTTGATCTTGAATGTTGTCCTAACGTTACTTGATTCAGTCCCTATGTTTGCTTCAGCCTGTCCCCGGTGTGGACTCCTCTGGTCCTGTAGATCTGAACCAGTAGTTTTGATTCTTGATAATTTGACACACAAACTGTCCCCCTGGTAGTCACAGGGCTCCATGTTATAACCGTCAAAAAATAAGTTCATGCATTGGCCTACAATAGGAAAATGGTTGAATCTGGTGGAATACACTACAAATGTCAGTGGCAAATATCACTTCTTCTCTTCATAATGAAATGCTGACATCAGAGAATGCACCATTTTATAAAGTAATAGCAGAGAGATTAGGAAATGTGGTTTTAATGGAAGTCAATGTGGCATAATAATTTCATTGCTAATCTTTGACACATGCAAGACTCTAATCAGCACCAAAGCCCCATCCCCCCTTTAAACGGTTAAAATCCTGAAAATTATTGAATATTTTGTAGTTTTGAGCAGCTGAGAAGTTGTTTGAGATTTATGAAAAAAAGTAGAACAAATATTGACACACACACAGACACAATTTTCCAACATGCTAGTGCAAGTATTGTGCGTCATCTGTGATATCATTCATAATTTCATCTATTCAGGAGTTGTCAATGGTTCATAAGACAATTTAGAAAGTGTTGGTAAATAATTAACAAACTATTTAGATGTGCATTTATACATGTTATGACTTAGACATGCAGTAAAGGTTATTGAGTGTGTTAATGTTTTATAAAAAATCTAAAGAGAAGACATGTCATTATTACATCTTGTTACATTTAAATTGTCCCATCTAAGTTACTCTTGTGCGTCACGTGTGTGATATTATTGTTCAGATCCTGACCTCAGTCGTAGTCACTGCGCTGGCACTGGCATGTAGATCCATGGAATCTGGCAGATCTGCAAGTAAATCCACAAGAAAATGTCTCGAGTAACCACAAAAAACGCCTTCAGGATTTTTCCGTGACGTTTGAGTTTTCTACATGCTTAATTCGAATTTATGGTCTTTAATAGTATGTGGCAGTAGAGCACCACCTTGTGGCTTTCTTTGAGCCTTACTCCACCTTTCATCCGTTTATTGTTTCTCACAGCAAATGATCGTGCTAAATGCTGAAAAACAAGCCTTAAGGACTGACCAGCTAAGCGCAGAATGAGTCTGGTGCAAAATAATAACAGTAATCCTACTGTAGTCATGCTGCATAAACGATAAAAACGGCAAACTCGTTCAGACTGAAGTGACTGCGGTGATGACATAAAGGGAAACGGCTGCGCCAAACTTACAATTTTCACACGAAGAACGAGCAAGTGACGGATATTTGTTCCATATGTTACATTAATTGTCAAACGATGTGTAATTTAAAAAGAAATTTGTCAATCAAATTTGTACTTGGCAGAAAATACAAGCGATTTTAATCTTTGTTTACGTTCAGTGGTCGATGTGCCACGGTCCAGACCGCCCCCCGCGTGAATGGACCAACCACACATGGTTCCGGAGTCTGTGCGTTCCTACCTCAAGTTTAAAAACTGATTTATTGCCCCGGGTGTGTAAAAATAATGTTTCATCAATACAGTGAATTAGTATTTTAACTGTTACATTTTAAATCTGTATTTTTACATTCCAACAAAGACCAAAAATGACTCATGAATACATTCACAGCTAATATGCGTCTGGATCCTAAAAATGAATCAGTTAGTTTAACATGCAGAACATTGTTGCCGTCTGTTAAATGTGGTGGAATAACATCAAACATACTTCACCAAAATAGCCTTTATTGCAAATGCCTGAACGCGTGCAGGCATTTGCACCATATCAAACATCAACTCCCAAAAACAAATATATTCTGCATTTTAGCGGCTTTGTGCATACTTCACTTTCCAAGAAGGCATTTGCTTCAAACTAATTATTAATTTATTTTAATTTATCCATTCATATGGATTTGTTGTTGAAAAAGACTTGATGACACACAATGACGTGTGTCTCAGGTGCAGGACCCTCCTCCGTCTTAGCATCGGAGAAATGCAACTTTCGGGGACCAAATTTGGAGGACACAACTAATGCAGCAATTTGCATCCCTCAGTGTTCCTTAACTCATTTTGGAATACAGCGCCCAGTTTCCCAGTGAGTTGTTTATATAAGGACATTCAGGATGATGGACACGTGAATCACATGACATTTAACTCAAGTGACACTGATATATTTCACATCAATCTGATACAAACGAGGATCCTGCCCCTGAATCGGAGCAGTTACAGGTTTGGGGATATCACAGGCACTAGCATTTGCGACAGAGAAGTACAACTTATCCAAGCTACTACACACAAGACTGCTGTGAAGAGTGGAAGAGTAAAAAAAGCCAAACATTTACAACATTACATTGAAAATTTCAGGTCATTCAAGTGTGGAGAACCCCTTCCACTCAACTGTAGTAAGAATGGACAGTGGAAACATTTGGGTATCACAAACATGCCAGGCTCAATATGTGAACATATGCTCTTGTTCAAAGCTCAAAGAGGAAAACATACACAGTGGGTATGCGGTGTATGTTTGAAAAACCTGGGAAATGAAGGACCGTCAACCACTCAAAATAGAAATATTGGAATGGAAAAAATATCATCACAGTGCCGATTGAAAAAGCAGCTGCACATATTTAAGTGCTAACCAAACATTAAGCAGGTTTATGTCACATGCGCAAAGGAAATTGGTCCCTTAATTAAAGTGTTTTGCTCCAATTCTCCCCAATTGGGTTTGATGCTGTTCCCATTCAAGTAAATGCACAACATGTGACCATTAAGACCTTTTTTAAATTGCTATAGTGCAAAACAAAGAAAACCACAGTGGTGATTGGAGGTAGAAGAGAAATTAGACGGACGTAAGCAAAAGCAGAACAAACCTTAAAGCTTGGTATGCATTATGATCAACAGTCCACAGTGCTTCGTTTCCTTCTTACATGCTAAACTATCAATTTGGACATTTATTTTGGTAACTGAAGATCCAACTTAAGTCTTAAGTCATTCAGTCTCGGTTTCAACTCTAACATGTCTCAGAATCTGCTTCCTGTGACAGAAAAAGACAGAAAAAATGGAGAAACACTCACCTGCTGTTAAATCATTCATAATTAACAGAGAACAATCTTTGGATTAGAATCTGCTCAGGTTAAATTATTCACTCCAAGTTCAACTCAACCTAAAGCGTTGATTAAAAGATAAGCTCAGCTGCTTAATAATAATAAAATCAGAGAAGCATTTCTGACGGTATTATGGCTTTAAATGTTGCATTTACTAAACAGAACGTGAGTAAGGCATGAGATAATTATATAAGGCCAAAATGATTATGAGTCAGTAACGTTTTCTTTACATCTCTTTCTTCTACATCTCTATTTGAAGATGAATCCATCTTTGGTCCTCAACGAGCCATTCACAGGAACATAAAGTGCCAGCGAGAGAGGAGAGTCAGCTTGTCCTCCACATCAGCATTCAATCTGAGACTGCAGCTGTCTGCGTAGAGTGAGGGTGCGCCGCTGGAGCTGCTGCATCTGCTGCATACGGTCTCTTTGGCGGGCCAGGTTCTGGGGCACAGGGTAGCGCTGGCAACCGTACAGGTACTGGTACGGAATGCGGACGTGGCAGGCGCTGGCCCTGCAGCGCGGCTGCGGCATGGGCGGCAGCAGCATCCAGCGCTTCCTCTCAGCGCAGTAGCGGTACGCCTCCTTGCGGTACTGCTTGTCCATGTCGTTGCTGTTCCTCCACCCCCCGATGATGAACACGTCGTCGCCCATGTAGCAGATGGCGGCGCCTTCGTAGCTGGTGACCTCTGGAGGGAGGCTGTCCAGGATCTCGTCTGAGATTCGGTTGCTTATCTTCTTTTGAGCCGCCTCGGCCGCTACCTTGTAGCTCTTGGGGCAACAGGAAGCCGTGTGGTAGAAGTTGGTAGACGCCACAGCCATCTGAAAGGTGCAGTAGTTATCCATGAGCGGTAAGGAGTCCACTTCCTGCCACTTGCGGCTTTCTGTGTCGTAGCACATGGTTACAGTCTTTAGCCCGTCGTCATTGTCTGTGTCAACAGGGGTCCTGGCCATCACGTATAAATAGCGATCCTCCACGCACACCGTTTTTACATCTCGCAGAATCTTTGGTGCATTCTCCAGGTTGTGCCATTTGTCTTGCTCAGGCTCGTAGACCGTGACGTCCTTGAAGCCCGGACTGAAGTTGCCGTGACCTCCGATGCCATAGAGAATGTCTCTGACACACGTGAGGCCGAAGGAGTGCTTACGGGTGGTCAGGCTGCAGACTTGTTCCCAGGTGTTGAGGTTGGGGTTGTAGCGCTCCACCGTTTTGGCAAAGCCTGGTTCCATGGACCCGGCCACGTACATATGGCTGTCAGTGACTGCGGTGGCGTGTCCATCCAGGTGGTTGTGAATGTGTGGCAGGTTGACCCAGCGGTCCTCGTGCAGAAAGTATCCAACACACTCACTCAGATAGTCCCCACCTTCTGACACACCACCCACCACCATGATCACATCCATGTTCTGGCCAAAGCGTGGCTGCAAAGTATCCATGTAGGAGGCAGAGACCTCCAAGTCCGCTGACTTGAGGTTTTCAATGGTGACTGCATGGATCTCAAGAGCATCACACACAAGCTGTCGGCAAGCTGCGCTGTTGGCCACTAAAGGCTCCTTTCTCACCGCCCGGGTCAGGTAAGAAGGAGAAATCTGCGACAGCCGTAAAAGTTGAAACAGCTCCTCAAAGTGCTTCCCTCGCACTTCTGTGTCGTGCTGCACCCACGTCACTATGGTCTCAAACAGCTCCTCCTCAGAATCCACCGTGATCTCTATGTCCGCCAGCCAGTCACGCACCAAGTGAAAGGGAAGCGTGAAAAACTCCTCATCGTGGATAACTTTATGGAAGTTCCTTCGAATCATCTCTGCGGCTGTCTGGGTCAGCTGGCCCAGGGTGTACATGTGGGCCAGGCTGTGGACCGCCACACAGTTGGCCAGGCTCAGCTTCTTCTTCAGAAACTCTCCGCAGAAGGTCTTCAGCTGCTCCAGCAGGAACCTGACAGTGGAATTGTGACAGAATTATCAGACTATCGCAATGATTCAATGGTTGGAGCGTTGGATCAGCAGTGATGTCGACATCAAAAGTACAATGATTGGCTTTGGTTAGCTCTCAAAACTAAATTAGGTCAACAGATTCCAAATCAACTAAAGACAAACAATGATAACAATGAACAGAACCAAATTGAAAAACTGTTGCTATCTCTTGGCAGATCTGTATTTGACCTTGTAGAATATAGATCCCTAAGAAGTCCATCTAGTATTGGTGTCCGTCTATAGAAATGTTTATGAAATAACATAAACATTAGCCGGTTCCGGGTTTCCCAAACTTTGTATATTCACCTCCTTTGGTTTCTCTTTTTAGCAGTAATTTGAGTAGAAGTACAAATCCATTTTCATTATTGATTGATGACTGCTGCCTGCTTTTAAGACCTACTGTGTTACAATCAAACTAGATTTGGATTTCATTGCAGGTTTTCACTCCAACCTGTGAGCCACAGTTGACATCGCAGATACAGAGGAGGTGTGGCTCGTTTGACAGCCAACATCTGCAGACCCAGACCCAGACCCAGATCTGGCCAATAACGAGTGTTTACCTGTCAGCGAGCTCCAGCACGTCGTGCACGTTGGCAGTGGTCACCCTGATTTCGCCCGTGTACATGAACTGTATCACGCCTTCCACCGTCTCCGGTTCCGGTCCCGCTGTCGAGCTCCACTCCTTCATCTCCACCACCCCGGACCGCGACTCTGAAAACTCGCCACCCAGCAGCGGGGTGAAGTAGTCCGTGGCTGCCGATAAAACGGAGCGATGAGCGGATAAACTCTGCACCCGCTCGCCGCATTGGAAGACCAGCTTGACGTCGCAGAAGAGCCCCGTTTTCCTCTGCTCGTTCTGCCGCCGGGAGAGCTCCGAGCAGTGCGCCGAGCAGGTGAACTCTTCGGCCTCCTCCGGCTCTCCGTCACCTGTTAGCGCCGCCTGAGCGCCGCCGCTGCTACGACTGCAGTCCTCCGGGCCCGAGGCTGCTGCGGCCATAACGGCAGGCGCTGCGGTCAGAGACAAAGGAATTCTGTGCACTAAGTTCGGGAAGAAGTCATAAGTACTCAAAACACACGAAAATAAACACTGAAACACTGACATGCATGCGTAGCGTCTATTGACACAACGCGGAAGTTACTACAGGGTATGACGTTGTTCCGCGCATGCGCAGTGGGACGCGAAGACGCAACAGTTAAACTAGCTTCGGACTTTCAGATGGAGAATTCGTCCAAACTCCGCCGCTTTGGTTTTATAAAATGTAAACAGTTGTAGCTCAATGTGTTAAAGAAACCTTTTACTATCAAAAGAGATATTGGCTCCTCTCCCACGAAATAAAATTCATATGGAGTCGCAAAACCTATTTTACCCTTAAAATTAAGATACAACAGAGCACAACGTTTTATGTATAGTTATACTATATATTCAATGGAATTGGAATTATATATACATTAATGTTTTAAATCACCTGTCGATCTAAATCCATCTAAATCCTCCCTCTCTCAGTGAGCCAAATAACTGCAGTGTTGTTCTAATACGTCAGTTCAGGAAAAAAATTAAGTATAACTTAAGGTGCATTCATGATAGTTAAAGGTTTATTTCCCCTTTTTTAAATATCACAAGGTGAGTTTTCTCACTTAATCACTGTCACAGGCAAGGTGATTTCCCTTTCAGTAAATTATTAATAACTACTCCAATATCTGAAAAGTAGTCACAGAATCCTCCAAGCAGAAATATGAAATTTTCCTGATTAAGTAAAAAAAAGTGAGCTACATATTTGGTGGACATTTGAACTTTAATGTGCCTCTTTATGTTGCTATGCAGGCTCAGACAGTAAGGTGCTCAACATGTGTTGCTGATATTGGGCTGCTATATAAATAAACTTGACTTTGACTCACGAATGGATAGATGGTAAATGACACTTTTCAAATGAAAAACATCACTGTTCATTATCTTCAACATAACTGAGGAGACCAAATGAAGAGACTTACAACTTAAAGGTTCTCATTTTAGTGACATATTGCACTCTTAGAGGTGATCACACAGCGATGTGGTGTGGTACACTGTACTGCAAAGTTTAGAAAAGGAGGCCACATCTTTATCCCTCACATGGATTAAAACATATCTAGATGGACACACAGGCCACATTTACACCTTACATGAACATGTGAAGCCATGGTCTGTGAGGGAGTTAAAGCTTTGTCATTCCTGTCAGCATTCCAGCGGCAGATGTCCATTTGCAGCAAGTCACAACTGCAATTCAAATAACTGGAATGAATGCAAACGAGTCTAGGCGGGCTGACTCTTTATCTGGTGGGCAGACTGGATCACAGGAATGTGCTCCCGCTGTACACATTGTAATTATACCCAGCTAGTCATGACAGAATCACAAAGCACTCTGCTTGCGTGTTATTAATTATCAGGATAAATGTTAATGTAAGGTGGAATGGAGCTACAGCATCAAATCATTTCTCTTGCCAGTGGTTCTCAAACCTGCAACCACAAACCATAAGAATTTAAACAAAAGGTTCAAAGTTTTAATCAATGATAGGCAGCGACAAATATAAAGGTGCTTGTTTGGTCAGTTTTAGCAAATGCACATTATTATTACAATAACATTCTGAAACACCACTATTAAACACAACCAATCATATACACACAACTACACACAACATATTCTCTCCACTGTCTGTCACTTCAAAAGATTGTCCAATGTTTGACTGAAAACATTAAAACCTAATACTTTGAGGGAAAAGTCTCTTGTTTTTAAGGGGTGTTTGTTTTTCCCTGAGACAGAATGGCGGCCTTCTGCTCTCTTCACAGTTCGTCGTGGCCTTCCCTTTCTCTATCCTCCTCTACCTTCAGCTTGAGCTCGCTGGCCGTGATAACTCCGTCTTTATTTCGGTCCTGGTTCCTGAACATGTCCTCCACCACCAGATCGATGGTCATTCCGGGCTTTATGCGACCTTTGCCCTCTGCCACCTGCAACTTAATAAACTCGCCAAACTATGAAAGTTCAAGAGAAAAGTGTGTTACTTAAGTGCAATCACTGGACAGTTTCAGGCTGAAAAGGCTTCAGAGTAACAAGATGTAACCTCCGAGGAAACTGTTCTACATTGTAATATCGCGTCACTTCAACGCCATCCACAGGTACGTACCTCTTCCTGCGGCACTTCTTCGTTCTTGTTGATGTCCAAGGCTTCAAACAGGTCAGCTGGACTGTCCTCCAGCCACACAAACAGGTAGCCAGGTGGCACGCCCTTCTCAAACCGCAACACTTCAATCTCAAAGACCAGCACAGCGCTGCCGGGCACACCAGTGGCTGGCGGGAAGGAAGCAAGAACGACATTTAACTTCTGGTTTCACTGGTGAAAAGATGAATGTTGTTATTTTGCTCTGAAGCGCAGCAGTCGTCTCACCTCCTTTCTCTCCGTGTCCCAGGTGAGGCGGCACCGTTACCACTCTCCTCTCTCCTGCGCACATCCCCCGCAAGCCCTCGTCCAAGCCGTCGATCACTTTGTCCGCCCCGAGCACGGCCATCTGAGGGTTGTCGTAGTCATTTCTGAAGAAGAAGAGGTCATTCATGGGGGAGATTTTGTTACGGGTGTAATGTGTGATCATCTAATTCGACGTTGCATTAGCGTAGGAGGAGGGGATCGGAATGCAACTCACGAGGAAAACAGCAGCGTGCCGTCCATAAGGGAACAGTTGTAGTGGTAGTGGACCAGGTCGTCTGCGGCGGTGGTGGTCTCGTTACAGCCCTCGGGTTTGTGGGTGACCTGGACGCCCACCGTGTCATTGGGGTTGTGGAAATCGATGACGTGAATGTCAAAGACCAGCACGGCCGACGCTGGGATGACATTACCTGGACAGACCATACAAGTGTCATTGATAATGGAGTTTAGATGAAGTTTCCGTTTGGTTTTGCTGACGTTAAAGACATTTTGCAGCCGTCAGGCAAAGGAGGGAGGAGTGTTGGAGCGACTTACCTGCTCCTTGGTCTCCGTACGCCAAGTGTGGAGGAATGATGACCCTCCTCCTTTCGCCGATGCAGACTCCCAGCAGGCCCTGGTCCATGCCGATAATCACGTACCCCATACCAATGTAGGTGTTGTAAGTGCTGTTCCTCTGGTAGCTGTGGGCGGTAAAGGACCAGGACAGCTTTACTGCTTACACAGTATTACACAGACTTAAACACAGACATAAAGGTGTTATAATTCCACTGTAATGGAAAATATTCTTCTCTGCAAAAGGGGGGCCCTGCAGAAAAGGTTTGGGAACCACTGCTTTAGGGCAAGAACCAAACTCGACACTAACGAATGACCTGTGAGCTGAACTCACCTGGTGTCAAAGGTCAGTCCGTTCAGGAAGGTGCCGTTGTAATGATACCGAATATAATCTCCGACCACAGTCCTGCGTGTGCACGACTCGGGCACTGCCTGGTTCTCAATGGTGACGTTGTCCTTTGGGTTATGAATGTCCACCAACAGGACGTCAAACACCAGGGTGGCCTGGGAGGGGACCTCAGTTCCTGGTGAGCAGATAGTTTAGAAAATAAAACTCCTGTTCTACCCACAAAAGAGGATTATGATTTCACAAAAACACCAAATTTAGTTCTTACCTGATCCCTTTTCCCCGTAGGCTTTGAAGGGCGGAATGACAATATGTCGGATCTCTCCCACACACATGCCCAGCAGGCCCTCATCCATGCCTTTGATCAACCAACCCTCTCCCACTAGGGAGTCTTGGGTCAGCTTCCTGGTGTAGCTGCGCAGGGCTCATACAAGCGCAAAGTCAAACACACAACCGCACATAGAAACATACCTGTATGACACATATCAAACACACACACAAGAGATGTCATTGGAATTTGTTTCAGTGCATATAAAGAATAAGAGATAGATAGTTATTTAAAAATCTAGTCATTGTATAAATCTGCCACCAAACTTCACCTGGAGTCAAAGGCAGTGCCGTCGAGCAGGGTGCCGTTGAAATGGTAGCGCACAAAGTCGGTGCGCATCACAGAGCGCTTACAGTCTTTGGGAGTGGTGACGATTTTGGTCACAACCAGGTCAGCCTTGTTCCACACGTCCAACAGGTGGATCTCAAACACCAGCGTTGTGTCTGGAGGAACCACGTCGCCTGAAATGAGAAGATGGGACGAGATGAGGGAAAGACCTTGTACATCCAGGCAGGTCAGTTCAGTTACTCTCCCTGCTTTGACCTCTTTTTGGTGGACGGTGGGCGGAGCTACACTGAGGTCACCAATCTCCATCTACTAGGTATCATACAGGAATACGCCATTCAAGACAGAAGTGACATTTTCCTTATTGAAACAAGATTTTGGGATGGGAGCTAATATAAGGAATCGGACGGAACTGCATGTTTAAGACATGATTTCATGTTTACTTCCTTCCCTGTAGTACCGTTGCTCTCCTGGAAGCTCTAAAGCAGCAGCAGATGCAGCACCGTGGAGTCATCTCAACCCTTCTTACCACATGGTAATGTTTGCAGATGCTTTGGCCGGCTATTCAAGTGATTTCACCAGACAAACGTTAAAGTCCTCCTCCAACCTGAAATCCAAATAGGCTCTTAAAAAAGGTTCCCCCCCTCAGTAGAACCACTTCAAGTCTCCCAATTTGCACAATGGAGAGAAGCTGGATTACCTGCACCAGCGCTCCCGTAGGCCATCTGTGGTGGGACAGTGAGAGTCCTGCGCTCGTTGACACACATGCCCTCCAGACCTTTCTCCACCCCGGTGATGAGGCGGCCCTCTCCTATCAGGCCCACCTTAGGGCCCCCTCGCTGGTGACTGGGGACAAATGGTTTTGAGATGAACAAAGACAAGAAAAGTGACTTGATTTGCTTTTAAACTGGCCAGGATGTGAGCCACGCATGGACATGGATGTTGTCATGTCTTACTGCAAAGTCAAATACTTGTGCAGCTCATCATCCCAGCATTGATCACATTTCTGGGAAGGCCCTGCTGCAGCAACCGGGCACTTTAGGGCCTGAGCAGCACAATTTACAGGTTTGACAAGATAAATACCTTTATTTGTGGGTGTTTATTAATTCAACATTCATGCGATTTTTCTCTAGACAAATTTTTTTTTTTACAATTTTCTTTTTTTTCTCTGTTTTCTAACTCCCAAAAGATTTTTCCAAACTTTTCAAAAGGTCAGAGATGAAAGTTAAGCTACTGACGTTTCCTGTGCGACACTAACGAAAATCACGGCAATGGCCCGAGATTTGCAAAATTTTCTCCACAAACATACTTCCAAGTCTAACACGAACATAAATCCAAACATTTGCACGGATCACGCAGATGAACCCACCTTGAATCGAAGGTTTTCCCGTCCAGAAATGTGGCATTATAGTGATAGCGGACGTGATCTCCATTTTTCGCTTCTCTGGCGCAGACTTTGGGAATGAAGTTCTTGTCCACGACTACATCCCCTAAAACGGGACTTGGGTTGGACTCCACGGAAGCGAGGAAAAGCAGGAAAATGCAGCACGCAAACATTTTTACAACAATTAAGAAGTGCACAAAAAGCGAATTCAAAAACGCACAAAAGTAGAAAAACTGTTTAAAGAAGTAGTGGAATGAAGCAGAGCAGCAGCGTGTGTGTGCGCGCTTTACACACAGGGCTGAGGCTGCTGATGTGTGGACGCTGTGGACGTGGACAGTTTCCAGTGTCTGTGTGGAATCTCAGCAGCAGAATAAACAGCTGGAAGCGTTACGGCCCACAAACGGAAGCGTCTAATACCAGCGTTTCCGCTACCAAAATAAAACCACAATAAAGGCAACCTAACGTGATTTGTTGGTTTAAAGTTACGGGGAAACTATGAAGATATCAATGGTTGAGAGTAGACGTTCCTACTATGTGAAGGAAAAAACAAATAAAAATAGTTTAACATCTAATTGGGGGCTTTCAATCTTATTTAATTATTACGAATGTTCTCTTGCCTGTTTGTTTGATGAATGGTTTTACGCCACAGTCACACATCAGAGGAGTTCCTGCGCCAAATAAAGAAACAGAACTTCTGACAGCTGTTTGCCTGCACTGAGAAACCTGAGACAGGAGCCTCTGAAGGCTCCAATCCCTGAATTCCCCCAGACCCCTGAGTGCTTCCACAGACACACTACACACACAAAGACACCAGAAGGAGAAGATCCAAGCAACTGCACAGCCTAATATGTAGCACATCGCTGTAACATGGTTATATTTGTCTCTAAACCCCTGCTGTTAACGTTGCTTCTTCTTGCTTTTGTTTTGACATCAGTGGCGCAATATGACAACTACAATTTCAGAAACTTCCCCAAAGAAGAGCTCATGTCCCTCACTACTGCCTACCAACGGGCTTTGGATCATTACACAGCGGAGAACTGGACGGAGTCGATCAAATATTTGGAGGTCAGTTTGCGCTTGCATCGACTCCTGAAGGACAGCAGGAGATACTGTGTTCAGCACTGCAACAAAGCCACATTTGAAGAGCCTTCTCTAACAGTAAACCAGGATCTCCGTGTTTACTGGCACATTATGATGAGAGCGACCTGTCTGAAGAAGTGCACAGCTCACTTCCCTGTGCTTCAGCTGTCTCCGCCCAGCACGGAAGTCATGGAGGATTTCAGCAGAAGGGCTCCATACAAATACCTGCACTTTGCTCATTCCAGGGTGAGCCACACAAAGGGAATGGCACTGTGAGAATGAATGAGATCAATCATGCATGGATCAGCACCAGCATCATCAGCATGCAGGTAACAGAGTTGTAGGAATAGGATGGCAGGCCAGGTGAATCATTTCTTCATCTTTCCCCCCAGCTGAATGACCTGCAGAGGGCGGTGCCGTGTGCTTACACCTACCTGCAGAGGAACCCAAAGGACCAGGAGATGCACCAACTCATGGAGCAGTACAAGAGCCGGTACGACCTCAGTGGCTTCCTCAACGACCACGAAGAACGACCTTATGAGGTGAGAAAGAGAAAACAGCATGGAGGTTGTCTCTAATGAAATACATGAAAGGTTAACTTTCCTGTATGCGTTGTGAGAGCTGATAGTATGGATAGTTCCTCTTCTAGGTCTTCTTCCTGAAAGGGGTGGGACTCATTGGTTCAGGCGACTACAGCAGCAGTGTCGACAGCATGGAGGAGGCGTTGAGACTTTACCTGCTTGAGTACGAGTTGTGCCAAGCAGACTGTCGAGGCGTCGGTCAGCTCTCTTCAGGAAGTGACCCAGTGATGGCAGGTTAGCGTCTGGTGCCCGGCTCTTTGTGATCCAGTTTCTTCTGTGCTGTGTGTATCCATGCTTTTGCTTTTCCACAGATGTCTATGTGGGCGTGGTGAAGTGTGAGCTGAAATGTGAGGAGAACTTGATGCCGAACATCGGTGGATATTTTGTGGAGAAATTTGTGCCCACTGTTTATTATTACCTCCAGTATGCATATTACAAGTGTAAGTACACAGCTACCTCGGTGGAAAAGTACAGCTGGATTCCAATTGCGACACCTTTAACACTGTAATTTGTGATGCCAGTGAACGATGGGCAGAGCGCTGTGCCCTGTGCGTCAAGCCACTCCTTGTTTGAGCCCGAAGACCAGATCATGAAGCAAAACCTGCTGTATTACAAAGCGTACAGTCAAGAGTGGGACCTGCAGCCTCAACACTTCACAGCTCGGACGGTGAGTTAAACACTCACCACACACCACTGCCCATTCAACCTAAGACCATATGACGTCATGCACACGAAGAATCTTACAATTCATCGTCTGAGAGCGGGACGTTATGAGCTTCAGTTGTTATTGCCTTCTGATGATGTGTGTCTGTTTGTACAGGAGGCCCTTAAACACTACAACCAGACTGTCACACTAAAACAGATGCTGGCATTTGCAGAGGAATACTCGGAGTTGGATGATGAGGTGAGACTAAAAGCTTTTCGCTGCAAGACACAATTCTGATGAGGAAAAAATGACCTGAGTGTTCCGTGAGGGGTTAATCCTTAGAAATAGTTGCCTATACACAGAGTCATTTTAAGGGATTTTTGTTATATTTTTCAGGATTTTTTTGGTGCAGAGGAGGCCGCACTGCTGGCCTCAGAGTCTCCTGATACCGAGTTTGAAGGAATGGGAGACTACGAGGAGTCCATATATGCTAAATGGTGGCAGCCGAAGGGAAAGGGGGACGCCGGGGTGTCAAATATTATATAGATAAAACACATAAAGCAACGCCATCACATATGTTCCCTCCACAAGGATACGGATTGGAAATTTGCAAATCACTAATCTTCATCTTGAACGTTCCCATCATTCTTCCGTTACATCCAAACACCACCCAGCTGATTGGTGTGTTTAAATTGCACGCAAAATAACGGTGGCGCACATGAAAGGTGAAATTTGAGATGGAATTTTTTGACAAGATTAATGATGTCATGTTGCAGCAACAAAAACAGTAGCGTTGTATGAGATACTGTGGCTAAAACGCGACAAAAACGTACAGTTCTGCGTCTCACCTTGCAGCTGGAAGAAAATAAACACCTGGCTTCCGGTTTGTTGTTAGTCCAATCAACGATCAGGGTGTAACACAGGTGAGGTAATACTGACAAATCCGACAATTTGGACATGTAATCCCTTCACTTTCATTTTATTTGTACATTAAAAGATTGCAGTTCTAAAGGATCTACACCACATTGTATTTCATTGTAATGCCGACAAAACGTCTTATAAAAGTCAATCAACTGAAGCTACACGGCTAGCCAACATTAGCACTGAGCTACTTACTACTTGAACGGGGAGAGTTCATTACTACTTTAAACATAAATGCATATGTGCTCACAATATAATGCGAGGTACAGTACATTGGAAGACGGTTCATTAAGTTTGTTTGCTACCCGACCTGATGAGCGAACGAGAGAAACCCATATTGTCTTATTTCCGATTCACCGGCTGCTGCTTACCTGGTGTCAAATGGCGGCGACGCCTCCTACTGGCGAAAGTAGGAACCGATCTTCACAACCCTTACATTAAAAGTAAGTAAAGCACACAACCTCTTTACTCTTGTATTTATTTTTATTATGCTCCTTGTATACAACAAGTCCACCAATCATCATCCACAATGAGATAAATGGGTAAAGTTAACCCAGATAAGGTGTTAAACAAGCTGTGACGCAACTTTGTCACTCTGTAAGTGAGCCACTGTGTATGAATACTTTTCTTTTTGCCTTCATTTCCTTTAGGCAATATCAAATAAATAGACAAATGTTCACTTGACACATCATAATCGCAGCTATGATGCACACAGTGGATGTTTACGTACTGCAACATTTACGGAAATAACTGCGTGCTAAAGATGAGACGGTCCACGTATGTCATAACCAATGAATACACCAAGAAAAAGTTCCACAACATTTCAAATTATCAGCATCTGTCCAGATTTATGACAAAGCACAAAATAAAAAGGCATTCAAAGACACTGCAGTGAACAGCAAAATAAAATGCCAGAAATAAGTTTACTATACTGAATATTTTACACAAAGAAAAATATTTCTTTACATATATCTAAACAAGTTGGAGTACAATTTGGACAGTAGAGGGTTTCATCCTCTTGCATACCAAAATAAATTAAACAGTACAACTACTTACAAGAAAATACACTAAAACGACAAATGAATGCCAACCAGGGCTTCACATTCAAATAAATAACATCCAAACACATCTTCTCTCAGGTTTAATACTATTAAGAAATGTTACATTCAGAAATGAGGTCTAGGGTTAGAAA
This sequence comes from Genypterus blacodes, assembly GCF_046128005.1. Taxonomy (NCBI): domain Eukaryota; kingdom Metazoa; phylum Chordata; class Actinopteri; order Ophidiiformes; family Ophidiidae; genus Genypterus; species Genypterus blacodes. The sequence goes on from NW_027466867.1 coordinate 3,863,263, forward strand.
GAGGGAGAGAGAGCTCTACCTGGGTGATCAGATGGATAATAATTCATTTATAGGGGGAAACAATTACTGTTTAAAGTAACATTTAAAATATAATACTAAATATCCCTCCCTGTGTAGTCTGTACGGAATTCACGCCGTAATCACTTTGCATCATGGAATTTCTGCAGCTTTCATTTATGAAAGGATCTATTGTTGGATCACCTTTGTACTTCAGTAACAACTTTGACAAATTTTAATTAATTCATGGCCAGTAGTGGAGAAAAATGACATCATAGGTTTAGAGAAAGAGAAAAAGGATTTGTACCCTGGTATTGGACTCAAGCTAAATTATTCATCACTATAAAACAAATTAAAGGCAAAACATAAAACTGTATGGAGTGTTGCCATTTTGCCAACATTGATATGAAATAAATCTCTTAAAAAAGGTCCCAAATTGTATGTTCAGTATCTGCAGGTCTCAGATTCACCTAAATGGAATACATTCTGGAGGAATCAAAGGACATCAAAGATCTAGAAACTATTCATTCACTTTAAAGACTTCATTAACCACTGTTGACAGATACACCAAAACCATTTGAATGCAGATATGAACATCTGAATCGGCTCCTCATGGATGAGCACAACTAAAGTCTGAACATTACTCAATAAAACGTCAAAATACGAGAGGGAAGCAAAATTCCAAATTAAAGATAAAATGAATCTTGCATATCAAAACTGGAAAGGGGATAAAGTGGCCCCACAATGGATACATTTTTTTAATTTAAAATTGCCTTCATTTTGTATAAAGACAAGTTTAATATCAACCATCGAACCAGTAGTGACCAAACAATATCTCTATAAAGTCACTGCATTTAAAAATAACAAGGTCAATAAACAAAGGAAAATAGCATTTGTTTTTCTTATGGGGAATTTCAAGTGTTGATCTGGAATATCTGCACATCCCTCACACAATAAGTTACAACGCCCACAAAGACAAAGTATCTGCTGCTTTTCCCCCCAAATCTAGTGACTGGATCAAAGTAATCTGATGATCCGAAAAGAAACGTTTGACCATGTCCTTACAACAATCAAGTCTCTCCATTTGAAAAACAATGAAGATAACCAAAATGAAAACATATGTGCAAAATACAATCTGAAGAGGAGTGTGTTGGTTCTACTAAACCTCTAATGAAGGATGAAACTGGGAACATGTCTGACAGTTTCATGTCACATTATGGGGAAACATGTTTTAGATTTCTGTTTGCCTGCAAGCTGGACAATATGAGTTGTTTTCTTATGCTTGTTGACCTTAGATAATCACTTACTGACGGTGCCGTTGACACTTAACTGTGAGAGCAGACGCGGATCTCCCCTCAGAGGCTTCAAAGGTTTCCTCCCTACACGTCTACAATCCCTGCATCCAGCACCTCACACCTCCAACAGACTGTGTTACAGAAAGCAAGTGACATCGAGACGTTGTTTGATTTTGCAGCCCCCATATTGAACCTTACAGTACTGAAACCAGGAGAGGAACCGAACAAGCCAGCTTGTCGGCCCCCTTTAACAATGCCCTCTGCCCAACCAGCCCACACATCTAGAGAGAGAAAACCGCTTCACTCTCGCTCTTCTGCAACATTCTTCTTCCTCCTTTTCCTTGCCTCCCATTTCTTTGTAACACGAGAGACAACCTGCCTCCATTTGTTGCATCCTTTCCTTGAGTGATGCCAAACATTTGTGCGGTCGTGTCCCCGGTCGCTTCATTAAAAACAGCTGCCTCTGGTAGTCTGAGCTCCTCTGTGGATGCTCGCTGAAAGCAATAAACCAAGAGGAGCCAGAGCTTCTGTGCCTCCCACATGGCCATCACTGCTCCGGCACCAGGTGGGATTTCCTCTGAAACACATCCTATACCATCAGAAACTCTCAGACCAAGCAAACCAGCTGGACTGTCGCCATTAAAAAGGGGCTTGGTTTGAGTCCCACCTTCCCTGGGAATCCTCAGAGATTAGATCTAGTACACAAGTTTCCTCGTTTCTCGACTTCTCATCTGTGGACCTTCCAGTTCCTGAGGAGGTGAAGTTTCCAGGCTGGGAGGGTGAGGGAGGAGGCGGGGAGGTTGTTGGGTTGGAGTTGGCGACGCTGCCCCCTGGTGGTGGAGGAGGAGGCGGCGGTGGCCAATAAGAGCCTCCCTGCTCCCAGCCTGCCCTCTGCCACCCAGGCCTTCAGACTCGCAGACAGACACGCTGCAAGGGAGACAGTTTAGCATTTTGAATGAATTGGAGGAATATTCATGCGGTACTATTTGCTAATACAAGCAATTAAACATAAATACAGTATATAGATTTATTCATTACATAAATGAGTCCAAAACGGGACCTGCCTGGATTTCAATAATACCGACTGTTTAGGATGATTTGTATAACACAAGTCATCTAAACATGACATCATTGCAGTTGCTTTGTATCTCAAACACACCACACCACCAAATCTGTTCACAACCCAACTCATCACAGAGAATAAGTTGCTTATAACTGAGGGCTCTTTCCTGTTGAGGCCAGCGTACCTCTGATGTCTTTCCATGCACACACAGCAGGCAGTGTGAGAGTCTCACTCCTGGATCTCTGTCAGGGCCACACAGCATGCTGCCCGCTCATCCTTACTGTGGGTGGGGCCGTCGTGGCACAGCGTCACTGACTGACTCACGCCGCCTCCGCCCGTCACGCTGCGACTGCGGCTTGTCAGCTTCTTCAGCTCGCTGGCGAAGGAGATGCCTTTCCTTTTGTCTTCCCGCACCACCTGAGTGGGTAGGAAGAGGTTACTTCTTTTTGTCATTTCTAAATGTTCCATTCAAATGTTCTTTTTGTCATTTGGACAAACTTGAACAGTCCTTTGAAATTCTTCTAGTTGACCTTTATTCAACAAGGCAAGTTAATAACAGCACATTGTTATCAGTAAAGGTGTCAGCAAAAAGGACCTTGATGGCAAGAAGATGGTAAAAATAAAAATAAATACAGCATATAAAAACATTAAATGAAGATACAGCAGCAGGGGTTAAATCATCAAAACCAGTATGCAAGGAAACAAACTACACACACACTACACAGGGAAGGGAAAATAGAAAAGCAATAATGCAGATGTTAACATTCACATATTTGGTGATTTCAATGTGAAACATGATGCATAAAGCATCTGAATCAATACACAAAGTTAGTAGGGAAATTTACTGTACAAAGTTTAAGACTGTCCATGACAATTGTACACACACACACACACACACACACACACACACGTAGGATGAGATGCATGCAAGTTGACATGAAAATAAAAGGGGAAAAGTCTCTGGGCTTAAAAATCTGTCGCCATGGTTACAGCTACCTGCTCCTTTAGTTTCAGGATGAACTTTCCCGCCCCCCGCCAGCGGCTCTGGGCCTGGTACACGCACTCGTGATCCAGCAGGGTGCGCTGCAGGGGCTTGGTGGCAGAGCCCTTCTTGGTGCCTGCTGCTTCCTTGGTCACCTCCTCCATAAGGACGTAGTCGCCAGGGTTGGGGTTGGACAGGATGCTGCAGGAGTATTTGGCCTTTGACAGAGTCTGATCAGGAGAGAACGAGAGAGAGGATGCAATCCAAATAAACCCACAAAAATCCCCATAAGTAAGCCTGAAGCATATATACACACACTTTGGGTGAGAGAGGAAGGAGCCTCACCTGCTGGATGATGTCCTGCGCGGTGCTGTAACGCGGCGCCTTAATAACGGTGTGAGGCTGTTCTGGAGAGACTTCATGGACCTGGACAAAGAACATGTCCTCCTCTCCTCCCCCTTCTCTGTCTCCGATGCTAATCACCTCCTCTCCCTCCACCGCTGCGCTCTTCTCCGCAAGGTTCTGCCCCCCCAAAGAAATTCACAGTCAGAGAGAAAACACTGTGTACAGGCGGTGAACCAGCATGCGAGCGTGGCATTTTAAGATTCAAACTAAGTGAAGCAGATGTTTTAAATCTGAAAAATGATCTGCCTTAAAATTGACAGCACATCATTCATTGTCTGTTTGCGGTTTACAGAATGGCCACAAGGGGGAACTAAAGCCTCGATAAAGGACGAAACAACACTATGAGCCAAGTGCGAAACTGAGGCAGGAGTAGTTTCACCACACAAACTTGGTACAAAGGGAGAGGGGAATATAAGATTATGTAATAATAACAAATAAAATCTAATGATCAATTATTACCAATAAAACCTATGACTTGTACTCTTTCAATCAGCTTTGAGTCTGTGTGTACCTCCTCTCTCATTTTCAGGCAGATTCTCCCGACACATCCCTCCCCGGCCTGCCAGCTGTAGACCAGCCTGACCACTTCCTCCTCGGGCGCCAGGGGGCGCTGTTGGGCACAGCGCTTCACCTCGCTACGCTCCTTCGAAAGAGGAAGCTTCTCCTCACACAGGAAGTACTCTGACGGGTTTTCTGTGGATGCTACAACCTGTAGGAATTGCACAACATATCACCTGACCTGCCATCTCTCTCTCTCTCTCCGTGTGTGATGTTGTTGATGTGTTTGCCGTTAACTCACCGTGTTTAGGAGCTGTTTGGCGGTGGTCTGCTCTGTGATGCTGAAGACGGCAAAGGGTTCTGGGCCGGGCGCTCCGTGCACCGTCACCCGGTGCTGCTGGGACGCACGTTCCTCCTCCGAGCTGAACAGCTACGACACAAACAGAGCAGGAGGGGAGTGAGGAAAATAAAACCTCTGCTTTATTCTACAGCTTTCTACTCACCAAGAGCAACAAAGAGGTCTTTATTTACCAGGGACGAGGGAGTGGAGCCAGCTGTGGAGCCCTCCTCCATCCTGTGGCTGTAGATGAACAAGCTGGACACCTCCAGCGCCTCATTGTGCTGCGTCCTCATCTGAACATGTCTGTACCCTGAAACACACAAAAACAATGTTGACCTGATGGGATCGAGGACATGCCGGCACTGCAATTGGACTCACCAGCCAGCAGATGGCGCCCTAGATGCTCGTGAGCTTGTAATGAGGTTCTCACCGGGCTTGAGGGCCTTCAGGGGCAGCGTCCTCTGCGCGGTCGTCTGCGAGCTGTTGTTCTCCACCACGGAGAGGCGCAGGAAGCACATCTCCTCGAAGTGCACGGTGAACTGGAAGTGCTCGCTCCACATGGGGTTGAGCGTGTTGCGGTGGATGGGCTTTGTGCGGAAGTGGCAGCCGTCGATCGGCATACCCAGCACGTCAACCTCCACACAGGGGCTGCCAGCGCTGTTGCCGGGGCAAACGTTCTGGCCAGACACGATCTGTGGAGAGAGGAGACCAAACATCAAAGTCAAGCTTCTTTTCTGTTAGTTTGAGGAAGAAATGCTTCTCTCTCTCTCTCTTGCTCGCTCATATGGGCCCAAACTCTGGTTTTACGAGCATTACATCATCAGTCTGTTTACACCGGTGGTTTACAGGACAAGTGTTCACGAGACCTCGGGGCGCTTGGATTACTGATCTCAGGATGATGATTGTGATAATTGTGGGAAGATAAACGGGAGAAGCTCAGATTCCTCACAGCAGCTACGAGCTCCGACTCATCAACACCATATTGTGGCAGCGTTCACTGACTGCCCTAACCGGAGGGGCACTTAGGAAGTTATTGTTATTGTAAATGAAGCACAGAACGTGTAGATTTGTGATTGTGACTAAAGGTTCTGTGATTGTGGCCCGTTTTCCTCGCTGAGCTCTTTTTCTTATTCGCCATTATATCACTGCAGATTAGCTGGGTGGCCTGTCACATAGTGCAAACACACACGGTTCATAACAACATAAATCTTGTGTCTTCTGTCTGTGCACTGTAGGAGTGTATGTGTGTGGGTGTGTGTGTGTCGCCAGCTGCAAATGAAGAACTGCTCCATTTTTGAAAGCTTTGTGATATCTGCTTTGACTAAAGAGAAAACACTTTTAATGTTTAAACCTGCTAAGGAGGCGAGGAGCTGAAATGTGTGTTTGAGTGCCAAAGCGATGAAGAGGGAAGCCGGTGTGGACTCACTTTGATGGAGAAGACGGCAGGGCTCATTTTCTCCACGTCCCTCTCCATCGGACTGAACTGCTGGTACAGAGGACAGCTGCGGTCCCACAGCACCGCCGGCTTCAGCACGTAGCCGCAGCCGCCGTTGGACTCGAACAGCGCTGTGTTCAGCTGCATGGGCAGGTCTGCGGTAACGACCACAAGAGATTTAAAAACACAGAGACAGACAGACAGACATGAAAGAAAGGAATACGAATGGACACGGGGGGGAGAAGCTTACCGTCGGTCTGGTAGTTGAGCGCCACCAGCTGCATGCCGTGCAGCCAGAAGGGCAGCGGGTTGGGGTTGGCCGAGTCGATCCTGGTGGCGGCCGGGTACGTGCGCAGCAGCTGGCAGGCCGTGTGCTGGATCAGCTTCTGCGAGTAGCGGCGGCACAGGCGCTTGGCGGCGTTCTCGTTGACGGACGAGATGTGGTAGCACTTGGGCGTGCGGATGATGGCGCTGAGCGAGGTGGGCGCGCTGAGGACGGGTGACGTCTGCTGCTCCCCCCAGCTCAGCCGCTCGCCGCCACCTACAGGCACAGGTAGAGGAATGTTTACTCCATTCTCGAGGTCTAAGTTTCATGTCTTCCTCTAATGCGCCTTTACCTTTCCCAGGTGTGCGGTTCTGCGTCGGAGCCTCCGCCGTGGTGCTGCTTCGAGGCGGCGCCGTGCCAAATATGGACTTCCTGCATTTACCCCTGTCTTTGGCCCTGCCAGAGCCGGCCGGGGACAGAGTGGACAGACCTGAGGAAGGAGACAGGAAAGAGCGGTCAGACATGGGACGGCTGAGTTTATCCACATCTGTTATTTCTTAAACGCAATGCACAGGAATCAAACTTAACCATGTAATCACTCGACTACAAGATGACGCATGTAAAACCTTTCCTCCCTTTCTGGTGTCTGTATAATGATGTAATAAGAATTCAGTATTATCTTAATTTAAGCGTCTGTGCAGGACAGATTGGCTCGTTCTGCTCGAGCGATCCTGAATCCGAGATTTTCCCTTTGCCCTTTCCTCTCGGTCTCAATAAGACGTCCGAGTAAACACGGGCAGATATCTCACAAAGAGACGAGGAGACAAAAAGGGAAGAGGACACTTGAGGGAGGGAGGAAGGAGGAGATAAGAGGGGTATTTAAGAAAAGGGCAGACATATTTGGGACGTGTGGTAACAGAGAATGAAGATGGAGTCCAGCGAGTGGAAACGCTGGACTCCATAGAGACGTTATGGGTAGCAAAACTCAAGAGTCTTGGGCGAGAATATTCCAGAAGGAGCAAAGGTGACACCTGATTCAGACTACTTCTACTTCTACTTTAAGATGTCCCAGTTCTTTACGCGTAACATAAAAACAACTCGGTCCACTTCTGTCGGGCTGCTCTGGGACCGACGAACGCCACAATAAAGCGAGTAAACACTTTCCCATGAGGTGGGGGAGGGGACGGGGACGTCATTGTCCAAGTGGGTGTCCAGTGTGGGAGAGAGAGCGGAGTGTGACACAGGGATATTAAATATTCCAGAGTGAATCAGTTTGAATACATGGGGAGAGGGGCTGACCTCTGACCTTTCTGATGAGAATAGATTAGAGTGGGACGGGACGGAGACACAGTCGCTCATGACTCATCGAGGACGTTTCTGTTTTTTTTGGGGGGGGACAGAAAAACATCTCAAAGCAAAAGCCTACCGGGGAATTTGACGGCCTGGCAGTAGATGATGAGGTCAGAGAGCTCCTGGGCGATCTGACGACTCTCCTTCTTGTTCTGAGGAAGGTAAAACTCCTCCCCCAGCTCCATGTCAAACACCTAAAAAGGATGCAGGGAGACACGGGACATGAGTATTGTGTGTGTGTGTGTGCAGCTACTTCAGTCTTCACGCTCATTTGTGTGTGTTGCACTCTCCGCTCTGCAGACTCCCACCTTTCCTTTGCTCGGCGTGGAGCTGTCGGCCTTCTTCATCCTTTTGGGCGCCTCGTCCACAGGTTGGTCCTCCTTGTCTCCAGACGTCTTCCCCTCTGGCTTGTCATCCAGGATGTTATCTGCAGTGACAATGTGTTCAGATTCTTTTAGAATTAGCAGCAGGAGACGGCGCTTCAAGTCCAGTCTGGGGGTGAAAGTTCATGCTCTTTGTGATCAATTACTGTAAATGTCAGAGGAAGGGACATTTCTCAGCTGCTAACCCGATGGAATCTAATGTAATTTCAAATTAAAGCATTTTTGTCTTGTTTTGAAAACAGTTAAGCATCTGTCGACCGTAAACGGGAGGGAGTCCAGTTCCTCCCACTCAATCACGCCGGCCTTAAGTAGAAACAGACGTACAGTATATCATCTTGAAAAATACAGAAGCGTTCCATCACCGAAAAGCCGTTTTTAGTTCCTGACATATGGGGAAATCCCGGGTTTGGGAAGAGCTGACCCCCAGATTCAACCTCGTAGGCTTCCGAAAGTTGGGAAGTCGGGAGACTGGTGGCAAACGAATGGCTGCTTGGGCTAAAATAGAAGACCTCACTAACTGCTGATTTCTTCTGACGGGCAGGGATGAAGCAGGGACGGGGTAGTTTCCCCTGTTGTGTTGTTTAGAGCAGGGGGGGGGGGGGGGGGGGGGCACGCAGGGCCTGAGAAACCAGATGGCTTTTGTTTTGTTTCCCCCCCAATGAGCTCTGCCCAGCCACTGGCGAGGTCACAGATGAATACAGCGGAGAGGACGAAGGGAGGAGAGGAGAAGAGAGAATAGAGAGAGATTCTCACACACACACACACATACACACAGGGGTCCCAAAACCACTCATCTTTTGACTAATATTCTCCATTTTACAATCCAATTGCTTATTCAATTAAGTAAAAGTGATCGAGTGCAATCTGTATCCAACGACAAATAAATTACATTCAATTTCAAAACAAACAGAAACATGTTGGGCGTGTCAATGCGTCACCCCAGCCCTACTGCTCTAACTGTCATTCAGAAGTGTGTATCTTTGAAGAATACGCACAGATGAGGTCGTCCCTGCCCTGTCCTACATTTTATATTGCATAAGGGCTCCAGATACAGACAATATGCACAAGCACAGAGCCACGTCACAGTTAGGGCAAAAACAACCAAAATAACACACACACACACACACACATCCAGGTTAAACACTTAAAGTGAAGAATCTGGATCGGAGGTGATGTTGACCCCACATGAACACACTGACAGACAAAAAAGCTGCAAACTGCTGGCCGACATCACGTAATCAATGTCACAGTGGTAATAAAAGACAAGCGCGCCTCATTAGAACATTATTATTCTTCCGATAGTCATATAGTTGTGCTCGGGTGCCACCTTCATACAAATTCTCAGATCGTTAGCAACGGGAGCAATTTGTAAACGGGACTACAGAGGCCTGGCTTTGTGCCATAACGCCACTTTGTGGTCTGAACAAAACCAGGATGCAAGCGAGCCGCCCCAGGCGCCTGAGTGATGGTTGTCAATTTGGTTTTATAGCGTTGTTTCAAAGCGATTAGATTTGATTGCTGCTATGTGAGATGGCCAGAGTAGCTGCTGCTGACGCTGTTGACACGAAGCGCAGGAAGCTGGCAGGGATTGATGCACGCAAAGGTGTGTGTGTGTGGGTGAACAGTGAGCATATTTAGCTGCGTGGGGCAGAGTGATACACACTTGGCTGGGAAGCAACCCAGCCTTGGGCTTAGGGGCGGTTTGGGTTATGGTTCCGTTCGTTACTCCTCCCTGGGATCCAAGAAGCAGTAACTCGGCAACAATGACCATCTACACACCAATGTTTCCTCTGTGAGAATTCTGCAGTGGTAGAACGCTACAGCGACGTCATAACGACACATTACAGAGTTTAATTTAGGAACTTCTTTTTTGCAAGAATAAAATATCAGAATGGGTAAATGTACAAATACAGGTAAAGTCCAAATGACTCCCTGCTAAGCACTGCAGAGTGAGAATTCAGGGGAAACATTGGCCCCCGGCAGCGTTTAGCCATAGCCGTGCGTTTACCTTCCAGGCCATAGGAGGCAGTAGAGGCCGTGAGGACGTCGGCTGAATAGGAAACAGGCAAGATAAAAATAAGAGAGGGAAGGATTGAGAACAGCGCCTCCACTTAAGAGACTAAGGGGTTAAAAAAGAATTTAAATGTAAAGATTAGAAAGGTTTGTTCCACCAGAAACACCATATTCTATAAATGTTCATTTATCCATTAAAACCCTTTACCCCCTCGTGTTCGTCGTGTTTGCCTTTTTCGTCTCTCTCTTACCGTCCGACAACGACTCGTAGTCGTAGTCGTACTCGTCTTCTTCCTCCTCCTCTTCCTCATTGCCGTGGTTGCCAGGCGAGGTAACCCCCGGCGACCCGTTGCTCGCCTGGGCCTGCATGTGGGCCAGTTGGTGAGCCTGAAACGCGAATACAAAATATGTAAACGAACGATGCCAGAGTAGCAGATCCCCCCTCTGAGTCCGCACCCCCAGGTTGAGAACCGCAGGCTTAGTGATTCCTGAAAACAGATGTGAAAGCACATCTGTTAAAGCACTGACCTTTTGTTTAAGGATGTCCACTGGTGCCTGGTGGGCTTTGAGCTTCTTGTTTTTGAGGAGGATCTTTCCCCGGAGCTGCAGCGGTGACGGCAGGTGGGGGTCGTCGCTGAAGTCGCCCTCGAAGAGGAAGCGCGTCACCAGGCGTTCTCCAAACACCGTCTGGTTAACACACAATCAAATGTGACAAGACGGTCGTCAATAAAAGATGAGTGTTGGAGTACAGAGGAGGAGGAGGAGGCAGTCACAAGCTGAAGAGGCAAACTTAGTGACTTTATCAACACAAAACTATGCTTCAGCCAAACAAGTGACATGGTGCTCCGACAAAAACAAAAATGTCAACATAATAGACTTCATCAGGCCACTCAGAAGTCCATCTCCAGGGAGGCTGGAACGCTGGGAAATTTGGCGAGATGAAAGCCAAATGATATTCCTTTTTCCATATGCGTGGCCTTCCAGTTCAAAAAAAGAAAAGAAAAGAAAGACACAATGTAGCTGAAAGGCTAGAAAAGCAAAATCCTCTGAGTGGACGGCTGCCAACTCTCAAGGCCCCGAGCAGCTGAGAACATCTGCCCGGGGAAACTTGAATGACTCGAACCGGAAAAGAAGCAGAACCCCACATGTTCAGTGAGGAAGAGGAGGACTGTGGCTCTTCCTCTCTGAGGTAAACATAAGCAGCGTCTGAGTTCTGACTCGTCTCACCTTGAAGATCTCAGCCATCTTGCGCTGCTGTGGCAGGGAGCAGTGGTTCTCTATGGACAGGATGACCGGCATGTCAGAGTTGACGAAGGCCGACCGACTCACCGCTTCCACCACATCCTGGAGGATCATGGGAGAGATACAATTCTCTGAGATGGTGAAGAACATCAAACACAGCACGTGTTCTCAAACATCGAGTGTGTGAATGAGACAACTTAAACGCATTTCTAACCTTGAAGGGTATCTTGGTGGTCAGTGTGTGTCCGTGATAGATCACTGGCATTCCATCATCTCCATCCCAGCAGTCCAATTCCACACTTCTACAGCCTTGCAGCAGCACCTATGTAGCCACGACAACCGACAACACTACTACATACATTCGACAAAGATTTGCCCAAGATTTATACAGAAAGACACAAATCCAAGGTCACTCTCAGAGATTCACTGACCCTGTCCAAACCCTCAGACTCACCTGGCTGTAGAGCTCCACAGAGGACTCTCCTTTGAGCTGATGGCCCGTCAGGTAGGTGTTGTGGGACGACTCGATGTAGTAGAAGGACAGAGGGTGCTGGAGCTCCTCCGGGTTCACCTGGGACTCCTCGTTATGAGACGCAAAGTTCTCCTTGTCCATCAGGTACCTGGCAGGAAGGAGAGGGACATTGAGATCGGATGATGTCACTGCGCTGTGTCACAGCTAGTGGCGATGATGTTTTACTTCACCTTGCAAATCCTTCGAATGACATCCATCCCATTTGCCGCATGCTAGATGAAGGCTCAAATCTCTGCAAGAGGATAAGCAAGACATCAACGTAATTCAAATTCATTCAGAACATTCATCTCGCAATCAAATCTCACCTGTCTTATCGCGTCTTTACCTGTATGATGCTGAGAATTTCGTCGTAGCTCAAGCTTTCTCGCTGACAGTTGACCAGGAAGTCGTTGAGCTCGGGGATGGCCAGTCCCAGCACGCCCAACGACGAGTTCTCCACCCCGGTGCCGTTGGTCACGATGCTGGCCGCCGCGATGGCGTCGGAGATCTGCTTCTGGTTGTCGGACATCTGCTGCCTGGTCCGGATGAGCAGGCCCAGATCAGAACCGTTGCGGGTCAGTAAGTCTGGAGGGGGTAGCCGGAGGATGTGTTGTTAGATTTGACAATTTTACAGTTTTGCCTTCTTAATCTAATCTTCATTTGGGGTTGCGGTGCGCCCCCGGTGCATGTGTGTGTGTGCGTGCATCTCATGTAACTGCATGCGTTTGAAACTGAATTGCCCAACTATGGGATAATAAAAGTTTAATTTAAAGTTTAGTATAAATACATAGAAGAATAACATTGTTCTAATCTAACTGTGTGTGCTGATACCAAGGTCTGGCTGCAGTCCTGTGTCCTTGTCGTCGATCCTGAGGTTGGTGTACAGAGGAGCCGACTCTGGACTTGAACGGCTGCAGGGCACGGCAAAGGTGTCGAACAGCTCCTTCAGGTCTTTCCTACTTCGGGTACTGGAGAAGAAACGGAGAGATGGGATTTAATACTCAGGAATGGGATGATGTCGTCTCCAAAAGTTGATGCATTCACTCCGAGCTGGCTGCTGGAGTTTGACACATGGATTAGAGGATACCATTTGAAAAATGTAGAAAGATTGATACATACAGGAATGTTCTTATCAGAGTTATAGATTATGTACAAAAAAGGAAAACTTGGAAAAATGCCTTGGGTGGGATAAGATTGAGAAGCATTTGTTGAATTTGTTTTATCGCGCATAGAATGTCTACTACTGATAAGAGCACAAAGATTATAGAACAAAAATGTTATCCAAACATGTTCTGTGTTTGTGTCTTATTGCTTTTAAACACCACTGCACGAGAACAATGTGTGTGACCTACCTAAACGACTTGAAGAGCTCGACAAACTCGATGAAGCTCATTGTGCTGTCGGAAATCATGAGATTCTGGAAGCCTCTGAAGCAGCCTTTGCTCCGGCCGTGCCACGACCTGCTGCTCCACGCTCTGCAACGGACACCGAAGAGAAAAGAGAAGAAGAAAACATGATAAGATGACTCGGGAGAACGTGTCCCAGTCCTTCGGCGGGGTTCAAACTTGTGTCCTTACCCCGGCTGTGATTTGGAATTTCCTGAAAGGATGGGAGAGGATTGTGGGCGGGACTGGTTGGAGCCTGCCATGCTGGAGGAAGAGGAGGAGGAGGAGGAGGAGGTGGAAGAGGCGTGTAATCCAGGGCTCTTGCTGCTCGACAGGGAGAACGGTCCGGGGAAACTTTCCTCTGAGGGAGAACAGAGGTCTGAGGATTGATGTTGAAACTTTTATGCGTTCCTACAAATTAGTTTAATTCCAAAAAGTGTTACCTGACTCTTCTTGGTCTAAGCTGTCCGACTCTGGTCCGTTCCGATATATTCCCTCCTTACAGCTCCGGGTTTTTCTGGAAGCCATCTCGTCATCTGTGGCGTCTCCACTGTCGCCCTGCGTCGCATAGGGAAACAATATGAGCCATCAGTTGATTAATCACTTTTAACTATTTACTCACCCTGGAATTAATCACTATTAAAATGCAACATCTCTCATGAGTCATAGTGGAGCTGTGACTGACCCGGACCAAAACCTTCTTCTTCTTCTTGGCCTTCTCGTTGCTACCCAGCGGGCTGTTCTTCTGCGTGGTGTGTTTCTCGACCCCACCCGTCCCCATGTTCCACCGCCGTCCCCCGAACAGCTCAATGGCCTGCGCCAGCGTGGGGCCTTCGTACCTGCCGTCTTCCTGGAACGGACAGAACACACGACACAGATCATTCAAACGTGGATAAATGACGGGGGAAGTTTAAGATGGAGACGGCTGACGTTGCTGTTTACCTGATACAGGCTGACGTACTGCCGCCTCAGCCACTGCAGTCTTTGGTCGGGGAACTTCTTCAGCTTTCTGGTTGCGTTCACCAACTCCGACAGGCCCTTGTTAAGCATGTGAGCCGTGTGTTGGGGGGCCACAAAGTGCAGCAGTCTGTGGGCAGAGAAACGTGGGTTCAAATGCCGCCTGTGTTTTATAATGAAGGGACAGAAAAGTGACCTTCTGGGCTCTGGCAGTGACAAGGCAGCGACCTGTTGTCGGTGGTGCTGAGGCCGTAGAGGAGACTGAGGCTGTTCTCCTCCACCGTCATCTGGCTCAGCTTGTTCTGCAAACACACAGCGTGGACGTCCACACCCTGGTGACCCAGGAACACTGCCTGGAAACGGAGGGAACAAAATATAAATGTCACCAGTGGAAGGCATTTCTCATATTCCATTTCAAGCCGTGGCTGAAGATTAAAGAGAGAAGACATCCATTTTGAACTTTATACTACAATAAATATGATAAATATATATAATAATAAAGTTTTTAGAAACAAACCTTCACCACTCCCAGGTCCAACAGGCCCTCTGTCAGTCCGGCCACCACAGTCTGTCCCAGTCCCAGCGGAGGCTCGGTGGGGGAAGATCCTCCGCTCTGAGGCTTACCTGCCACCAAGCAACATTTACGACATGTTTACCAAAGTCATAAAGGCGAAAGGAAATTGAGCCGCTCGCCCCATATTAACACTTTAACGAGCGTTTTAAAACAGTGGGATAAACACACGCTTGAGTGAAACACAGTAATGACGCAGGAAATGATTTATTCTGTCCTGGACACTTGTTTAAAGAGGGATAATAAGCAAAGCGTGTCAGCAGCTCAACCGCCTGAAATGTAAACCCACATGCGACTCTGAAGGCGGCTTATCTAAGCTCATCTCAACATACTACCCCCGAAAAGAAAACTCCTTGTAAATAAACTTAGACAAAGAACAATGGCCGACATGATAAGCTGACCTGTTGGGCTATGGGAATAATATAAACACCAGACCAAGGGTTGTAAATAAAAATCCCTATCGGTCTGATTAGATACATTTGTTTCCGAATTGACAACGGTGACACAGTAAACCCACCGAGGTCGTTTTGACATAATGAATAAAATGGATGTAAACGGTGTGATGAGCTCTCAGAGGACATGTAGCTTGTGTTGTGGTGCTGTTCAGGTAGTGGTTTACCCCAGGTGAGTGTGGTGTTGTCTGGCTCCAGGCGCAGCAGGCAGCGGGCGGTGACGTGGCTGTCCTGGTCGTAGTGGATGACCGTTGCTCCCTGCAGCAGAAACTGATGCACGTCCGGCTGCAGCGACAGGACATACCTGAGGGAAAGGGATGAAAGAGATGCGATGAATGCGTGTGTGTCCAGAGAAGTCTTCTGTGTGTGTGTGGGGGGGATTGTGCCTCACCAGGGAATCAGCTCCGTGCCGTGGCTAAAAGCCCTGTGTGTCTCCTCCGTGCCGTGGAACTCCATCTCCTTTGCCGCCTGCTCGGACGACAAGTCACCCTCTGAGTCTGACAAGTCCCCGACCATGAATCTGCAGGAAAAAGGACAAAAGAAGAAGAAAAACCGAGGGATTTGAGTTAGTGCTGCATATTAAACTCATCACAGCACTAACTGACGGACTGCAAATGCATTCGACTAGATATTTAGTGCAGTAAAGGTTTGTTATACAGCTCGTGCATCATGCGTCACATTTCATATCCAAACTGCGATTTAAACCAGGCGCATTGGCTCGACTTCAACAGACTTACAAGACGTGATTTGATTCTGCTGGTGTCCTAAACGAGTAGGAACTAGAAAAAGAGAGGGGGGGGGAGGAGGAAAGGAAGGGAGAAGTGAGAGGGAGAAGATAAAATAAGCAAAAGTCAAGAGGCTATCAGAAGAGGAGAGGAAAGGTCGAGGCAGATCATCGCTCACGCTGTTCAAACTAATAAGCATGATCGATGTGATTCAGGAAGGTATCAGGATGTGAGAGGAGGAAACATAAAAGCCCCTCATGTAAGAAAGATGGTGTTTATGTGTAATTCCTCCACAGATAGATGAACGCCACACCCCTTCGCCAGGAACTAAGAGCTGTCATCCGGCGCTCCGAGACGGCACCGTAACTCAGAGTCAAACTTAATCCAGGTGTCCTCAACACAAACACAGCCGACCCCGGAGTCCTGCACTTCTGCTTTCTGAGCTTGGAGCCGTGGCGTGTCCAAATTCCAGCTGTTTGATAATCACTTCCCAGTGGCTCTGAGAAGGACCAGAGCTCGTTTTTTCCAACATTTGTCTCATCCTGATAACCATTTAATAAAGCCCATTCCGAATCGTTCAAGAGCCGACACAGGACAAGATATCCATGCAGCATACTGTATTTATGAATCATCCTTAAATGCAATAAACACAAACATGAGAGTTTATGGCATTTAAGTTTCCTTCATATTGTGCAAGACAGGAAGGAGACAGAGAGGAAAGCGAGCGATCGCTGACAGCAAACGTTCACACCGCAGCAATATTTATAGCGGGCGATTTTGATGGTTTTCACACGTCATTGTCCGTGAGCGAACGGGGGAAATAAAGATCTCAGTTTTGGTCGGAGACCTTTTGGCAGGAAGGGTCAAAGAGCCAAACAATAGAAACTTTCCAGGCTTTAAGCAAAGAGAGAGGAACTTTTTGGAGCTCTAATAAGCGAGGCTCAAGATCGAGTGGCACATAAACTTTACTGGCCAGGTTCATTACTCCATCATTTAATTTTTGTGTGATTTGTACTATAAGATGTGTAACAGCTGGACTGTTACACATCCCTTCCCGCTTAGCGCTCCTCCGCTAAGCAATCGGAGGCCAAAAGGGAATCATTCATCAGCATCGTTCATGACCTCGTGACAGGAAACAATCCTCCCTCCCCGAGACGGATTCTTTACCCGCTCTGGGGTCGCTCGCTATCCAGAACACGAGACATCACACTGAAGAGAGACCTTTAGATGCAAACTGTATGTCAATAAAAGAGGGAAGGGCCACTGACTGGTTGCGGCTGCGGTCCCTGAAGGAGTTGTTCATGGAGGCCGGCGAAGGGCCGGTGGACGTGGGACTGGCGAACGACTCGTCGGGGTCCTCCGCCTCCAAGCTGCGGTTGCAGGATCTGGAGGAGGAAGAAAAGGAAGAGTGAAGAGTGAAATTCAGATGGCAGGGAAGGTCTTGGCCATCTTTCTCTGGAGCACGCAGCTTACCTGATGATCTGCAGGATGTTGCTGACTGTGGCTTCTTTCTCTGGGACGTGCAGCCCGTCTGAGCCAGAGCGAGACACGAAGGCGTGCTGGCCGCTGTAGTCGGACACAAACTAGAGAGAGAGAGAAGGAATTTAAGCAGTTATATGCTGTATGTAGGCCTGTGTGTGTGTGTTTGTGAGATCGCTGTACCTCCAGCGAATCTTCTGTATTGTCCGGAGGAGGTTTGAGACTGATGATGCTCGCCGTCCCGTCCAGCGCGTCGCCCAGCTCCTTCAGGAAGACGCCGCAGAAAGGCACCACCTATCCAGCAAGACGCATTAATCATTAAAATGACACAAAACTACAACAAATGTGCGATAAAAATCCAGACATTAACGCTGAATGGAACCAACAACCCACCTTACATCCTGGGATGTTGAGTGCTCTGGTGACGACCTTCTTGTACTCCGAGGACGATTCGTGCTGCGCCATGGCGTCCTTGAGGCTTCTCATGGTCTCGATGTCTGACTGGTCCATGAACTGCCACATCTTCAACACCTTGCGTGACCTGATGTAGCAGAGGGAACCCGCTTTGTTCACTTTCTGCAGGTGAATGTGTGTGTGTGTGTGTGTTTTTATGTGTGTGCATTCTATCCCACCTGAGCCCAGCCAGGAACTCCATGACTCCGTTGTAGTTGCCCATGTTCCAACAGCATTTGGCGACATGGACCAAGTAGGAGAAAACTTCTCTCTTCTCTTCCATGGAGCTCGCCGTCAGCACGAGCCACGTCACCCACGAACTCACCTGTCCAAACAAAACCTTGCTCAGACTTGCTTAGGCCCAAATTACTGGATTACTGGATCTGTTGCTTCAAACCATCGAAGAACACGTGTGTTGTGAAGATAGATCGTTTAGGGCAGTAAACAAAGGGTTAATACATTATTTTGGGTGTTTTGATGAAATATAGTACATTTCCAGTCAAGCACAGGAGACACACACGGACCCGCACACACACGAAAAGATCAGATGTCAGTTGGCCGCCTCTCACCCTCTACTGTCTGCATCCATTTGTTATGAGCACACACACACACACACACACACACACACACACCTCCCTAACCCAGTTGCACAGCGTAACAAACATCCCCCGGCCCAGAGATCTATCCCCAAGTTATGTAAGTATCTGTAAAGCCTACCAGTCTGACTTCACTGGGACTAAAAACAGCTACACACACACACACACACAGAAACACAGAGAGAGTTTTAAGTTCTAGGTTCTGTCAGTAAGGATTCTGCTTGATTACATAAGTGTGCAGCAATGCAATGCAACCTGTGTGTGACACAACCCAGGTATGTGAAGTCCACACATGTATACGCAACGACACAACAACACAGTGAGGTTGCAGACAATGTCCTAACCCTAACCTAATAGACGAACATCTCATTTTATAAAACTCTCATTAAGTTTCACCCCCTGACTAAAAGCAAAACCGCCTCGCTGTCCGACCACGATCACGCCATCTTTTGCATTCCTGTGTGATGGCAGCGTGAGCGTGCGGAGCGTTGGGGGTGGGGAGGGGTCACTCTGATAACATAATCCATCACAGACTGCAGCTCTTCTCCTCTCAACTGCACTGCAGAGTCAATTGGTTTCTCAGACTGAGAGAAACGAAATGATGAAGAAAGACAAAACAGTTACGGTTGTTAAGTGGGCGACTAAACTATGACTGTAAATTAAAGTTAGTAACAAGGTATTTCTGTCTTAATATCAATGTAAGGGTCTACTTAGTAACTACTGAGCAAATAAAAAACATGAATCCACTTCCACACCCTCTTTCTGCAACACCGCTGTGCACACCAAGTGAAAACGGTTCATTATAAAATGTAAAATATAAATAAAAACCTGTAGTAGTAAACAGATAAACAGAATAGTATATTTAATAAGGAACATTACAGCTTTCAGCTTTAAAAGTAATTGTCTTTTGCAAACTCTAATCTCATTTCAGCCTTCTCCTTCCATCGGCAGACTCGGTGTAATTGACTAATCAGCGTTTTGTCATCCGTTTACTGTAACTGCACAAATAATGGTAATCAAATCAGGTTATTTTATTTATCATCGCGGGACAGTTCTTTACTCAATGAAAGGTCAGAGGTCATGGGCATAGAGACGCTCCTGGGAGCTTCTTGGGAGCTCACACTCCATGAATAGTTTGTCTCCTGAGGATGTGCAAAACGCTGCCGCTGCTCGCTTTCCCTAAAGTTGCACAATCGTGCAGCCGCGTCGGCAGCAGGGTGGCATTTAGGGCGCCATTTAGAGAGAGAGAGAGACGGAGACATAGAGAGAGAGACAGACAGAGAGAGGGACAGAGACAGGCAGAGAAACAGACAAACGGAGACATACAGACAGAGAGAGAGAGAAAGAGAGAGAGAGAGAGAGAGAGAGAGATGACAAGCAGAGCAAGAGAGAGATAAGCAGGAGGAGAGAGAGAAAGGGACATGTCCACTTTGTTGTTTGTGTGCGAGTCCCCCCGTCTTCTCCTTCTGTCCCTGTGTGTGCGTGTGTGTTATTAGTTGAACTGCGAGGGTCACTTTCCCCTTGATACGTGCGTTACATAACCAAGGTTGACCATAACAGACTCGACACACATGAGCACACACTGTGCCTGTCAGGGCTCTAAACACTGCTGGGCCCGACCTTCTCAACCAGACACTCCTCCACTCCCAAACATGGCTCAGCACCAGCAAAGCAGACAGGCAAAGCTCGGGTGTATTACAATTTAAGAGCTTAAAAGTAACTAATGTAACACAATCTGAAACATACCGGTAAAAATACGGGGGAGTATGAAATGTCTTTCAGGATCTGAAACACCGATCACTGATCTGAGCCCCCTGACGGGACCGTTACCCAGAAAACCATGACAACCGCCACCGACATCGGGGCTTCATCAGAGAGAGGGAGAGAGAGATCTCAGCTGTGCCTCGTCTTCCTTTGCGACGGTCACTATTCGAGGTATCTGACACAGGAAGCCTCCAGTGTCTTCTCATGGGGGGGGTGGGGGTTGGAGGGGTCACTGTTGTAATTCCACTCTAGTTTCATTGTGCCCATATATGGACACAATGCACATTTGGGAAAATATTGTGTGTGTGTGTCTCTCATTCTCTCGCCGGCTTAAATGAAAAACAGCTGATGTAAACACTGTGGAGCTTAAAGATGACATCATCATAGCGCCCACTGAATCTGCCTCTCACTTCTCCCTCGCTCTTAACAGTAAAGAGTTGGGGTGTATGAGTCCCAAACCAAACACAGTAACAGACTTCAAACAACGCCGTCCAGATCTCGACCCTCACCTCGTTGAAACGCGCCACCAGGTCCTCCACGGCGTTGCTTCGCTGCGCGCTCTGGGTGGGCGTTGCGGGCGCCGACAGCGAGGCCTTGAGGTTGGGGTGCCGTTTAGTGTGACACTCCAGGCTGCCCAGGTCACGCGTGAGGAAACAGAGGTAGTCCAGTGGAAAGACCTGCAGCCAGAGAGAGAGGGAGGGAGAGAGAGAGAGAGAGTTTGATTTATTCCACATCTTTGCATCTTCTTTGGCATCACCCTTTCAGACATCACATTCAAACAAATGTGTGTATGTATGTGTGTGTGTGTGTGTGTCTGTCCCTGCCCACCCGCTGATAGAGCTGCTGCTCCTGCTCAGTGAGGATGCAAGCGATCTCCTCGGGGAACTGGACGAGGTGTCGCAGCTCCGCCAGCTCCTTGCTGATCCCGCTGACGCTGGGAGGGAGCGAGCTGCTGCTGCTCATGCTGCTGGCCAGCTGGCGCTCTGGAAGAGAGGACGAGAGACAGGGGGGGGATTTAGTTTCACCGTTTCAGACTGAGAGCTTGTAATGCTGTTAGGAAAATAACGGAAAAGAGGACAAGGGGCAATAAGAGGGAGAAGATGAGACATTGTGTGGTCGGACGTTCGCTTTTTCAGCCAGAAAGCTTCAATCTGAGGTGTTTTCTGTAAATGTGCCGACCCATCAGTCACCACACACCCGTACTGCCAACTTACGTCTCCCCGATTCACCCTCTGGAAGTAAACACTGCTGATCACCAGCCAGTTCCTGTGTTTGGATTTCAGTCTAGTCCATTACTCTGGCTGTTTACACACACACACACACAAACCAGTCTTCATCCGCGCTGCCACGGGACTAATGGACATTTTCTGAATTGTCGCCCGTGCTGCCAGGTAGACGCACTGCATATTGTTGGGATGAGGGCCAGGCGAGCGAGCGGGCAGATCAATGCACAAACGCACGCAAGCACACACACGCAGTCTATGACACATGTATGCAGACACACACTTGAGGATGTCCTGGGTAACCCTTGAGATGAGCCACAGGTAGCCATGGCAACAGCAACGCCTGCACGGCCTCACAGCTTCTGTAATGTAACAGAAGGAGACCAGAGGAAAGACTCAGGCAAACACTGAATCCTCTCAGTATCCGACAGAGACGCAAACTTCCGATCTGCGGGTTCATGACCTTTGTCGTCTGTCAGCTCTCCCTCTCTCTCTCTCTGTCGGGCGAGTGACAGACAGAACCTTCAATGAAGATTCTCCTTTTGTCTTCTTAGGTCTTTAGTAAAACGCTGATCCGTTGTTAATCTTGTTTTATCGAGCCAAGACGTCGGCTCCGTCTGCGGCCGAGCTGCTTGTTTGAAGTGGAAATGAACGCGGCAGTGAATCTCAATATGAATTTCACGACACTCACCCATTCATTTATTCAGCCTTTAAACCTTTTACATTCAAACCTCCTCTGAAGAATTCATTACACACCAATGTGCATCAATGAAGAAGGAAATAAATATAAAGATGTATTCTGTGCATGTGTACCTGGTACTTAGTGATGCGTCGTGTTGTGAGAATGAGTCACATATAACCCCGTAACACCCATCTGATTGAGGGAACATGCAGGCGTCCAGCTGGTAGACACAAGGTGAGAATATGGACATGAACCAATTGACCGCAAGTGCCACCCCGATTCTTATGCATGAGCTTACTCATCTGCAATGCATGCTGAATAAAGAAGCAGTGTTTGAATACGGAGCAGATCGGCTGAAAATCCTTTTTAAAATCACCTTTCAATGCATTCGTCCTTTAAAAATAGCACACGATGGAGAGAGAAGGAAAATGTGCGTGTGTGTAAGTGTACAGGTTTCAGGCGTAAGATGGGATCAAAGCAGAGGTGTGTAGTGAATTAAAAAAAACAAAACACTGAATAAGTCAATCAGTTGTATACAAAACTAATTTCACACACACACACACACACACACACACACACACACACACACACGAGCATTTAAATGTTGCTTTTATGTACTAAAAGACCAAAACTTCTGCCAAGTGTGAGAGTGGAGACACGTGCTGTGACTTGAGTCTCCACTTGGCACTGAATAGAACAGAGGAAGTGGCACACACACACACTGACCGGTGTGTGTTACAGATCTCTGTGGTTACGCGACAGCTGAAAGCATCCGAACTGAAAAACTAAAAATCCAAACAGACCAGATAAGAACTCTTATCTAATTATCAGTGTGTGTATGAGTGTGTGATATTTCCTGGAGACCTGTCTGAGGACACATACACACGCTCAGAGCACATAAAGGAGCATTACACACACACACACATGAAGTGAAACACCTCTGGGCTTTTACTCACTGATCAGCTTGAAGTCGGTCCTGTGTGAGTGCTTCATGCTTCCTGCCTCCCACACTGACAGATCAGTGCCGGGGTGACCCGAGAAAACTCGTCCACATTTCAGCCGTCTCTCTCTCTCTCTCCTTCTCTCTCCCCCTCTCTCTCCCTCTACTTCTCACTTCCTCTCTCCATTTCAGACAACACTCAAAGTGGATCTCTTGGTGAGTTGCTCGTCCTCTCATTCACCTCGTCGGTCTCTCCGTTCCCCTCTCCTTCTCGGCAAACACTCTTCCCTCGCTCACTCCCTCCCCCTCTCTCTCTCGGAACTTCTCTCTCTCCCTCTCTCTCTCTCTCTCTCTCTCTCTCTCTCTCTCTCTCTCTCCATACATAGTTCACAGCCATGCGCTAGAGTTAGACTGGCCAGACTATCTCACTGTCTGAACACACACACACACCCACGGTGAAACTGATCGAGAGGATAACAATGCACTCAAAAGCTTTTTCTCGTCTCTATCTGTGTGTGTGTATGTCTCAACCATTTCCTTGATTTCTCCCTTTCCATTGAAACACACTCAGCACTGTGTTTGTACATTATACGCCGTTACACCTCCTGTAACTGCGTGTGTTTTTTTTGATAACTGGCAAGTGACTAAAATGCCACAATCTGCCGCACGACCTTTCAGATTTGTGTACATTCGAACCGTGTGCAGGCTTCGCAAACAACATTAAGTGCACTTTAAAAATCCTCCCAGGCTCTGCCGTCACTGCGATTCCGCCGCCACATCTGCTGTGGACGAGGAGCACAATGTACAATGACGACTGGGAGGAAGAAAAGAGAAAGAAAACTGCAATTTGCTGAGCTTGAGGGACAGCGGGCCATTACCAGTAGCCTACTTCCTTTGCCACAGTCCGGGAAAATTGCGCTGCGAAGGAAATGAGCTCAGCGTAAGAGCTTAAACCAGATTCAGAGATCATAGACGGGAACACGCTGCGGCTAAATCCCAGAGGCCTCTTTGTCTAGCAATGATTTTCTATTATTTCATCATGACCACAAGTGTGCAAACATTCACAGGGAAGGACGACAATCTCTCCCCACAAAGCAGCAATCTGACAGGACAGAAGCTCCAGGCTGTAGAAATGAAAATGTGATCTGTATGCATGATAAGCCAGGCAAATTCTCACCGTCTTACATTTTGTAAAAGGCTCCATGACACACACACACACACACACCTGTCACACCTTTGTATATTCCACATTTTCCAAAGACGCCAGCATTCGTCTTTTGCCCATTCCAGATGCCAACAGATCACCATGACAACAAAACTGTGTCACGCTGACCCAGACAGATATTTATCGTTCCCCCCCCCAAAACTCTTCTGTGCTGCCAACGTCCCTGTAGAAAGAAAACACAGAGATGTGCCTGACGCTGAGACATCAGAGAGGGCCGCAAAAAACGCTTTGGGGTCGTTACAGCGGACGTGGCATGCGAAGACGGTTAAGAAAAACATTCCGGCCATCACCGCGTGCATTAAAAGTCCAAGAATATCCCGTCGCTGGACAGAAGATTACACCAGTAATCCTTGAAAGCATTTGGGGGCTGCAGCCATCTGCAGAGTTTGCTCTCCAACTCTTATCTAAATGAATTATTGTTGGTTGCAGAAGTATCCTGTAAACCCCCCCCCCCTACCCCCCTCCACCAAGGCCCCATACTACCACACCGAGATGAACAACCTGTATGAGATCAGGCTTATCACCAATGTGCGAAGTGAGGGGAAACATGGGAACACTAGGGGCCGTCCCTGGATTCGCAAATCAACTCAACCTCACGCTAATTAGACGTTATTTGACATTTTAGAGGATTGAAAGGTAACATGATATCGGATCCAACACATACGTCTTCGTTCCTCCCAAGCGGGTTTTCAGGCTTTGGCTTTGCGGTGCGACATTAAGAAGCGCGTCTGCATTGAACACGCCAATGCGGTCGGGGGGGAAAAAAGCCTTCTCACTCATGCTTGTTTGAATATGAAAGGCTGAAAGTGGGAGCGGGGGGCCGATACCATAAAAGGCAGGAGAGTAACGAGCAGCGTCCAGACCTGCAGCAGGATTAACACACATAATCAAACCTGCACGCCTGTAAGGATTTGGTATCTATTTAAACCTGGAAACAAACGAGGCACAAGCCGCCTAAATATGTTGCCAGAAGTCGTAGACAATCGCTGCGTTGCTCAACAGCACGGGAACTCGTAGCGCTGCTGCAGTTTGCTGTTGTGGAATTCTCAGGGTTCTCTTTGAAACCCGATCAATTTTCTATTTTTTTTCACAACAAAACTGACACGGCTGTGAGTCGAAGCAGTGGCAGACGGTGTGTGTGTGTGTGTGTGTGTGTGTGTGTGTGTGTGTGTGTGTGTGTGTGTGTGTGTGTGTGTGTGTGTGTGTGTGTGTGTGTGTGTGTGTGTGTGTGTGTGTGTGTGTGTGTGAGAGAGAGAGAGTGTGTTTCTTTGCAATACTTCAACTGCTTTGGTCCAAGGTCAGCGGAGGTAGCAGGGAAACAGACTAAGTGTCTCTCATGCCGTGTGTGTGTATGTGTGTGTGTGTGTGCAGGCGGAGGGAGATGGAGCGAGCGGCTGCGCGTGTGTGTGCATGTGTGTGTGCTATCCCAGACTTGCCAAGACTTCTAAGCTGCTGTGTGCACGCGTTTCCCGTACTCCCATTATAACAGAACATGGTGTCATGTTGAAGATATGCAATTTGTGTGTGTGTGAGCGAGAAGACGAAGGGAATGCTTGGTAATCCGTACGCTTGCCTGGCCGAAATTGAAAATTGGCTATCAATACGGTAAATAAAGTAAGGAACGCAGGAGTGAATGTTGCTTTGAAATTATCGAGTGCTATTATATATGTGTGTGTGTGTGTGTGTGTGTGTGTGTGTGTGCGCGCGCGCGTTTTGTGAGGAAGACAGACTCAACGATCTAGCCAGAGACAGCCCGTCCCCTGGCACGCAGCCAGTGGAAATTAATGTGAGGATCGGCTTACATTTCTAGTCATACGTAACATCACTGTAGAGAATCTGGACGGACGGTTAGCGATGAAGTCATGCAGGCCGAGCGAGTGAGAGAGAGAGAGGGATTTGACATATAAATGGTGAAAATTGGACGTCTTGTTGTTGTCCTTTATCGCTCTGCCATGATCAAAGGAAATGAAACGTGCGTGTGTAGCGAGCGAGAGAGAGAGAGCGAGAGGCAGAGCGAGCCAGAGAGCGGACATCTGAGGATACGACGGGAAAAGAAGACAGGGCAACCGCCGGGATCATCTGCAGACGTGATGCTGCGGGTCCTGGGCCCAGAGTGGCTGCGGTACCGTGTGGGAAACGAGCACAGAGAGGAGCGGAGCGGAGCTGCAGGGGCCACAGGGGAGCAGTGAGAAGCTTTGACTCTCTGGAAACACACACAGATGCTGGCCGTGCTTCATGTGAACAAACACAGGGGTTTTCTGAGACCTTAGACGTATCGCTGCGAAGTTAGGGACAGTAAAGCTTTGTCAACATGGTCAGCCATTGTCTGGGCTTGTTTGGCCTTGGTGGAGGTCTTTATTGAAGTTCTATGTCCTCATTCTCCATCCTTCCTTTGACAAATACGACTAATTTCACTGTTTTTGCCTCGACTGATTCATATGATTTCTATGTTAGTATTTATTCCTGCTGATCGTTCCAAACTCTAGGAAACTCCCTCATCTTCCAGACACACACTCCTCCTGCCTCACCAATACACACACACACATTGATCGAGACTCCCACCTTTCAGCACGGCGTGGCTGGCGGAGGCCTGGGGCGGAGGGCAGGGTAGAGCAGAGCGAGCGCCGAGAGCGAGCGCGGCCTCCAGTAAGGCGCCGGTCAGCAGGGAACACAACGACGTCCTCAGGCCACAAGCACGGAAAGACCTGGAAGTTCACAAAGAGAGATGGAACACACAATTTTATTCTGAGGCTTGCAGACAGGACAAATCATAATCCCCATTATTAGTGCGGTCGGATGAAGAACACAGCTATCTACAGGACGAGATCATTTCCCTGTCAAACTTGTAAGCGTGCGAAGGAGCAAAGAGAAAACACATTGGACACAAACCTGGATTCATAAGGAGGAGGACAGGACCCGGGATGAAGGTCGGCGGCGTTAAGTCTGGATGTGTGGAGACAGGAACATCCAAGGCCAGACAGCAGGAGCTTCTTGGCAGGATGAATCACATTATGCTCCTCTTCATCCCGCACATAGCAGCTCACCTGTGATAGAACCACAAGCGGGTCCATTTAACATCTGATACAGACTCGGTGTTATTATCACTGGAAGCAGATCTGAGAGGTCTAAATCTCGAGTACACAAGCTTTTGATTTCGATATTACACGAGAAAACAAAACATATTTCAGATTAGGAGATGAGTAAAAATCAAACAATGTCCTTGTCTGTTTTCTTTATCTACTGCTGCCTTCTTGGAAATGTGATTTATTCCAAATGACTTTCAGAGTTAAATAAAGGTTGTATAGATTAAAATTAGATCAAAGGTGGAAGTGAAGAACAGGGATTTGAAGAGGAACGTGAAAACCTTCTGCCGAGAGTCAGACGGACACCAGAAGAATGGAATGTGTCGAGTCGAAGTCGAGAGGCAACAGCTATATCTCTGCACATGCTTTTTCACCTTTTCAGGTCGTTACTCTGTTGAAGCGGAGGGAAGTAGAGAGCTTTGTAGTCCAAGAACGAGAAATGCAACAAAAGCACAGATACAACGAACAGAAAGGACGGTGGACGGGATCAGAAATTATGATCGAGGCAGAAGAAAAGAGAGAGAAGAGACGTCGATGAAAAGGTTTGGACCGAATAGACAAAACATTGACCTTAAAGAAAAGCCTCCAGCTGCTTCACTTCACACACTTCTGGGAAGATAATCCATCTGACAGACAGAAACACTTATCCAACACCAGCCAGTCCTTCTTTGTCCTGGGGTGAACCTGCCGAGTTGATTCGCACACACACATATCAGCCGAAAAGCCAAAAAGCCTGCCTTAATTGCAGTGCAGGTCGACACTTTTGTGCATTCAAGATTCCAGATGTTGACACTTGAGTATGAAATCTGAATTGCAATAGTTGAAGAAGAAGATACAATTTACGAAAGATCTTCAAAAGAACAACATAACCATGGGGTTGTGACAAAGCTTGTAGGGTTTGCACACCTGCTTCCATGCCCTGAAATGCCACCGCCAACAAATCTCCTGCTTGCAAAAAGTGCAGGCTGGCAGAGGCAACACACACACACACACACACACACACACACACACACACACACACACACACACACACACACACACACACACACACACACACACACACACACACACACACACACACACAGAGTATCTAGCTCTTTCAGTGGGATGGGTTTCCTGCATTCCTGGCTGTTCTCAAATCTGGATCATCCTCAGGGGAAGCCGATCTACCAGCTTGCACATCACCCCTGCAAAATGGATTTAATAACACACGCACACACACACACACACACACACACTTTGAAAGAGGCCACTGAAGAACAGGCGGCGGTGAGTGTGTGCGTGCGTCTATGCTGTATGTGCTGTATGTACTGTATGTGTGTGTGTGTGTGTGTACAAGCCTGGTGGCAAAGGACATAGCAGAGAGTTTTAAGGTAGTTCATGTCTCGGGTTTCATAGATGTCCCGGGAACGCAGACGAGCGAGTCGATCCCAAAATAAAGAGGGAATGGCAGGGATGTGGGCCTCAGTTAGGTGAAGAACTCATGTCAGAAAGTTGATTAATCCTGGGAATGTTTCACTTTCCTCAAAAAGTTCTGTCTTCAAAGCAAAACTCTTCCTGTCTAATACATGTTGTCTATCCCATGAAGTTATCACACAAAAGTGTGTGTGTAGGAGCTGGTAATGAGTTAAGCTCAGTAAAGGTAAAGTCCACTACTCGTGACTCATCTCCCTGTTTTCCATTTACAGTAAATGAATAATTAAGAATGAGACATTGCTACAAATGTCCGTAATTCAATACCTTGCATGAGGCTGCAATAACAATGAACATATGATCATCTGGTCTACTTACAAACATGTTCTTGGTACAAACTCCTGTGTGGAAGATGTTGAAACTTTCCTCTGAAACTCATTAGTAACCAACCACACAAACAGATGGAGATGGATGGTTGGAATTGAACAGGCGACCTTCCTCACCCCTCAACTGACACTTAAAGCAGCTGCAGCTGAGTTTAGCAACCAAACCTGTTGAGATTATAATACACATGAACGTGTACTAACTACGTGCCTAATCAATACTTGTGAATGGGTTTGGGTTTTAGTCCCGTTAGCTTCCAGCTGGACTCATTTCTCTGCCTGGCAACAGCAATTCTGGGAAAGGATTAGCAGCAGCACTGTGGGGCACTGCAGAGATCTACTGAACTTGAGCTGGAATCCACACACACGCAGAATACATACACATGTTAACACGCAGACAAATGTGCTCACTGACTCACTCCTGTGGCATCACACACACACACTCTCCCAGACACACACACACAGGGATGAGTCTGCAGGACACTGGAGATGCTGTTGATCCCTCTGCCCCGACCCAGCCACCCAGAGCTTGACCCTTTTTGCTTTGATGTTTCTGAACCACACACTCACTCCTTTCCTCGATCACACACACACACACACACACACACACACACACACACACACACACACACACACACACACACACACACACACACACACACACACACACACACACACACACACACACACACACACACACACACACACACACACACACACACACACACACACACACACACACACCTGTAGATTCTGGGGCAGAGGTTACACAATACAATATGGACCAGCTGTCTGTGACATGCTGCACTAGGGTGGATGTGTATGCATGTGTGCGTGTGTGTGTGTGTGTGTCCATGCTGCATTCTACTACTGCCACTGTGGTCTCTGCAATACTACCCCCCCCCCCTCCACCCCTCTGCCCACGTGCCACCTTAAGCTCTCTCCTATGAAGCCCACATTTAAGGCATAGAAGCACATAGTTTCTACTAAGCTCTACTTTTAGCAGCATCACGGAGGGTTGAGGTCAGCCGAGGTCAGCGCAGGGTCAACACCACAAGAACTCCTGTTATTCTGGTCTGTGAACTCGGCGCTGAGGTCGCCGTGGAGACATCAGCCTCAACCCTTCCTGCACTGAGCAACTCATCTCCTCAGCTATAAATCAACGAGAGATTTGAGATTTTTTTGGCCAATTCCGACAGTCAGCTATAGTCTAACACACAGTCTAAAAGGCTCCATATATATAATGAGGGTATATACAGTATATAGGTGAATATTGGTGCAGATTATCATTTGAGATCACCACAAGATGCCTTTTGGCTAAAACAAGCTGTTATATTTTACGATACATTACATACCAAGTTAAAGGTCCAGGAATCTGGTTACATTTCTTTTGCCTTCAAGTGTCATTCCAAACAATTCCTGCAAATGGTCGTAATATATAATAATAAAGAAAGTACATTGGCAAGGATCAAGAAAAAATAAATAAAGAATATCAGATATCTGGTCTCTATTATATTGTTTCATTTGTTGATTAGTTTAATTTTGATGTCGGATACAAATCTTTAAAAAAAATCTTTTGCCTATTTTGCCCCTCAAAAACGCGTTGGTTTTGTAGCGGGTAAGATAAGATAAGAGGGCCAGAGTGGAGGCAGCAGAGCGGCGTGAGGATGGAGACGCTGCGTGAAACAGCTTCAATCAGCCGTACCTCGTCTGTTTGGAAAGTCGGTCAGGGGCCAGGTATGTTCAGCAGCTCTGGTATCTCGGCGGCCAGACACTCGAAGTCCCACCCACCTGGGACAATGTAAACCAAATCAGAAGACATAAACCAAGCACACCTAAACATGCCAAGCCCACGCTAAATGGATCTGGAGTCAAAGAGGGAAGAAAAGGGGGCTTGGAGGCTCTCTCTCTCTCTCTCTCTCTCTCTCTCTCTGCCTGGACTGTCTCAATGTTGGTCCAGTGCTCATAGTGCAACATTGTGTACACAGATGAGTGCGGTGTGTCTTTCTGCACGTGTGTGTGTGCGCGTCAACCACGTTTGCAAGAGGTGCTCGCGCTTCAGTGACCTGTAGATTAAACTTTAGATACCAACATCCGGTACAATCACAATGACTACCATCACCGTCAAGTGATGATATGTGCTGTATTCACCTGCTTCTGATTGTGTGCTAGTGGAGAAAACTGCAAACACAGGCGGTAACTGTATCAATCTTTATGCAAAATACCACTTGGGGTCAGTTTGCACTAAACCTGGGTTGGTTAATCCAGTTTAAGTGCCGTATCAATAATATTGGCCTAGTTGAACCTATACATGACAAATAAGAGAGAGAGACCACTGCAGGGCAATAAAGGATGAGGGATACATGGATTTATGGAGGAGAGAAGGAGAAGAGATGAACCAGAGCAAACAGAGAAACCAGAACGGCTTGATTAGATCGTGATACTCTGTTGAATTTCACAAGGAGGCGATTCACAGATTCAGATCCAAGTGCCAGGCCAACATCCCCGAGCACCTTTAATAAGCTGAGGGCCACGCTGCCTCTGTTGCTCTCTCTCTCTCTCTCTGTGTCTGTGTGTGCGTGTGTGTGGCACACGCATAAAATCAAAAAAGAAGCTTTCCATTACAAAATGCGCAAGTGTGTGGAGGCATAGCAACAGACAACACACTCCGTTTTGTGTTTGTATGCAGATGATGCTGTGGTTTGTATTATGGGACACTGGGACAAACGGTCCTGTCAGAGCAATGGAGAAGTCATGTAATATGGAGACGTATGTACAAGAGAGGCAGAATCAAAGAGAGAACAGAGGCAGAAGTGTGTTGCTTGACTCGTCTCCAAAACTGCAGCAGCGCAGCCACGGTGTAATGTGTTATCACAGCCGATAACAATGATGGAAAGGGAAAGCAAGAGTGGGTCGAAAGGAGAGAGAGACAGAAGAGCAGAAAGCAACAGGAAGGGTTGGAGAAGCGGGGGGGAGGAAGAGGAGGAGGAGGAGGAGAAGGAGAGGAAAACAGGGCAAACAGACAGCGAGAAGGAGGAAAAAGCGAGGTCACAGCGAGGGCCACAATAACCTGGAACCCATTACCTCGAGCTCCCCGCTGGGACCCTTTCACTCCACCGCACTCGCCCCAATTACAGTTCTCATGACGTCATACAACGCCGAGCCGGCCGCTCTCCCCCTACAGACAGAGCGGCGATAAGAGTGTTTTTCAATGTCGGAAAGCTCCAGACACGGAATACTCTGGGTACTGCATGTTTAAATTAACGCTTGAAATAGGTTCAGAATGTTAAAGGTTGCATTCTTTAAGTGACGGTTTTTACTGGACGCCACCATCAGCCGGAGGCCCTTTTGAAGTTTAACCCTTTTTCTATGATTACATCCGTCAAATCATACACAGAATAGAAGTCAACATCCTCCTCTCGCCTCTCCGTTATGGCATCTTTCTAGCTTTCTTATGCTTGCGACCACATTCTCAACATAACTACGCCTCAAATTCAGCTTCACTCCTCTGCTCAAAAATCAAACTGTGGTGTAAATCTATAAAAGTCATGTCTTACACCCAGAAAACGACACACGGCGGTGAAAGTGACACGAGCAAGCGTAGCAGCAGCAGCAACAACACATCCAGAAGTAAACTGTTTACTTACGCCAGTCACAGAAAAGCTGATAAATTGAAGAGAAGGGGAGAAAAACTGTTGCGCTCCAATCCCTCTGTCTCACAAACACACACAGACACAGAGACAGAGACAGAGAGAGACAGAGAGAGAGAGAGAGAGAGAGACCGAGATCTCCACATCAGTGAAGAGAGAGAGAGAGAGCAAATGAAAGAGAAAGATGGGAAGGAAAGGAAAGGGCAGAGTGAGAGAGAGAGAGAGAGCGCGAGAGAGAGTGATCTCAGCCTTAAGTGAAGGGTACCCCCATATTAGGTTATGAGGCGACCGGCCCATCGCAAACAGTCAGCAAGCAGAGAGATCTTAATCAGGGAGCACAAACAGACAATGGCCCCGGAGACGCGCTGCATACGAGGTTTCCATCGATCCTCCCCGGGGAGAGAACAAGGTTTCCGACGTGTAAACGATGTCTGAGATAAGCTCAAAGACGATCTGGAGCCATTACGCTGAGCCTGAAAATCGACCCTCCCGTCCCAATTTCCACCGCGGCCGATCGAATCTGCGGCCATCAAAAAGGTAGAGCAGGGGGCAACGGTGCCAAAGAGGGGAAATCAGGAGCGGAAGTGGAAGGAAATGATTTAGTGTTATTAGAGTTTTGTTGTGTCTGCTCACAAGAAACACATCTCAATATAACACACCAAACTCTCAACTTAACTGTCTGCACAGAGGAAATGTCTCAGTTATTTTCAGGCCCTAATTACAGACTGTAACACTGTGATTGTTGTGAAGTG
The DNA here is from genome assembly GCF_046128005.1 of Genypterus blacodes. Lineage (NCBI taxonomy): Eukaryota > Metazoa > Chordata > Actinopteri > Ophidiiformes > Ophidiidae > Genypterus > Genypterus blacodes. The sequence continues at coordinate 3,896,775 of NW_027466867.1, forward strand.
TTAAAGCACAAATCACCTTCAGCGGCCAATCAATGTCCAAGCTCCGAGAGGTTGAGCCGCTGCTTTGGGGCCATTAAAGCAGCACAGGCCGAAGCGTGGACACTTGATCCCGGTTATTAGCTTTACTCTGGTGAGCGTTTCCATGCCGACGTCTAATTAAAGGAGCAGCGTTTTTTATTGTTTAAGCCTCTCTGGTTAATGATGGACCCGCGGTGCTCGTCGTCGCTGCTCAGTCATTGCAATAAAGTCTTCTTCTCTATTGACAGATCATCAGAGAGCCGTTTGTTGTTTATTTGGTGATTCAATATGATGGAGAACTATAAAAGACGTAAGCAGAAGCAGTCTGGCCTCTGTGATTAAAGTTCCGAGGGTCAAAAAGCCCAGAGACAGAATATTTACAGCGACATAATGGAAAATGTAGGTAATAAATATCACTGGTTTTATTTCAGGATTCTACAGTAACAACTTTCTGATTATTCCCAGCCAAGGGAAAATGCAGAGTCCCGTGCCAGCGCCAGGCATCCTGGACTGACCCTGACCTCTGACCCTGACCTGCCACTGCATGCATCTAAACCTGTACTGCTGCAGCTGCCTTCCTCAGCTCCTGGGTACAATACAGAGAATCACAAAGCTTCAATCAAAAACCCAATCAATCAGCACACAACAGACACAGGGCTTATTAAACACAATATGTCCCTTGAGTCGAACTAATTAAGTGGAAGAATTCATATATTTTCATGCCGGCTTGACATCAAAGTGGCCTTCAGAACAAAGCAAATATGTGGCCTGCTCTTTCGCTCTCCTCCTCTCTCTCACTGCTTTGCATTGATCAGTAAGCTTCAGTCAGCAGGCAGTAACAATCGTGAAATTAACTCAATTTGTTGCATTAATTACCCTTATAAAAGGCACAATCATCACGTAGCTACACCTGGTACTGTGTGTGATCCATATATGTGCATTCACGACACACTTACTCTTGGACAATCTTCTTAATCACATCTTGAACAGAATAAAATGCACAATTAAGCTCAAGCCAATGTCAAAAAGTGAAAAAAATTAAAATTGTAAACAATAAATACAGGACATGGTGATGTGAATCATCTCCAGTTCTTCCATTTATGCATCGCCAAACTGAAATTGAATGTGTATGAAAGTCTGACCAAAACAGCAATGCCTCTGTCCATTCCATAAATAACACTGCCCCCTAGTGTGCACACGTGGAAGCACTGAGAAGTTTTGGAAATTTTAAAAAAGTAATTGTTTTACTATTTAAAGAAAAGCAAATGAGATACATTCAAATGTAGAGGTGGTAAACCAATTTATGAAAATGTAAATGTTGAATCAAGGTAATTATACCAGTTTAGACGTCGTGTTTGGGCTTATTTCCAAGTGAAAACAGCAAGTTCAATGAATGAATGATGAATTAATTACTTGTCTACACAGAGACTTTAACCCCAAGAAATGGCAACGCCATAGAATTATGTATCGATTTTGATTATATTGTCTCTCCAAGAGTTAAGAGGTTAAAAGTTGTGTGTGAGGTGCTCAGAAAGTGTGTCTGCACTAACAGGATTGTCCACTAGATGGCCCCAGGATGCTGCCTTCCCATGAAACACGACTGCAGACCTTTGCAATCTTCCCTCCCTTTATCGTGGTCCTTACTGCCGCTTATAAATATCTACAATAGTTCAGGTATGAGTTTTCAGGGTCTTGCTCTAGGTGACTCAAGCACGTCTGTGAGACTGGACAATATAAGATATTACACATAACAGAGGAATAACTTCAAATACAAGGTTATTAGCTGAATCACCCACTGGATGACCTCTGGTAGTTCATTCACATTCTATTTGGTAACATTACATCCACCATAAAGACAGGGAGGCTTGTGTAAAGTGTCATGACATCACGTGTGAAGTGTAAACTCACATCAGCCACGCTACACACTGCTACTTTGTCTCCTGTTTGGCTTATTTGTTATGAAAAAAAAAATGTAATTGTAATTGCCCAAATCTCATTTTTCAAATTAAACTAGATGCCATCTGTGTGTGTGTGTGATACATGTAGCAGCTACGTGGATGTGTGTGATGTGTCGCATGCATTTGATGAGATGTAGTTAGTAACCATGTGCCACACTCACTAAGTAACCACTTCAGATGTGTGGTGTGTGGGTGTTATTGTTTCATATTTGTTTTAGGCACCAAATATGTCATGCATGTCCCTGGCGTGAAATCGCGTGCGTGCGTGCGTGCGTGCGTGCGTGCGTGCGTGCGTGCGTGCGTGCGTGCGTGCGTGCGTGCGTGCGTGCGTGCGTGCGTGCGTGCGTGCGGTGTGGTGTGGATCTTGACCCACAAGATATTGCCCTCAAATTCTGGAGCGGTTCAATTTTCCCACACCGTCACCAAGATGCGAGAGGCCTGAGCCAACAACTACCCACACACACACAAATATAACACACACACAACACACACTTTAACCCCTTGGGGTAAAACCACACCAAGACACAGTTTTGACACCACTGTCATTGCACAAAGACAAATAGATTGAACGAGTTTCAACGAAAACAAGCGCAGCTATGTGCACAACTCCTGTGCACCGGATTCAACCAAGACTGTGTGTGTGAATGAATGGCTATGAAGTTGATAGTGGAGCAAGAGGGGTCAGATTGTTAACTATTATGTCATCCCAAAAAAAACAGTCCTCACACAGGCATGCAAGATATTTACTCTCCTACCCTTTTCTGTGTAGGCAGACATCTGACTAAACAGAATCTCAACACCCACACACTCTCACACACACACAAACACGCACGCTCTAATCTATGGCTAAGCCACAACATGCAGCCGGAGAGAGAATGTGGCCTGCTCGGCACATTCCTGTGTAGTGCCACAACACACACACACACACACACTTAGGACAACATAAGAGTGAGACCAGAGGTGATGAGACAGACACATGCTACATATGAGTGTGTGTGTGTGTGCACAACTCTAAGAACTAATCAGGTTGGGACGAAGGTGCCTGCCTGACATTTAAATGGGATATTTGACTTATTTCCATCCTTTGGCAGATATACTGGGCATCAGTTGGCGTTTGGCGGCGGGGAAAAGGTCAAGAGGGGAAAAAAAGAGAAAAGGATTTATATGGGATCTCCCACGGTCCCATGTCGGAAAATCTCGTAAAAAGTTCCGAGCAGCCAAGTGCAATGCCACAATACATCAAATCCTCCCGTTCATACATTTAACCTCTTCAGTGCCGGCACTGAACACGGAGCGAACATGTATAAATGTGTAGAAGTGCTATATTGTCTGTTTCCATGACATGAATCAGTCTATTTACTGAGACGGTGACCCAAGAAGCCCATGCCGCAACGTTCCCATGATGACACATCATACAGGCGTCCGTTCATTGCCACAACCTCTAATTTGAAACCAAGATGAGGACGCGTATTTGCAATAGTTATTACCAGAGCTCGTAAACACGCCTCACCACGTATCGCCTCATTTTTATGGGTGCCTGTGTTGAATGAGCGCAGGCCTGCAGGGAACATAACGTCCACCGGAGCAAACAATAATGCCTTTAATGAGGATTTCCATGTTGATGCCCTGGATCTGAATTTTACGAGTCCTTTCAGAAGCCTAGGTCAATATTTCTGACTCAAAAATGACAAGATCCACACTGACCCTCACTGTCAACCTGCGGTGTAATCTACAGTGCCATAAAGACACACGCTGCCAACGCATGGATGGATATAGACTTTAGGCTGCGATCATTCATGATGCAAAGCAGGCCGGGATGCTGTTTTCTGGAAAATAGAACCTGACGGGACAGTAAAACACAGGAACTCAAAGAGATAAACTCACAAGATACCATGACGGTATGAGCGTTATATAAAGCTGAGAGGGAAACTACGTACATGTGCATGCAGGTGAAGGTTCAACAACATAGAATGCAACAGTGTGTAGAATGTAAATGCGTCGGTGATGCAACAGGGGACTCAAAGTGTGTATGTATGTGTGTGTTCCATCCTCTCTGTGTGGCAAAGGAACCTCCAGCCGTCTGATGACTGCCCTTTCCGTATAAATACCTGTGTGTGTATGCAGCTCACCTGAATGTGTGTGTGTGTGTGCGTGCGGTCACTTACCACTTGGCCACCACTTTAGGTTAAATGAAAGGACACAGCAGGGCAATAATTGGTCGACTCCCCAAAGGCAAACAATAAAATGTTTCCGGCTTCAGAGGCCGTTTGATCCCCGATACCAGCTGTGTGTGTGTGTGTGACCGTTCAAACCTGCACAAAGTAATGAGACACTTCCCTATTCTGTGTTGAACTTCCCTGATAGCGCTACAGATCAACGCAGCTTAACCAGCAAAACCTTTATATTAGATTTGATTGACTTCAACTTACTATTAAGACAGTGCTGCCCAGTATTTCACATTTGAGCAGCTAATATACTTTTTAGGATTGTGTTTCCTGTGAATTGGATGTTGGCAATTGGACAATAATCTTGTCAACAGAGGAATCTTGTCAACATCCCTGAGTCTGGAAAGTCTCCGACTGTTTTAGGTTTACTCCATTTTAACTTCCATTTCTCTGTTATTTCTATGTCTGTCTGTCTGTCTGTCTGTCTGTCTGTCTGTCTGTCTGTCTGTCCTCTTCCTCCCTCTCCCTCCCCTTCTCTCTCCCTCATAATGCACTCTCTCTCCATCGCGTGTTGCCCTCCCTGGGCGCCGATACCTCATTCACATAATCCTGTGTTTTTTGGCTCGCTTCATTACTTGTGGCAATAAACGTGCTGTGGGCTGCGGGATACTTCCAGAAAACTCCGAGACGCGATTACTGCAGACTCAGGCTCAGGCGCTGCATATGAGGGGGCCCCACCGCCGTAAAGTGTGTGTGCATGTGTGTGTGTGAGAGAGAGAGAGAAGGGAAGGGAGAGAGGAAGACAACTACGTCCTGAGGAGAGAGGTGAAAGTGTGCACTGGTATCCCCATTTTGTACTCAGATCTGTGTTCTCATCTCATCTCAACAAAGCCAATAAATACATCGCCAACGGGAGATCAGACGCCACCCCCCTGCCGCCCTCGGTCTTGTTTTCTCAACAATTCCAGTTATCCCGCTGCAGCCTGGGTGTTTTCTCAGAGTTCTCCGTGCCGCCGACCCTCACAGGAGTTCCTCTGATGCTGCTTTGACAAGAGAAGCGCTGGCGACTCGCCCGTTTTCAATGGGCTCATTATTAAGCCGGCGCTGGTCCGCATTCCTACGGGGCGTAAAGGACTCATAAAAACACACTGGCAGGAGTCTGAAACCACATCGCCGCATGAGATGATGTGTGTGTGTGAGAGAGAGGGAAACTTTAGACAAGAGATTGGATCTGCTGTGAGTTTGTTTGCTTGCATAATACAGATGAATATAAAAGTGTGTTGTTCTATATGGTCCTAATTTATGCTTTACATTGTGGTTGGTGAAGCAAACTCGTCAGGATAATAACAGCTACGTCTCCCTCTCCAATTTCCATAGCTGTAACTTCCCCCCACACAAAGTCAATTTATCAAGCTGCTCAGTGCAAAGACTGCCCCGGGTATTGAAACTTTGTCGGTGCATTCCTGATTGAGGATATGTCGTCTTTTGAGGCAGAAGAAGTGGACACAGTGAGCGAGTGTGCGTCCTACTCTTACCTTCCGTAACTTGATCCCAACCAGGCGTCTCATTGCCCTGCAGACGCTCCGGCTCTCCGGTGTGCCTCGTGTCAGGACGGGCCACAGCTCCTCTTTGCTCGGTTGCAAGGTCCTGTTGTGAACGACGACCTCCCAGGTCTCCTCGGAGATGCGTCCCGACGGCAGCGTCCGCACGATGGCTCTGGTGCCCGTGCAGACAGATTTGGTCATCTTATGGGGAAGAAAAGATGAAGAAGTTCTTTTCTACCATTGATAATGAAGAAGAAGAAGAGGTAAACATGCAGCCATTGTGTGTTCTCACCTTCTGATTGTTCTTGAAGTATCGCCTCACGAGGACCGTGGAGCGTTCTTTGCGATTCCTCACAAACTCAGTATTATCCAACTGACTTTCCTCCTCCTCCTCCTCGTCGCTGCTACTGCTGCCGCCGTCGCTGCACGTCTTGTTCAGCCTGGAGGACGTCGCCTCAGGATCCCGCGGATTCACCGTCATGGTTTCCAGAGACGCGGCCCGGGTGAGGAACCTCGCTAGGGAGCCTTTGCTGACCCTGGGCTGCCTGTTGAGCCTCTCTAAACTGGAGTATCCATCGTGGAGGCCGTGTCCATTCTGATGACGTCGGCAGCGGGCGGAGAGAGGGGAACTGGAGGGCGATGAGGTCAGCGAGCTGGGTTCACTAGAGGGGCTGCACTGGTAGGAGTGGCACCATGATGTCTAGAAGCAGCAAAACAAGGTTAAACAGAATCACTCTAATGTTCGGTATGACCTAATGAGCAGAGCCTCTAAAGCTAAATCACGTCTCAGGTTCTCAAGCTGCAGGACTTAACCACCAACACAGTACACACCAGGGGTCCATCGAAGAACCAAAACATGAACTTAATGGGTGGTTGGAACTTAATTACCATCGGGAAAGCCAGCGCGGACACAGGCAGGCTGCTGCGGCGGATGTTGGTGCCCTGGCGGGGTCGGGGGCGGCTGGGGACGAGTCGAGGGCCGCAGTTGGGGCTGGAGCCCGAGCTGTGGCAGCGGTCGGGGGTTTTCGTATCTGAGCTGGGGGTGCTGCCAGTTCTATATTTGCTGGCTTCCACGCCCTCGGCAGGGGGGTCCAGCTGGCAGGGAACGTCCTCTGGAAATTTCCCAGATATCACAGCAACTGCGCTGGTAATTCCTTTCATTCCCTTGCCACTGGAGGGGTCTGGGCAAGGTCTCTGTTCCGCACTCGAGGGTCTTGAGCAACGATCCAAATTCCCCTCCAAAACTGTCCCTTCCCCGCTGTACCTGGGCAGCTTTCTATAAGAGCAGAGGGCCGGGCCGCTCGGTTGTTTGGGATGCCACAACTGCTCAGAGTATCTCCGTACTTCCTGGCTGTCATTGGTGTGTCCCATCTCCCTGCTGGGTCTGGTCCCAGCCGACTGTGGTGAAGCGCACAGTTGGGTTTCATTTTCTCCCGTAGCCATGGCGCCTCCTCCCCTCTCGCTTGCTCTCTCTCTCTCTCTCTCTCTCTCTCTCGTCCCTGCTTTGTCCCTAGAGTTGCTGAAGCTTCCAGTCAAATAACATCTAGAATTGGAGCTTAAACCCAACGTGTCTGTGATACAAAAAGTGGCAAAAACAGAACACGTGACTGAAAATGAACAATTTTCCCCAAATGAAATCTTCCCAAAAACTGCATTATCTAAAATTCCATTCATAACACTCACCTACAGGATCAGAAGCCTCCGCGTCAGGTCAGGCACTCAAACATCCCATGTTTCCGCTTCAATTTGGGGAAGTCATCACAGCCGTGCATCGGTCTGTCCTGCAGCAAAACAATAACTTCAGTTCCCAGGGATTCCTAGTAAGACACCAATGTGCTTTGTGAGTGTGTGTGCGCGTGTGCGTGTGTGTATGTCTCTCTCTGCCTGGAAACAGAAGCTTGTGCAGCTGTACAAACCAACAGATACAGGAGAGGCAGCTGAGGTGACCCTGGAGGACCCAAGAATTTCCTTGATAGCACAGTACGCAAGCAGAACTAACAAGGCCGTGTGCGTGCGATAGTTCTGATTGGTTCTGTGCTATAGTTATCTGCAAGCAGGCCCAGAGAGGAACAAAGTGTAAGAGCAGAGTTTAGAAGGCCTTGCTGCAATTCGATTACTTTCATTCATGTCCATATTAATGCCGCACATAGGCTGGGAAAGGAAATTGGAGCATGAATTTATACACACCGCTGCAATAAGATCCCGCTCATAAACGGACACACTCAGCCACAACACACACGCATACTAATTGTGTGGTTCTAGTGTCGTCATGGTGGCGGTCAGAGAGAAATCTAAACATCGAGCTTCAGAGTTTAAGAGTGACCACAGCGCTTAAGTCTTCAACCAAAAGCGTTTGGCAGGGTCAGAACGAGTGTGTGTGTGTGTGTGTGTGTGTGTGTGTGTGTGTGTGTGTGTGTGTGTGTGTGTGTGTGTGTGTGTGTGTGTGTGTGTGTGTGTGTGTGTGTGTGTGTGTGTGTGTGTGAGAGAGTGACGGATAGGGAAATTCCGAGTGCGCCGTGTCTGGGTTAATTCCAGCAGGTATCTGTGTATCTAGAAGGGTGCAGCTTCTTTCGTTTCTTTTCGAGACTCGGTGCTACATTCTCCCTCACACACACTCACACGCTGAGGCGAGTATGTGAGGCAGAGAAGCAGCTCATTCATCCAGACGGGGAAACCTTCAGACGCCATAAAGTGCTTTACATCCAAGCTGTAAACGTCCGATGGCACCAACAATGGCCTGGGATCGATGGAACGCTTGTTTTTAATCTTTTGACCAATTTCCTTTGATGGACTTAAGACGATTAATAAAGACAGTGCTGATGCCAGGCTCAAGGGACCTTGGGAGAGATGAGAGGAACTGATATCTCACATCACACAACCACAAATGTGTGTATGAGTGTGTATTTATGAGAAACCATTTATAAATCATAAAATCAAATAGCTGCTACAACACACTAATGCATACTTTTTTTTAGCCCTCACTAACTAACTACTAGCTCCAAGGAAAATAGATTGACATTACTCAATAGACCTGCAGACTGAAACTGTAACCAGAGGCTGCTTGTCTGGAGTTTGACTGATGGGTAAGAGCTAACACCATTAAGACTCATGGTGTCTACGGTTTCCTTTCACAAAGTATGCTGAGGAGTCGCTCCAAGTCTACTTTTGTAATGTACCTGGGAAAAAAATCTGTTTTCATTCATCTGCGTCATTCATCTCTCTCCTGTATGAATCACAGTCAACCAACAAGTCCGACCAGATCCGACCTGAGTGCCACAGGCAGTGTGTGACGGTTGCACTCCATCTGGGATCCGCTGCAAGTATCAAAACAACAGCAATCACGTGAATACAGAAAACGCAGGAGTAGTTTGTGATCCCGGGGTACACACACACACACCTGCTCAAACACAAACACGCATTACACACCAACCTGCTTATCACCGTGACAATCTTTGGCACTCTCCGACCGTAAACCTTTGTTCATCACCTGCTTCTTCAGCGAGCTCGGCGGTGTCGCTCGGTGACTAATGTGTCACAAGTGAAGACTCAAAATTCATCATGACATGCAGGGTCACTCAGGGGAAAGATGTTGAGCGCTGCAGCTTTAATTCCACACGGCTGAGAGTGTGATAAACAGCTGTGCTTGCCAACAGGTTAATTTAAGGTCTCTGAAATTAGCAATAGGATAGAGTTTCCACAACGCCTTTAGTCAAAATGGAAATGGGGCTGCTCATATTAATGGTTTGATGACAGACTGAAATAACAACTCACATGTCAACAACAATCCTTTCCAGCTGGTTTACATACATCCATGCACACAAACAGTACATTTCAATCTGGCCCTTATCATGTGAACTCTGACCCTGTCCGGGAAAGCAAAGGTCGCTTCCAGGCTAAATCTCAGCCTCGGGACAAAAAACACACACACACACACCCACACAAAAGCAGAGGGAGAGAGAGAGAGAGAGGAAACCAGGTCACCCAGAGTGACAAGTGCATCCACCACGAACACGCTCAATCTGTTCATACTCCACTTGCTGTATGATACAATTACAATCCAGCATATGGTGTGTATTTGACAGATATGTTGCCTCATTAAATAGCTCACTAAATGGTGTAAACAAAGATTAGCTGTGCTTTATGGAGGACGAGACTCATCCTGTGACTGACCATAGCTCAGAGTTTTTTTTGTAAATCCAGTGCCTCTTATATTTAGTTTTTCCAACGCACTCGCAGTTTCCTAAACCTGCTATTCTTTGTTCACTCCCTCTCTGTGGACACCTCATTGACTTACATAACTGCCCTTTTCTTGCCACCTCACACTCAATCAACTAATAATTAAAGTTGAATTTACATCAAGAGCAAACGTCAATTAAATCAAAATGAGTCACAAATTCATTTTAATGAGTTTGGGTTTTGGGGGACTTGTATTGGCTTTTGTAACTCCCTCCGTGATCATTGTTTATGCATTCATCAAGGGGCCACTAGCCTCACAAAAAAGCCCGTTTTCTCGCCTTCTTTCATAGGGAATGATGACTCACGGCCTGGTATGTGATTAGGGCCAAAGAGAGGAAAAGCCCCTGATGAGCAAGCTAGACACCATGGCCAATGACAGAGGAAAACAACAGGGGGGGAGATGCAAAAAAGAGTGAAAAGAGAGCAGCCTGTGTGCCACTGATCCTCCTGAGCCACCGCCGAATACCTCACACTCAAGCTCAGCATAACAAGCAGGTCAAAGAGAGAAGGAATCCCCCTTTCTCTAACAGAACCCTCCAACCCCCCCCCCATGTGACAATAGGGGCGATGCTCCTTCATCTGGCCTCATGCTCCCACAAACTGACAGCTGCAGACAAAAGCAGCCGCGCAGCTTCACAGGCCTATAGGCTACTGGACATTATTGAAGTAGATTTAGCAATGACAGAAAGTCCTGCACGGGAAAATCCACTCAACATGCAATGGAGTCCCCTCCCTCCCTGCTTTGCCCCAGTACAGAGGGGGGTCACAGAAGAAAAGACACATCATATGACTACAATAGAGTCGCATTCCTTAAAGTGGGCAGCGTTGAGAAGAAACTGGCCAGTGTCCAAGGACGAAGAGCCCGGTGAAGCTGGAGACGTCAAAAATGTCAAATAGCAAGGAAATTCTCTAATAAAGCCTAATCCCTGTGGGTTAACGGGATCGCACATGGAATATGCTGAGGATTTCTGCCGATATCAGGTTCATGTCAAAACAGAAAGAAATAAGAAATTGCTGAAAAATATTAACGGGTGAATACAGTGAAACCTGACCGACAGTAATTAACAGACAGAGCCCAAAACTGGCTTGAATTGGTCGAGCCCAGCCAGCTGGCTCAGAGCTGAGGGGCAGAATGGGCCAGCGCGGCTCCAGTGGGCAGGAACTGATGGGAAAATGCTCTCTTTTGAATGGCTTTTAAAAAGTAAAACAGAGACACGGCATGATCCTACTAATGTGGACATTTTACTCCAGGTAAAGTAAAGCGCGTTTCAAAAACCAGGACATAGTCGGGACACAAAATGAGTCATGGGTCCGCTTTGGTGGGTCCCCAGATAGCATAGTTAGAATATTTATATTAGCCTGTTGGCCCTGGTTTTCCCTTGTGGGTCTCATTTTCTTACCAAAAGACAGGATGAACGGGAAAGAAATGCTACAGTATCAATTAAATATGGGGAACTCATCTCATACCGTCACTCTAGAACACCGTACAATAATGAAGTGTGCATCAGCAGCAGTGAAAGGCCTGTGCAGGTGAGCTCTAGTGTTAGATGCTGTCAATAACAAAGCAAACCGAGGCTGGTTCCACTGGAAGAAGTGCTGCAAAGGGAAGAGAAAGGCCTTTTCATGCCAGAGACCTGGAGAACATATGGCTTTGATTAGAGGGCAGAGTAAGGGGAGACGCCAGTGGAAACTGCAGAGAGAGAGTGAGAGTCTGTGTGTGAGTGTGTGTGCATATGTGTAACAACAGAGGAAGAGGGCTGACTCATGAAGAGGTGTTTTGAACAGTGAATGAGTGTGTTGGCGCTGTGTGAGCATGCGTAGACAGACCGTATGTAGGTGACTTCACATGTAACCATCAATTAAAGGGAACTTCCACCAGATATTGGCACACACAAGTCTATGTTGATTAATGAACCTACGGCAGCATGTCTGTGCAGGACTCAGGTTGGAGCACATCCAGACAGACGAGTAAAGTTCCAAGAGAAGACTGGAGACAGATTGAGATGATTGGGGAAATACCACAAATATCATTCAAGGACACTGCAGAGCAACAGCATCACAGTCACGTCTTCAATAATGTACCAACGCTGTACCGATCAATCTCCACTTGTGGCAGGAAAACCGAGATAGAGGGGGAGAATTCCTGTATCGATTGGGTAAATTCACTCCAACCTTTCATCATAATCACCGATCATTCATCTTGGATATCATGCAGCAGATGTTATACTTCAGGATCTCCTTGCTCAGACAGTGACAACAGGTTTTGTGCTTTGAGTGGCTCTGAATTTTACAAACAATAACAGACTGGAGTTCAAGGGTGAGGTCGTCTTATGCTCAAATAGCGCTTCCAAAACCCTGATGAAACAAATGAGAAACACCCACAGGGGGTTTGTGATACACAATATAGGTTAGGTACATCAACAAGTCTGACTAGTCTAGGATCCCTGTTTGGAACACATCTTCACCTGAGGACATCACCACACCTTCTTTCCAAAGATTTGATCCCGGGAAAGTAAAACGCCTGGAGTGAGCACAAACATCAGCTAATATCCGAGAAAACAACAAATACTAAAAGGTAAACAAGCTACCACTGCATCCTCCACACTGGCATTAAAATGCAAAGTTTCCCCCCTGTGTCACTGTGGGCTGTGTTTCATTACAAGCTGCCCATGTGCCCATGTGCAAACTGCTGCCCTTCTGTCAGCTTGATTGGGATCTGGATTTCATTAAAACGAACAGTGTTTCTTTGTTTATTTCTACGTGGAACCCGATTATTCTCTTGAACTTTCACAGCGACCTTAAAGCTACACAACGGTGGGTTTGACCCGAAAAACCAACACACACACACACACACACACACACACACACACACACACACACACACACACACACACACACACACAGTTTGTCAATAAGAGAAATTAGCCTCAGTTACCTGTATTAGCTCCCACCGGTGCTGCGTTCAAGTGCATTGACATTAAAAGCTAACTGCTCCTGGTCTGGTCGGGAATTCCTGGACTCCGGGTCGTAGGTAGATACTTTCGGAAGCACCGGCTACTTCACAAACACCAATTTGGCATCCAGGGTGGTCGGTATGCAAGCGTGTGCTGGCGGGACAGGTGGGAGAATGTGGCGGCTACAAACCTGCCGAGCAAAGTTGTCTAATCCCGGGGAATGATGGCGTGATGACCCGCCTCTCTCGTCTTGCTTTCTACACTCGAAGCTGTAACGAGTGAAAGTTGATGAGATGGGAAACCACTGTGCCTCTACTGCTGCGTTCACGTACGCGTCGGAAACGGCAACATTTAGCTTCGTATGTGCTTTTCGAGCAGTCGCAGATTGAACAACATGCGATGCATGACATAATCTACTGTTTGTTTCTAAATGGACTACAACAACATAGCTAACTACTCTATTCTGCCAAATTAGTTGTTGGGCGGATATTTGTTTGAACAAGAAAGCAAAAATTGTGTGCATTGTGTATTCAATGTTAAAATCAAATAAGGTCAAATGTCGGTGGAAGCAATCAAGATGCAGAATTTTAATGTTTTGCTTCGCTTACAAAACATTGGTGTTTTCACGAGTTTATTCTCAACATTGAGTACTTTTTAAATATGACAAGTAAGCAATAATATCTCCGACAGAGCACAAAGGCAGCATGTCTCTTGCTCTCTCTGTTACCTCAGGATTGTGGACAGTAGGACAATAGCCTCGAGTCCGTTTTACGACAAGTGTGTGTGTGTGTGTGTGTGTGTGTGTGTGTGTGTGTGTGTGTGTGTGCGTGTGCGTGTGCGTGCGTGTGCGTGTGCGTGTGCGTGTGTGTGTGTGTCACTAGATTGGAATGTGTGGCCACCTTTTTCCTCCATCGACAGCCATTCATGATACACATGCCTATATGTTCCACTCAGACGTGTTGGATCACAGCCTGAGTTAAATGGATTGTCACAGATTTTGCAACATGTTGTCTAATATCATAGGTTTCACCCCAGTTTTAGCCCATGTGCTCACTGAGGTGTGTGTGTGTGTGTGTGTGTGTTTGAGAGAGATACCCTTTCTACTTCACAGCCCATTCCTGCATTTTTTCAACTCGGAAAATGAGGGATTATTGAGGGAAAATGAGGGATTATTTTCCGATTCCCTTCACTGCTGCACTGATGGGAAGTCTTATGCCATCTGGGAGGAATGTGCAACCTCTCCACTCCCCTACACACTCCACTCTGTCCGTCCTCATCCCTCCACCCATGGGTGTGCAGACATTTCATGGTCATAGGATATGGGAATCTCCAGTCCCCCCTCAACAAAAAATATGGGGGCCTTCCAGGTGCCTTGTTTAAATTATCCCACCACCATGTGCTCTTCATTACATTTTCTACCTTCATGTCTCACCCACGCTGACTCCTAAGGGAGCATCCTGCAGCCTTGTGATTGTGATGTTATCCACATGATCAACAAGACCTCAAAATTGCAGTCTGGATGACTAATGTCTGTCTTTTTGGGAGCATTCTCTTGGTCTGGCCTGTTTTATGATTGAGGACAAAATGCAATGCATTTGCATTTTGGTGAATTGTAGGACTTTGTTTCGCACCTGTGTTGCTTCAGGAAATGCTGCCAATCAAATACATGTGGATTTATGCAAAAGACAATTATTATTATCCATATATGGCCCGCTGTTTATTTTCGGGGCTGACTTGTGAGGCAGTTAACACAACCAGGACTCAGTGCCTGTCGATTCCAAATACAAAGGAGGATTTTGCCCTCTGCTGTCAGAAACTGCTCATTACAAATCCTGACACTGTACGGCCGATGATGCAATCTAACCATGATGCCATCTAACTGCAAAGACAAACACAAACCAGGGATAAACAACACACACATGAACACACAATCACAACAATCCACTCAGCCAGGTACCATTCTGAGAGTCATGACAACAGCTACCTGACTCAGTGGTTTGTAAAAGGCCACCTGGTTGTGGCTTATTGTTATTAGTGGAGCATCATGGGCCTTCAAACAATGATGCAGCCAAAGCTTCTGTGCACTTTGGGTCTGTCCCACAATTTTCCGTCACTTTTGTCGGCAGACATAAAGCGAAGATATCTCAAGTGGTTTCTGGCACAAACAAGAGCACGATAAACACGTTTTCATAAGACAAGGCCACTGTGTTTATTCTTCAATCACATTCTAGTCAAAAGAATAGTAACAATTAATATGCATATTATACATCTTACAGAAGATTTTGTTTAAATGTATTGTAGAAATAGTAAAAATAAATACCTCAAAAGGCACAGTTATATAACCCTAGAAAATCAGGTTTGTAAGGCTTATAGGTGCTGGAACAAACTCTAGATAAAAACACAACACATTGTGCTAAGCTAAGCTACAAACTCTTCAAATCAAGTCAAAACTGCGTCTGTGAACATTCTAAGTGACCATAACGTTCTATGAACAATAACAAATGTCACTCAGTGCTTTTCTATTCTGTTTCCTCACACATAAGTCAGATATTCCGATGAGGATCACATGTAACATGACACAAAGCAAAGCAAAGCGGTCATCACACACACATGGATGTTACTGTGACGGGGCTAATGGATCGGATCAGTTTACACTCAATGTTATCAAAAGCAGGTATCGGCACTAAAATGTGGCATTGGTGCATCTGTGATTTGCATAAATACTCAAATGAAAGCTCAGACAGTTTCACTTATAAATCTGAAAATGCACCCTGCTGAGGACAATATCAAACCACTGCAAAGGATTCTCACGGAAGAAATACTCAAATTAACTTCTAACAAAGTGCTTTTTACAGCATCATCCGGTTGGTTTTGTATATATATATACACACACCAAATTGTGCCGTTAAATCTTAGAATCTCACTGATTCAAGAAAGAAGAGAATTAAAAAAAAAACAAAAATATATCAGTCATACAGAGAGTGCTCTTCAGGGTTCAGGTACTTGTGATGTACTGTACGACTGGACAAGCAGCGCTGACGGTGTGTTGTTGACCCATTCTCAACAGGTCAAAGGTCACAAAGAAAAGAAGACACTGGCCACCAGTCCAGCATCACCCGGCTTCCTTCTCTGGTGTCATTCTAAACAGTTACACATTTAAATACGACGCTTAAAACCAAAAAACTGCCTCCCGTCAAATCAGGGACGAATCAGTCACATTGCTGAGTTGTGTTGTGTTTGTGTACAGTGTGTATTTACTGTGTCTCACTTATTGCTTGTCGCTGTATCACCAACAACAACAACATGCAGTATCTGAACTACTGCCTGTCTCACATACAGAGAGTCAAAAGGTGTCGACACACATTCACATATTGGCACGAGCATCTCTTCAATCCTCTTCAGACGATGATTCCATTAGATGAATTATAGTGGCGACACGCTGCCTTTAAACGTCCTGTATTAGGACGTTTTGAATGAAGGACGATCGCCTCCATTGTCTAACAACTCTGACACATCAAAGCCTGTGTCGTGATAAAACTTCCTATTAATGATTTCTCAGGACTGCTGGTTGAACTCGAGGACACCGGGGCCTTTCCCCGTGCCGGTGACTGTGCAGGGCAGGGCAGGGCAGGGCAGGGCAGGGCAGGGCAGGGCAGGGCAGGGCAGGGCAGGGCAGGGCGTGGGGTGTGTAAGGTTTCCCTGCTTAAGGCACTTGGTTGATTGTTTAACCTCGTTTCACACAAACCCAGGTATAGTTCTTAGCTTTAACTCTTTTAGATTTACAGTATGAGAGAGAACTGGGATGATGAGATGCTCAGAGGTCACACAGGGACCTTAGCCTGGATTTAGGTTTCATTTAAATATAAATGTATAAAAAATGTATATCTAAGAAGAGCGATCCCTGAGAGTAAACTACAGTGTGACGGTACGGTCAAGTGGAAACCTTGTAATCGCCTCTAGGTGCGCGCCCCAAAAATCATCTGAATCTGTTTTTGGTTATTTCAAGCGTCCGTCTTGCCGCACTGACCGCACTGATAATGGCAATTCCCACCCACTACCGAACACACTGATCTTTGGAGACCGTTGTGGTGATTTTAAAAAGATAACGTGGCTTTGGTTAGCGTCCGTCAGTGTGAACGGCACAGACAGATGTACAGCGCTTCTCACAGATACCGCCGGGATAAGTAGTGAGTAGAACATACGACAAACTGTAAATGGTCCCAGTAAACCTCACCTTTAGGGACAAGGTGGCACGTTAAAGCAAACACTTTGAAGTGCATAAGAAAAGTGCTTCTGGGTAAGATTAGACGTGAGGACATCCTTCGAAGAGGTAGGCTTTCACTACTATCTACAACAGGAGGAGACGGTTGTGATATTACTCCTATTTTCTTACAGAGAAAACTGAAGGTCTCTGTTAAATAGAGCGTATCATTGCTCTGATCACAAGTTTATCATCTTGCTCTTCCTCTGCTCGTAAATATGCTGATAAATACAAAAATAAATCTGGATGGCAATGTAATGGGTCATTTCTCAGACTGGAGGTTCTGAGGGGACAGAATGCCTCATGTTGGATTTAAAAATCGTTTTTGCAGGTTCTCATGCAAATAACAACTAAGGAACATAATAAACTCAGAATATATAATAGTGAAAAATGAATAAATAGTGATTCTACAGTACTCTAGGTGGATGCTCCTCCTCGGCTCTTGCGAGAGTTGCTGTACCACTTCTTCAGTGCCACTCCGCTGGTGCTCACCACCACGCAGAGCGCCCCGCCCAGGCTCCACCAGGTCGGCGAGCGGTTGAAGAAGACAAACTGAAAGAAGAAGGCTAACACTACGTCCACGGTCCTCATCAGAGCCACCGGGCCGGCTTTCTCGATCTGCAGGGCTTTGGTCAGGAAAGTCTGGCCGGCGATGCCCAGGACGGCGATCAGCATCAGTATCCAGCGGTCGCGGCCACAGGATGGGATGGTCCACTCGCCGAGGACAGAGACCACAATGATGCACTCGATGAAACCGATCACCGCGTAGTACCAGACAGAGAGGTAGTAATGGACGCTTTTCCCCATCTTCCGGAGTACGACGAAGGTACAAGCAGCACCGACAGCCCCTACAAAGACACAGACACAAGGAAAGCTCACATTCAGAACCTCATGAAATCATCCTGATCCATTTTATGTTAATATATCAGAGAGAGACTGAAAGAGATTATTGATAAGACCTCCGAAGGCGGCGATAGTCCCCTTGATGTGATTGGTATAGTTGCCCTCGATGCCGTGGAGACGCTCGCCGAACAGGAAAGGGGGCCGCGCGATCAGGATCACGCCGGCGATGGTGAAAACGGTGAAGACGCAGTCCAGGATGGTGCATCTCTCCTTCAGGAAGATCCAGGCCAGCAGAGAGGTGAAGACGGGATTACTGAGGGTTAAAGGTTTGTTTGTGAGAAATGTAAGGGTACAGGATAATAAATATCCTGTATATCTATAGTCTTAGTATAATCTCCACCGATCCTCTAGACCTCTCACCTGAACATGATGACCGTCGCGTCTGCAAGGGGCATCTGCTGCACCGCGTAGAAGAGCATGATCATGGCGTTGGAGCCCACGAAACCCCGGAGCACCAGGTACACACGCTTCTCCCTGGGACCGAGGAAACCTGTTCTGGAAGAGCAGAGACAAGAGGATGACTGATGGAGCGATGGAGGGAGGGAGGGATGGAGGGAGTGATGGATTTGAGAAGTGTGGGGGTAAGTGATGAACAGATGGATGTGCGGGAGGCTGGAGGGAAGGGAGAGGAGGATGTGGCGGTGACAGAATGGAAGTGAAGAAATAGGCAGATGGATGGAAGGAAGGAAGGGAAAGATGGATGGATGATGCTTTAAACATTAAGATTTGTATTTTCCAATCCACAAGGAACCACAAACACCTTTTCTGTGATTGTAATCATCTCTGAATTATCTTATCTTTATTTCTACAAACTCTAAATACATGAGCCCCTCTAACCAGACGAGTAAACTTGAGTACACAAGCTTATTTTCTCACTCTCGTTTCAAAATGCTCATGTTTTTCATTGTTGTGTTTACTTTAAAGTGGGTGATTGGTCTTTCATGTTAGTGATACGGTTGACATTAATACTGTTTTGTGAAATCAGTACAAGACAGCAGCTATAATTGATCCATTCATTTAGAAAGGATGTTTTGGACTATAATTACATTTATGAGTAATGAGTAATTTAATTCATCTGCCCACGGACTGATGTTTGACGGGCTCAAAAATCAATCTGGGGAGGCCACATCCTCCTATGGCGCAGACATCGGCTCTACACAGCCTAATATTCCCTCATCTGAAGGCAATAACACATTTTTCTTCCAATATTATGACATGGCGTTAACTTGTTTAGGCAGTAACTGCTTGTTAATCTAGAGTGCTTAACTGTGTAATGGGCTGCAAGGCACAAACACACGCAGGAATCCAGAGAGAGCGACCACTCCTGAGGATCTGCACGGCTTCACTTTGTCTATGCACTTACTGTAATTACGACGTGCAAAGTGCAGGTTTAAGAACAAAGACTAATTATAGATTCCGTTTCAGCAATTCATAAATGTAGGATTAAAGCTGAACATTCTCATGAGCTGTGTTTGTGAAAGTGTTGGTCACGTGACTATTTCAATGCAGAAACCCAAGATAAGCTTGTCGCATAACTTCTGTTTGTTTTATTTCCCTTCTGCCAGGGAAAAGGGCGAGGAACAACACGACTGCTGATACAAGCACAACTGAAAGAACAGATTGTCCGAACAAGCAAAGCCACATGTTCTGTGTATATCATACTTACTTGTGATAGATGAGCAAAGGCATTACAAAGAGCATCTGGAAGAAGCAGCGAAAGGCGCTGATCTGGATGGCGTGGACCCCCTGGATGGACTTCACCAGGAGGGCAATGACAGAGAAGAAGACGGTGGACAGGAAGGCGTAGAACAAACCCAGGCCCGCGCATTTCTTTGTTTTCCCTGAGGGGAAGACAGAAAAGCAGAGGAAGAGAGTGAGATGGGCTGGACACAACCCTGAAGCCAAGTGTGTGTTTTCCATCTCTATGTGGCCGAGGTAAGAACTCAAGTTACATAATCGCTTCAACAAAAACTCTGCAACAGGTCGGGGTGTAGTGTTTGCAAAGCCTGCTGAGGGCACAATGAACTGTAAGATTACGTTTCAACCGTCATGTTTTCTACCCCTCCACAATCTTCCCTCTTTATTCGCACGGAGCACCAGGCAGGAGATCCTCAACCTCACAGTCATAGAAAACTGTGGAACTGTTTTTATTTTTAATCTGATACTGAATAAACTGCAAATCCCCCTTGAATCGCCCATTTCTGAAAATTAAACAAACAACAAACTAGAACTGACCTAGAAATAAAGAAAGTGGCTGTTTGTAATCAATTAAACATTATATTGTTGTATAACATACGTTTTTTGTAAAAGTTAAATAAAAGACGTCAATATATTCACCTAAACTCCTACAGGTTGGGCCCCTAGTTTGGCAAAAGTGCACAGTCATCCTTCCTCTCTTAGGATGATGTAAAGCCGGCTTAGTGACCGCTCTCTAGGCCACACACAGCCGGGAAACGGCTTAATGAGAAGGAGGAAGAACCGCTTTTGTATTTTGTTTATTATCACGGTTGACTTATTACGTGTTTACATCTTTAGTATTAAGTTTGAAGAGTTTTAGTCAGACGTAAAAACCTGTTGTGAAATATTGTTCGTAAGATTTGTGTTGCTCTAAAAAATAACAAGCAAACGTGCCCGCAACATTAATTAAAAGCGTGTAAAAAGTTGGTAAGGGACTCTTCTTCTCCGCTTCTAATGTTGTGCGTTATCGTTGATAAACTTATCACCCACCAACAAGCGGCAGGTTTTGTAACGTGACGCAGGCTAAGTTCCCCACCTCTATGTCGGTGTAGTTTCACTTTAAAGCGTGTTTCTGTAACTGTCCCGGTACCTTCATGGGTGTTTTCTTCGTGAGATGTGGGTTCGCAGAGCCCCGGGGTGAGCACACGGTCCTCCGCTAATGTCTCGCACACTCTCCCCTCTTTTCCTCCGTCTCCTTCTTCTTCTTCGTCCTCCAGTCCTTCCTCAGCATCACCGTTACCCGACGACACGCGCACGTCCCGTTGCAAATGGATCCGCTCCGCCGTCCGCTCATCCTCGGAAGTCTCGTCGGCTTCGTCGTCGTCAACTTTGTGAAACACCACCGTAATGTCGCCGCCGTGTTCGGTTAAACGCCGGTGCTGTGTCGCGTGATTACAGTCGCCCATGGTAAGATGTGGCGGCGCCGCGGCAGCATGCCTCGCTCTGCCCGCCTTCACTGGCCCGCAGAGTGTCAGTAAAGCTCCGGTTAATGAGTAACCTTGGTGCCAGGACTCCGACTTCCCCTGCGCGGCGGTGACTTTAGCGAGCTAAAGCCGCGGAGCCTCTGATGGACAACCAAAACATTACACCACGTTGAGCAGCGAGCAGTTCCGAGCCGACCAACCACAGCGCGGCGCAGCATCATTACAGCTGACGCGACTGTTTATGGGCGTACAGGTCACCGTAAAGGTCACAGGGGTCAGCATAGGAACAACACACGAAGGGTAAACAAATAGACACGGAAGAAATAAGATACAAAAATGATCGTCAATGTATTTTGATTTACATTATGATTGTGTATGATGTTAATCTAAAGTATGGATAACTGAGAAGATTACTAGTTTTTACAATAAATGTAGCTACCAAAATCATCATGTAATTTGTAATTTGTTTATATTGCCTCATGATGGTCCACAGCCACTTTGTCCAAACTGGCTGACAACACATCATGATGGCACAAGAAAATCCCATATAGCATCATCTTCAAGAAAAAAGTCACTTCCTCTTCTTCTTCTCAGCAGTGTCAACTAGATTTGTATTTGAACTGAATGATCACTTATCTGAACTCACATCTACTATGTGAGGAGTCGCTATACATTGCCTACGGGTAAATTAACAACAGCGATAAAAGTAAAAGGCTATATATCTAATTCAGCATTTTAAAGTTTTTTATTACTATTGTACATAAAACACAAGGAGTAAGATGACGAAGAAGAAGCTAAGAGTAATTATGTGCCCGTCTCTAACACACTAACTAGATTAGACTGACACAAACAGACCTACTGTTTTGTCCAACTAACATATTACACAGCATTTAATGAACTGAATGTGTCGTTTCATTTACTATCACCTATACTCACTACTGTTTATATGAAAAATAAAACACTGGTCCCGTCTATATATAAAAGCAATATCATATAAATTACTTTACACAGTACTGTAAAAACGTAAACACTATATTTGGCAAATTGTTTTGTCAGTGAAGTTGTTAGTTGTTTATCATAATTCTGTTTCCTTTGTGAGAGAATAAGAGCACAGGTACTCAGTGCCACAGTGGTTGGCTTTTAGTCGCAGAGTAAAGACAACAATGGTTTTGTGGTTGAGGGGGAAAAGGGGCAAGAGTGCTGTGAAAGAGAGAGAGGGCCGGGGCGACACAGTGGGACGCTTCTAGCGAGTCATTCATCAGGAATCAACATTATTATTACGACTGTGTCTATCTATCATGTGTACAGTCTTCGTCACCCCGTGGTCACACAGCCATCAGGACAGAAGAGTTGCTGTCATTTCTAAATTATTCACAGTGTTGAGTGGATTCTGAATTTCATATTACTGCATGATTACTAGTTAACTTGTTAAGTCCACCACGGTAATAAAATAAACCTATAAAATGCTATCTTTTGAGCAGGGTGTTTAAGATGAGACTATACATATCAGTCTCATCATAATCTTTTGCCCCTTCTATCTCATTTCACAAGGTCAGCACTACCAAAGTCCTAAATCCGTTTCGAAATTCTCACAAGAAAAAAAAAAACTATATTGTCCATGTTGTCGTGTCAATTTCATATTCAACAGCATATAACATGTGTTCTATGCTTAATTACTCTTAAGTACACCTGAAGGCTTCATTAGCAGTTGACAAAAGCAGAGATTTCATAGCTTTTCAACTGAAAGATAGTCAAGTCGCACTTTGACAGGAATTCAGTTTTTCAAATGGAAAATAAGGCATTCCCTAACAGGGAGGACGCAAAATGCAAACATACTTTTCCTGTAGAGGAAAGTGTATTGCATTAATCATCAGGGACTAAGAAGAATGTGTTTCATTATCTTGAAGTCATCAGCATAACGATTATCCTTATTCCCATTATGTGGTGTTTGATGTCTCTAAACTCAATTAAACAAACGCACTAAAAACATTTTAACGACCTAAGCTGGACTGCACGGCAAATAACTCATCAAGTCCCACTGCGATGAAAACACTGAACTGTATTTAAAATATCTTCAGTGGAAACTACTGGGGGTTTCTACGGGGACAGAAGCTTGGAATTCCGGTCCGTGATTAGTCCAAATTGATGGTGTGTTTGAGCTTAACTACTCAGATCGATCATGAGGTGCTCATATATCTGCGTCTTCCCCTTGAAGCTGGAGGCCAGCAGGAACACGCGGTCGTCAATGGATGCCAGGGAGAATGCTCGGGGGGCCTGGATATTCAGCTCCTGCGATGGGACAAACTGGCTCCTCTTGCTGTCCCACTGGTAGACCTGCGTCAGTGAATAATCGCTGCCCAAGATGGCATACTGCCAGTTGCCGACGGAGACGGGTTGGAACACCATAGAGCCGCGGGAAGGAAACGTCTGGACCTCTTTGAACATGGCACCGTCCCAGCGCATCACCTTGGAGTCCCCGATAAATCTTGTCAGGCATATAAACAGCTCACCTTCCAAAGAGACGAAGGGACCGTTATGTTTATTACATGAGTTTAAATTAAAATGCGCCTGAGAATGGAGAGTCGGCATCAAAGTGGATTTTAGACCTAGACGAACCGAGCTTTTACCTTTGACCTGGAAGTGTTTGACAGAGAAGACGTCCTCCATCTCTGGCACGTCCGTCCTGCGCTCAAACTGTTTCTGGTTCCTGTTCCACTGGTAGATGACCGGCCTCTGGGAGCTGCTGGACAGGATGAGGTGGGGTTTGTTGGCAATCTCCAGATATTCCACATCCGTGTCGCGGTACCACAGGTGGAGCGACTGGTGGGAGTAGAAGCCGTTGCCGTTCCATTTGTACAGTGTGGTGGAACCGGCCTGGGAGGACAGAGTGTAAAATATGGGACCAGACGTGTGTGTGTGAGTGTGTGAGTGTGTGAGTGTGAGAGAGAGTGAGAGAGACAGTGAACATTTGGCCATAGCAGGGGCATCAGCAAGACATGCTGCAGGGAAGGACATCAAGTGAACATAAATGGCTAAAGAGCAGATGAGAGGATAGAAGTTATGGATACAAGGGATGGACAAAATAACAAGAACACCTGTAAAGCGTTATGTGATCTAATATAATACTGTCTCCATACACTGAACAGGTCCTAAGCTAAGGTTGTATGTTCCTTTTTACAGTTCAACTCTATGGTAATATGTTTCTAAGGTTGTCGTTAGTTATGTTGTTGCAGCATTATACTGTAGGTGTTTCATTTAATTCAATTCAGCCACTCACATGCACACACATTCGCCCCTTTAATGTTTAAACTGGGCTGCTTCCAAGTGGTGAATCGCATAAAACAGAGAGTATTCAGCCGTTCACAGTACTGCGGTGCCAGAAAGTGGGGGGGGGGGTTGCGGCAGGAGCTGGGCCGACAGTATGTGCTGAATGCAAACTGCCTACGAATAGCCGGCACCCATCGGTTACACAGCTTTATTTCTCCCTATCGGAGCCATAAAGCACATCAAATAAGCTGTATTGTTTCATCTGGACAGCCATAAAATATTAATTTATGCGTTCAGCAATTATTCAGCTACTTCGGCGGAGAGAGAAAAACCAAACCGACCTTGGAGCTGTCAGCAATGACGAAGAAAGACTCTCCATCAATGGTGAAGGTCTCGATGTCGTTGGGCTTGCGGATCTTCAGGATGTCGATGTCCTGGATCTTGATGAACTTGTTGGCGGAGGCGTCGCGCTTGTAGATGTGCGAGCCCCCAAACAACTGGGCCACCATGACAAAGAGGTGGTTGTCTATCACCATGGGCTTGCAGACCACAGTGGAGGTGCCTGAGCGGAGCGGGGGTGAACGTAACGAGGCAGGAGTGAGAGGGAGAGGAGGTGAGGGAGGGAATACACAGGAGAGGGTCACACACACACACAGAGCTGGGGGTCACACATCACAGGGAACATTCTGAAGGTAACTCAGTGCCATAACTCCATTGCATTTAAGGAAGCAATATCCTGCCATTCAGATCAATGCACACTGAGGACAGAGAGTGTGTGTGTGTGTGTGTGAGAGAGTTTAAATGAGGTAATGAATCCAGCCCGCCCACTGGTGTTATGTATCAGGGACACATAGGGGACGAGGAAGAGGCGTTTGTGCATTAGAGGACATTACAAATCATCCACTAATACAGATAACAGGAAAGTTCCCTTTATTTGGACTCTTCTTGTTACTTTTTAAGATTATTAATTAAGAGTTCTACAATGAAAATGCAACATATTTTAAGATTATAAACAAACAAAGCACTTTGTTTAATGACTCACCTTCGATGGTGTCGTACGTTCGGAATGTCATCTCAACATGATCCCATTCCAGGAAGCTGCAGGTCCCAGCAAAGGGTTGGGCAAACACCACATATTGATCTTCGCCAAAGGTGAAAGATTCCACGGAAATGGACTCAAACTTCAGCGACTGATAGGAGGCAAACTCTGAAAAGTATGGAGAATAAAGATTGAAATCAAGCACAGTGAGTTTTTGCAACAAGGGTCTGTATTACTACGACTTCTGCCTGGAAATATTGATCAAAAAGATCGATGCTGAAGGCCAGAGACAGAATGAGAGACAAGCAGAATACATTACTGATGTTCTAGTCTCATGACAGGATGAAGATACCTGCAGTGATACAGTCAAAGGAGTGAGGCAGCAGGTCATTGATCAGTTTCCCCTGTTGGAGTGGAGGCCCGCTGCAGGAGATCTGGTCCAAGGTGGCATTGGTCTGATGCATCCACTCCACCAGCCACTTCAGCTTGCAGTCACAAGTCAAGCTGTTGCCTCGCAGGTCCCTACACACACGAACAAACAGAAAATCAGCCGAGTCACCCTTTAATCATTTTAAGTGTTCCATATTTAAAGCGTGACTCCACTGAGAATACTCTGTCCCAAGTCTCTACTCACACTTTTGTTAACGCATCCATGCCCTTGAAGACATCTTTGGGTAGAGACTCGAGGTTGTTGTACGCCAGACTCCTAATCAAATCACCAAAGAGATAGAAAGACAAAAAAAGCACGAGGGCACAGTTTTAGAATTACAAGTAGTTTGTCTCTTTACAGAACAAGGGCGTGGATGCAAAACATTGCAGCGTGTGGCGTCTGCAGCTCCCGTTATCAGTGTGACCAGAGGATGTGACATAGTTTCAGAAATGCTGAATGGAGGCAATTAATTACTTAATTAAAGGAGAGAAATTTCACAGGGAGAGAGTGTGATTCACTGGAGAGGGCTGACATACTGGAGCTGAATCAATCTCTCATGAACGCTCCAAGGCCGTCGTGTCAGGATCCATGGAAATATAAGGTGGGAAAAAGATTCCGAACCATGAAGGGATGTCAATACCATGAAATGTTGTGGGTAATTCACGAGTGCAGCAGTTCAAAATGAGGGCGGTTTGACCTCGAATTTTGTGCCGAGCAAAGGCAGCACTCTCATCTGTAAACAGAATAGAGCAGAGTGGACAGGATTCCAGAAGGACTCCAGGCTGTGCCCTTTAATAATGCATTTAATGTATGTGAGGCATTCTAGTGCACTTTAATGCATTTATTTAAGCTTTTTCTATCAAAGTTTCTCTAAAATAAGAGAGGGAATATGGAAGATCATTTTAGAAAATAGCACCAGCTTCTTATTGACTATTAACCTTGATTGTTGGTAAATTGGACTTGGATGTCCAAACTCTGGAGTCCAAACAGTCAAACACATGGAGACTGATGGGATGGGATTCGTTCAGTCATTTGTGATGAGAAACACAAGTATGCGTTTGGCTGCATGTCAGAGTGTGTTACAGCAGATGTGATTGGCTGGCAGGTTATTGGTAGCTGGGTTTAAGGTTTCATTACACTTCCTTAATATAGACTTGACCTGCAGGTCATTCTTGTTCTCAGCTAGCTTTAGGTTTGGAAGGCTTGGCATACGCCAAAGTGCATTTGAAAATTGTCTGTTTAACATCAGCTACATCACAGTACTGCGTGAACTGTGTAAGATAGATGAATTCACACACACACACACACACACACACACCTCGGATAGAATAAATCAAACAGTCTGTCTCAATGCAAATGCTAACAACTTATCCTATAGACATAATAAAGAAAATCTTAACACACATACACACACACACACACACACAGACACACACACGTATGATCAGAGTGCTGTGGGTGTTTTTCTGACCCAGTGAGGCCGTGACCTGCACTTCAGCAACCTGACACCTGCAGCCAAGCCGAACCTTGGATGGTTTCAGTGGCAACAGCACTTCTGCCAACCCTCGCATTTCTGACCGTGACAAATGGGAAACAACAGGAAATTGATGCACGAGGAGTGATGGAACACTCTGAAATCATCATATGTCATTACTTTTTCCCAGCATTTCTTTATGAGAAAACTGCGCTGTGTCACAGTGGATATACAGAGTGTTAATTGAAGGAAGGAAGGAAGGAAGGAAGTCATAAGAACATCACAGCTACTGTTGAAGTCAAAGTACTTACAGGTGTATCAGTCCTTTCAGGCCCCGGAATGCATGTGGGGATATCGAGTCAATCTTATTGTTTTCGATAAATCTGTAAGGGAGAAGAATCTTATTAGTATTTAAATGAACAGCTTCTACAAAGTGATCAAGCACTTCAATAGCTCCCCGCTGCCAAAACTATTCAGCCCACGCTGTCTATTTGGAATGAGCAGTTGCAAATGGCCAAGATTGTAATATGTGGACGCATTAAGGGAGTGTTCATGTCATGAGGGGCAGAACATAATGATGGAAAGATTCCCATTATGAGTCACTTGCATAATGAATTAATTGTTATCCCTGTAATCTGGTTTAATGATGGCTGAGTTGCTTGTGTGAGTGTAGAAATATTCTATATTGTCAAAATACTTACAAATACTCAAGATGTGGTAAACCCGTGAAAGCATCTTCGTCAATTAAGTCAAAGGAATTGGCCGTGAACAATCTGTGAAGGGGAAAAAAAGGGAAATCATTTAAAGGTGCAGTGCAAGAAGCGCCCGCAAGACAACAACCATCTGTTTAATCACTTTGGCATTATTTGCTTTTTCAATAACCACAATCAATGTCTGAAGCCAAATCAGAGATGTAGATGTGGTTTGAGGTTTCTAATAGCCGCCGACAGACCCGTTCAGCATTTCTGCCCAGAGCATGAATGAGACAGAGTGAATCAAAGGCAAAAAACGGCTGAGTCCTCCTGCTGAGTCCTAGTATCAAAGCTCCACATCTCATCTTTTTTATGACGCAAAAAGCAGGAATACAACACATTATGCAAACAAACTTTTTTTATTGCATGCTCAGCAAAACCCGGAAAGCTTTGCCGTGCATGCGTGCGTGTTCTTTGTTCACTTCTGCATTTCTACGATACATCCTGACACGCTCACACCTCACGCCTGTGCGACCTTCTGTCTGCCACATGCTGCCAACTAAGTAGCAGCATTGATTTAGTCCCATAATGGAGGTTAAGGTACTGCAGGTCACCTTGGCAGTAAACAAGGATGGAGGGGAGGTAAGACTCGTTCAGTCAGGGTTAAATTGACCCTCCTTTGCCTCTGGTCTGACATATATGCTCTACCTCCCCCCACATGTGTCACTTTATACATGTTCAAACTGATTTGACCTCATCTGAGCATGTGGACTGAAGATAAATGTTTTGCCGGTTGCTGGCAACTGCCGGTTGGCGACGGCGTGTTTAGATGTGCACTTCACTGAAATAACTGGTGAGACTACAGTTCATTTATCATGCTTCACATTGCTGCTAAATTGCAGCCTGACAAAGATAAATTGCTCAACTGAGTGAGTCTTGTTCTAACAAGACACACTGTGCAATAATGAAGCATTTAACTGACCTACTTTCCAAGGTTTTGCATTCGATATTGATTTTTACTGAGAATAATAGCAAAAAAGTGACATCTTAGGCTTTCCTTCTGCTCTGCCCTTGCACAATTGCACACATCCCCTCTGTTGTTAGTTGGTGTAGCCATGTGGTCTATTGCATAATCCTGACACCATTACTGAGAATCCCCCCCTTTAAATCTGCATATCAGCTTGTATCCAAGGACCCTTAGGGAGCCCCCCTGCCTCTTTGTTTGATGCTTTATAGCTCTGAAAATGCATGTGGACACAAAGGAAGCCCTCACATCTATGTTTATCTCATCTTTATCCATTTTTGGAACAGTATGGTAAAAAATAGTCATGTGTCCCGTCTGTAGCTACATGCTTTTGTCCTGGTCTCACTTGCAAATAAAAGGATCTTACCTGGTTAAAATGAAGATGATGACAATACATCATTTAGTACTTACAGGAGCTGCAAGGCAGGAGTGTGAAGAAAGCTGCCTGCGGTGATTTCATTGAATCCAGACTTGACAAAAGACCTGAACAGACGGGAGGACAGAGATTTGTGAGGGAGAAACACAACAAAGCGGAGCATGTGAGAGGCAGAAATGTGCAGGAAAACCGTGACATTGACTTACAGTGAAACCACTTCGGATGGGAAAGTGTGCGGGACGGAGCGGACGTTCTCGCACAGCGCGTTGTCTTTGGTGCAGGTACATCCTACGGGGCACCGGGGCTGTCTCACCCTCCTGCCCTCCGACGCCACCAGGCTCACCGCGGCCACCCAAACCAGGAGCGCCCGTCCTTTCCATCCTCCGCCGGGGTATCCCATTGCGCCTGTCCCGTCCTCCACAACATGCAACTTCTGGGGCGAAATCCGCGAGGTCTGCCCCGGATGTTGTAGTCTTTTCTGCGATATATCACTTATATATATATATTTATATATTTATAAATATTTATGTTTGAGCCTAAATGAGTGTTGAGCGCTCGGGTTTGCTTCCAGGCTTGTGTCTATGCTCCCTGCGTCTCAATTGGTGAGGGCGCCGGTCCAGCGGATTCGTTCTGCAGGGCGCAGGATTACAAATGCAGGGCAGACAGGCATGAGTGACCGAGGAACTGAGGAGCAGCAAAAAAATTCAATTTTGCTTCCATTTCGACCTCTGTGGGGCCAAAGTGGCGCAATTAAAAACCTCTTTTTTTTTCTTCCCCCAACCCTAATAATTCCGCTGTCTGCCGCTTACAAAGAAGTTGTCTCATGGACGGTGCAGCCAGGAAAGAAAAGGGAGAAAAGGGTGAATTCCCATGAGAGTGCGAGGGAGAGAAAGGGGGGATGAAGGAGAGGTGGAAGGGAGAAAGGGAGGGGGGGGGGTAGCTGCGCCTTTTTTTAAACCAGCAGCTATTATTTATGCGCGCCTCAGATCCTCAGTGCATAATGCAAAGCGGCTATTCATGAGGACGATGCACCTGCCTCACTCATTGACATGCTGCCCGCTTCCTCCTCTATGGCCTCATAATGATGGAGGACTCTAAAGAGGTATAAACATCAAATATTGATGCAGAGGTGGATGTTAGAAAAGTGGCTCCAGCCAAGCAAAAAAAATACCACTTTAAAGTTTTCTTTCAGATTTCAGATGAGTGGTTCTCAAACTGTGGGGAAAGCACCCCCGCTGGCATTTGAGGCACCCCCTGGTGGTAGAACAGATGGCTGAGAACATAGAGGATTAAAGCAAAGGGAATTCTGTTGTTATTGTGGTAAAGTAGCACAGCAAGAAGGTTGCGAGGTTTGAATCCCATTTTCGTCCGTCCTGTGTATATTTTCCTGGTACTCGGTTCTTTGAAATCATCTAAAAATGTATCTGGGATCACCACATACCAGCACAGTCATTCCTGCTCCTTTCGGCACTTCCTCCTCTCTTCCTCTCCCACATTGACTCCTTTGTTGAGTTCAGTGGGATGGACACATCATGAAACACTGCATGTCTGTTCCTGTAACGCTGTGGCAAAGTTTGATCCCCTGCCAATCTGTATAATCCAAAGACTTCAATTAAATTAAAAATAGGCCTACATGCATGTCCATATTATCTCTGAGAGGAAGTGAAAGATATCATCACTGAATTTCCGGATCAATCAGTGTAATTGGTCCAAAGTCAATGTCTGAAACTGTTCTGTCTTTGTTTGCTACTGGACTATTTCTTGGACAAGTTGTCGTGGTGTTAAAAATAAATGAATGAATGAATGAAGCCAAATGACGTGAACTCTAAAATGAAATCAAACTAGAAATTGTTCAAAAACAAGGTATAGCTGTATCCATAGCCATCATTCTGAGTCGGGCTGCTTTAACTTTACAAACCACAACTGTGCCGTTAAACCAATCAAAAGTAACACCTAATGAACATAATCTGTCATATAATAACAGAATTTACATTGACTTGATTCACCGAGTGACCCTGGGCTGCTTCAAGTACCATGACTGGCACACATAACACAGTTTGGGAACCACTGATCCACATTATCACTGTAGTTGTTGTAGTAAAACATCCATAAGCTTTAGTTTGAGGATTAACTCCACGTCAGATATATACTATAGCCTTTAAGACCCATTCACTAATAAACAAAACCAACAATTAACTATTTTACTAGTTTAACAAATCCAACCTAGCATAAAATACAACATAGACGACTCATATATTTGCGTTCCATCCATTTATAAAGGATACGTTGGCAGAATTGAAGGCTTTTCTTCTTTTATATTTACAAACGTCCTCCTCCGTCATCACCCCGCGACTCTCTGCTGCGTCATCATCTGGCGACTCGCTAATGGTTTTGTAAACACAAACACAGGCTGCAGAACCTCTGAGATTGCTACTCTAAAGCGAACAGAGGCGGAGGGATGGAGAACCTTGTGAAGGTTGCGTGTGTTTAATATCGAATGAGTGTGTTAATGTTTTAATGCATCCGGTTAATAAGAATGCCCTGTTAACTTGGGATACATTTGTTGTTAGCGAATTAGCCTGTTAGCTCGCAAACTAGTTGGCTGTAGTTGCTTCCAAAGTGGTTTTAATTTACACTGTTTTACTAAGTTTTATTGGTTTTTACCGTGTACGTATTACGGTTTATTTTTCAGGATATTGGCAATAAGCAGCGTAGTTGTAGCACATGGTAGCATTAATAGTAGTGTAAAGCTCATACTGCATCAGATGACCAAATATTTACCCCGTAAGTTCAAACGTTTTCCTGTATTCCCTCAGGTGCACGGAAGTGGTGGCTATGACTCTGACTTCAGTGATGATGATGGGCAGGGGGAGTCCTCTGATCGCCTTCAGAGGTACAATGGTTGACTATAATAGAAAAGAATAAAGAGTAAACATAAATTCAATCTACGAATGTATTCCAGTTTCTTACCTTAAGGCTGCACGGCTTCCATCATCGTGTCTTCTCCCTTTACTTTGTTGACAGGAAGCGCGAGGAGGAGATCTTACAGAAGCCGTTCCAGAAAGGAAAACACTCCAAAGTGGCTCATCGAAGCTTCCACGCCGATGAAGTGGACAGGTTCGAGTCTAAGCTGGGGCAACGCTCAAAATCATGTTCATATCTTTACACTATCATTATGAAGAAGATGCATGTTTGTCATTGATGCTGTTTTTCAGAGAGGAAAACAGGAACAGAAGAGCCCACCTGATATCTATGAATGCTGTATCCTTCTGTAATGTGCTGCATGATTTAAGATTTAAGATGTTGCCGGAGTAACCGTTTCACATCATCTGCTGTGTTTAGCATCAACTAAACCTGGTGAACGCTCAGCTTAGGTGTGGGTTTGTGGCGTTTACATTGTAGCTGTTAACATTCAAAGACAGAAGGACCCTGAACCAGATATCTCCAGTATGAGCGACACAAGAAGTTTGTGGGCGACTACATTCTTTACTATGGAGGGCAAATGGCCGACTTCAGACGCACCACGTATGTATTGTGACTTAAGCCAACGCACATTAGAGCAGTTAGTCGATTAGGATGTTAACCAATATGTATGTATGTTGCAGAGACAAAGACAAAAACGATCTGGATGTGCTGCGAGAGAACCATCGCTTCCTCTGGCGGGACGAAGATGAAGACGATATGACTTGGTAATTATCTTTACTCAGCTTTTAATACGGGATAAATAATGAAGTCAAACTCCTCCTCGTGCGTCTGGGTCCTGCTGTGCTGTGACCTACATTTCCCTCATCCTTTAAACATATAGCTTTGCTGCATGAAGATGTTATTTGGTAACATCTGTCAGACTTTGGCTTCATATCAGACTTTTGCCTCGGAGATGACTGGCAGCCTCTAGTCAAACACTCGCTGATTTAATTCTCAGTCTGGCGAGTTTCCCAATATTACATCTTTCTTTAAGATATTCAGTCCATCGTCCATGTGTTTCTGCTGATTCTCTCTCTGTTGTCGGCTTGTCTTTCCCCCAGAGGATGCAAAGGGAATGGCTGAAATCGCTGCTTCTTTCTGCCAGAAAACATTTAATTTAAGACGATTCCCTACTCTCTCTCCCCCCCCCCCCCCTCCTCACTGCTCACTGCCTTTTCTGTGTTTCCAGGGAGAAGGAATTGGCTAAGAAGTATTACGACAAACTCTTTAAGGAGTATTGCATCGCTGACCTGAGCAGATATAAGGACAACAAGGTACGATAGATGGATACGGAGGTTTGGGTGTGAGGGGGATTTTACTCCTAAAACTAAGAAAGTAGACAGAGTAATACTGATGTGCTGGGATGTTTATGATGAAGGGATTTCCCAGGTGGCTGTTATGTTACAGTGTTGAGTTATGGGGGAGGAAACAAACATCGATGCAGGGAATTAGATGATTCTATTTGATGATGTTATTGATTCCCTAGGGGGAAAATTGAACCTTCACTGTGACGGAGAAAAGGGATAAAGCCAAACATAAAGCACGTTAACGCCCCGGTAGAATTACTGAAAGGAAATAATGGTTACTGAGACTTTGGATTGGATTGTTTTAGATGCCCCCCACACACACACACACACACACACAGACCGCTGGGTTCTCACAGCTGTAGGTGAGACAGCTGACCCATTTTCACGCTGTGCTCCAACATCTACAAAGATTACACTTCCTATCCCACAGTGGGCGCTTTGAGTAAAGGTTAACATTTCATAATTCAGACGTTTGCCTTTAACAGCGGTGGTCCACTGGAGATGAAACTGAAGTTTTAGTCTGAGTACATGCATGGAAACACTTAAACTGAAGACCACTGAGGCTCTGTGGCATGATGAAGACACTCCACTCAGGTCTAATGGTTATAAATGCATTTGTAAGCAGATCTCCGCCTCACGTACAGACAAAGTTTGTTAAGTGTTTCATGCATAATTCACACGCCAATGCAAATGACTGCACAGTGTTAAGATCAGAGAATAGACTCACTTACGTACAGAAGCGTGTGAGTGTGTGTATTCATGCATCAGTTCACGTGTGAATACTTCTTGTTGCTTCTTACAGATTGATACAGGTTATTATTTCCCCACATGAGTCAAAGTCCGGACAAACACGAGACGCTTCATTCGTCCACAAAGGAGAAATATGAGCTCAGTTTCAATTAGTTTAGTTTCGTTAATATTTGACATTTATTCATAATTCTCTTGTTCTAATTCCTGTTCGTCTCATATTACAGTTTGGATTCCGGTGGCGAGTTGAGGATGAAGTCGTCTCAGGCAAAGGTAAGACAACTTCTACAGCACAAGACTCCTGATTCATGCTATGATGAGCAGAATCACCATAAATACAGTAAATAATATCAAAACAGGGTGAGGAGACGACTCAGACACCCAGTGAGGTGTGTGTGTTAAAGGGGAAGTGTACTGAGGCCGAGTGTGAGCTTCTAACCCTCAATCTTACCACATACACAACAGCAAAGGTCCCTCACCAGGTCGCATTAAAGGCTTCCTCCACTAGATGGCGACAGAGATCCAGCTGTTGCAGTTTCCTCTTGAGTCAAACATTTCGACTTGTCTTTGTGTTTGAATTGTGTTTTATAAATACATTTACCTTTGACCACACTGACCCCGACTTGTGTAAAATATTTACTATTCCACAAAAATCTATTTGTTTAGCTTTACTTTGAAGGTATTGCTTCATCAGCACAAAAATTGACATTTCAACTGATTTGACCTTTACTCCTTTACTGTAGGGGAATGGGGGACAGGGACGGGAGGCTGTTTGCTTGATTGATTGATTGATTGATTATTGAGTGTCACAGTCAGCCCTTCCAGTTCATGCATGTGTGCTTTGCTCCGAGTGTCTCATACCCTGAGTAACGGCTCCTTCCTGACAGCTTGGCAGCGCCTCTGTGCGCCTCAGCAGTGACAGCGCAGCTAGACGGGGGCTTTTTTTACGAGAGGATAAATCTGTTTTCGTCGCTACTCAAACACTAAACAAGCGCAAGAAAAACCCTCATTTGCATACGTTTGCATCCGTGCACCCACACTGTCATCCGCACACACTGTATACTCTTTGAGTCGTATACAAGCCAATATATTGTTCCCGATTAAGACTGTGTAATCGTGACGCCTGACATTTCAACCCTCTGTAGCGATACGTGTTAGAAAGCAGGATTAGCACAGGTCACCGACGCCAAGGGCCCTTCAAGTTCGCCCGTCACGTCTGTCATTTGTAGACGTTTCCCTAGAGAAGCTCCTCTTAGGCTGTATTTATAGCAGGACACTCTACAGCTCCTCCTCAGTGGAATCAATGCTAACAACATTCAGTAAGATGGAGGGAACGCAGGATTTGAAAGAAAAGTATTTTGGCTATGATGTGTGAAGGATGAAGAGGCTCATTTTGACACACACACACACACACACACACACACACACACACACACACACACACACACACACACACACACACACACACACACACACACACACACACACACACACACACACACACACACACACACACACACACACACAGGCTTATTTATCGTTGGAGAGCAAAATCTGTGGACTCTGTAGGCTGTGTGTGACGACTTGACAGATTTAGGTTACTTTTGTTTGTTGTTGTTCTTGCCTGTGCTGCCGTGGCAACAAAAAATATCGGACAAGAGCTTCTCAGGCGGCCGGAGTGGAATTCTAATTACAGATGAATCAGATAAGCTGAGCAATAACGCCCGACAGTCCCCTCGCTGTCAGAAAGGAAATTGATGTTGGTATTGCATCGCTGCACAAGGGGCCACTACATGTCCACTCTTCCTTTGTGGGAATCATCCTCTTATCATTGGTGAGCCGGAGGCCATGTTGGTATTAGGTAATGCCCCACAATCAGGTGGATTACCGGGTGCACTGACCCTTCGTTTCATGGTCGCCGGAGCGAGAAAGATACAGGACGAAGAGTACAGGAACTGGTTAAGTATTAAATAGATTTGATCTCTTACTTTACTTCTGCGGCGTGTTATAAAGCAACATGAAGACGAAATACTCGACAGGGGGATTGTAAGGAGTGATGTAATGTGATGATGTCGTCACCACTCACATTACACATCAGATCTGGTATAGATAAATAAAGATGTTTAGTTTTAAAGGTTTTTGTCTTTGTTCAGTTTTAGTTCTCTTGCTGCCAGGAGGTCAAAGGTCAGAGGTAGACTTGTTTTTCTTCCGGGCCTCTTATCAGAATGTATGGCGTAGCAAAGGTCGCTTATGTAACTACCCGCTGACTGAGTCCGATAATAAACGAGCGAGTTTGAACGAACCGGGGGGCGGCGATTAATCAGCGACTCCTTCACTTCATTTTCTGCTTCTTACATTTAAACGAGAGCGACGCGCCAATTACAAGGTGACACCCAGACGCTCTGACGGCTCGGCGCGACTTGGCGGCCGTTCAAAGACGAGCGGGACTTTGCACTTTATAGGGATCTCAGAGAAAATCAATCAATTCTGCAATGTAACCGAGTGTGTTTGTGTTTTAAGAGCTGATAAGTATCAAAGGTCACAGGCCAAAGTGTTTCTATGTAAATATGTGTTTCTTGCATATATATTTTTAGCATTATACCACACAAAGGGTCACGGCAAGAAGAGATGGAGTGGAAATGGTAAAAACATAAACTCACAGAGGCAGAAAGGGACGGGATGAGGTGCAGGATTACATGGTTGGAAACTAACCTGTGTCCCAAACTCACTGGTTGACAAAATCCATCCAGGGGGAAGTGACGGGGGACTGCTCAGCCTTTGATATACGCTAGTAACGGTGCGGCAAGCGGGGGGGAGCAAACCGAATTGGACATGAAGCGTCTCCTGGAGCGAGGAGGCCCCGAAACGGACAAACCGGCGCCTAACAATGCAGCATCCTGCCCCATATTTCCATAAATTTGCACCTTGGAGAGGTGAAACAAACAAGACGCAAACAAATCTTCTACAAACGTGGTTATCTAAGGGTTAATCATGCTGCCCTCTGCCCCCCCTGGTGTGTGTTTACCCTCAGGCGGCTGCTGCACTGGTGTTGCATTAGGCTCGGTTGACGTAGAGAGGGCAGGAGTGTCGTCCCTGAGCAGGTGAAAGCCGTCCAGTCTTCTTCCAGCTCGCCCTCCTGGAGCACGTGAGGCCAGCTGAAGGAAGGAAGACACACAACACAACAACTACACGTAGAAAACAAAGCATTTAGGTGTTCATACGTGCTGTAAAGGGTTTCTATTTGTATTGTAGTGCCAAAATAACCATTTTCAGCAAACGAAGGAAGATGCGGAACAATCCTCATATCTTTATATTCCCGTTTCGACATTTGTTTCCTCGGGCACTTTTAGCGGAAAACACAAAAACGTGGTGCGTTTGTGAGCAGGAAGAGAAAGAGCCGAGGCATCAGAAGCATTCAGACACCCAAGGGCGCACGCGTAATACACACGAGGGGGGAGGGGGCGGGGGTTGCTTTGATGTCATTGGAGATGTGATTACAGCCCGACGTCATCATGATGCGCCGACTAACGAACTGAGGATTCTCTCAACCGCGAGTCAAGTTCTGATGTCATAATGATTCCAGAGCTGTGCAGGTGATCGTGGAGTGTATCCCCCATCCCCTTGCCAAGGACGTAATGCTCTGACGCACCCCCCTCCCCCTCCCCTCCCCCCTCCTTCACCACCCCTACAGTGACAATCTGGAGGAAGCCCCAGTAGCCAGATCAGTGCCGGGCCTTAAGCTCCTCCGGGGGATAATAAGCAGGGCTGCGCGATGGCTGGAGGGAGGCCTGAAGGGATGAGCTGAGGCGAAGAAAGGGAGATGAGGAGCTGAGGGGATTGTGAGGAAGGAGGTCGAGAGAGTGAGAGTGGGCGGGGGAGAGAGAGAGAGGGAGAGAGACGAGGCAGGAGCGGAGCGGCGGGGTTGAGGAAGTGCCTGGCAGAAGTGCGGAGGTGTATTGTCTGCATTAATCATGACAATAAAATAAAATATTGGCTTTTCCTGCGCCTCTCTAGTCTCATTCTATCAATCCTTCAGCCCTGCTTGGGGAATAAACAGATGAAGTACAACAGTTT
Organism: Genypterus blacodes; assembly: GCF_046128005.1. Taxonomy (NCBI): domain Eukaryota; kingdom Metazoa; phylum Chordata; class Actinopteri; order Ophidiiformes; family Ophidiidae; genus Genypterus; species Genypterus blacodes. The sequence goes on from NW_027466867.1 coordinate 3,935,369, forward strand.
GCTTCGGTTGTACTCTTCACTCCGGAGAGATGCTCAAATCCAACGTTAACCCCTGGGTAACCGCTATTCTTCTCCTCTTCCTCAGGTCAGTTCCAGTGCGGAAACAAACGCTGCGAGAAGCCCGAAGGCCTGAAGAGCTGGGAGGTGAACTTCGCCTACGTGGAGCTGGGAGAGAAGAGGAACGCGCTGGTCAAACTCAGTAAGATACAGAAACACCAAGAGTCCGACAACAATCGTTTAGTCGATCAAAGAGCCGAAAGAACACAACACAGCAACCGACGTGGGTGTAGAATCTCCTCCATGTTGTTTTGTGTAAAGTGGTAGATTAGGTCGTACTAGGTAGTTGTAGTAGTCGTAGTAACTGTAGTTATGTATGAGTGTGTGTGTGTGTGTGTGGTGGAGACGGTTTCCTCCCTAAGCCTCAGCTCATAATAATCCTCCTTCAGGTATCATACTGGAGAAAATCCTGTTAGTATAATTAGAGTAATTGGAGGACGCAGCAGTGGTGGTGGTTGAAGTCAGACGTGATCCCCCCCACCCCCCTGTGCCTTTGTGCTGACTCAGCTTTAAGGTTGTGGGGAGTCAGTGAAACTGTGTGTGTGTGTGTTTTTGTTGCAGGACTTTGCCCCGAATGCTCCTTCAAACTCAACTACCATCACAAGTAAGATGACACGCTGTTCAGGAGATTGTACGTGTTTACATGACGGGACTGAAAGGGATTCTGGACTTTGGACTTCAGGCCTCCTGATTGAGTCAATTTTGTAATCTGAGATAGTTTAGTCTGAGTGGAATCTTTCATGTCCACCTGTAAATTCCAGAATTTTCCAGGTTCTATCTGACATTTGGGTCTAAAATGAATTCAATCAGGGGGGAAGATGGATTTGTTTTGGCTGACGGGGCTCTAGTCAACCTGCGACTCTTTTTTCAGGAGGAAGGAGGTGAAAGCGAAGACGGCGAAGACAACATCAGAGGGAAGTCGGGAGCCGCGGCAGAAGAAGAGGAAGAGGTCGAGCTCTCAGTCCAAGAAGCACAAACGCAAACACAAGAGACGCAGAGGTGAGCGACGCCTCCTCCTCCTCCTCCTCCTCCTCTATTGACTACGCCGGCAATCTCATCAGATAGGAAACCGCCCTGTGCTCTCTTCTTCTTCTCTGCCTTGTTTTCGGAAGGGATACCGTTCTCGTTCTTCTCCTTTTTTTTTAAGCTTGATACTGTTATGCTACTATGACCTCCCTCTTGTTTACCGCTCTCTCTGTTTGTCCCTCTGCAGATCACTCTTCCTCCTCCTCCTCCTCCAGCAGCAGCTCAGAAGAGGCACAGCACTCAGACAAAGGTGGCGTCCATAACACACACACACACACACACACACACACACACACACACACACACACACACACACACACACACACACACACACACACACACACACACACACACACACACACACACACACACACAGAGGACAGTTCTTGATGTACTCCCCAAGGCCTCCAGACATTTGGAGTAAAAACACCCAAACACTCCCTCCCAGAGCCCAGACATCCATCAGGCCCTGAGTTAATGGTCATAATAAAGACAGCGGGCCTGCTTTTACTCAACCTGCCGTCTTCCTCCGCACATCTGTCTCCATTCCTCTCATCCCTCTTAGCTTCTTCTCCCCCCTCCTCCTCCTCCATCCTCCCTGCCCCCCCATCACCATTATGAAGCAAAGTATGTTTTTGCTCGGCCTGGATGGATGAGAAGACGAACAGACAGACGGAGGGGCGTAGCGGGGTCGCTCATTAATAATGAATTGAACCCGTCACAACGCAGAGGTTGTGTCACGGAGTTCAACACTTGCGCGACACACTCCTACATGTTTGCTCCCTAGAAGTTTTCTCAAATTTGCCAAAACGCTAAATACCGGGGTGGAACTTTTCCAAATTTTTCAATATTCCCAGATTTGACCGAGATTCACACCAATGCTGCTCGTGCAGCCTGGAGGTCGTGTCTGGATATTTGCCTCTCTATGTCCTTCAGTGTCAGGCTTTTTAAAGTTTTATCCAATTTCTTCTAGATGCTGAGGCGGCGGATGAGCCGGAGGGCCGACCGGAAGAGGAGCACTGGCGAGGTCCCGCCCCCGCCGTGGAGGAGAAGTCAAGGTGAGCTCCGAAAACCGCTAAGTGGTTCACATTAACTCAGGCCTGCTAAGCCGCCGTAACACCGCCGCAGACAGCGTTTCCAGCTTAGCCTACATAGGAAGCAGAATCCTATATAGAACAGGATCTAGACCACTTAGATCCTCTCTGTGAAGACACATGAACCATTCCTACTCCCGACTCTTCACTTTGGGGGAAAACAACTCATTCCTGCCGGCCCAGATCTCAATGTAAAGCTTTGTTACAGCGTCTGACTTCATCATGAGCACAACTAGAATTCCTTATGTGTTATTTTCTGTGTCTTTATCTTTCCAGGGAGGAGGAGTTTGACGAGTACTTCCAAGACATGTTCCTCTGAATCCGCTGCCACATTCAGCGCTGCACACACACCTGACTGTAAAGAACTATTTGTTCCTGCTGCCAAAGTAGATATTCCGTTTGTTTTTTTTTGCCTTGTTTATGCCTGTATTTTGTACGATCATGTGACGTTTGGGCCGTCGCTCCTCCAGCGTGGGATTAGCTGGAGGTGTCGCTCCGGTCAAGGACAGATTGCAGCTCTCCCTTCACTCGAGCTCACAGGGAAGCGAAGGTGCGTGAGGTTACTTAGCAGATTATAGACTTGGTTTAAATAAAGTCAATTACTCAGCTCCAACTGCTCTCTCTCTCTCTCTCTCTCGCTCCCGTTTGAAAGTTATTCCCACTTTCGCTAGAGAAGCAATTACCGTGCGATTCATGGTAATGAAAGCAAGCAAGGTAAGTGTAGTAAATGCTACCTGTGACTAAAGTGCTGTTTTCCAGCCGGGGTGTTTTTGCCAGATATGATTAAGCTCCAGGTCATAGTTCGCTGTTTGTACTGTCAACGCTCTGTTTCCTCTATCACGGCCGCTCCTGCCTTTTTCAGGGGTCCAATCCAGGATGTATCTGTAGCCCCCCTCAACCTCTCACCTGATCTATTTTTGACACACACACCTCCCTACATCCGCTGCAATATGCTACTTAGCAGGAATAGCAGTGTTGCCTTGTTTCCTCCAATCATCTATGTTTTGTGAATGAAAACATCACGCCCTCCTCTCCAGGTATCTCCGTGTTCAGTATGTGCAGACGCCGCGACACGGGATTGGTCGACAATACATCGCCAGACAACATTGTATCAGGGAGGGATCAGAACCAATCCACTGATCGGCTTTCCCCGGAGGCTCATCCCAGCTTTGGGAGCCTGTGAGACCTTTGCACGATATGACTGAATAAGAATGAGCGCCGTCACTGCCTAAGCCTGAGGGGTTCTCGAGTTCAATCTCTAACCTTTGAGTGACTGCTATCGCTGGAACCAAGAGTCTCAGATGTTCTAATAAGCAGCAGCTCCTTCACATGCCTGACGTATCTACCATTCTGTGATTCTCTTTATTCTATTCACCACCACATTCATTTGGCTTAAACCTCCGTAAATGTCTTTATTTTTTTTACACATATTACATCTCATGAAACACACATACAGTAAGAGTCATGTCATGTCAAATCAGCTATTCTAGAGTTGGAGTAACAGACTGTGATGCTCCATACGTCTCTCTGCCTGCGCCAACTGGAATTGTGACCATTCTTATATACACACACACACGCACACACACACTATAGATACACACAAACATGAGGCTTCTCTGCCGTCTGTGAGCTCCATGGTAAAAGGGTAAAGTGAAAGTTTTTTACCGTTTAGTCTCCAGTGATATCAGCTACGAGGAGCAGTTCTTCGAAATTCTTATTGGATTAGAGCCTCTGATTGATTGATTGATGCCCTCATTGATTAGAGGAGGTGACACATTGCATAACAGGAAGTGGAGAGCCCACAGTTTGTCACTTTGAAGGGCGTTGCGTCAACATTACAGCGCTTCCTCCAGTGTAAAGCCAAGTGGAGCTCCAAAGGTGAAATCAAACTAAATCTGTTTACAGGATTTACTAAGATAGTTTTACCTTTAAATTAGTGTTATGCTGTAGTTCGAATGTCTTTACTCTATTTACATTTTACAACCGCTATGTCATAAACTATATACAGGTGAAACACGCACACTTTACTGAAGCTTGTCCTTAACATTTACATTAATACTTGATGTGCATTTCTTCTTACTTTTCCCTTTTATTGGACATGAATTTAAGTCCAAATAAGACAAATTAGTACATTAACCAAATGCTTCAATGATGATAGTTCTGTGCATTTTCTTCTTACCTACACATCTTCAAAGCTGGTGTCAAACTCTCCCGTCCATAGAGACAACTCAAGTACAAAATTGTTTCTCAGACCCAGAATCGAAAAAAAGAGATGTATTGCATATTAAAATAAACCGACCCTTAAACGTCTCATCAGCCCCCTATGGTGTTTGAGCTTCGTCCCTTTGTCGTCTAGACTTGAAGTATTCCTTATAGGTTTCTCTCTATAACTGAGTTCAGGTTCCAACATGTCATCATGGGATTGTTGGACGTCACATGTGCTACTTGAACTTCTACTGGAGAAACAAATGATTTCAGCCCTTCCCCTGGTTCCAATATAAATAAAGCTACTTCCTGTCCCTCTCACACACACACTCTCACTGCCTAACGTGCGACAGCCCTAGCTACAGTAAGTGCATCGTGCAATCTACAGTACGATGAGTGTATTGTGTTGTACGGCCCATAGGTACACCTGGTACTCTACATTATCTAAGTATAACCTCTTCTGTTTCCGTGACACTCTCTTCTTCGTGACGTTTCTGATCTTTCCCTTCCCTGGACACTGGTTAGTTTGGTCTCCGGACCGGACCGGATGGAACCGGATCAGGCCAGACCCTACTACGCTAGATTGAAGTGGACTCGACTTGACCTGAAGAGGCCAAAGCCCCGGACGAGAGCGAGACAGCACTGGACTGAGGCTCACCAGAACAGACGGGCTAGTCTAGCCCAGATCCAACTAGACTAGACCAACAGTGACCAGAACAGACTATGACCTAGATTAGACCAAACCAGAGAAGATGAGAACTTAGCAGATGGAGCAGGTCTTTGACTTTCCATCTCCCCCTTGACAGACAGACAGACAGACAGACAGACAGGAAGAAGAGATGAGTTGACACAGCGTGATTTTGAACAGCAGGCATTGAAACCATGGTGCTGATATCGACCCCACATGGATCCATCTATCCATCTGTCCTAGTTTGCTCACCTCTTCCGCCCTCATTGTCCTCCAGTTTCTTCTTCTCGTCTTCGATGGCCTTCATCTTAGCGTTGTACACCTCGGCCTGCTCGTTCCAGTGTGACCGGTTGTTGTTCAGGCCGTCAAACATCGGCTGGATCTCCTTATGGAACCTGGCGAACTCCTGACCGGGGAAGAGAAAACAAACCTCATGTTATCTGCCTGTGTGTGTGTGTGTGTGTGTGTGTGAGTTATGCATGTATCTAGTATGTGTGCTTCATGTCCAGACAGCACCTCGGTTGACAAACGGCTGACATTCCTGCTGAGGTCACCTGGGGTCACCGGGTTCATCTCTGTACATTCTGTTTTTGCAGCCTCGTCCAAAAAACACACATTTGGACGGACGCTTGTAAAGCTCAACCGACTGTATCACCAACTTGCACAAAGGAGCCAGTTTAGTCGTAATGTTCCAGGGTTTAGCTCCCAAAGCTATGGTGTAATAAATCCTGTCGTGTTAGGAGTGTTAAACTCTGTTACCATGGATTCAGAGCTGCAACACTTCTCCTCATACCCGACTCCTCCTCATGTTCCATTACCTTGTACACAAACGCACATACGAAGTCGATGAAACCGCACTGCATCTTGGGTAGCTGTTCGGAACAGTTCCTGTCCATCATGGGCTGAGCGGGACGGAGAGCAAAGAGGTGTCAGAATGGAAAAGGGGGGAGAGTCACTCTGGGGGGATTTCTGCTTGTGCACTTTTTTGCCTTACAATGGGTTGCTGGTCCAAAACCGTCCTCTCCAGGTCACCCTGCTCCCAAAACTCAGCAGCTACCATCAGAGCCACCTAATGAGAAACAAAACAACAAAAAAAACGCGGCCCCCGTCCTGTCAGAGCCAGACGGCGTAAAGATAAAGCTCACATCTTATCGGTCGGCATTAAAATGTGGTTTCAAGCTGAACTATCTGATAAACAAAAGCTGACTGAGTGCAGACGGAATCAAATCAATACGAGTTGAAAATCAGATTGTCCCGGTTGTGTTTTTGTTTTCCTTCCCTGTGCTTTTGTGCTTCTGGCCAAGCTTCTACTCCACCCGACTGAAGGCCACCCACCTTGCTCTGCACCTCCCAGGGTTTGGTGATGGCTGACAAGTCGCAGCCCGTCATCATCATGGCCCTGGAGGACAGACGGAGACGAGACGGTCCAAAAGAGACAGATGGGTAGAGAGAGAGAGAGGGGGGAGGGGAGATAATGGCCTTGTCAGTTTGATGAAGCAAACAGCGATGGGAGGTCGGTTGATGATGACACACTGCTCTCTCCGGCTCCTCTCAGATACGTACATGACGATCTCCTTCCTGACCGGATTGTTGGAGATATAAGCCGTCGACTCCTTTTCGTCCGTCATCGGCTCGGTGGCGTTAACAATGTTTTGGAACATGGTTCTCTTTCTGTGAGAGGACAAAGCAGGAGAAAGACACTCAATCAGACGCAGTGATACACACACAGATGAACTTATGACCTATCTGAGCCTCCTGGGTGTGTTAGACTGAAGACACACACCAGCAGGTAAACAGAGAAACACTGCATTCAGGGAGTTTCATCTACTGTTGTCGCTGCATGTCTGCCAGTTCAGACCAGACATTAGACAGAGAGGGAGTCGTTCGCCAAGGCTGCTTCAGTTGAACAGGATATTTCATGAAACTCACTTGAAGTAAAGGGCCAGATCGGTGGCGATGATGCAGACGTCAAACAAATGCTGCACGTTCTCAAACTGACGCTTCTGGAGGTTGCAGAAAATGTTCAGGGCCTGGAAGAGACGATGAGGCGGGGTCAGAATGTGTGTGTGTGTGTGGGGGGAAGGGTGGGTGTTGTCGGGGCTGTTGTAGAATATAATCAAACTTTTGTGGAGGCCAGTAGAAGCTGGTACCTCGTCATCCATGAGCGTCTTGCTGTACTCCAAATGGTGTCGCTCCATAATGGAAGTGCCGTGAAGTTTGGCCAGAGGAGCTGCACTCCTGTGGTGTGTGAAGAGAGAGAGAGAGAGAGGACGTGAGGGAGGCTGAGAGACATAGACACACACACCCACACAGAGGGAGGATGGACTTGCTTTGTCTGGTAGAGGTTGTTGGTCCCTCTGTGGTCGATGTCGTGGCAGAAAGCGGCGGCCACCATGGCGAAGGCGTCCAGATCAGAGTAGTACCTCCTTAGCTTCCCTGTCTGTTGCAAAATGGGGAACAGCTCACTCTCAAGGTGACGTCATGATGTAGGTATATTATGTTGTAGCAGGTGTGTGTGTGTGTACCTGCAGCAGACAGAACATGGTGTGGCCCACGTTGAAGCCGTGCCTCCAGTTGTGGTACGTGATGGAGCGGTAGCCCTTCCTCACAGTGAACATCCACCTCGTCAAGGTCTGTGAGGGAGGAGAGAGAGAGAGAGAGAGAGAGAGAGAGAGAGAGAGAGAGAGAGATCAATTGATGCTTTTTATCTGTTTTCAATACACACACACACTTCTTTAAAGGAACTCAGTGCGAGAGGCTCATTTGCTGCTGAGGAGTGTTTTAAAATTCACTTTCAGTAACAGAAAACGAAGATTCAGCCTGAATCCCTCCCAAGTCAGATATTCAAATCTGGATAGTCGTTGATGATTCCTAAATTATTGATTTGCCAAAACTCCTTTTTTGTGCATATTTTTAATATTTAAAATGCGAGTGAAGTCAGTGTTCTGCCGTACGACCCCATGTAACCCCGACGCTGTGACCAGGGCCTGCAGGAGGACCCGTTCCTATCTATAGAGGCGATACTAGCCTCAGGATCGCCGTGGACACTGTGGAGCAACCGATGAAGACTCACCTCTGCGGGGACCTTGAACTTCTCCACCACGCCGAGCTCGAAGAACATGCGGATGCCGGCCTTGATGAGGTCAAACTCGGACGAGGGGAAGTCGCTGAAAGAGAACTGGTACAGGTTCTCGCCGGCAACATTGTCGGCCTTTGGACAGGTCGTTCTCTGCGCGGGGAGGGAAACACACACACACACACTGGATTCAGGAATCAAAAGCATCGCAAGCTTGATCTGCACCAACGGATCCAAAAATGAAACGTCTGAACCAGGAACAATGAAGGAAATGATGACGTCATCCTTGTAATCACTTTAGCAGAACAGTTGTTACAAGCTTAGGATGTTTGCTTTGGAACTGAGCTCTTAAGCACAAATCCCTTACTGTGAATCAATTTGTTTTCACACCAGAATGGAATAAATCACTTTTGGTTTGTGTCTTTTCTGTTTAAGTCACTTTGTCAGTGAGTAATGACACCCGGCAGACGGCACAACGACGTTAGTTAGTGATGGAAACACACCAGCAGCTTGTACATCTCTTTCTGGTCGCAATCCTCAGGCTCTGCGTCAAACTTCTCTTTGGTGTTCTGGTTAAGAAAGGGAAAAAAAAAAAAAAAGATGTTAGGATGACTTTGACATTCTGATCGGAGCAGAAGGTTGATCAGGGGAATATAAATAAACCCTCTGGAGTTACAATTAGATTCAGCTAGCAGAACATAACAAGCATGTCATCTTGATCTTTATACACCTGACAAGGCCAAGTGGTTACCAAGGAAACTGTTGCATTATCGGCTCAAATACGAGTTGCCAATTTGTGGCATGAGACGGGAAAGGAAAAAAGCGTGAAAAAGAAGCGGACAGAGCAAAGAGGCGGCCGGTTGGGACAGACTGACCAGGATGGACTGCATCTCGTCATTGGTGCATCTGGTTTGGTACATGAGCATCTCCTGGGCGATGTCCTTCCTGTATTCCATGCGATTCAGTCTGTCGTAGGTGTCGCAGTTGAGCACCGACCACCCAAGGAACTGCGTCAGGGCCTGAGGAGAAGGTAGGAAAACACAGAATAAGAACATGGAGTCCCACACGATAATGGAAATAGGAAGACAGAGAGACAGAGAGAGAGAGAGAGAGAGAGAGAATGCCTGCTGGCTCACTTCAGTGATTTGTTCGTCATGCTCGTCAAACGGTTTGCCGTCTTTCCGGTTGAAGAAAGTGGCGATGCCCACGATTTCTTCCTTCTTGTTGACAATGGGTAGCGACAAGACATTTTTGAGGACGAACCCCGTCTCGTCCACAGCCTCTTTCTGCAAGACACGGGTGGGGGGGTCGCCTCAAACGTTAAACACGTCCAATCGTTTCAGAGAGAATATGTGGTGTGTTTGTACAATAAGCTTTTTCTTTACCTGGAAGGTGAAGTACTCATCTGCAGCCACGTTCATCATGTTGCAAATCTACAGGCAGCCACACAAAAAACACTTCACTTCTCTGTTTCATATTTCTCATCAATCTGTTTGTTACATAATCGCCGTGGCAACTTACGAAGCCGTTCTCGGCGACGTAGGTGGGCAGTCCGCTCACGAGGGCCCAGTGATCTGCAGGCGGACCACTGAAAACAGATCCACATGAAACTTAAATGCTCAAACTGTTTGCACACAGGAAAATATCTGATACTCTTTATTCCTGAATTTGTTGTTTTGTGAGACCCAGAAGTTTCTAAACCGCTATTTGTTCTGTTGTTCACCAGCGTGTCCTTGTTCTTGACACTCCTTTTCATATCTAACAACAACAACAACTGCTACTCACGGTATGACTTTGATTTCTTCTTTGCCTTCCAGGAGGTAGTCGATAATCTTGTAAAAAATTACTTCCTGGATGAAAATCAGAGACCCGTTAGGAATTATTGATCCGGGCATCGTCCTCACGCTACGCAACACAAGGTGGGAGGAAAAGTGAGGAAGGATTGAAAATTGTTGTTATTATTGAGTGTGAAAAGTTAGTTACCCTGCCGTCCGGTGTCTTGGGTCCCTTGTATGGCTCCACATCTCCCAATTTTACAGGCCATTCATCATAGAATTCCTGGAGGATAGAAAGCACAACCATACCCAGCATGTGACCTGAGGAGCCTGTTTAACATCCTAAACAGCATCAGGCTACATCAGAGGAAGCTACCGACGCCCACGGCCATCCTCCCTCTGCACCCTGATGTACTCTGCAGGACCCACCTTCTCTTTGGTCATGTCCAGCAGGCCCACCGAGTAACGTTCGCACTGCAGGTAGGTCCTCACGGTGTAGAACGCTTTGTGGAACTGCCGCTCGATGTCTGTCAACTCCTCAAACACTTTACTGGCTGACCAGAGCAGCACCTAATCAAAGAATGGGATCGATTACTTGAACGGCTCGCGGTCGGAAAAATGCCAACAGGTAGAACGGCTTCTTGTGGCGGCGGTTGACTTCACCTGACTTCTTCTGGACTCCACGTTGAACATGTAGGAGGTGTGGTGCTGCAGGGCGATGACTTGAGCAAAGTTCATGTACTTGTGGAAGAACTGAGGGCCAAAGCAGATTGATAAATAACAGATTAAAGACACATTTTACACACATATGTATAGAGCATATAGTAGTAGGAGCCGGTTATCTCATTCATAGTGTCAGACCTGAGAACATCAACCTCAATACATCACTTCATCAGCTTCTCTATTTCTGCAGAGCTGCATGTCAGCCTGATATAAATAATGGGATTTCTTCCTTTTCCATCTTGAATTGCAGGTGCAAGGGTTTTGGAGAGAAAAAAGAAATGCTTTAAAGTGCTTGGAACAAATCACTCAGCTCTGATTAGCTCACACTCATGAGCTGGAGTGAGGAGACACAGGAGTCACAGGATTAATAACCTTTATTTAGACGCAGCTTCAGAACAGCAGAGGCCATTGATCACCTGACGCGATAAAGGAAAGACTGGGCCAGAGTTTAGTTATTGTATTGATTGACTCATTCAGAGGCACCGTGTCAAGAGTCTGAAACGTTTGTGTAGTGGAGTGTGTGTGTGTGCTCTCTCACCGCTTCATCCTCCGCAGAGAACTTATCAGCTCCAACTCTGTTCAGCACCATGACAACCCCGATGCACTCTTTCTCAGCCACCAGAGGATACGTGAGCATGCATTTGGTCTTGTATCCAGTCTGCTTGTCCACAAAGTCATTGAATTTGGGATTCTGGACCATAAGAGAAAGAAAACTATGATGCTTAGTCCAGAATGAAAGTTTAGATTACATTTAACACTATTTTCTTTTACACAATTTCAAATATTTGTCAGTTACAGAGAGAAAATGAACAGAGTAGAGAACAGTATTCTGTTGTGGCATTTTTTGAGGAATACATACATTTCCCAAATATATAAGTAATAATTTTGATTAAGCTGCTCAATTAAAAATACCTTCACATATAAACTGCCTGGAATACAATATTAAAAATTACAATTTTAAAAATCTACAGTACATTGATCAATGTGAACATTTATGGAAAGATGCCTTCAGGCTCCAGAGAGACCCATCGTCTTACCTTCGACACATCCGGGACGTTCTGGGGCTTTTTGGAGTTCGCGGTGAAGCCGACGACGCCCAAGTCCAGCGGGAACACGATCTCGCTCTGCGGGTGCACCGCGTTGGCCTCGAACTTGGACGTCGGCGTCACGTCGAAGAGGCAGGTGGACAGCTCAGGTGTCCCGTTGCGGGCCCGGCACTGATAGTAGCTGACCCGGTCCGCCTGTGTGATGAGGCAGACCCGCTGTAACACCTTGTGAAGGGACTCCTCCATCTTCCCGGGCTTCTGCAGCTCCTTGACCAGCTCGAAGACGACGGCGGCCTCCTGGACCGAGTTGAGGTCCTTGAACGAAGCATCCTTAATGTCGACCGGTGCTGAAAACGCCGCGGTCAGAGCCTCCGCACGGAGCTTCTTATCGAAGTATTCTTTGGCGAACTGCGGGTTGTTCTCCAAGTATTTCTCCACACTGTCCTTATCTGCCATTTTTCACTGTTTTGTATCCAAAGGGGGCCTCTTTTACACAAGCATCACCTGCGCGAAATGTCTATTAAAAACAACAACAACACGCCGGTTCGTGGTGTTCGGGCTCGGGGTGATCAGTGGGCTCTGTGCGTGCAGGTGGACATTCTCCTCCGCGGACCCTGAAGGTGTCACAGTGTCCTCCGGCAGACAGACACGGAGGCTTAGAGGCTGAAAGGATCAAACTAATTAATGTGACGTCACGACATTACAACCCTCGCTTTAAGCGCCCTTAACCCGCAAATCCCAACTCTGATCATTTTATATCGGGCAAGCCCTCCCCGAGCGACGGAAAAGGCGAGAAAAGCCGCGGTAGGTGGCGGGTTCGATGCCTGGCTGTGGTGGATGAACACGGGCCCCAATTAAAACAGAGATACCTCATTCAGACATGACTTTCACCCATAGAAAAGATTCCTGAGTGAGAATTAATGTCTCTTTCCTCTCTGTGCCTTGGTGCCTTGCTAAAGAGCACCTCAGAAGCCAATAAAAGAATGTCTTTTCCCTCTCTGTGCCTTGCTAAAGAGCTCCTCAGCAGCAGCTCCTGCCATCACTCAGTAATTAACCAATCGGTGCAAACAGCAGGCGTCACCTGGAGTGACCTTGTGTGTGTGCCAACACTGCGACATCACCCATGTTCTGTACAACCCAAACATCATCTGTGCTACAGTGCTGCTGCGACTGTTCAGCTTCTGTACACAGCGTGAATCACATCACCATCACCACGGAGGAATCAGACCCGTCACTCACATTTAGACGTCTGAAACAAAGCTGTTAGCATTAATGTCCGGCTATTATTAACACACACACACACACACACACAAACAAACTGTCTGGTTAGCTGGTTGTCACGCTGGCAACACAAGGAGATTCCTACTATTTTTGCTGGGGGGGGGGTTAAGACAAGCTTATCAAAGGAGAGCCACAATAGGTGTGTGTGTGTGTGTGTGTGTGAGTGAGTCAGTGAGTGAGTGAGTGAGGTAGTGGGGGAAATTAATTAGAACAGGCTGACGGCAGGAGATACAGGCAGGGTGCAGGGAGGTGCGTGCGTGTGCGTGTGTGTGTGTGTGTGGAGAAGAGGACGGACAACAAGGCTGCTGGGAAATTAAACAAGCTCCTGTGTCAGTGTGAGCAAGTCTCTACTACAACGTTGTTACTCTGTTTCCTTTCAATGAAGGTGCCAGTGTGTGTATGTAGGTGTTTTAAGTATTTTGGGGGTTACAGACAACAAACGAGCTGACCCCTACTTCCACCACCAATTTACGAGTACCTGAGATGTTACATGCACAAACGTGTGTGTGTGCGTTGTAGCCATCTCTTGGTAAATCTTGTTGAGGGTGAAACCAAACGTCTCCCTGCCTGTGGCCGCATTCCAGCGCCTGTTGTGTCAGCTGAGGATTGAGTGATGGTGCCGTGTGGACAAGCTGTGCCTTAAGGTTACGCAACCTGCAGATGTGTTTGGACTCTTCTTGCTGGAGCGACCGAGGGGGTTGGAGAGGGGCGAGGGGGGTTGAAAATGGCAGAAAAGTAACAAATACTCAAGCGGTAATTAACCTTTTTGCCAGATCTCCGTGAAAAGAAGCCTCATTATTAAGTACACAGTTGATCCCTGAGCTTCATTATTTCTTGCCTGTCAGCGTTTCAAAGCAAACGCCTGAGAATAACACACAGATGAGCTTGTGTCTGTTGATTTGTGTCATAGGTTAATTAACAGATAGGTAGCCTCTTCTTCTTCTTTGTCTTCTCTCCTTTCAGACAAGCACACAGGCACAGAATGGATCCATGTGACGGGATTCTAGCTCACAGCTTGCATCTAATTTCATCATCAGTCGGATGTGGGGTTCTTTAGTCTAGGAGCCTGGATAAGATAAAGTCCCTCCTCTGTCTCTGTCTCTGTCTCTCCCTCCCCTCCCTCTCTCTCTCACACACACACACATTGATTGATTGATTCAACTTTGACATCCTCTGCAAAGTAGAACAGAGGAGAGGTAGAGTCTCACTGCAGCACAATCACGTCAAGAGTTGATGCATTCACGTGAACGCTGCCATAACACAACTTATAGAAATTGAAAAGGGAACTCTGCCTCTTCCTCGCTCTGGTGACGCTTGTCTCAATGGTCGATTGAGGACGACTACCCTCTCTCTCGTCCCTTAGGTGGAGACAATGCGAGTGCTTCTGACCTTTGATACCTCTGCCTGTTTACTTCTGAGTTTGTACGCCTGCGTTTGAATCCTTTGCACAAAAACAAGCACTTAAGTCTGAACTACATGCGTATCGCTTTCCAGATGTTCCTCTCTGGATGTTTTCATAAGATGAAGAAAGCTCAGCAGCTGATAGAGGAAGGGAGGGAGGGGGCCGGGGGGCTTCGTGGTGGTCAAATATGCTGAACACACAAATCAATACGACTGGGGCGTGCTGTTATGTAATTGTTGGTCCAATGGAAGACAAGCGAGCTGTGGGGAGAATCTCATGTCATCTGAAGTCATTACGCAACGCCCAACAGCCCAGCCTCTATAAAAGCCCAAACCTGAGCCGGAGCCAGTGGACCTCTGTGAGCCGCCCAAGTAACAACCAGGTACGTGCTGACAACACAGCTGCACTCTCACAAGAAATCACAAAGTTCTCTGGTGCAGTTTTAACATTTTGGATAGTTTGTTATTGCAGCTTTGAAGTACTCATCACCCTAATAAGGACATACTTTGCTGCATGTTGTTGTGCTCTTCCTCTCGTTATTCCTCTCTCTTGCATACTATTATCTTCTCCTCCTAAACTCTCTCCTCTCCTTCCTCCCGCTGATGCAGAATGCTGCTGTACGTTGTCGCCTCGTGCCTCCTGGCCTCGTGCTGGGCGCAGCAGGACTGCCGGGTGGACAACATCCAGGTCATGCAGAACTTTGATAAGACCAGGGTGAGTCAGGAGGGGCGGCACTTTTTAAAATTAGCTTTTACTTTGATTTGTTATGTAAATGTTAAAGCTTTACATGTCCTCTTCCTCCACAGTATGCAGGAGTTTGGTACGCTGTAGGAAAGAAGGACCCAGAGGGTTTGTTCCTACTTGACAACATCGTGGCCAACATCAAGGTCGATGCAGTGGGCAACATGACCGCCACAGCTGAGGGCAGAGTCAACATTCTGAAGTGAGTGACGCCTCAATTGTCCTCTATTTGTCCCACTGTAAGGTTGCCTACATTTATTTTGCTCCTTTCTTTTTGATGTCCAGCAACTGGCAAGTGTGCGCCAACATGTTCGGCACCTTTGAGACCACGCCTGACCCCGCCAAGTTCAAGCTGAAGTACTGGGGAGCTGCGTCCTACCTGCAGACTGGATGTACGTACATTTACACAGAGCCAACAGGGCCTGAGCTCGTTATTTGGCTGATAGTGCCATTAAACTAATCAGTCTGTCCTCAGTTCTCCAATCACTAAAAACGCTGTGTGTCACTGCGAGCCAGATGATTGGTCGTTGCCCTTTAAAAAAACAAGCTGTTGGTTTGAATTTAATGATCAACCACAACGCTTGGGGCTACATGAACCTGCATGACAAATGGAGCAAAGCAAATGCTCAGCCAGAGGTCAAAGTGTCTTCAAACACAACATGTATTGATTGGAACAGTACGAAACAGAAGCAAACACACGCAGGTATAAATGGATCATCTGGGATCTGATAGAAACTTCTTGTCACTGTCTAAACTTGTCTAATCTATTCAGTCTCTCAAACTGTTTCTTGAGTTCTAAACCACCTTCCTCCTCCTCCTCCTCCTCCTCCCCCCTTCTGCGCCCCCAGATGACGACCACTGGGTGATTGACACCGACTACGACAACTATGCGGTGCACTACGCCTGCAGAGTGGTGGACAGTGACGGTACTTGCCTGGACAGCTACTCCTTCATCTTCTCCCGGAGCAAAGAGGGCCTGAGGGCAGAGGACCAGGCAAACGTGCTGCAGAAGAAACGGGAAATCTGCCTGCAGGGCAAATACAGACAGGTTGCCCACAGCGATGACAGCAACAAGAACCCCTGCACAACAGCAGCTGCCGAATATTGATCTGCCCACTCAGGTGAGTAACTGAGCGACTGATTACAGTACAACTAAATCACCATAAGCTTAAATCCTGCTTGTTAACAGTGTGCATATTTGTGTTACTTCCACTGCAGGCTACTGCCAGGAGAAGTTTCTTTCTTTAAGCCTCTGGGAGCGTCGCCCCTCTGCCGCTCTCCCACTGATGTCCTTACGTGCCATCTCTCGTGTCTCTGCACCGTGACGACCTGAACAGACACAGACGCCCACTGTCCTTACAAATAAACTACAGAGATGCACAGCTGAATGTCATATTATTATATCAACACTGAGTCTGGGAGCCGGCTGGGGATGCAGGTCAGGGGTCATTCTTCACAACATCCCCGTTCTTTTTTCCTAATTGGAGCTTCTATCTTTGTTGGTCTCCCTTGTGGTCACCAGGCAGTAACCAGATAAGAAAAAATCAAGCTTACATGAAACAAATTAAGCGGAATTCAACGGTGCCGCTGTTCAGAAATACAGGTTTACAGAACCAAACACGTCATGTAACCAGGGTTACTTTACTCCAGAGCTGATATAGTTAATAAACTTAATACTTAATATGTCATGTCAGAGGTGGCTGAGTCTTTGAAATAAAATATTAATATTGTGTTGTCTTGCCAAAGCCTTCATGTAATACCTCATTTTAATGCTGTACCGAGTGAAAGTGTTGATTTTAGTGACAAGCTTTTAATAAATGTTATAGCTTAGCAAGACGGTATGAATTTCACTCAACGGCCTGCGTTTGTTTTGAATGTTTGGGGGGTTTTGAAATGAGTCAAACTCTGCCAGACGTGAAAACACACACACACACACGACCTCGGGGGTCAAATCATGGCAGCGGTGATGTGACACGACAGAGACTTCAACTTTGATGCTTGGTGGGAATCTAATGATGAGTCATGCTCGACTAGAACCGTTTGATTCACAATAAATTATAAAGAAAGAGGAAACAGGGCGTGGTGGGTGAGACGTATGAGAACAAGTGAGCAGTTACCAAGCGTCCGTCTGTCCTGCTAATGTCCATTAAGTCACATTGCAAAGGCTGCAGGAATACAGGCACCTTAACCCCCTTTCCCCTACCAGAGGGACCTTTACTAAGCCGCTGCCTTAAATAGCTTAGAACAAGGAATTAGCTCGTGCAATCTTATCCCGGCCTTACAGGAGTCAGGATGGATGGACGTGAGCCAACATGGACACACACACGACACACTCACAGAAACGTCACGCGTCTTTGCAGTTTTTCTTTTTCTTTATTTGCGTCATTCCCTTTTTATAAGTTATAACATTTCCTACCTCAGCATTGTCAAAAGCAAAACAATATCAATCGGTTTGTAAATGTCTGAGCTTCCTTGTTGCAATTTAAAAAAAGCCAAGAAAAAATGGATAAATAAGATAAAACACAAACACTTGCTGCTTCTGATCTCTGAAGTAAATCAAAGCTTCATCATTCTGCCCACTCAAGATCACTCAACTAATTATTCAACCTAACAACGCCCAACCTCCTCACACAGTATCACAATATGAACATTTATTAAGAGCTTCATTAAAACACATTTAGAAAACGAGTGTGCAAAGAAAAGAAAAGAAGACCCTAAAGCATAAACACAAGAAAAGATTGAGTCTCTGTTTCCACTGCGGCTCAGATCAGAGCTTTCCCTATTATTCCCTACCGGCATATTCTCCTTGGGTTTTGATCCGATCCAAGGCTAAAGAACCACCTGAATATTTTATGGAGTGATGACACACACACACACTAAAGTACACACACAGTGAAACACAGCAGGCTGACTTGCAGGCGATACAACAACTATGTTTTGTTTCTATCAGACTCATTTGTATGTAAAGATTAGACTGGCTGGAGTTTGCCATGTAAAAGCAAATGCGGCTTTGGTGGCCATTTATTTGGTGTGTGTGGCAGTAATGTTAAATACCAGTAAAATACAAAACAATTAAAAAACAAAACAAAATACAGAACCAAACCTTCAAAGATCCAAACCCACATTGGAGATGGCAGTGATGGAGACTTGGTGCTTGTAAACGTCAGGAGTCAAAATGTTTGGTGTGTATTGTAAAATGTCGCTCACTGTCTTTTGTCGTGATCAACGTTCACCAACTGACCTTTGACCTGTACTCTGGGGAGCTCAGGCAAAGCAGATGTCGATGTGAGCCAGCAGCTCCCTGTGGCGGCTGGTGGGGTAGGAGATGTGGCAGTTGGGGCATTCCAGGAAGCTCTCGTCCATCAGGCTGGTGATCCTGGAGGGGGACGTGAGCCCAGGAGAGTTCTCCAGGTTCAACTGCTCAAACTCCAGCCTATCATAGGAGCTGGGCTCGGAGAAACGGGAGTGTTTCTGAAATGCAAGAGGACAAACAACTTCGATTCCCTGAGCTTTGAAAGGGGAGCAACAAGCTAAATCTACACACAACACATCCCATCGCTTTAATGTGCCTCTACTCAGAACTCACATTGGCCTCCAGTTTAGCTATCTGGTCGCGAGCTTTGCGCAGCTCCTTCAGCACCTTGTGCAGCTGGTGCTGCATGTTCTGACGGTCCACCTTATCGTCCTCCTTGGCAGAGAGCTGGAGGATCAAGAGGATCCATTTAAAGACGTCAAGACAACATGTTTCCTGTCATCAAAATATTATATAATATATAAATGAGACCTGTTGCTCCAGAGCCACAAGCCTCCTCTTCTCTTCATTTTGGCTGAGCAGAGACTTTTGCAGCAGATTCACCTGTGAGGTTATGAACAGAGAGCAGACAGTGTGAGTCAACATCACCACATGTTTGCACCCTGGTGACATGATGAGAGAGAGAGAGAGTGTGTGTGTGTGTGTGTGTGTGTGTGTGTGTGTGTGTGTGTGTGTGTGTGTGTGTGTGTGTGTGTGTGTGTGTGTGTGTGTGTGTGTGTGTGTGTGTGTGTGTGTGTGTGTGTGTGTGTGTGTGTGTGTGTGTGTGTGTGTGTGTGTGTGTGTGTGTGTGTGTGTGTGTGTGTGTGACCTGCAGTAAGAGATCGGTGGATCTCTTCCTCTCCTCCTCCAGTCTGACATCCATGTTGTCCAGTTCCAACCTCATCCTGTCTGAGCGCTCTGAGGACACCTTCCTCTCCTCGTTCACCACATATCTAGACGCAGCACTCCATTAATTAATACTCGCATTCCAAAACGCCCAAACAAATCTCGCACGAGTGAAAAATGGGATTCCACCTGTTGCCGGCTCGTTCTGCCTGCAGCTGCTCCTTGGTCTCCTCCAGCTCTTTGCTGGCGTCCTCGTATTTCCTCTGGATGGATGTGAGCTCCCTGCATCTGTCATCGTAATTCCTCCGCAGCGCTGACATGGCCTCCTCCTGAGACTGCAGCTCAGCCCGGGCCTCAGTTGTCTACGGGAGTTGCAGAAAAACCAAATTAATGCAAATGTCTGAATTTTGTCGGCTTGCAGTTCCTGCCAAGTCATTTCCCCCGACAGGGAGCTGGAGATCAATCGCGGGGAAGTCTGAATTCAGGGACCGTTGGAGAAAGATAATGAGGGCTGGAGAGCTGCATTCAAGAAAGAGGACAAGTGTTCATCCAAACCAGAACCTCTACATAGTTTAAGTATATTAGTGCAGAGAGTAAAGAGAAACAACCAGGTGAAGTTCTTCCTTCTCTCTGAGAGCTAAGACGTCATGAAGGAGCAGCTGGGATAGTCACACTTATGCAAACCTCAGTGGAGAAAAACTAATTACAGCTTCACAACTGCATTTCACATCTTTCAAATTGATTTGTTAGGAATTGGAAAAGAAAACAGGAGTGAAGGAGTGAAGGAGTGAAGGAGTGATTCAGTTGTGCGTTTGCCTTTTCTCTCTGCATGAAGAGCTCCTGCTGGCTTCTGAGGGCCCAGTCTTTCTGGTCCTGCAGGTCTTTCTGCAGTCCTGACAGCAGCTGCTCATAGTGGCTCTTCACCTGATCGCCGCTCCTCTCTGCCGCCGCTGAGGTGGAGGGAGCTGAAGATTGAATCGCAAACAGCAAACATTCAACCGCACTGTTTCATTACATTGACTATACTGGAAGTGAGTGCTTGAGCAACGTCATCTGACCGTCTGAGTCCAGCTCCTGTTTGGGCTGCTGGGTCTGAGCCAGCTGGGCCTCCAGCTCCCGCGTGCGACTGAGGACGGACTGGACGAAGGCTTCTCTCTGCTGGTCGTACATCAACCACTGCTGGTTCTTCTCCAGGGCCTGGGGGTGACACACACACACAGCCTCAGCGTCACACAGGGTGGCATGTTTGGACATTACAGCCAATTAACTCAAAACTAAATGCACAGATAGAACTCTGGTTAATTAATGCTGCATACATAACAATCCATCCAGATAAACTATTTCCCAAATAAAGATAATTCAGCTGCAAATTGGTTTAATTTCCAATGCGAACCCTGCAGATTGGATCCTGGATATTGAGAGAAATAAATGAGTTTTTCTGAAATGAAGTGTAATAGAAAGAGATGGAAGCTTGAAACGTATGGCAGCCTGCCTGGATACGCCATCAGAATAATGAGCAGCCATCAACACAAATTAAGAAAACGGCAACTCTAAAAAACGGACTCACATCTCGCAGTTGATCCTGCATCACGGCCATGTCTGCAGGGGGCGCCTGACTGGCCTGCGGAGACAAACACACACACGCACACTGTGTTAGAGCCTGACATGCACACATAAATATACCAAATATAAATGAGAAATGACTGTATTTATGTTTTTAAAGCAAGCTGGGTCCCCGGTCCCCACCAGGCTCACTCACTCCTTCATGTCTCCTCCTCACTCAGCCTCTCTAATCCCCTTAAATACCACAACTGTGTAGATCTCAAGTCAAAGCAAATCGTTATCAGATCAGATTCTTCCAATATCGTCGCCGTTGTGCAGTGACACATCGGACCATTGGCTCCCACGTGTGATTTATGTTACTCATTCTATAGATAAGATCGGTGGAGCAGCGGCTGGCTCTTCCACGGGGAGAAAATGTCAAGCAGGCGAGGGGAATGACACGGGAAAAGGGAAGAGGAGACGGTGAGGAGACGGTGAGGAGACGGTGAGGAGACAGACACGCTGTCAATACGACAGAGTGCAGCTGCCTTGGCTTTGCTTCTCCTATATTATTGATTGTTTAACAAATGTTTATCTGCGACGAGGCACCGACAGAACCTCCAATATAAGAATCAAATGTTATTATGGGAGGAATAAACTGCAGAAAGAAACATTCCCTCGGTCAGCATCGGGCCCTGGAGAGGAGCAGCCCGTTTCCTAGACGACGGCGAGTCATCTCATAACTGCGTCTCCCTGACCCCGAGGCCTCCATGTGATCCCGCTTAAGCCCGTGTAAACCCCTCACAGCACGCGACGCCAAATAATCATCTCTCTGCTAAGGATGTGTGAGCCGTCTGACTTGACGAGGTATATCATGAGCTCGTCAACTTTTTCCAGATGGATTTAAACGTATGTGCCATAAGCTAAGCCCTCTAAGAGCCCGTGTGGCTGCAGGAGGATCGGTCTGAGGGCCGAACTCTTTCTAGCAATCAGGGGACATTCCATAGAAGACACATTAAGAAATCCACTCACCGCCAGAGTTCAAAGTCAAAGAAATCAGAGATCATTTTATGTCTACCAGGACTCTGATCTCTCCGTACACACCGACCTCACTGAATGCAAAAACGCATCCTAAAACTCCAATCTTTCATCATGCAACTGAAGGTAAAGGCCACGCTGAAGAGCAGAATAGTCTGAGACCACGCTCTGCTGCACAAAGCAGCCCACCAAAACGCCATCTTTATCTCTCCTGGGATCAACAGTGACACCACATTGATCCTGTTAAGATACCACCAGAGTAAAGAAACAGACCGGGCTTATGTGTCGCCCTCAAATCAGTCGTCAGTCACGGGCCAATCAGCCACTGCGTTCCCCGGCTACTACTTATACATGATATAAGTGCGGCTTTACCGCCTAAGCCTCTCCAGAGGCGCCGCAGAGAATACTGATGACTGTTGTCTTACTGCAGCTCTGTGGTCGCACCCTGCTGTGCTCTAAGCATCACAGGGACGGACAGGCAATCAGCGGCACTCGCTGATAACAAACCACAGCCAACAATGCAGAGGAGCTGCACAGATGTATCTAATTAACGTGTGCCCCTGAGAAGCGTGCGGCCTTCAGCTGTGTGAGACATCGCCACCGCAGGAACACTCGGAGCGTTTAAGTTTGACCGGTGT
The DNA here is from genome assembly GCF_046128005.1 of Genypterus blacodes. Classification (NCBI taxonomy): domain Eukaryota; kingdom Metazoa; phylum Chordata; class Actinopteri; order Ophidiiformes; family Ophidiidae; genus Genypterus; species Genypterus blacodes. Next base: position 3,957,839 of record NW_027466867.1, read on the forward strand.
GTGCGCCTTTAGCGTTCACGCCATCAAACCCTTAGGCTGGGCCGGAGATCATATCAGCAGCCGAGGAAAACAGAGGTCACACACCGCCCCCTAGTGGAGAGAAGGACTCCTGCATTTCCTCACAGCCGTCTCTCTCCATGCTGCGGCTCATAATGAGACTGACATTTCAATACTCATTATTATTCACTAAAATATATGGCTGTGATGTTAGCAATATATAAGAAACAGGAGTGGGATGGTAGAAGAGGAGACGGCTCACCGCTGCCACCTGCGTCTCCAGTGTCTGGCAGCGGGCGGACACGGTGGCCAGCTTGTTCTTCAGGTTCTCAGTCTCCTGCGTCAGGCTCAGGAACAACCCGTCCCGCTGCTCTGCCTCCCTCCTCCGATGCTCCAGCTGGGTTTGAAGCGTCGCCACCACCTTAAACACAACACAATCAAATGAATGACAGTATCACCGGCACCCATCTTCATCTCCAAAGCATCTTCTGCAGAGACGCTACTTCTCCTGATTAACAGAGCAGTTTCCCGTAGATTCCGTGCCGTGAGCGGCTCTACTTTCACAGATTCCTTGATGGCAGCTGATTGAATAGATTTGAGCAGCATCTGAACCAGCATGCGTTGCCTTACATTCCAGTAGCATCTTGATAAATCTGTATTAAACGGATTTATGCAACATTCTCCAGCAGAACAATAGGAAACAGCCACACCCCTGGAACAGCAGGGCCATAAAGGGTAACAACGTTTAAAAATGATATATACACACACAGACACACTGTGCCAAGGCGGCCCTAGCTATCTAAACTTTCCTAAATACCGTCTGAGCGACTGTCAAACACTGACATTCCCATAATATTTCCCCCCAAAATGTTTTTGCGGTAGCTCAGAATAATTCAAGCCCTTTTTTTTTGTAATCTTTCTGACAGCTGTTCCCTGGCAGTGATGCATACAGTGATACAATGCCTGGAATAAATATGCTACAAGTCTTTGAAGAAGTCGAGAGTACTCTGAGAGACCCAGCTGTGGGTAACTGTCCTCAACCACACAGGAGACAGGAAGTGCGTCTACAATAGATCTTTGCTGAGGTTTTCCAAGGGTGTACACATACAGTACATACAGCTTGATCTTTAAGAAATGGGATTTCTTTGTGTGCACATCTTTATCTAGAGACACACATAGACACACATACACACACACCTCCCCTCCTTTGGCTGACAGCTGCTGCCTCATGTTCTCCAGATCCTGCTCTTTAACCATCAGCTGCTGATTGTTCCGTTCTCGCAGCGTCTCCAGGGACAGAATCCTCTGAAAGCAGACGAGACACAGTCAAGTTGACTCTTCAAGTCTCTCCTGGCCTGACTGACAAAACAACAATGGCGTCGTTTACCTCCAGCAGCTTGCTTTTGTCCGAATCCGGTGGTCTGAGGTGTCGTTTGGCCAGATCATCAACCTTTTTGCGGAGGTGAGCGTTCTCCTTCCGGACTCTCTCCAGCTCTGCCTCAGCCTTGGGGGCAGAACTGTTGGATCTGAAGCCCAGCTTGGAGACGAGGGTCTCCTTGGCACCTTTAGACGTCATGGTGGCTTTGTTGTGATGCCTTGTCTATTAAGAGAAGGACGAGCAATTGAACCAAGTTCAAGTTAGTCACAGTTTGGCTCAAATAATCTTAACAATAAAACCTTAGTAGGAGTGAACCGATAAAAACAACTAAAAAGTTAGGTGTTACTATTCTCTGGCAAAGATAATAATAATAATAATCTATAAAAAGAAAAAATAATCAACGCATTGACCATGGAAATAATTAGTAATTGCGCCTCTAATTCAAAAGAGAAACGTTACAGCAAAAACACGCCACATGACAAGTTATGGATACAAGTATAAAAACGCGCGACATGTTTGAGTCTTAATAATAAAATTAACTAAAGAGTAACTAAAGTAGGTTGGTGTGTGTCTCCAGTATGTATAAGAGTATTAAGGGTAACGATATAATACTTGACAGTATTATGTCGTTACTCTTTCATTTCTCCATTACACATGTCGCACTAGGAGCTTTGATATGATCGGTTTATATCACAAATGCATCGATATAAACATAGAAAATGGCGTTTTTACAGCTAGTAGCTGCCGACTACAGTACACTGTGGATTCTGTCACGTTAAATTAACTCAGTCAGCGTATATTTCTAATTTAAAAGTCGTTTTGTTACACACACATATAATTTACACTTAAATTCAAAAGACGAAACACTTACACGAGCAGAGAAACGAGAGTTTCGTTGTCAAATATGCGACAAACAACCGTCTTCTTCCGCCGCTTTCCGTTTCCTGAAGTTTGAATTGTGGCGTCTTTGGCGTCACGTCCGCGTCAGAGCTGTGGTACGTTTGATTATGATACCGGGGTGTCTGGGAATACATACAGATAGGCGGGGCGGTATGAAAATAAACGCCTTTTGGTCGTTTATCGAAATGTTAGCACAGGATATTTTTACTAGGTGTTATTCCAGATTATAACATAAAATTCAATAGTGAAATAGTTTACAGTATTGTTGCTCGGCTCTTAAACGCCGTAATGCCGGGCTGTCTTGTTTATAAATGAAAGGAACGCACGGATAAGGGTTGGTTAGGTCACAGTGGTTTGTGCACGTGTGTGGATCGGAAATCATAAAGTCCACAATCAGAATTAAAATACTAGACAAACTTTAACCAACTTGGAGTATTCATGCTGGAAGCCACAATGTGTAAGAGGATATGAAATATATTTGACAATGCAGGAAATAGTTTTTCAATCAGAATCTGCATTTGCACTTGTGTGGGTTATTTATGATAAGTACAAACCAAACATGCTAAGTAAGATTCCAATAGATAGAGCAATGTTAGAGTCAATATGCAAACATAACACATAGTTGATTCTGGATGTTATCTCACCCTCTTCCATTATTCGATTTGGCCAACAGCTCTTCCCTGCTGAGTAACAACAAATGTATCCTTTCCTCAACACAGCTGCGCCCCTGTCAGTGTGTTTTGTGCATCCCGGGTTCTAATGACAACTGTAGTGGGGCAGGCAAAGAGGTTATTTCATAGCACACACATTCTTAAGGTGCCAATAGCTTTCATAACATTAACAATAATATTACTATAAATTTAGTTTAGTGTTTGTTGACCGTCGCGGGTGACGTACGGCAAGGTGAAGAGGGAGCTGCTCTCTGACGTGCTGCCCAGCAGACGACTCGCCCAATCTGAAAGAGATGAAAACACAGATCATCACTGTGATTCTTCAGAGCTTTGCTGAAACATGTAAAGCGTTGTCAGGACGATGGGTTACTTCACTTGTGGGCAGCAGAAGCATGGTACGATGGGAGACTGCAGCCGGTGCCTCTGACTCGGAGACCTTCAAAATCTTCTTCTGCTCTTGTTGGTCGTTGAGCAATGCTCCCTGGGGAAAACATCAAACCCAGAGGCTCAAACCCTGCATGTGTAGATGTAAAGCCTGGTGTGTGAACAATGTCTGGCTCACCTGTCCAAGAATTTCAGACAGTTGTCTTTTGCGCTGTAGGTTCTGAGCTGCCAAGGTCCTGAGTGACGCTTCTTTGTTTAACTGCGAGACCCTGCAACACAGTCACAGTGACAAAGCAACATAAAAAATAAATAATAAATTAAACACCTACTTTACCTCTTAGCGGGAACATCGGGTCTCTCGGCTTTAGCTCGGCAACAATGCTGGAGTGAAATGACAGACACACAAAACGCGTCAAAGCTGATGGTGAGATATTGTGCAACATAGCCACCAGACGTCATGACTTCTAAGCATTTACCTCTGTGTCAGCGTCAGCATCTTCACACCGATGTACCGCCGCTTAGTCCCTGGGTCACCGAACCACCAACCCTGGAAAATGTGAAGAAAACAGACAGATGTCAGCAAAATGATCTGGCTTTATACTAAAGCAGAGAATTTCAAGCTCAACATGCCACATGATGTGAAATTAATTTAATGAAAATTAAGTCATTTAAATGTCATTTAATCTGATGAAAGAAATCTAACTTAACACAAGTTAATACATTCAATTAAATTAAAAAAAAAAACATTAAAAACATTTAAATACATTTAATTAAAGTTATAAATAAATAAATAAATAAAAATAAAACAATGACATAACATTTTCTCCTTTGGATTTAGACCCAAAACACACACCGTATTTACAGGCACACACTACTAGACCGTCATGGAGCAGATATGTTTATGTTGTAGAGCAGGGCATGGATCAATGGTATTATACTGACCACCATTAACTGAGCAACTCACAAACGCTACTTGAGAACCGGTTCCCATCAGGGCTGCGTTCTCTCTCCTCTGCTCTTCTCCTTAAACACCAACGCCTGCAGTCATCTGTCGGTCCAGCTCCTGAAGTTCGGGGAAGACACCACGCTTATTGGACTCATCTCTGATGGGGACGAGTTCGCCTACAGGCGGGAGATTGACCGTCTGATGAATTGGTGCAGGCAGAACAATCTGGAGATTAATGCTCTGAACACAACGGAGATGGTTGTGGATTTCTGACTCAACGCAGCCCCGCCCGCTATCATTCTGTGTGACTCCCCAGCTGACACCGTGGAGTCCTTTCGATTCCTGGGACCCATCATCTCCCAGGACCCCGAGCTCAACATCAGCTCCCACTTGCTGAAGAAGTTCAACCTGCCAAAGACAATGATGGTGCTCTTCTTCTCTTCCATCATTGAGTCCATCCTCACCTCCTCCATCACAATCTAGTTCACACACAAGTAAAATATGAATGAACTATGTACAGTAACACACTTACAGTAATGTATTAAAGAGGCATGTACTGGACTGTTACACAATTCAATGTATTTACCTCAGACTGATAACTGTTAAATGGAGAGAACATTCAGACCACTCAAGGTTTAAACAATAACTTTATAATTGTGGAGTAAACACATTTGTTAAGAACAAGTACTACAACATACAAGTACGAGGAAAATAAAATAAAATAAAAGGCTTGATATAAATTGCTGGGTATAGTTTTCTTTTTAAGAAAATAGAAATTGTGAGACTTTAGCTTACAATACATTGCTGTCAGCAGCCCCAGGGTCAGTGGTGACCTGCTGGAAAAAGGAATCCTTTGCACCAAAACCCAAGACCCTGCTGTGGCGTTTGTACGGTGGAATGCTGCAGATATCACATGAAGTGCACAAGCGGCAGCCAAACTAAGGTCAGACTCATACAGATACATAAATAAGGGGCGGGGCCTTAGAGAGGGACTGAGAACGTTGGGGAGAAACTGTAGTGTCCAGTCTGGTCCAGCAGTGAGCAGGCTGAGCATCGACTCAGTTAACGTGGTCCAGAGCAGCAGCAGCTCCTCTCCCAGCAGGAGGTACTGCTGGCCCTGCAGGGGGGCGTCGACCGTCGCGGGTGAGGTGCGGCAAGGTGAAGAGGGAGCTGCTCTCGGACGTACTGCCCAGCAGACGACTCGCCCAATCTGAAAGAAATGAAAACACAGATCATCACTGTGATTCTTCAGAGCTTTGCTAAACATGTAAAGCGTTGTCAGGACGATGGGTTACTTCACTTGTGGGCAGCAGAAGCATGGTCCGATGGAAGACTGCAGACGGTGCCTCTGACTCGGAGACCTTCAAAATCTTCTTCTGCTCTTGTTGGTCGTTGAGCAATGCTCCCTGGGGAAAACATCAAACCCAGAGGCTCAAACCCTGCATGTGAAGATGTAAAGCCTGATGTGTGAACAATGTCTGGCTGTTGATGACTCACCTGTCCAAGAATTTCAGACAGTTTTCTTTTGCGCTGTAGGTTCTGAGCTGCCAAGGTCCTGAGTGACGCTTCTTTGTTGAACTGTGACACCCTGCAACACAGTCACAGTGACTTAGCAACATAAATTAGATCTGCTGCAGGAAATGCAGTAAAGTTTGTTGACACCTACTTTACCACTTAGCGATCATCGCAGCTGGATCGGGAGCATCCATCGACTCGGGCGCCGCCTGGCCGGTGATGCTGCACGACTGCTTTGTCCGCTGAATGGCGAGCTGGGATAGGAGCTGTGCACCTCCTGTGTGCTGTGAGCAGAAGAGCTTTCAATAGATGTGAGTGATCCACACGACATGGGCTCCTCCTGTGCCAGGCTGCGCAGCTGGAAGTCATCGTCCATGGGGATGTAGGGAGCCAACATGTCCAGGTCCAAGCCTCCCATTGCCTTTGAGACACAGACAAAGATACAATGAGTGAATGAGGGATGAGGAAACCTTCCCTACATTAGATCAAGGATGTCTTTAGTACAGTAGTCTTAACCGTGACATACCTGTGTGGTGATTGGCGTCCTGGGTTGTGTATCAATGGCAAACAGCTCTCAACCAAGTCTAGTTTGAAATCTGAGCTCATGTCTGAGTCCATGGGGAAGCAGAGGTCCTGTCGGCCATAAAGGGCAGCGATGCACACGTTAACAAATTAACACGTTAACAAATCTTTTCAACAATCTAAACAAATCCGTAAACATGCTAACCTGTTAGCTGGAGAGCCCATCATGACCCTGTGGATCAGGATGCTGGGAGCCACGTCCGGGAACATGGGGTCTTTTGGCTTTAGCTCGGCAACAATGCTGGAGTGAAATGACAGACACACAAAACGCGTCAAAGCTGACGGTGAGATATTGTGCAGCTTAGCCACCAGACGTCATGACTTCTAAGCATTTACCTCTGTGTCAGCATCTTCACACCGATGTACCGCCGCTTAGTCCCTGGGTCACCGAACCACCAACCCTGGAAAATGTGAAGAAAACAGACAGATGTCAGCAAAATGATCTGGCTTTATGCTAAAGCAGAGAATTTCAAGCTCAACATGCCACATGATGTGAAATAAATGAAATGAAAATAAAGTAATTTAAATGTCATTTAATCTAATAAAAGACATTTGACTTAACACAAGTTAATACAATAAAATACAAAATACATGAAATACATGAAATATATTTAAATACATATTATTTAAGTTATAAATATATAAATAAAACAAAATATCAAATAAAACAATGAAATAAAATCGTTTGTATTCGGCTCCGTCATGGAGCAGATGTGTTTATGTTGTAGAGCAAGGGGATTCAACTACAATTTAAAGAGCGCCAGTAGAGAAAATGTCTCGGAGCAAAGGTCTGAAAAGATCATAATGTCTCACTATGTAGTGTGATATTTAAGTAGCCCGTTGTATCAACATCTGCCTGTAATCAATACCTGACTGTCAAATCAAATAAATTTAGTACGATTCAAAAACGATTTGACAATATTTATTGTCAGGTAACATAGAACATTTATGTACCAAGTTAAAGTGGAGCTGCATTTCAAAATATAATTCAGCATGTTCAAATAAAATGCTCAACTTATATAAAATAAAGGAAGCAAATGCTTGAATCTCCCATTTTCTGTTTCACACCTTGACTCAACTGATTTCACAGATAATAAATCTCAACACAAAACGAGGAAAGAATAATACCAGCAGTTCTGAGGTTCTGAGGATCCCGGTGGACTCTGCTCATATTGGGCTCTAAGACCACTTGTTTTCTACGACCTCACTTTATATTTAAGCGGCTATATTTGTTCAAAACCCTAATGTTTTGTCTCATAATGCTGTTTCACATTGGCACTTTTAATACGGAACGCCGATTCTGAACAAGTATGTCGACTACACAATTTTGGAGAGCACCATTTTGTCTCCCTTTCTCCGCCTCACTCCTATTTCTCAACTTTCTCCGGCTCAGTCGTCTGTATATATCTTTTAGTTTTAACACACGTCAGCAAAATGTTCCGACTTTATGCTCAAGCAGAGAATTACAAGCTAAAGCACAACATTTTCACTTACCTGTGTCGCTCTTTCTTTTTCTGCTTCCGTATTCAACTTGGCTCTGACTCAGCAATCACCTGTCTGCGTGGAGAGTCACACTTTTTACCGCCAAAGGGCACAAACCTGATTGGCTTGAGTAGTATCACGTGGGATGGCTTAACTCGCATGTAATTGGTCTCTGAGTTTTTCCTCGCTAAACCATTACGTAGACGTCACCTGTCTGCTTGGAGCGTCACAATTTTTCGCGCCAAAAGGCACAAACCTGATTGGCTTGATTAGTATCACGTGGGATGGCTTAACTCGCATGCAATTGGTCTCTGAGTTTTTCCTCGCGAAGCCATTACCGTAAAAACTGTAAAAGCGGCGCCGGTCATAATAGAAGAGCCCCGTCTTTTAAACCATAGCCTTGATTAGATTCAGGAAGCTTGTTACGCTGAATGTAACAACAGTAATTTGTTAAATGAAATATAAATGGTGCCTCATTTACATAGAATAAGATACATGGAATAAATCTGCAATCAAAAGGAATCACAGAGAGTTTCAGTCAAAACAAGAGACAAGTCAATACTTGCGCATGTGTGTGTGTGCCATGCTTCCTCTTTCCAGTGAGTCTATAAAGAGCATCAGCTCTGTCACATCGACCTACCTAATTATACGTTGTCAATCCATCTAATTAATTATCAGTTAGGGAACTATTGGGCAACTTGGCAAGGTATGATATAGGAATTCGCATAATAAATTGGCGGTACTATATCTGGGCAGTAAGAAGTAAAAAGCCGCAATATTTAACCGTAATATCGTTATGGAAAATAATGTAATTTTTGGAAGCAATAGTTAATTTACATTTGTAGCTGATAATCCTTACATGAGTATGTCCATCATCCTTTCTTGCTGAGACTCAAGAAACAAAGAGGGGAGTGAGTGTGAGCGTGAGCATGAGGGGGCACACAGACTCTCCACAGGAGACCTGTGTAGGCTGGTTGATTTCCCGTGCTGCCATGCTCGCAGTGTGGCCCCCGGCTCTATAACAAGGGCCAAGGAGGAGCATGGCTTGTAGATTCATTTGCAGCTTCGATGATCCACAGCAGCAGACTACAAGCAACTCTACTGCCTTGCAGTGGACCTCATGCTGCTGGGCAGTACTGACCAGCCGGCCTTGCTCTCGTTGCCTGGAGCTGGGTTACTGACCTGCAGGAGGCTCACTGTTCTCCAGGCCCTCTACTGTACCAGCAAAGCAAAGTTTTTTTCATGGCAATAGTTTGTCTCACAAAGAAAAGAAGAAGAAGAACAACAACAACAAGAATACTCTTTATTGATCCCAGTAGTTGAGTTTTCAGACATATGCATTTTATTACTACATGCAGTATACACAACACACCATGCAATCCACACACACATCTGAAATTGCACCCCCGAGCCTGTGGAGCAGGTTGGGGTTCGGTGCCTTGCTCAAGGACACCTCGGCAGTGTCACTCCGTCACAAACTGGCAACTCTTCCGCTGCCAACTCTTTGGCAAAATATATGAGTCAAGTTACCTTCTTTTGATTGGATCGGATGAAGGTTAAATCAAATTTGTCTGGTAAATGCTGTGGATCTTGGACGTTCTGTCTTGGTCTCCTCAGAATGCTGTAGTTTTCTCAGAGAGTCCAATTGCATTCAAGTCAGGTATGCTGGAGATTCAGAATTAATAACGTGGACAGATAGCCTGTCCAGAGAGTCTTCCTGCATCCAGTTTTTGCTGGGATAGGTTCGTGCTCCCCCACTGTGACTCTGAAAAGCAAAAAGAACACAGAGAAAATGAGCAGAAACAGCAGTTGGAGCCCATATTGAGTGGAAATAAATCAATGAATCAGCAAAAAAAGCTAAAATTATTAGTATAAACATTTGCAAACCTGCAGCGGTACCATCTGCAGCAGCAAGACTTCATAGCACAAAGTGAGATTCATGAATATTCAATTATGAATCAGTGATATTATGTCATCTGAAATGACATATCATCTAATGTGCATCACAAAGAGTCAAAGACAAAATGCAGGGGATTCTTATAATTGTTTATTTTAATGCAAGGCTTAAAAGGTCTAAAATAGGGGTGATATCTAGAGCATTACTTCATCCATTTATCTATACCCTTTCTACTAGTATGGAACATAAACGTGTGAATTGTTAGATAACAACAACATGCATCTCCCATCTCCCATCCCTTTGTCTTTACAAACAACAAACCAACCTTCAATGTGCTCCTTGTGCCTCTTGTGCTCCTTGTGACATTCCGCTTTCAATTCTATTTGTAAGCTTTTGCAAGGAAGAAAATAGCAAGAAGCATACACTGAAACACAAGGTTCTTTTATTAAAATGTCAATGCTTCCTTGCATGATTATTATCATTATGATTGTCATTAGAACAGCACATTCAATATTAGACATTTGGAAGAAGCACATGGTGTATTCCTCCCTACTTGGTAAAAACAGGTGATGAACTCAATCAAGGAGGACTTATATTTTACGAAGGAGATAATTGAAAATGCATTTGAATGTAAACATAATGAGTAGGGTGGCAGAGATCCTGCATGTTTTGTCAAACCTTCCACCAGAAGCCTTCTCACGTCCTCTATTTCTTTGAATGCCCTTGTGAACTGGTCGGTCTTGTTAGTCTTCTTGGTCCAATGGCCAAATAATTTTTCCGCCCCCGACAAATCCGGTCACAGTCATGCACAGTATGACCCGCACAAAGAAAACGGAGGCAAAAGCAGGCAAGAGCGCGGGTGTGACTCAGACTGTGTGCTTGCAATCAATTAGGGGCTTAATAGAATCGCAGGGTCTCTATATTTCAAGGAGACGGGGAACTTATTTCCACAACCCTGAAAGCCAGAATAAATGTTCCTCCCGATGACATTATGAAAGGACCGCGGTGGTTATGTTTGTGTTGCCATAAAATAAACAGCCATTATCCCACCAGTGTAATAATCATGTTCAACAGAAATACTCATTACAGAATGTAATTAATGAACAACCAAATCCTGCCAAGCTCCACTCTGATGGTTTCAGACTTGATTCAGACCATGTTGTTCCAGGGCGGCCGAATTTAACAGAGATAAAGGCTAATGAACTGCCAGCGGAGTTATACATTGTCCCTCTGTGTGTGTGTGTGTGTGTGTGTGTGTGTGTGTGTGTTTGTGCTTGCCATGGTGTAGTGGAGCAACTAAACCCCAGGTTCATGCTCATTCATGTCTAAAGACCATTTCAATTAAGCAAGTTGAAGCAGTCCACAGTGGAACAAATTGAAAAGCTAACTACAAATTGACATCTGTCACATTAAACACAATAGATTTGTCACATTAAACAATCACTACTTTGTGCAAAAATATATTCCTTTAACTGAGCCCAGTACTCCACTTTTATGTACAGTATGTTGTGTTTGTTTGTGTTAATTAAAAAGGCGATCAGGGACATCTTACATTGGAAATTTCAGTCAATTTCAATCATCAAAACTGGAAGTTTGACACTGATATTTGGCGAACCAAGAACAGATTATTTTATACAAAAATCTGTTGCTTCTGAATTTGTTCATTATGTAGTTTACCTTTAATCCACATATTTACGAAACCTTTCTGGATATCTGCATCTCTCACAATATTAAAAGGCCGATCTGTGTGACAGAAGTCATTGCGTGTTTTGCCAATTGGCCGACCACGAGCCTCTCCAACATGTCCACATGTCTCTCTGCCTCGGCTTCACCACAATTCTCCACCACGTCTAATGAGCAGCAGATTGAGCCTAAATACAGGCTGAGTGGCATCTGTGATCAGTCTTGTTGTCAGCAGTCAGAACAAATGAGTTTGCTTTGGCGCAATTGGGCAGGCCTTCCAACTAACACTCCTGTTTAACACAAATGAGGGTTACACACTAAAAAAACATAAAATTATCTACGAAAAGCATTGTGTTACTAACAACTCACAAGACCACCTGCATCAGTCTCTTGCAGTCTCTAGCAGTTCTTGGATGAACCATTTTCATGAGTCATTCTGAGGCTTTGCCAAAAACTTGGCAAAAAGTTATGATCTATTAATACCAATAAAATCTATTGTGTTCCGTTACATCACTTGATATAGGATAACAACTGAAATGAGCTGTTTAATTGAAAATGTGTGGAGGATTCTTATAACAATCAAGAGAGAGGTTAAGACATCAGCATCATTAGTGTAATTAATGAACATAATCTACATCAGAATGTAATTTCACAATCACTGAGGTCTCTAACCCCTCCAGCTATTCCTCTCTGAACACCGAAATTGCTCGGTGGGGTGCCAGCTGTCCCTCTGGCCACAAAAGAACTCTTGTTAAGATATCTGGGCGTAATCTTAATGACGGAGGAACATATCGCATGAAGAGGCGTGTGCAGCGTCCTTTAATACCCTGACAATTAGCAACACCTGACATGCAAATGAGGTTGTTGCGTTTCTGACTCTCCCTCAGGCCTGGATTGTGCTCAGAACACTTCATTAGCAGCAGAAACAATGAGTGATGTGAAAGAGCATCATGCACGGCGTAACAACACAGAAATCCAGTTCATCACGTTAAGCAGGCTCAACTTGAAGCTAAATTATGTATTCGTATGTATTTTTTATGTAAATATGTAATAGTATGAGGTTTTTATGAGGGTTTTTTTTATGACAGAACATGCATGCATCAGAATAAATCCACAGCTTTGCAGATTTTTAAACGAAACAGAGTGACAGCCATCTATCACTCCTCTCTGTGGGACATGTTTAAAACATGGCAGTGTGCGATGCTGACACACTTTGGAGCTGGAGTTCCACTGCCCGAGAATGAATTGTTGATGCTCTTTGCTGTCAGCTCTCTGTGGTGCCGATTCTGAACACTGCACAGTATGTGAAGGCTCAAACTTAAGGCATATGAAAAATCAAGCATTGGATCAGAGGGGAAACGACTCTCTGCATCCAGATTCTTCATCATAAGAGTTCAGAGATTTTTGGTTGAAACTTTAAATGGCTTGTTCTAGTGCTTCCATCTGGATGTGCAGTTTTAAAGAGACTGAACAGTGGGTGTGATTTAAAATATATCGACCGAATTTAGTACACATATGGTCCGTGGGTCTCTGTTTTTTTTGCATAAATAAGAAGTGGAAACAAATCCTTTTTTAAAGTGGCTAAAAACACCAAAATCTAAGCAGATTGGCGTTTGTTTGTATGAAAAATCTGGTACTTACTTATGCTTTCTTTGCATTTTACCACTAGTAAATCTTTCCGAAACCTGTTCTGTCTGCAGGCACAGTCACCTTCCTTTATAATGAAAAGGTGGATGGACGCTGTGGCACTGATTTGACTGCTCTCATTTACCTGAGCTGCAGTGCATTACTAAGATGATCTACACCGTATGAACTGAAGCGTTCCACCTCTTATTTTGTCGAATAGTTTCCACCCTGTTTTGTTTCTGCAGCGTTTCAGTTCAACTTTATCTATTTAACTTTACTGATATAGTCCCAGATCACAACACATGTTATCTCAAGGCATTTTTCTACACAGAGCATTTAAGAACCCAACATTCACCCCTGGAGCAAGGAAAGACTCCCCTTTAACTGGAAGAAACCTCTATAGGTGGGCGGCTATCTGCCTTGACCGGTTAGGTTGAGAGAGTAAGAGAGGAGAGAGAGTCAGAGAGAGCGAGGGAGGAGAGAAGGAACACAACAACAATAATAGCAATAGAAGTAGGACATCTCAACAGGACAGGCTTCCACAAGAACCTGTGAGACAAGGGGCACAATCACAGCTCTAAACACCTTCAATCGCATGGTAAACCACTACAGCATGGGACATTTCCAGTTTAACACCCCCCCTCCCCATCTTTTTTCCTCTGATGTGATCATGTGATAATTCTCCTGTAGGTGAAAATTCTAATTTTACTGCACAATGCTCTACTCTATCAGATAAGGCTGCTTGAAGGCAAAAAGGAAACATTTCGGAAGTCTGAAAAAATAAGGAGACTGGTAAGGAATTGTTACTTCACAAAAACACCTACTACATATTAAGACTTTTCAATTCTATTGCCAGGAAGTGATTTCAAAATGCGCCTAACCAGACTATGAGCCATTGTTATTTCTGTTCCAACAAAGACAGTACTAAACCCTGCACAAGCTAAGATATTGTCATTATTATGCTCCTTGGGTTCTTCCTCTTCATCAGTGTGAATTTTCATTATTTCAGTACCATCTTTAAGTTCCCATTTGTTGATGCAGAACCTTGTCAGGAAGGGAAAGCTCATTAGAAAGATTAACACCACTGGGACACAGAGAGCAGCTTTGTGGAGGCTGTAAAAAGAGCCGAAGTTGATGAACCGATTTCTATTATGAACTTGTTTCAATATGGAGGGAGGACAGGAAGACGAGGGTAGAGACTACAAGAAAGTCTGTGACTGCAGACAGCAGAAACCACTGAGGTGAAAAGGGAAAGATCTTATTCTGGGGCCATGGAAGTAGAAATTGCTTCGGTTAAAGGAGAAAAAAATGCTATTATAGTTTTGAAATTCAGGAGAACAACAGGAACACGGGAGTGCAGGGAAGAAAAGCTTTGATCACTGGGGATTACACACACACACACACACACACACACACACACACACACAAACAAGCCATTAAATTTACTCCATAACTTAGATTTTAATTAGCGTGTCTACATGCTGCATTGGTATATTGATGTAAGTATTTGCTGTGTATAGATGCTTATACTGTATGTACATGTAAATGTGTGTACTATACATGCACATAATGCACATATACATTTTGGTGCATTTGTTGGAGTATTTGTTCAGCTCATATGTTATCATTAGTCTGACAGCGCTGTAGCCCGGAGTGTAATATACAGTAAATGCGTTCTCGGTGTACTTGTGTGCTTCAGTGCTCATCTGTACCGCTTAGTTGGACTTTGGAGCTGGACCTTGAGGTTGTTGTTGTTATTGCATATTTTCCAATGTTTTATTTTTGTCAAAGTAGGAGCCTACCAGACCTCTCTCTCTCTCTCTCCCTCTCTCTATCTCTCTCTCTCTCTCTCTCTCCCTCCTGAGGTATCTGTGTGTGAGCTGGTTGGATCTCTGACCACTCGTTGCAATTTAACGGTAATAATGTCCCCATACAAGATGAAGCAGGACTGATACATCACTGCTGCCCTGTTCCAACCCATTATCAGATGCTCTCAGTATCTACTTTATTCTAATAAAATGAGTGGAATATGACCCTATCCTCACTTCCCCTCTCGCAGCCAGAGCCTCAGTAATGTAGCCAAAGCAGTATATTCTCTATTGAAACAGAACCTGGCATTTTATCCTCCTCTGGCTGCAGCATGGGCAAATTCTGGATAATCTTATTAAGAGCAGTTCAATGGGAAGAAACACAAACATTCTCTATGCAACCAGTGAATAATAGAACAAGAAGCAGCGGGAATATAAATCGAGAGAATCAAATGTGGCCTGTCACCAGCACTGGGTTGGAGGATTCAATATAATTCATAAAATTACAGCAAAAATTATGACCTATATAGTGAATCATTACTTGTGTGAACAGTGTGCAGAAAGTACTGATTAGACTGCAGTAAATTATGAACACAGGCAAAGTCTTCTCCCCCTCAGACAAACCCAACTGCAATATCATCCTCCCTGTCAGCGAACAAATTAATTTCTGCTTCCCTGCTCTCAAATGCTGCTGCTACACACTTCAGGGCTTGATTATTTTCCCTCAAAATGTGTCTCGGAGTGGCTACACTCTGAACATAATGTTAAGACGGGAATGTCACTCTGCCAATTTACTGAGACCTTGGGGAATCAGGAAACATGGCTTAAGTTGCACCTATACTTAGTTGCTGGAACTAATATAAGGCAAAGTGCAAAAAGGGGCCCATAACAGCGCCCTGGGGAACTCTACAGATCCAAACGAGACACAGGGATCTCACAATATCAAAGCCCGAAGCTGTAACCAGTGAAGGGCTGTCCCAGAGACGGTATCGCTGTAAAACAACCTTGTTACAGTTAGACAATTAGGAGTAACTAAACCAAGAATTGTTTTTGTACCACCATTTCATTTTCCTTCCAATTTGGGGCTTATTTAGTTTCGAGGCAAGTGGCAGGGTAGTGCAAGTGTTGCTCAGTATTTCACATTTGAGCTGCAAATATACTTGTTAGGATTTAGAATTGTTTCCTGTTAATTGGATGACAACAATAATCTTGTCAACAGAGGAGCTTTAACAGTTTAAAAAAAACCCCACCTAAAATCTCCCACATCGATCTTTTTCAATTCCACTGAGCCTTTTTAATTCAGTTTCTGACCTTTATGTTCGGCTGACAGCAGCATTGCTCGACTAATATTCCCTGGCACAGTCTTCCTTCATGTGGGATTCATTACTTCAGCTCCGAAATAGTGTCTACAGCCATTATTATTTCAAATCTGTGGATCCTAGGTATGCCGCCCACACATGTGTGTACGTTGTATCTTAACACTCTCTCAGAGAAGGAGAAGAAGAATGATGTCCTGGAGAATGAATCTTCCCATAGGCATGTTTGCCCTTTAATGACCCACAGTGAATCATAAATGTACCATATTATCTCCAATTTTGTTATCAACTTCATTTTAGAAAGCAGTTCTAATACATTACAACTATCCTGGTGCTTTAGTCATGAATGCCCATACACACTATGTGGCCACTGGCAGCCATATTAAAATGTATATATTCAGCAGCAGAGAACTGAAACAGATGTGTCAGCTCTTTTATACAAGGACTTTAACACCGCTCTCATCTTCTTCCATCACTCCGTCACATTCCTGTCCTACATTGGCACGTCTGTAAAAAGAAAAAAAAAAAAAAGCTCTATTGAATGATGACCAGAAAGAGGAAATTAAGTACAAGAAGAACTGACAGAAAAAGGTGAGACAAGCGCCTGAGGGGAGCAGATGTGTAAGACAATTAGGCTGACCAGAGTTTAAGCAAGCAGGCTGCAAGTGAATTTCTGAAGAGGACAGACCAATTCCCTCGAGCCCCGTTAACGGAACACTGAGTTAACATTACGTAATATGCGCCAATTAAAAATAGCACAGCAATTAAAAATAGCACAGCACCAAGATTTATTGATAAACGTTTCTGCAGTGGTGCAGTGTGGACGTTTTTTGTTTCCTTTGTCCTTCCACAGGCAACTTTCCTCATGAGCCGCCAGCTGAGTTGACAAGTAGCCGACAATGTCAGATAAAAAAAAAAAAAGACCCAACACATCTGCCAAAGAGGCTAAGCTGGAATGTTAAGTGTCCTGAGCTCTGCCTCTTTATGTGACAAGGGCATTTCAACACCTGACACAGACGAGCAAGGCTTCGGCCTAAATAGAGAGGCTGCATCACAGGCCATGCTGTGTGCTTTACCTCCAAATGCTCTTCATTTGACTCTCCGTCTCTCAAACACCCTCAGAGCGCTGCATTTTAGGCAATAGGCCAATATAGGAATAGCAGCAGCAAAAGCATCAAATCATGGCCTATATTAAACACGAAAAGTTCCAGTCGTGTTTCTTCTGATGTTGAGAATGTCACATTTATCATTCCTGCTTTTCTAGAAACACAGTTGGCGAGCCCTGACACTTATGTAGCAGGGTTGAGCTCCTCAAATCTTCCACTTGTTGCCAGTGTTGTCCAGTCAATAGCAAGGGCATGTGCCGCATCCTCCCTCCAATCAGCATTACAAGGGCCAGATTGGCTGTTGGTTGGCTGTTTGGCAGAATTTTGTATAATCCTTTCAGCAGGTGTGGAGAAGAGAATAACTGAGTTCCTTCCACGAGGCTGTGACCCTGATGAACCCCCCACTAGCATCATTTTGCACTCTGCACTCCACTATTTTACACACTATTTATGAAATTATTACCTTATTATCATATCCTGTATATATAGTTTATTCTGTATATAATAGAGTACATTTTTGCACTTCTGGTTGGATGCTAACTGCATTTCATTGGCTTGTACCTGTGCTCTGCTCAATGACAATAAAGTTGAATCTAATCTAATCTAATGGTACAATAAGAAGGATTTCAGGGTGCTGTCAAAATGTGGAGAGGCCGGCGCTGCGTTCAAAGGCTCAAACCCGTTGATAAAAAAAGTTACAATTCATGCCTGAGGTTTTAATGTTTGGCGAGTGAAATATAGTGGTTCAGTTCTGCTTTAAAGTGTTTTTACTGAGCAGCAGGATCCTGGTCGGCTCACAATAGCAGTTCCTCTACTTCCCTTGAGGAAAATGTGTGTGATTGGTTGCTGTCATTGACCCGTGTGTGTGTGTGTGTTAAAGTTCCTTTAGTTTTTAGTCTATTTTTTTTGCATTCACAGTGTTTCCAGTGTGACAGGGTGTTATTTAATGGAAAACACAAACTAACATGGCCAGAACCGACTGAAAAAAAGCATAAATACTCCTGTGAGACTGTTTCAGGTGCTCCGAGTCGTACTAAAGGACTCTAACTACCAGGGAAGGCAACACAGAAAACAACAGATGAAGGGAAACACACACACACACACACACACACACCAGGCCCCGCTGAGGCAGACGTCCGTCACACATTTCACACGTTAGCAACTACTGAGTGATGTCACAAGAAGCTGCGACCCATCAGCAGCTGGAGGCACGAGTCACCGCAGCTTGTTGCTATGACAATCTGATGCAGTTGCAGTTCATCTAACGGCATTACAGTCAAACACCGCATGTCAACAGACTTACTGGGAATGAATGTCAGTTCGTACAGCATTGACATTTTGTGTTTAAGCTCTGAACTTGTCGGTCCCTGTGGAAAAAACACTTCAAAGCTCAGCATGCTGGGTAGACGATACAATTTGGTCAGGATCGATCTGCCAACAAAGTGGATGTTCTGATGCCTAGGACCAGTTTGAGAACGTGTTACTCACACTGTTGTCCAAGTATACTGAGAAATTAATGAAAACTGTGTGTGTATTCTGCATTTATAGCATTTTGATCGATCGATGGAGTCAGGAAAACTAGACATCACAGACATTTTTCTCAGAGTGGAAGATTGCATATCAAGAGTGCATATCAATAATAGTGTTGCATCCAAAAACTGAGAAATTCTCTTGCCGATCCTTCGGATGACTAATGCCCAGCTGTAACGCCAATACTTAGTGAGCAGCAAGAGCTCCACAAGCAGTATGCAGCAGCAGAACAACCTGACACACCATAGTGACAATGTTTCATCCTGCTAAATGGACTAAGATTAATTGTTTATTAATGACTAAACCTAGTAAACAGTTTAACATGCTTTCCATCATGTGTGCAGCAGAGGCACAAGGCTCCCAACCGTCACTGACTGTCAAGCAAATCCCTGGATGCCGATGGCAGGTGCAATAAATGGAATAGTGTGATTACTAACACTTTGCTCTTTGTCTAATGAGTGATAGAGTCTCGCTGCAGCTGTGGTTAAAGAGGGATGACTTGTCCCTGTAAGCAGCTACAGAAGGATCGTCTGCTGTGTGCAAGCTATGCAGCTGTATAAGCATGTAAAGCAAGGTAATTCACCTGCTGATAATGGTGTGAGCCTTCCCTTCCCAGACACTTTGGACCGCAGTGGGGATTAATTGCTCGAGTAAAATCTTCTATGTGGGTGAGACGCCTGATACGCCATTTCCAGAGAAATACAACCTACACCCGACTCTCCGCCCGACTGATGTGAGCGGCGGCAGTGACGGCGACAACTCACACTGAGGCTTTTTAAAAAGGATGTAGGCATGTAGAGCTTTTAATTGACCACCAAGGCAATCTCATCCCTGCAGGGAAGAAATTGAGTTTCTTGTGGATAACAGACACACGCAGAGCCCCTTTGTGTTTGTTAGCAACCTGAGCGTATGTATGCAAAGGCGAGATACTATGCCGCTGAAGGCCGAGCGCTGTATGTGCACAGCAGGAGAACCCACTCCTTCTACTTCCTGTGTATCCGCAGGCCGCCAGGTTTTGACTCTATTACTGAAAGACTTTCATCCGTCCATTTTCCATACGTGGTTCTTCTGTCTGGGGTCACGGGGGGCGGGAGTGTAATAACTTGCTCTGTTTTCATTATTATCTGGGTTGTACATTTCCTCTCCTGCCTCCTACAGAATCAGCCTTAACATTACCCAACCTATATATTAACTGTCCTTTTACTCTCTTAACGATGATAAATATACAGGAATGCGAGAAATGTCATCGCACGTCATTAATATCACATTACTGAGGGTCTTACATGGATACCTGCATTTTTATCCACCCACTGCTCTGCAGACTGGAGACCTTTAAAACGTTTTTATAAGCATAGAGACGGCAAGCGGACCGGGTTGAAATAGGTTCAGGAATTGAGATGGAAAGCTGAGACATTATCGTCAACACGCCACACAATCGCTACGATTGCGAGACAGACTTTTGAGAGTGAGGGGCAAGAATACACCGGACATACCACAATGCCTTGGAAATACCGATCTTAACCATAATTGTAAGCATCAACCTGTTATTTCAGGCGGGGACTGACTTGTCTCCTGCAAAACAACATGAAAATGCTGTTTGGTAACCCTTTGTTATTCCAGCAGTGAGAGGAGAGAAAAAGCAACCAGACAATTTATTCTACTGCATTTCTTCTTCAAAGCTAAACGGAATTTAAGTCGCAATGCTAAATCTTTTCAAGCATTAATTAATTCGTAAGACATCAATTTATTTCAAAGTCTGAGCCAGCAGGCAGACCACATCAAAAGCCAACAGGGGGTCTCTATTGGCTGTATCCATATAGCAACATGGGAATCCCACTGGTTTACTGCTGTACAATCATCTTAGCTACAATAAAACACACTCTCCTGTTTCTAATGGCTGAATACTATTAGGTAGAAAGAGTATTTATTCCAATATCTTTACCTATCACATAGATTTATCTCATATTTCTATGCTTCCATGGTTTAATAATAGTGAAAACATTGGGAAAAGTCATATGGGGTAACAGAATTTTGAGAAGCTGATGCAAAAGCACACACACACACCCACCCACCCACATACACACAGACGGTGAATATAAAAATACTGACGGAGTTGATGGGCTTTGGCACATGGTAACAGAGGAAGAGGAGGAGGAGGAGGAGGAAGGTATGCAGAGTTTGAGGCTCTGGTAGTTGCAGCTGATGCCTGAGCTGATGGCTGATCAAAGGCAGCAGACTGGCGAACAAAGAATTGGTGAAGTCAGGGACGGTTGGCAGGCAGGTAACAGGTAAACAAGCAGGGTAGTGGGGAAAACTCACAGGATACCAACATTCTGACTGAGTGTCGCCATGACAAATGCACGACAGGCGTGACAATCTGACAAACACAGGCTGATGCGATGAGATGCAGCTGCAAGGCAATCAGGACAACCCGGAGCAGCAGTGGCCGAGGAAATCTGAGGGTAGCGTTCAAAATAGAGAGTCCTTTTTCGTTACAGCTAGGATCGGGTGGGGTTTATGTGAGAGAGAGTGAGAAGTGATGTTTTTGCTGGTGTGTTGCAGCCTGCATGCATCATCCAGAGCAAGGAAGGGAACTCCATGGAGAGGGAGAATGCTGGAGCTTATAATTCTTTGTGCCGTGTGGGTAATATCTGATTGCCCCCAGTTCATGCACAGTGGAGTTCCTTGTTCCCTCTGCTGGACTGATTGATTTGCAGTGGCGGTGGCTTTGCACAGGGTCCAGGTTCGACTTTGCACACACTGATTTCCAATCTTCCTCTCCAGTACCTCTATGGTTGTATGATGTATGTTTCTCACTCCTCTCCCAGCGTTATACCATGCAGTCTTTGCATTTGTGAGGAATCCATGGCGGCGATGTTAACCCCACTGTCACGGCTCCGGGGGACACACTCCTGTAAAATATAACGACGCGTCATGTCGTCTCTAACAATGGAGAGGTGGAGTTTTAGGAGAGCAGCAGGGCTTTTAAAGTCCTACTGCAGTGGTTACAATTTGCATTTACTCAGTATCCCAGAAGTCACAATGTGTTATTTTTCCCCCCGAAGAAAAAGCACATAAAAGCAGAAATCTTATTCAAAACTTCTCAAAAACTTTTCATTGAAAGCCAGTTGCATGTGGGAGGCAATAAACTGTGCAAAAATGTACCTGAAATCTGTTCCTGAAGGCACTTATTTCTGATTAGAATCTTGTTTTGTGTGTGTTTTGTCTTGTATTGTGGTCGACTGTTACTGGGTACAGAAATTACCATGAATAAAATGCAAAAACAGTAACCGGGATACAAAATGACCCCAAACGTGCCCGATCAATTCACTGATGCATGCAATATCTCCGTTTATAGGTCTCAGAAGTACAAAGATAACTGCAGTAGTTCATAAATATGTGTATTGGTTCTTTAATAATGTGTGGCTCTTCCTGAACGCAAAATAACCACATTCAGCCATAAACTGACCATCAAGGCCGGAACATCATCCACTCACCACTCCTAATTTAACGTCAACCCAAAGCTGTCAACGCAATCCAACACACCATGACTGAAGCACAATATAACAATTACAGCTATTCTAAATGAAGCTGAGGATGCTTGATGAAAGACTCCGGTCTCTCAGCTGGCTACAACAATCCAGAGGGACTTTATACCCGTAGAGGAGCCCAGCACTCGGAGCTCATTATAGGACCGGAGGGATCTTCTCTGTCTGACCTGTGCTGGGCCACCGGAGTGTAATCAACCTAACAACCACACACAGACACACACTTTCACTCTCTCTCTCATCTTACAGCAAAGTCTATATAGTTCCAAAAGTGCTCTTATCTGGGCCTCCCTGCTGAGGTCTTATGCAATAGAATGTGTCGTGAAAAACACACACACACACCGCTACGTTCAAAAACAGGTCTTATGTGACAAAACCCCAACGCAACAATAATGTAACACTATGAAAGAGTTTGAGGCTTCACATGCTGCGCTGCCTTACAACATTTCACTGCGAGTACTTTCTATACTTTTTTAAACTTTTCTATTGCAAGAGTTCTGTTTCATTGGGTGTAATGCCAATGAGGATTTGAGAGAAGACATGTGTGATAGAAAAACTCCCCTGAGACGTTTCTTAACTAATGGCATCTTATGTAATATATATTCTTCATCTGTTTGTTTCAATATTAGACACTTAGCAGAAAAAAAAGCCCCATAAATAATTCATCCTGTCCTTTGTGGAGGATTTATAATGCTATGTTTTTGCCTTTAAATAAATTCAGACTCGGCAGAATGATTAATTTGACCGGGGCGACTGTAAACCTAACACTAGTCCAGCTGGTGACACCGCCAATTGGAGATTCAAGCCAAATTCACTGTGTTACCTTTATGGTGTCACCTTCAATCCCAACACTTCAGGCAGTGTAATCATGGCTGTGAACCAGAGGCTGCTAAGAGGTTCTCAGTGCAGCAACACGATGCCAATAAGAGGCTATAAACCCTTTATTTTGAGCACAAACCCTAGTGGAATGTGTCTAGATGTGCGTTTCATCTGACTCTGATTCCTCATTTTCTCCTCACAATAAATGTTTGGATTAATAGCCTCACTCTGCTAACCGACAACACAATCGAGCCAAACTACAACACAACCCCAAAGCAAGATACTGTGCGATAATCACGACCACAAGGAAAGATTCTACAGAAAAAGAGGAGCAACAGAACTCTTCTTCTTCTTCGATCTTGGACTTATTCTCTTGCTACTGAGGGACAGTAAGTACACTACTGATCTATTGGAGGTGATTGATTGTTCCCGGGGACGCCAGAACTGATGAGTCTTCTGGAGGCTTCAAGGTTATGATTTAATGAAACATCTGTGACGCTTCATAACCGCAGTGACATTCTCAAACGTTTTCTGCAGGAGACAGTTTTAGTGTCCCCCGACGTGTTTTGAACTGTCTCAGATTATAACAGTAACAATATATTAAATAGCTTTTAAACTTTTTGCTACCAGAGAAACCTTGACAAATGACTTCTCCCTTATCTCCACCGCTTGATGCACAACAGGATGTCAACACAGCTCGAGTGTGAGAGGGTGTGTTCACTGACAGCCTGTGTATTGGGAACTTCCTGCTTGTGTATGTATGCAGGGAGCAAGACAGAGGTCGGGGTCAGGACCACGATTTGTCCTGCTGGCCGACTCGGGACTCCCTGAAGATAAGGGAGGGCCTTGTCCTGTTGTTGCCGTGGCAATCATGTCCATTCTTAGTGGGTATTCTGCGCGTTGTGGGAAATCCTACCAGAAACATTCAGCAGCCTGTCAGTCATTCACTCATGTCAGCAGTTTAGCAGCGTTTAGAGTCTTGTTTGGCGATGACAGAAGATTTTCCACTGAGTCTTACAGGATTTGAGTTGACGTTTTCCTGATTCGCTCAGCTGGAGCTTTGTTACTGCAGATATCTTGTTTTTATTCCGTGTCTTGTCATGGAGCATCCTTACCAGCAAACA
The DNA here is from genome assembly GCF_046128005.1 of Genypterus blacodes. Taxonomy (NCBI): domain Eukaryota; kingdom Metazoa; phylum Chordata; class Actinopteri; order Ophidiiformes; family Ophidiidae; genus Genypterus; species Genypterus blacodes. The sequence goes on from NW_027466867.1 coordinate 3,982,151, forward strand.
CATGCCACCTACTGTCATTTATCATTTCAGTGTGAGATTTGTGCAAGGCAATCTTTTGGTTTGGGCATGAAGACAAACATAAGGAGCTGCTCATTATTTTCATTCAACAGCTTTAACTTGTGTGAAGCTTCTGTCTCATGAAGCAGCAAGCAGATGCAAATGTATCAGATTATTGATCCGTTCCGTCTCTGAGGTCAGATTCAGCCTGCATCAAATGCGTACGTTCTATCATTGCAAAAATCGTTTTCATTCCTGGTGGTTTTCAGAGTTGAGAATTGTCCCTGACCCACTTCGACCCTCTTTGGCCGAGCGACAGAACATTATTATCACGCCTGTTATTATAATACCAAATCGAGCTCTTTTGGCAGCTTGTCCTCATTATGAAATTTCCCCTGATGGGTCAAAGATGACATGTAATTATACGCTATTAAACCTACAAAGTGCTCCATAAAATACAAATTAAGTTGATTATCATTCAATCCATCCGTCCATCCATCCATCCCGTGTGTGTGTGTGTGTTTGCTGGTCCTGTGCAGGGTCACAGGGGGCTGGATCTCATCCCTGTGTCTGAGCATTAATATTCCATATGAAAATTACTTCGGCCTTTTTCAGAGAATTTGACCCGAGAGACTCTCTTTCATTGCGATCGACAGAGAAGCCTCTTTGAAGTAAAGTATTTCCACATAAGGAAATGTACCTTTGTTGCATTATAACACAGATGTCAGGCTAGTATCTGCTAGTTGGGAGGAGTCCAAAGCAAAGTAAGTTGAGAATTCATTAAATTGACCGGCTTTGTTCATTAAACCCCTTGATGCATTATTTACAGACGGACTCCATGCATACATATATTCCCCTATAGGTCAGAAAGACAAAGTGTTTTCATTTACACGACGTGTTAGAATGTCTTCATTAGTTGAACTCCGGCCATGTCTCGTCTGTTCATCAGCTGTCAAATATTGTCTAACTGCTGGATATAAACTTACTCAAACTGCGCCTGAGGGCTTAATTTACTTTATTACATATTCTGTTTGCACTGTGGCTGCGGAAACATGATGAACTGCAGCCACGCCGGTCCGTCAGATCTCTAAAATCAAACCGAGGTAGCGCATGATCCCAGACGTCGCTAAATATTTAATGTGACACTTAGTGAAGTCACATGACCGGCTGAGACCATACACCGTAAAGCAAGCAGAAGAAATACAACCGGTAGAAAGAACAAAGCCGAGCTGCAAACAGAGGGAGGGACTACATACACCAGGGAGCGAGGGATGATGAAGAGGCAGAGGCAGAACAGGAGCAGATGAATCTAATCACAAGGGGTTAACGAGCACACAGGCTTACTCACCAATTTGCACAACAATAATGCAGAAAGATTTGATTTTTCTGTACTTTCATAAAAATGGATCTTTGTATTACCTTATTATGGATATTCAAACAATATTAACCTATAAAACTATCACACTGATGAATTTGTAGTAGAAATAGCGCAAGGGACAAACTTCAACCCGTCGCTTTCAGCACCCGAGGCCAATTCAAATGGTTCAATATCTGAGGCGCCAACAGCTTTATGTACTATGACAAATGTTCTGTATCTGCTCATAAACTCCCTCCTCTCCTCCCACACTGGGCAGCACACACACACACACACACACGCGCGCTCTGTCGCTACACCCCTCCATTTTGTGAGAATCTTTTTTGTTCCAGACGAGACATACGGAGGGCACAGCAGATGGCAAGTAAAACAAAATGACAAACTTTATTACTGCTCCCACATTAAACATTTATCAGAGCCACACAGAGGCTAAACCAACACCAAGCAGAAGAAGACAGAAGTGCCTGTATTTAGGGTTTGAGTTATGTTAATAGCTGAGCACTGATACAGAAGAAGAGAGATGCTTCATTTTGTGAACTACTATTAGTATATCGCACTGTAATGTATCGCATAGATGTATTCTTTCCCTTTCCAAACTCACATCACTACTGTTTCACCTCAAAACAAGCCAGACAAATTCTATCTAAGCTGGTTTAGCTTTGTGGGATTAATACACACACAGAAATTCAATTAAAAGCCACTTGAAAGTAAACTGTCTTTCTGGAGTATGTATTGTGGAAACTGACTGAAGTAATCACAGCAAACAAGTAGTTTGTTTTAGTCTTAAGAAAATAGAGACTCTCAGGACTTAATACCGGGCAACAAAAATAAGGGATTCTTCAGGATTGGGTCTGATTCTTGAAATAAGCAAAGCCGAATTGTTTTCTGGTGATGGATTTTGTGTCAGCGGCGCCGGACGACATTTCAGACTAATTCCTTTACGAGCTGAGAAATGGACTGCATACCTTACGGAGACAGAACAAAGAACCATTAGCTCCAGTCTAACAATATAGTTGAATGCAGAGGGTTCGTGATGAGATTGGAGATGAACCAGCCCTGACTCTGTGTGTTACCAAGTGAATAGTTGCCGTTTTGTAAGAGGATCTGTCCCCGTCCCTTTAGCCCCTCTGCTATTTTACTAAATATCTTGTACTTTATGTATATATGTAGCTGTAATTAATGCATAGGCCCTTTAAATACATTACAATGGTGTATTTACCGTATATGGGAATAGGGGCATTAGAAATGGGCTGTATAACTTCTGCTGTAGGGGCCTATAGCTCTTTGAGATGATTCATTTAAGTGTATAAGCCTTACTCTATTAACTGGCTTCTTATTGGTATTATGTATGACCTATGCCTGGGTGCTTTCTATCATTTTTAATGAATAGCGCAGCACTTTTAAACATATTCATTAGTGGGTCGCATATATCACCTACACTGGATTTCTGCTTTTGTCACTAAGTGTGTGTGTTCAGACTGTATATGCTGCAAGCTGCTATTTACTTATTTTGGTTTGAGATCTATGGCATTTTCTCTGTCTTACCAACCCGTTTTCATTATTAGTGATGCTATTTACATTCTAATGTGACCTTTTAGTATTTAGAAAGAGATGATAAGGAGAAATGTTAACACTGGATCATTTTTAAAACAAGATGGAGAGACTTTGTAAAGTTCCTTTTTCTCCAGTATGGCAGATATCCACAGAGGTTGTATTGTATTACACATCTTGGCCCTGTGCCCTCATTATCTCTGTGCCACCTGGTGGGTGACCTCATGCTCCCCTGCACCTCTGGCATATTCATATTCCACCCAAACCGAGCAGAGGAGACTGACGTGTTTGAGACATAGAGCGGCTCAGAAGCATGAAAGAGTCGACCCAGATCAGGGCTCAGGGCTACAGGGCCCACCGCCTACAAACCAGGCTCATCTCCGTGACTACAAATCTTCAGTGTGGCTCTCCTTTTGTATTTTGCAGCCCTGTCCTCGCATATTATCCGCCAATTAACCCAAAAATCATTAACTGTCACCGAATCCCTTTGGTGACTGTGGGATAAATCCCTCTTCCTCTACAGACGCTGCAGTGAAAAATTGCTGTCTTTGGAGAGATGTCTCTGTAATGAAAGTCCAAATAGTGAACCCTAATTTTCGTGTCTTCCAGCACAACATGAAAAGTCCTGGCTCCTTTCCTCACTGTCTAAACCTCGGCTGTGGCTCATTCAGTTTTCTCATTTTCTGTGTTTCAATTATAGTAACAGCTACAGTTCACTAAGCCACCGAGCCTCCAGGCGCGTCTTCCCTGGTCTCTCTGCTCAGTACTCTCATGGGGCAGGGGGGAGGGAGGGGACCCGTGTCATCAAACATTGACCCGAGTGGCAGCAGCTCTTTCAGCGGGCACATTAATGGGTTTCCAGCACTTTGCGTGAAATGTTATCAAAGATCTGGTCCATTACTTTTGGAATCAGTGCGGCCTCTCGGTAGTCCATTATTTTAAGTTTAATTACTGTGCCAAGTGGGATGACGTCTTATACTTTCACATATTTTGTGGGTTTAGATCAGCAAACAGTGAAGGCGAGTAAAGACAATAAAGTTGCATGTGTCCATTCTCTCTCTTCTCTCTTTGCCGCTCAATTCGCTCTCCCTCCGAGGGTGAATTGGAGCTTGCCTGACTGCTCTAATGGAGCTGAGGACGGACGTAGGCCAGAAATGCTGAGTTAGGGTAGAGAAGCACACCAACCTCATCTACCTCACAGGAGTCTGCAGCAGTCAGTTTGAACTCCCTGGGGTTGTAGCTCAGCCACTCTTCCTGCAGAGGGTATTGTTAACAAGAATGCTGTTATGAAAGGAAAGCCACATGATGCAGGGTGGAAACGGGTGCTGCATTGCCCCAGGACTGTGTGCCATGAAGGGACTGATGGTCACGCTATGTGAACTATCGGCCTTTGGGCATCTGGGGGTAGAAGAAATAATGGAATTTATGGAGAACTTTGGGCTAGGTTGGAAACTGCTTGTTGCGTGGGCCTGTAAAGTCCTTTGGGACATTGTATGTGATATCGGGCTGTGCAGAAAACGTGACTTGACTTGACAGTGGTAGTGTTTCCTGACAACAGTCTCTCCATGGCAGGTACACAATCAGAGAAGCATGAACTTTAGGAAGACCTACAGTATAACAGAGTGGTGTGCATGGCCTGAGGGCATTTCAATGTTATTGTTACTCATGAAGAATTAGAGTAGACAAAGTGCTTGTGAAAGGGTGCAATGAAGCATTCTGTCAGTAGTTAGATGTTCAGACTGTTTAATATTAAGCACACTGTTGGCTTTGTCTAATGATTAATCAATCATTCACCTATTAATTTCTGTTGTGCTGCTGGAGCAGGATTGCAGAGCCACAGGCAGACAGAGAGACTGAGCGGGATGGGAAGAGGCCTGTTGCGTTAAGCACAACTGCTGTTTTTAGTTGGTAGTCGGTCGCGCCTCATTTGAGTTTGACTGCATAACTTTGGCTCCAAAGAATTGAACCTGTTAGAGTGGTGGCCAAAACAAAGCGGTAATTAAACCCACAGATGTCGACTGGGCTCAAACATTGCTTGGTCAGAAGCTGGAGCCTTGAGCTCTGTGTGAGATCACCGAGAAGCAGCAGCAGGACCAAGCAGCACACAGTGAGATCTTCCAGGCGTACAGCAGCTGCTACACAGCCCAACTCCCCTAACGACCCGGGAAGCCTCTGGAAAGCCCACCCAGACTTTGTTGCAAAAGATGCAAAAGTGACTGGAGGAGGAGTTTCCCCAGCTCTCCAGGGAACTAACCCAAACCTCCAGAGAGCTGTCCTGGGCCGGCTGGGACGCACAACAAATGGAATCTTTGCATGGATGATGGTGGCCAACACTTCTAACTATCTGTGTATGACATCAGAGAGAATGAGCCATTCGTCCACAGGCTTCCTCCAGGGATGTCAGCATGGGTCCGGTACCAACAAACCACCCTTGCATGAGAACATGCAGGGTAGAAATCAGACCTGGGTGGATTCTGGCTGAATGCCGACCGTGATCTACCAAAGCCAGGTGCAACCTGGGGATTGGTGGAGGCACAATGGATTGGGGTGCGTTGTGTGCATGGGGATATTCAGACATATCCAAGGGTGACTGTGGAAATTAGATATGTGAGCAGAGAGCATAGCATGAAGGTTGTGGTTAGCTCCTGCCTCACACACCACTTAACTCAGGGAAAAAGATTGGCTGGGGTTTTGGGGATTGCTGAAAGGAGCAGAGAGGTGTGATCACCACTGTCAAAAACATGTGCATTATGCACTGTGCTGTCAAGTGATGCGCGGCTGGCCGACGCTGCTCCGGATGTGGGCAGGGAGCCAGAGAAGGCTCAAATTGAGTCTCCTTTTCTTTCCCATCTTTGCTCTGGTGGAAAATCCTCCACAGGGCCAGTCTAGTAACCCCATGGCTGGTCACCTTGGATGAGAGAAAACAGCCTGTTTGTGTTGCATTCAAGCAGATTTGCAGAGGTGATGTGTAGCATTTTCACACTACACCTGGCTATAGTTTATCCAGAGCTAAAAATGAACCATCTGAGGGACTGCAAGGGGCTCAAAAGCCTCGCAAAGCCGATAACTGGAAATAAACAAGCCAAAGAATTGGACTAGAGGACAGAATTTGCTGAATGTTGGATCGATTGTTTGCTTTTGATCCCAGCATGAACAGAACAGAATTTCTCTTGTTGTTGATGTTTTGCCTCTGAGGATCATAGCAGCAGTAGTAGAAGTAGGGTGTCGAATAAACATTGTAAAGACAATGCGGGTACACTATTACACATGATGGCACAAGTAAGGCAATCTGCTGGAAACAGGCACAAATGCCCCGTACATTAGATGTAGATTAAACCAAATGATGCTGGCAATCAAATCAAAAGTGTGTGTGACTACTTAAGCGGCAATTATGCACAAAAACAACAAGAGGCTTTAATTTGTCATCTGGGGCCTTAATGTCTGGAGAAATAACAACATTAACTTACTGATTAAAGTCCATTTTTTTAAATTTACTGGAGATAAACCGCATCTGACTATGATAAAATGTTGTGACTGCGATAAAGGTTTGGTTTTATCAGGAGGAACAAACCATGTCAACATTACAGAACAAGCGGTGCAAAACAGGAACGCCCTTTTATGTCCCCTCTGCTCAGCCTTAATTTAATTAAGGTACTTTTGGGAAAGTTTGGTAGCACAAAAAGGTTAACACTCGCCTTCTTCCTCTCCTCCTACTGAGCTGCCAGCAGCGCCTGAGGCCACTCAATTAATACTCTGCAGGTCATTCGTTTCATTTCAAAAGCTTCATCACATCATCTTCACCTGACGCAGAGTGTGAAATCGCTCCGTTACCCCTGGCGATCTTCTTCTTCCGCTCTCCCCCGTCTTCCCCCGAACAACTTTTTTATCACATTTGTGGTCTTCTGTAAAAATGCAGATAGGACAGCAATGCAAATCTTTAAACTGCAGGCATCTGGAAATCTTGCAAAAGTGTGTGCAGAGTTCAGTCAATAGGAGCTGTGTGTATTTAAAATCTTAATCATTTTCTATTTACAGTAATTTAATCTTCTTTGCAGCTGTCTTGGCCCAAATTCCCCGTAGGGATCCGTGAAGTTCATTTTAATCTTCACAGAAACCTTTCTAATAGACCCAAGATAGCTCCTCTGTGCAGCTAACTGATGAAGAAATCAAAGTAATAGCCATCTGTAAGGCCTGCAGAACTTACCTTATGTCGCCAGCTGCAGCTGGGGTAGTAACCGGCGATGGAGGAACATACTGAAATTGACGTAAATGAGGCGTAAATAAAGAATTATACGAGACGCCAATTGCTGCAATATGGGAATGTGCATCAAGCTCTCCATCACTCTGGTTTGTCTTGAGACCACAAATAGTATTACGCCCGCATCCCTGAGCCCGGGAATCATTATCCTCTGCTCGTTTGGTATCATCACTTTGTGCCGCTTGTGGAATTCCGAGAGGGCGATGAGAAGATGAAAGGGAGTAACAGCTTTACCCCTTTAATCTAACGTGATGAATACCCCTACCATGCACACACGCACACACACACACACACACACACACACACGCACGCACGCACGCACACACGCAGGCATGTCATCGGCGAGAGGATTTTTGGTGCGAACTGTTAAACAGGTGCGTGAGGATGTGTGAGCTACAAGGGTCTGTTGCCATGGAGACGAACACACGTGCTGCTCGTGTGCGACCTGTAATGATTATTGCCGTTGTTTGTGAATCATCCAGCGACCGTGAAGGTTTGACAGAACAACAAGCCCCAACACTGTTACCTTAGGCTTTATTTTGTCACAATTGTATGTCAAATATATATACGTCTATATGACATATATTATATGACATATATAATTTCATTTCTTTACAATAGAGAAACAACATAGAGATGACACACTATTTTGGTTTCTAAGTAGAAGCTCCCTTTAAATAGTGGCATTTTTTTCAATACACTTTTTAAATCAAGCTCCCACTGAAATCACGGATTGTTTTCCTGACTGAGTCACATTTATGTCACAATGTGTGTGTGTGTGTGTGTTTGTTTGTCTCTTTTCTTCTTATAATTTCATGTCTTTTACCGGTATCAATATTTTCCCCCGCAGCAGTCCTGTCTGTCTGTTTGTTTGTGTTCGTTCTCAAAAACTATGGCCATCTGTCGTTGGTCCGTATGGTCACACAGATGGTCCCACCTGCTCGCCGTCCAGTGCGACCCACAAAGTTACGCAGTTGCAGGGAAACTGTGTCTTTGAAGCACGACTGAGTTAATCCAATCAGCTCGCAGAGGGTTTGGCACAAGTGTTTCCGAATCCTCTGTTGGATCCCTCGGTAGCCAAGGAACAGTTTGCACCTGCGTACAGGAGGGAAGCCTGACCTTGGCAATGTCCCTGGGCTTCTCTTTGGAATGCTGCCTTCAAACCTCTGCTCCCGCCGCCCGTGTGGAGAACTCTGGGTGAATAACAGACGGCGTTCCCCTCAGACTCCTGCACAGTCACAGCCTCCAGCTCGCTGTGAGACCTAGATATTGTCACAGGGGTGGAGAGACTTTTATGTTTTAACTCTTGAGCGATTTCCACAGAAATTTCAAAGGGTATCTTTGTGGATTTTGGATTCTTGTCCTTCCCAAGCGTAGAGGGGTTCATGGCAGCGGGGGCAACACTCAGCGGGACACCAGGTAGAGAGGGGGAACCACTGATGGATACTGTGGACTTCCTAGCCAACACAGGGTGCCATTTGAGAACTTCTTGGTTGGGGTCTTTACCACCTACATTCACGCCCTCCGGGTCAGAAGCTTGGAGCGATGGGATGATGGGTACAGAGCGAGTGCGCAGGGAGAAAGGAAGAAAGCTCGTTCCTTTATCCAGCCGAGTGCAGGGGACCTCGGTCCATCCCTTCCTGGCTGCGAGCGGAGGGAGTGATGTCTTGCCGAGTAGGACGCCAACTCTTCCGCTGGCTGAGTCGCACCTTCAGGGGAAGAAGAAGCAAAACAAACGCTGCGGTGAGGATGTTAGAGAGGAAGTGGATTATGCTGTGACCTTTTGTCCTCCGCATTCATTTTTGTGGAGGAGTGGAAGTGAGAGAAGAGTATGAAAGGGGGAAGAGGGGGGCTCACCGTCTTCAAATAGTGTTTTATGATTCACTCACACACTAATCCCACAGTTGATCTAGCAACATCATATCTTTCAGGTTCTGTACATTCGTAATCTCTGTGTAATTATTTACAATCCTCGGCATGAGCAGCTTGCATTGTAGCCGTGTGAATGTTTAACTGAAATATCCCTGGTTTCATGACTGCTTAATCAGAGATTTACCGTTTAAGAATCACAGCTGCTCCATTTCTGACCTCGGCCTGTGTTAGCATTCAGGTAAAAAAAAAAATGGAGGAGGATTGTTTACCTGTGCTAATTCTGACCTTTGAGACGTGTGACAGAACACGCACGCACCTTGTTTGACAAGCTAGATAAAAAAAAAAACACTCCGTGACGCGAGATTACACGTGAGCACCGGGGCGTGTTAATGCATCGAGCAATCAAACATCTAAAGCCGAGCCCGGCGTCGATAACAAGCGGGGAAACACCTGCCGCAAAGTGTGGGAGCGACACAACACGGCAAGAAATCCTATCCAGAGTCAAGTGGGTTTGTAAAAATAATGCATCGACTGAGCAGGAGAGGTAATATTGTTAGAGCTTTTGGGGAAAGCCGGTGTTACAGTCAGTCACCAGAGACTGTTTGCAGCATAACCAAGTTTGGATAATTGATTTACTTTCCCCACTCCTCCCTCCGTATTAGAAGCTGGGAGGTAAATCCTACACGTCTAAAAATAACCGCCGCAGCAACTTTGCCTTCAAATCTCTCTTCATCTGTCACTAGTAAATATGTGTTTTGACACTGGATAATGAAAGAAATGAAGATGAAAAACAGCACTCTGTAGGGGATTCAAGATTTGCAAACATGGGAAGACAAGGGCGGGCATTCTCGCCGTGCGCTCGTCCCGTCTCCCCCTGGTCTTCACTCGTTTTGCTCATTTCTCCTACTACTTTGTCTCCGTCTCCATCTTTCCTCGTCTGCGTTCTCCTCTTCCCCTCACTTTATCTCTCTCTCTCTCTCTCGCTCCCCCTACCCGCCTCCTGTCTTCTCATTTTCAGAGACGAGAGGGTGTATCCATGGCAACAGGGGAGAGGTGGGGGCCGGAGCCGGGTAGCCTGGTGTTATATGGATGGTAAGTCGAGAAATAGGTCATTTTAGCCGACCGAAGGCCGGCACAAGCCATTTTACCCTGATGGATCTGGAGAGGAATGATAGAAGACACATCCCAAATTCCTCCTGAATGCTTTAGAAGGTGTGTTAGTTGTAATTGCCAATAGCTGCACATCTCCCCTGCCTGCGTGTGTGTGTTCCTAAAATAATTCTCATCAGCTTTATTAGTCCTTTGCTTGTTTACTTGTCAATCTCTTCAGGTGGAAGACGATCTCGCCGTACAATCCGTTTCACGAGAGCCGCTTAGCACCGTCAGACTCTGTTTCAAAAATGTAAATTATGGAAATAGGTCACACAAAGAGTTAGACTTCTCGCGGCGCATCTCACAAGTCACGGCAAGAGTCAATCAAGCCGGCGTGGCGGGAACATTGCCGGAGAGGCACGAGGGGACGGGGCTGCGCTTTAATGACGGATGCCGCTGACGTCGCTCAAGCTGAACGCGCCGACACAAAACAAGACTTACTAACAAGTCAAACAAGGGCGGCCTTAAAGACTTAAAGAGGCACGACCTGGCATCTGTGAGTCAAAACAACAATACTACTGAGGGAAATAGAACACGGCGAACTGCTGCTCGGCAATTTGAATTAGTCAGTGTGACGCAACAGCAACTTGGACAGACTTTAATTGGGAAAATACCATAACATGTAAAATAGGCACATGGAAGATTTGACCGCAGTGAAAGAAACGTCTGAAAGGCTTCAGCAGGAGAAGTAAAGGGGCAGAAAGGATATAGATCAGTCTGTGATAAAGTGTTCAATTATTAACACTGATGATTGATTTCACGTGTTACATTATTGATGAGTTCAAGTGTGAGCAGTTTGTTATTGCAGTATCTCATCTCAGTTGATAATTACTCTATAATCTGTTGGGCCTTTTCATAAGATAATTATGAATTAAAGTATATAAAATCCATCCGTCCATTCTGGTTGTGAGACAGAGAGACAGTGAGACGGACAAAGTTTGGAAATGATCCTCTAGAAACAGTTGCAGTGGACTAAAATGTAGACGTCTTATTTATAAAGTGAGACGTTTTGTCTGCTGCGGTGAACAGACGCAAAACAATTCATAACTTTGTCTCTGCGATTGCTTCCCTCCCCTCTGTTGCCGAGGACATCGGACAGACGCTCGTCTTTGATATGTGACTTTTTTCTGAAGACGCGCCAGCCAAGGATCACCGCCGTGTAAGTTCTTAAGCCGCGCAAGTTATTTTCAGCATACTGACGGCCAACTGGCAAGCGCCGGCTGTGCCAGAAGTCCTCCCCGCCTGTAATGCTTCCTGAAACACGGCCAGTCAATGTACTCGTACTTTGCTCGCCGTAGCCGTGGAAAATAGGCCGTCCCCGCTTGACATGGGGATGAGCACGGCGGAGAGTTTAACATATAAAAATTGCCTGAAATTAATCCCTTGCAATTTACAAGATTGTGTCCCAGAATGCTGAAATCCATTCATATGCCTCAATTTGTACATGACACAAAATTAAATGACTTCTTTGACGTGCGGACCATGAAGCTTTTACTGTACTTAATGATTTGGTATCAGAACCTAACCGTTTCAGGCATCCTGGTATCCATGACAACGCATGCATGGTTTGATTTAATTGGCTTTCTCTCATTTGTAACTTAGACTCTCAAACTAGGGACTACTCTCTCCCTTCTCTTGCAGGTTTGTCTGAGCAGTGAAATGTGTTCCCTTGTATTAATGCTGGAGGTGAGCACGGCGGATCTCATTTATTTCTCTGGATCAGATTCTTTAAGCCTCATTCCAGGAATTGAACTGAGGGAGTTTCAATCACAAACCAATTTCTCCAAAAAATCATCCGTCTGCCACTCTCACTCTCACTTAATCCCACTTCATCAGAATGTTCTACTCGTCCAAACAACCTCCGCTAACGTTCATCACATTTACAGAACAGTTTGGTTCAAGTCTCAGCACTTAATGTGATCGCAATATTGAACAGACTTCAGTTCAAGCAGCATCACTTTTTGATTGACGCTGGAGGCAAACTAATTGAGATCTTGAGAAGTGTCACCTTCTTATTGGCTCCGCGTCGGTCGGTTCATCCTCTTGCAGGTGTTTGTAGACGTGGCCTCTGGAGCCGTCCAGGAGATTGGTCGACAATTTGTGTTTCCCTCTGGAGATGGGCGGAGTCCTGAAATTGGTCTCCTTCCGTTGTTGGGCGGGACTGAGGGACAGGGAACTGCTCCTGTACAAACATGGAGACATTGTCATAAAAGAAGCATGGAAATGGACGATTTGAAGTAATTTCTCATCCAAACCGTGCTCACGTCACAGCTGTGTATAATCTTGACTTCATTACAAGTTGTGGCTGCTTATGCATTGAGGATATCGTACGCATCAACAGCTAAATAATCCTCTCATGCAGATTTGGTACCCACTCATATTTGCAATGCAATTACTTGATTATTTCAACACTGGCAACCCAAACAATCAATCTGCTTCTTCTTCTGGTATGTATACATAAACATATACATGATTGCCAACATCAGAACTGTACACAAATCAGTAACAACCTTATTGTTCCCTCATTCGTGAGTTTGGCACTTGATTAACTTGGAATTGAATAAGGCGACCACGCGTTTGCATGTAGGAGTGGAGCAAAGGTTCAATAATGATTAAGGTGGTCAGGGTGTCACTGTGCTGATTAGATTATATTAAGATGTGTGTATGCTGTATTGTTAGTGAAGTACGTGTCGATGTTTGTTGACGTGTGTGTGTATATGTGTGTTAAGTCTAAACTGATAGAGTAATATAATATAGGTAACATTTATGAAGTGATAAGATGTTGAACGGACAACTTTTATTGATATTGGTGCGTTTTGCTGGGATTGTTGCTGACCTCTGACCTTCTGTAAAATCCATATGTGCTTCACTTGTTCCATCAAAAGCCCAAGATGACCTCACCCTAACATTATGGTAATATTTAAAGGCCACATCATGGGCTCCACTGACAGCAGCGTTGATTTTTTGCAGTTTTTTATGAGGCATCTCTCCTGATAGGTCACCAAGAGGTCCAGACTGTCGGGTCAACAGCTGAAAGCATCTCAGCCGTCATCCATCACGGTCTCATTCTCTCCCTCCTGCCCTGCTCTAAAAGCAAACTGAGCAGATGATTGACTGTCAGCTGCCTTCCGCGAAGCACCGGCGTGACACAATGGTGAAGGCACTAAAGTAAATAAAAGGCCAGGGAGAGTTGCCATCAGCCCCTGCAGCCGTATCACCGAGTTTTTGGAGGAAACTCTCCTCTGTGACACAGAGTGAGTCCACAAAATGTGGAAAGTTAATAGAAGTCATTTGCTCTTTTAACTCTCTTTGATTTTTTAACCAAAGCCAAAGAGAGCAAATCAAAATAAAGCAGAAATGTCACATACACAGACTTGCCACACATTCCGAGTCCTATTCAGCCTTTGGGCCGTAAGCATATCTGTGATGATTTGTTGGCAGAAAGCTGAAAGCACTTCAAATTGAAAACTGAAGGGTGTGAAGATGTGCTGCCTTCAACATGTTATTGACCTGATTGATATGTTTCCCATGCAGCAGTTTGATGCGGTCTGGACAATCAAAGGTGCGGTTTACACTCAGACTCAGCCCCTCGCTGGCTTCAAGATCAATCATCGACTCAACACCACAAACAAACCACTATCGAGTTTGTTTGCGATGGGACTGGGAGCTTGGGGTCAAAGGGGTCCGGGTATGGATGCTTTGGTCGCCGTCCAAGCTGCGATTGCTGTGTTGGGACATGCCCAGATGAATTGCACCAAAGGGGGGCAAAGTGCATGGAACAAACACCCTCAGATCCAGCAAAGGCAAGGTATTTTGGTGGCAATTGAGCTGCTTGAGTGATTTGCTAAACCCCCAAGTGTAAGAGGTGAGAACAAACTTTGGCAACAGAAAGGGTTTCCTGTAAGGGCGTGTAGCTAAATGTCATTAAAACATTAACCCAAAGCTAAAGAGCTCAGTTAGGGCACATCGATCAATACCAACAGCCCTGTGTTTTCCTGAGAAATCTGCTGAGAATGAACTTTAAAAACCACCTTAAAATCCACATCTTGCACAGTTTAGTGGTCGTGCCTTTTTAGCAATTTTCATTTTTTATCTCACAGATTACTGGATGCAAAAAAATGGTGTGGACCACTTACCATGTTACTGCCAACAGACCTGTTTATTTTCCAGTCCCTACATGCGGACCATATGGCAGCGCTATTAAATTTCTCACTTGGCTGCCTCTTATTTCTGGATCTGGGCTGAGCAGAAATTGTGAAATAGGGCTTGAAGTAAGAGGATGTCACATTTTCACCTGAAGCGTTTCCCCTTAGACAGAGCTCTGCAGAGAACAGGAGGGGCTGCTGCTGAAGGGCCCGGTGCCACCGCCACGTCCTTAACCGAGGATCCGTGAGGACCCGAGCTCTGTGGAGAAGCGAGAGAGAGACGTGTAAATGGAACAAATCTCACATGCAGGTGGCCAAAATCACTGCGGGATGAAAAGTTGAAAAGATACAGAGCACGACGCTTCCTATTGCGCAATCTCCTCTTGTACATCTGCAGACGTGTCTCATGCATAATGCTGCGGTTGCACTGTGTGTATTAGCGGCAGAAGCAGTCCCCTCCCTCCCCAGTGAGGTTGCAGATGCCCCCCCACAGTCATTAGTTGGTCATAGTGCCTTTAATTACACTTTACCCTAAAACTGCAGATTAGCAGAGACCGGCATGTGAATAAACTCCACTCTGGCCCTCACAGCACTTCTGCTTCGCTCGGGAATTAATCCAGCACAAGATTACATTAATGTCCTCCTGAAGAATCACTGCACCCCCCCATCCCAACTCCCCCTGCCCCGCCCACCCTCAACTAGCTTCTTCTCTGTTATCGGAATTAACACCATTATCTTACAGCAGGGCGCAAAGAGAGACAGCGACCGTGAATATCTATTAAAAAACTCCTGCGAAGTACCTCACAAGCGTTATTCCGGTCCTGGCCGCTCCCTATGCTCTAACCCCCCCCCCCTTGCCCCCACCGTCTGATTGTACATCATTAAAGCAATTGGAAGCGACTTAGAGCTGGTTCGGTGTTCTCATGCCTGATAAGTCTCTTTCTTTCTGATTCCCCAACTCCCAGAGGGAGCTGTTACTGCTGTTCGCCATTTGTGCGAGAAAATAGGATCATTTTGGCCACCCTCTCATATACCCTGCGGGTAGAGAGCAGCTCGCTCTCTGGCTTAGACGTGAATCAAGAGGGATTTATTTCAAAGAGCAGGGAAAAGCAAGCAAAGTTTGTGTGGCGGAATAACAGAAACATTTGCCTCTATATTCAGTCTGAAGCATATAACAGGGAGAGGAAGGGGCATGAGCATTTAGGACAGCAGGTCCTGGATTCAATCCAAGGTCCTCGACTCTGCACAGTGGGATGCTGGACCGTTCGTCAAGGACATTACACCCACACACACACTACAAGGTTACATTTCACCGCATTTTACACACAAAGCTGAACTGAGATGTATATTTATATAGGAATAATTGGAACTGCGACAATGAAGGTAGCGCCTTCGTGAATCCACTGTCACAGCCATCAGGAGTCCCAACGTGGGATCGCTTAAACTGGCAACGCGCTCAATCCCTCATAAACGGCAATCAAACAAGCAGTTATCGTTGGGCCCAGCCGACTCACCTGATCAATATTTGATCCCAAACCAAAACGCTGGTACCAGAATTTCAACCAAAGAAGTAGACACACACACACACACACACACACACAGGCCTATTTATCAAATGCCACTGCAGCACCTCCTTGTATACGTGTGTGTGTGTGTGTGTGTGTGTGCCCGGTGGCGACTGAATCATCCCTGAACCCAAGTAATACTGCGACTAAAGAAGGCAGAAGAGCTTTGGCTTAGCACAGCAGCCCTAAAAACTCACTTCCACTCTGGTGTACCTCACTCTGGTCTCTGTCTCGTCTCAAGTCCCTATTATGCACCAAAATGACATCCAAACTGGAACACAACACACTCTGAAGTCCTTTAGTCTGACTTTTTTTTTTTGCTCTGATATCATCTCCTTGCTGCGACTGCTCCAAATAGACTGTTTGCTTCCTGGTAAAGGGCCGATGGGCAGATATTGAGCCAATGGCGAGATGTCCGTCTACACAGAAAGTTCTACTCTAATGTCTAGACTACTTTGCCACTACTACCTCCGCTCCAGTTCTCCTTTATATCGTCCGTTTCAGTTGGAGGAAGGAGCTCCTGTGTGTTGTTGCTGTTTGTTGATCTTTTATTTGAGATTTACAAACCTCTGCAAAGGTTCGAGGCTGAATTTTCTGGCTGTTAAACATCAATTTCTCTAGATAATACTGTGAAGGCATATGTGTGTTGTAGTGTATTCACAGTCCAGGATCAGAATGTCAGATGTAATATATACACGTACAGAAATATGTATGAATAACATGAATGCAGCGTTTTGTCAGCATGTGCCAGGGCAGGTGTACCGAGCGGCAAAGAGCACAGAAATAACAACCCAGAGCTGTAAAAAAAAGTACAGAAAGTATCTGTGAGATGAGTGCAAGGCGTCCAGGTGCCTGATTTCAGTTGCGAAGGCGTACGGCTACCCAGGCGCGAATCATTAAGCTCTCTTTCCCGATTCCTCATCGTCGTCGTCGTCGTCGTTCTAACCTGCTCTTGAACCTGCAGGACTAAAACACCTACACATCCTTTCCATAGTTTCATCGTTGTTCTGAAGGGAGTGGGCGG
Source organism: Genypterus blacodes (assembly GCF_046128005.1). Lineage (NCBI taxonomy): Eukaryota > Metazoa > Chordata > Actinopteri > Ophidiiformes > Ophidiidae > Genypterus > Genypterus blacodes. The sequence continues at coordinate 3,999,090 of NW_027466867.1, forward strand.
ACAGAAGCGGTGTTTTGTCAAATCATTGGAAAACAGCTTCAGACTGTCACTCTGTCTTTGGTCCCTTCAGCCCATGGCCCCCCTGGGTGCTCATAGCTGGTGATCTTCCACAGCCCACTTTAAGCTTTCTTCACTCTGATCTATTACAGCTTGTGCTCCTGCCTGCCTTCCCCCCCTTTGTCCTCTATGAACGCTGAATACAGACTGTCAGGAGGCGCTGCAACCGCGGGTGGGTGTCCATTTAGGCTGTCTTTTTGTCCAAATAGGGGACAAAATCTAAGCGCTAAAGATTTGGAGACACTCACACAATGTCATGTCCTGTGAGTGGAGTGTGTATATAAGAGACTTTTTGTTCACGGTGAAGTTTATTGTCCAGTTAGTTTGTCTTATTTCATCAGGAGTTTGAGTTTGAATCCTATTGTTGACAATGAGCAACAATTCCTCAATTAAATCCCTTTGTTTTGCTTGTTCAGTGTCTTTCTAACTTCTATCTTTGTGCTTGCTGTGACTTTTTTCATCAATAATTCTTTGACATTCCGCATTAAATGCATTTCACCATTCAGAGCTTCCTGTTTTACAAAGATGCACTTGCGTGTTCCCATATTTGACGCCACATGTGAGTGAGCCTCTGTAGGAGACGGTGCAGGACATCTTGTCTGCTCTGCAGTATTGCTGTGCCCGTTTCCAAGGTGAATTCAGTGGAATTTCCAATCTGCAATGGTGTCACAGAAAATCTGTCCCTGTGAGCAAGAGCATGACTTTGCCTTTTTTTTTTAACAAAACGTGATGCATTCATTCCCAACCGAGAGCTTGTGTTGAGATAAGATCACACAATTTCATCCAGTGGAGAGATGACCGAGGCATTCATCATCCTGGGGCGTATTAAAGCAAAGAACAGAACAAATACAGCTGCTGATGAGTTAGGACTGTTAAATAAATCAATTATGGGCTCATTTACCTTTTGGTGCTGGATGCTGTAGTGAGGCTTGGGAGCAGATTTGGACATGAGGCCGGAGGCATTGACACTGCAGTCCCTCAGGCTGCGGCTGTCAAAGTGGGCTCGGAGTTTCTCCCTATGCCGCCTGTGAGTCAGACAGGAAGAGAGGCAGACAGGCGCACATGGAGTAACAAGATTAAAAAATAAAGGCTGGATTAAATGTTAAATAGAACATTTGCATGAGACGGCACCAGGCTGATCACAACAAGGAGGAGCTAAGAATCTACAAAGAGACGATGACTGCACTGCTAGAGTTGGGTACTTCATTGGTACAAGTGAAACATGGGAGTCCTGTGTGAGGCCAAAGTGACATCATGAGCAGCAGTCAATGGACAAGCCACATTTGTACTCATTTGCAGGGTGGCTGTCACTGGAAGTCTGGATGTCTGGAGGAGGAGAGCACAGGAAGCGGCTGCAAAAATAGCGATGTGTGAGTTTCACTAGTGGAAACTTAATCAAGGCAATGTGCTGTGAAATGTGTGTTTACATGCCCCGGCCATAATAATCTGGGAAAAAAAGAAGCGAGTAAGAGAGAAAAATATGTTCCAAAAATACCAGATTTCTTCAGTAAAGTCGTTCAGTTAAGAAGAAAAAAAGAAAACATTCAGCATACTTGCACTCTTTTTTACATGATAGATGTTTTTATGTTGACGGCTCAACCCATTGATCCAAAAAACAAACAAAAAGTGAGAAATAGTAATACTCACATGCATTTAGTCATATTTAATTATGAAATATGAAGTGTAACATTAAACTTTGATCAGATTAAAAATGTAATTGATGAATGAAATGAAATCTTAATTCGGTGCTTAAATGCCTTTTTTTTGATACTACATCACTAAACTCTCTCTGCCTCTTTCATAAGCATAATGAAGCTAAATAGAAAGTCATGTGTTTAACTATATAATACCCTACTATAATATTATACAAGACTAATTACTGACCTCCGCTGTTCAGTCCCTTTGGAGTGAGATAATCCAGAACTGATCACTTCTACTCTGACTCGTACTCGTATATCCTGTTTGATTACTGATTTCCACACACACACACACTCTCACCAACAGGCATTGATTTGAATTTCATTGTGCGTTGGGTCTTTAAAAGCATTAAGAAGCGGCTTTCTCCCTCATCTATATAATCACCGCTGGATATTGAAAATGCAACTTATCTTTGTGTCCGGCACTGAATACAGATGTCACCAATTAATACGAAGATTACTCCTCTTGCTCAAATCCCTTGGACAATCCGGCTTTTGCAGGATTTAAGCCTCGCGCTGACCCTTTACTTCCTGTTTCCCTATATATTCTATATCCCAGTTGCTTGTGATTGATGATTGCTTGTGCGCTATCTCTTTTGTGTTGCTCCCAGTTCCCTATAATCCACTCACCGCACACACACCACACACACACACACACACACACACACACACACACACACACACACACACACACACACACACACACACACACACACACACACACACACACACACACACACACTTGAAGCTCTAATGTGATCGCGGGTCCTTGTCTCATCTGTATTTGTGAACTGGTGTGAAGCACTTTGCAACACACCTGTCTGTTGAAATCACTTTACAAATAAATATTACATGAATATCTGTCCCAAATGCATCCGACACCATTTGGACGTGATGCCTTGCTAAAACATCCTCCAGCTGACTCATACTTAGGGTTTCAGCGGGCCGCCTGCCACCGGAGTGAAGTGCTCTTTCTACATAGCCGCCGGGCACGTTCCACTAATGTGGCGCAAGGTGGCATCACTCACTTGTTGCGACGATAGAGAGCCATGCACGCCACTCCGAGGAGACAGATCCCCGAGGCGATGCTGAAGATGGACAGCACCTGCCTCTGATAGGTGTCACCGCTCTCTGTGGAAGGAGAGGGAGAGAGAGAGAGAGAGAGAGAAAGAGAGAGAGGACAGCTCAGGTCAACGAATCTCACACTCACACACACATAAAAGGACGCTGGCGGGCGTGAGTGAAGCGTAATGTATCGTTCAATTAACATACAACACACACACGCGCGCGCGCACACAGACACAAACACACACTCTGCAGTCTCCATTTGCATAAAGGGAGCGATGCCTCTGTCAGTAAATGCCAGAGTTTGAGCACAGAGTGGGGACGTGGCAAACACAGGCAGGGCTCGGCCACATGCGCCAACTCAAGTGTGAGAATCCTTTCGTTCAGACAAAAGCTGCCAGCCGATGCCAACTGACCGTCTGCACTGCAGAGGCGACACTGTATGTGTGTGTGTGTGTGTGTGCTTGCGGTATGTGTGTGGGCATTCAAAGGCGACAAAACGAAGGCTTCTGCTGCCTGACGAGGAAGCAGAAGGCAGCAGAAGCTTAAGGTCACAAGCAGTTTGGGGCAGGAAACATTTGATCCCCCCGGCTGATCTCTGTATTTGATCCTCGGCATTACGCAGCACAGTGTGGGACCTGCGGGTCGTCCGTGGCGAGACACACACCCACAACAATGCAATTAGCGTCCAATCTGTCCGCCTACTGCAACAATGCAATTCAAGCGGAACTCAAGGACATTCCTAAGCAAGTTTTTGTCATTTAGACGACGTATTGAATTCTTTTGATTCTGTCACATGATCCTTCCCTTTATGTCTCATTTGAAATGTCTTGCATCATAAATTCAAATTGGACCAGAGAGATGTGACCACCAGCTCGGAAAATATCTGTTTAAGAACTTGTCAGGTAGAGAAATTTCAACGACGATCTAAAGAAAATATTAATGAAGGTTTTACATGCATATTTGATCAGTGTGTACTTTTACATTCCCCAGCGTTCTTACTTGCATGTCGGCACACAATGTTATTAAGAATTAAGGAAAAGAAAGAAAAGGCGGGTGGATCTGGCTTATTACCAGGAGGGACACGCTCGTCACGCTTGATGCACAACAGCATAAACACGCCGAGACAGGAAGCTTGGGACCAACGTCGATCCACCGACAACAACATGGAAAACCTCTCCATGTTTCTAAAACTATCACCAAATCAAATACGATACATTCCTGCCGCGTCTTATCTCAAATGCACCAATAATAGAGAGTCGGTGACTTTCGGGGACTCATTTTCTCTCTTCTTCTGGAACCTTCTCAGTCTGCTTGGTCCTTTGTTTCCTCTTTCCCTCCGCAATCCATTACAGTGCTGCATCCGCACATCCAAGGGGTTACAACAACAGCAAAGCAGCTCAGAGTGGCAGTAAACCCTTTCCTTTTTTGTTGATATATTAGAATGCTTGTGGCAGAGATAACAGAGATAAAGATAACATCTGAACACATTCTGGAGTCTCAATATGTGGCTATACACACCGGGTCCAAAGTGCTCACTCAGCTGCTTGGAAAAGGAAGGCAGGGTGACTTTGAATCAAAAACACAGGCACTTTTGAAGAAATGCTGCGGTGGCCAACTGTGACACATTACAGCACAAATAATAACAAAAGCACTGCGACGACTCGGCTCGTAATTCAGAATACTGTAACACATATAAGTGCTGCAATATTTAGACATTTTCTTCTGTCTTGGTAACAGCCGGCTGTCCTGCTTATCCGATTTGCCACGTTGTGCTTTTTTTCCGGAGCTCACTACATCTTAAGACTCTGGCATTACATCGCCACAGACCACAAGTTCCTGACTCGCGGGTTCCTGACCCGCCCTGCGATGTGTCAGGAACACAGACTGCTGCCGACATCAGCAAGCTGCCCTGTGAACACGACAGGCCGACTCCATTCCTCCCCGGTTGTCATTGTTAGAGACAGATTTAAGGCTGCAGGACACAGGCAGGACGTTGGGGGCGAGAAGACTTCCTGTGAGGCTCAAAGGCAAACATTGTGTCTTTCTACTCCTGCTACCTCTCGCTGACTGTCATCCATCCAATTATCATAGGATTGTTGTGTCATCGGTGAGCTGCCAGCAACACATTCAGAGCTTTCATTGTCAACAAAACACTAGCAGACGCAGGAAAGATTGCAAGGACTCCAAAACGGATCAAAACCTTGACAATAAATCTCCCCGGAGGTTTAGCGGTCACGATCCGGAACTCTGCAGAGCCGCACGATTTCGGAATAAGGACTCAAAAGCCAGGGAGGAGCAAGAGTCAATCACTCTGTGCACCTTACATACAAGGAGTGGCACCAAATGAACGCCACTTCCTGCTGTTTCTTTGTCATTTCATCTCATGTCGTCTGAAGTCTAGCCTCGCTCGCGTGCTTGTGCGTCTCTTACCCTTCGTCACGCTTACACAAATCTTGACAGTTGCATCTTTACATACATGCAGAATCTCTCCTCTCGCTGTCAAACCCTGCCGGGCTTTACGTTCAGACTGAAACGAGCCCGCCGCACCTTTTTCCTCGGATGGGTGGAGACGTGAACGTAGCTGTGGATGTCTACACCGCATAGATGAATGTCCCTCGGAAGCCGAACAGACCAGAACCGCCACATGTCAACACGGTGACGGCGTGACATATACATGAGGACGCCGCCCCCCTCGCCCAGACGGAATACCTCAATTGTGACGACCGTATGGACAAACAAACAAACGCATCAGCCAGACTGGAGATTCATAGAAGAGACGGATAACGATGTCACACACCGGATGTGCTGTACACGGCGACAACCCGTAGACTGAGGCACAGGCCGGAACGCCATTGGCAAGCGATGTACTCACGGCGGCATCCAAAATATCAGTATTTCTGTCTGCTAAGCGATCAATCGATCAATCTCCGTTCTCATTCTCTCTAACATATCCACCCACCTGCAGTGGCATCCCAACTAATTTATTTCCGAGATTAAAATCAGTGAAGTGGAGCGAGTTGTTCGCTCTCTTTCAGGGCGTCTTCACTTCCCTCGCCGTTTCCTCCAGCGAGAGTGTGACACGGAGACAATGGATGAAGCCGTGTTTAATGGAAAACTTTGCAGCGACCGGGAAGCCAAGGAAAAATGGGAAAACGGGGGGGAAAAACAGCTCGAGTGTGGAAACGTTCAGAGAATGATCGCAGGGTTATCAGAGATCTTTCCAAAGTTTTCTTAATTAAATGAGGTAATTTTATTGGAATGTAAGAGGGAAATTGTGTTTCTGCTCTAATTGCACCGTATTCCAGCGGTTAATTCTGCTGTGTGTTTGTAAAAGCTTTCAGTAAAGCCCAATCGAGCATAAATCACGAGGGGAGTTTGCTTTGTAGATTGGATCGGTGCACTGAGTGAAAACAACGCCGCACTCTGCTGCCGGAGCGGATTTATAGATAAGAGTGAGGCGATCCACGTCGTACATGAGTCGGACAGGCAGACACACTGCAGCGATGCGTCTTCATTGCTCTACCTTCATTACATCATTCCTCCCTAACAGCACTGTTCTTCATGCAGACGGAATACACCTAATTCACCGCCACGGTGTTTCCATGGCGACTGGCCCACATTAATTTTCCAAGGTGAGCAGCCTTGTTGTGCTGAACTGTGTGGTTTGTGTGTCTGCCTGGTGTGTGTGTGCATATGTGTGTGGTGTGACACAGGCGAGGTGGAAGAAAAGACTGACACTCCACACACAAGTCAGAAGGTGTCTTACCCATGAACTCGATCCCAAGTTCATCCGCTGTTCCGTTGGAAGCCAGCCGCAGGGGGAAAAGGAAGGAGAGAGAGAGGGGAGGGGAGAGAAAGAGAGAGAGAGGAGGGGGGAGAGAGAGAGAGAATACAAATGTTAAAACATGAAGCATCTCTGTCTTGCTCAGAATTCAGCCGAAAGCAGAATCACACACTCGCTCTGCCGACTCTCTCTCCCTTGTGCGCTAGTAATGAACCGGCCTGTCTCAGGTAACTCACGCGCGGGTGTGTGTGTGTGTGAGATACACTGCGAGATACACCCCAGACGACCAACCAGAGCTATCAAAGTGAAGAGGAGCAGAAGATGAATCATGAAGATAAAAAGTTGAAAATGGTTCAGTTTTTTCCCGTGGCTGACGTCTCTTTGCAGCGGCTTTTCGTATCGATTGGCGCCCGAGGCGTGGCGGTAATTGTTCTCCTCTGAACCCAAGAACAGCTTTCTGAAATATTCACAAGGTGGTCGTTGGAATACACACAACACACACACACACACACACACACACCGCATATATGACACAGTATCCCGTCAATATGTCTGGCTTTCTCTCTTTCACACACATACACAGAAATACACTCTTACACACCAATCTCTGTCGCCGTGCGTTTAAGTCTGAGCCCAATCCCGATAAGCGATAAATGAGAAGCGCTGGTTTTTCTCTCACTCCACGTTTCATGCCAGTGTAATGTCATCGTGTTTAAATTAAAACCAATCCCTGACTCATAATTGCTTTTTTCTGACAGAGGTGGTCCGGGGTCTTAAAAGGAACGCGGCTCGCCAATGTGCCGCCGTAGCCCAGATTACACACCGGGGCCTGCTCCTAAAATGGTTGGCGGCGGCGTAGAGGCGTCTGCTCCTGGACGCCTTCTGATTGGACGAGTTTATCTGTCAGTGCGGAAGCTTTTAGAAGTTTAAAGGAAATGTAGAAAGAGCTAAATGACTCGGATTAATAGATTATTTACATCTGAAGTTATAGTTTCATTTAAAAAGCCATGACATTTAACCCTTTCATGTATTTTAACGAAATTTCAACCAAAGCACCGTCTAGCAAATGATTTATTCGGACTTGATGTATTTATTGATCTAATTAATAAGTAATCTTGGGACCTTAGTAGTTTCTTTTGTTATTATGAGCCAAAATGTTATTTATCTTTAATCTATTCATGCAGAGAAAGCAAACTGCACCCAAACTGCCCAAAGCTCCAAACTCTTTATCTATCTAATCAACTAAATTGGTTTGCCTTGTGTTCAGTGGAGGAGCAGCTGGCGTCATGTTTTTATGTACTAACTCCACAAAATCTCCATTCGCCATCTCGCCACCCCCCCAAATTGATCTTGTGCAGCCTGGAGGATTACATCATAAGGAGACCAGCTCATTGCCACCAGGAGTCTTGGGTTCTAAACTCCTTTTGTTCAGGTTTGATTGGCGCAGCGACGCCGCATGAACTCTCGGGCGAGGCTGCACAGAAGCGAAAACGCGATATCGCATTGACGTTGTCGGATCTGTAATCGTCCTGTGATCTACCGTAGCAACAGCCCGACCGACGCTTCTCTGCTCTAAATCGCTCAGACTAGCACAGCCGAGGCCGGATGATGTCATAAACAGCGTCACGTCCTTCCCTCCTTGGCGTTCTCCTCCTCGCGTCCCGCTCGCCAATCACAAAACGTGCAGGCTCTCCACAATCCTTTGCACCGGCGCCTGGGAGCACCCTGGGGACACCTTGATGGCAGCACTGTGGGAGCCTCGAGGAGAATGCCGCAGCATTATGTCGGATGCTTTTGGCCCGATTAAGTGGTGAAAGTCTGGCAGGTGGGAGAGACAATGGCGGGAGTGAATCAAATCCTTAATCCCTCCTTCACTCGGGCGAGCAGGGAACTGGGAATCCCTGTGAGTGACTGAGTGAGTGAGCGAGTGTGTGTGTGTGTGTTGTGTATTGAAAGCGGTATCTGTCATAGCTACTTCCAGGCCCCTGGGAAATAAGGAGTTTTAAATGAGAGTCTTCCCCTCTTCCTCTTTGTGAACCATCAGCTAAAACCAGCTGGCTCACCTTCCTCCCTCCCTCCCTCCCTCCACCCCTCCCTCCCTCCATCACCTCCACAGGCTCGAAAGTGCCAGTGGCCCAAATGGACGCCATTAGTCTCGCCATCATCCGGAGCTCATTCCCCACCCGCCCCTCCATTTTTTCCCAGGCACAGACCGAGTCACCGCTTTCCCTCGCTCCCTCGCTTCCAATTAAAGGAAGCGTTTCCAAAGGTGGGCTCGACGGAGGTGTCACAGGGAAAGGAACCCGGCAGGGAGTCTCATTTCCTTTTGTCCTCGGGCGTTACCTGATGTGTAAGCGCTTGATACTTTCTGCCGCTCTTTCCGTCTGGAATGGCGACTGCGGTCACCAGCCGATACGGAGGTGAGGAAGAACACGCCATCGGTGATTTGTGAGCGTAAAATGCACAGGGATGGATTTAAGTGTGCGTGTGTGGATGTGAGAGACAACCAAGTCGTGCACAGAGATTAGACTTTTGTTGTCAAAGTGACTGTATTAAGGCTGTAGTAGAATAAATGTGACCTTTAGAGAACAAACCAGAGACAAACTGATTAGACGTTTCTTATAGAAGCGCATCATCATCATCATCATCATCCTCCTCACTTAGTGCGTTCGCTCGGCGGAGTCACACTGTGAGGTAATCCCGTTGTGACACACTGATCATGATTCCATTGTCTGAACTTTGGCCTAATGAGGCGTGAAGCGTTTTGAAGAAATATCATCGGAGAAACGGCTCGAAAAAGTGCAGTTTTCGCGTCACTCGCAATTAACCTTCCGCTAATCGCCTAATTAATAAGTTGTATTGTGTTTAATCTACAGTGTCTCGCTGTACGTCTGCTGGGGAACAAACATCCTCTCCCTTTGACTGGATAAACGTTGTTCTTATTCTATTAATTCACTCCAGTCTGACTTCTTATTCCAGTTTTTCCGTTCTACAATAATGTGCGTTGTTCCTGATCTGGCCAACGAATCAGGGTATGGATCACATTGTTATGATATATTGGACCTTAGTTGCTGTAGCTGAAGCTGTAACGTTCAGCTGTGACTGATATTGAAGCGGTCATTCAGGTGGACCAGATAGAAGGAAGGGAGTGCGAGCAAGACTATACCGATCAAACAGAAGAAGAAGAAGAAGAAGTAGAAGAAAGTTTGGATTCATGCTAAGCAAGGTTGGAATCTCTTCAGAAGCCACACGCTCGCTCTGATTGAGTTATGTCTGTGTTTAGCCTTCAAAATAAAACCACAAACGCAGCCAAGCTTTCATGGAATGTAAGAGAAGAGATGATAAAGAGAGATTATATAACTAAAATAAAAAATATGGATACATTTATTCTTGCTGAAGCGGCATGACCGCTCAGGCAAGGCTGCATTTTTGGCTTGCTGCCTGTGTGTGTGTGTGTGTGTGTGTGTGTGTGTGTAAAAAAAAAGATTATAGATTATGGATGCCTTACACATAGAGTGAAATATTTGAAGCCTTTATTTGTGTTAATGTTGATGATTCTGGCTCACAGCTCATGAAAACGCAAAAATTCAGTCTCTCTGAAAAGGTTAATATAGTGTACAAAGTTCAATACCATAGCCTCAGGGTGTCTCACTCTAATCAGCTGGTTACCTCAAATCTGCTGCTGAGGTTTCCTGAGCCTTTCTCTTGTGTCTTGTTCAGTCAGCGACACAATCATGAGGAAGACCACCAGATTCTAATGTATTGAGCTGCACCTTTATACATATATATGTCGAAAAGTGAGAAACATATAAATGAATATAGGAGAAACTTCCTCTTATTTCCTCTTCCTTTGTTCGGTTTATCCGAGCGTGGAAATCTCCAAAGTCAGGGAACACAGAAAACGCGGTGACAGAAGATAAAAATAAATCCCACAGTGGAAAGTGGTGGTGGGGATGCGGTAAAGGGGGGGGGGGGGACACACAGGAGGTGACGCTGGTTTGTGACCCCATTAATGGACTCTCAGAGGGCTCGGTGGCATCAAAGAGGAGGCGACGGGAGTTGCGCTCTCTCCCTTTGACTCGCGGTGCCGTGGAGCCAAACTCTTTCTCCATAAAACACTGTGATTTTGCGAAGCTGTCGTCTCTAGGGAGCGGCTCCGGGCCTCCAATTTCTCTTCCGTGTACCTTTGACTTTTGCTTTATTTTTCTTAACTACGCCACAGAGCTTCCACGGGACCTGGGAGGCTCCGGGGGGAATTGTTTTTCATGGAGCAATCGGGAAAATCGAGACCGTTTCCTCCGCCAACGAGACTGAAGTGCGGCAAGATTCAAGGGAATAAAATAAAAGCACCCCGGGTGTTAAACATTAATAGTAGCTGCAGTTTTTTAATGCAAATAACAGATCTGCACGGTAGAAACTATATATAACTATATGTGCAGAGATTTACATTTATATATGTTATCAGTTAATATATAAATACGTTACAGTAATATATTGCAATTATTTTGTCTTTTAGCGTGTTTTAGTTCTTTTTAAAATGGTGTTTTTTTTTAAATCACAATATGTACCTGTCCCCTTTAAATGAGGAAGAAAATTGGAAGTTTCTATTGTTGTTATTGAAGTTTAAATGGTCGTAAAGACAAGTATGAGTCACTTTTTGTGGCTGGGCAGTGGTTCATAGGCTGCGCTGAAGGAGTTAAGCTGTTCCGTTTATCTCCACTGACACGGACACGTCTGCACTCGGTGGCTTGTAACACACATTCTGTAATGGATCCGTGGAACCAAACACCAATACTGAGGCAAAGAAAACAGGAAACAGGAAACGTACTTGGGTCTGATAAGATTGCGTCGGTCTTGGGTACAAACTGGTCACAGCGAAGTCCGTGGTATCCCTCCTTACACCTGAGAGAGAGAGAGAGAGGAACAGAGAGGGGGAGAGAGAGAGAGAAAAAGAGATTTGAGATGTGAAGTAAGACAAACGGAGCGAAAAAGCACTTGGCCTGGCCCGTGGACTGTCGGCTGAGGAGAACTTCAGATAAGGCCAAAGTGGAAAGTGGAGGACCAGAATTCCGGGTGAAGAATGGACGGTAAAAAAAACGTGAGTGCTTGCTGAGGACCGAAGTGCTGCTTGGAGATATGGGGGGAGAATTGTGGGGGGGGGAACAGAGGAAGAGGAAGATGGCTGGGCAGGCAGCGGTGGCGGCAGCGGTGGCGGCGGCGCCTGCAGCCTCACTGATAGCGGCATGACTGACAGGAATGCCAGCTCCCATTGGAGGGAAATGGGTTTTTCTGGGAGACGGCGGGGAGGACTTGGCGTGATGCGCACGAGTCTAGGGGGCGGGAAGGAAGCTCGGCGTGGCAGGAGCGCCGACATCAACAAACTCCTGGCACGCTCCGATAATTTCCCTCCACATATGCGCCTGGGTAATCAAATGAAGTATCCCTCTCACACCGGCGATGCCTGCTGGATCCTGGTCGCTCCGGCTTGGAGATGATTTGAGCGGGATTCATATGTTTTAATTTGACCAAATCAACAACATGTCTCCCATAATCACAGCGACTCGGAGGAGGAACTTTTACAAACTTCCTCAAAGACATAAATCTGTCTTCATCCTCATCCTCATCGTCAGCAGCAGCAGGACGACAGTGAGCACATGTCGCTGGGCTGATTCATCCCTTTGCCCTTTTTCAGCTTAAGAGAGACAACTAGTGGTGGTGGTGATGTGTGTGTGTGTGTGTGTGTTTGTGAGCGTGGATCTGTTTCAACACAAACTGCTGGTGAGCGATTGTTGCGTCCCGTTTGTCTGCATTTGCCTGTCATCCCCCCCCCCCCACACACACACACACAGTATATAAAGGATCCAGACCAAAGCCTTGATAGTGGATTATGGGATACATACGGAGATCAGCGTCATATTTTGGAACGAAATCGACAAAGTTTGACTCAAAAAGCGTCTGGATCCAGATTAGCACCGGCATTTATCAGGGTCTAATCCGGAAATTTCAGTTAGTAGGCAGTGAGAATGGCATTAAAAAGGGTGGAAAAGGAAGTTTAACACCCTTTTCGTGACATTTCACATGAAGGAATCGTGCAGATGTTTACATATTTGGTCTCAGCAGGAGGTAAATAGAGCATTTCTCTCCGGATTGCTGCTATGGGAGAGAAATGCAGCATGAAACAAGCGCAATTGGCTAATGAATCCATAATGAACTATGATAGAACATATCACAGCAATCCCATTATATTCCTGGAACGGAAATTAATAATAAAAGTTTACAATTCTGCGAGGGCCACTTTGTATCAGACGGCGGTTATGCCTAAGATACAGACGGCTACTTAAAGAACTAATTTCCTTTCGGTTTATCCATTAATTTGAGCAACAATAGGGGATTTTTAAGTGGAAAATTATGAGGGAAATTGCCTGAGCTGAGAGCGAGTCACTCGAGGATAACAGATGATCCCAATTTAGACGGATGATTTTCGCAAAACTTGTTTATCTTCGGCGTTTGTGCGACGCTTCAGACGTGCAGGAGTTGGAGTGCGGAAACAAACACAAAGGCGGAAGGACAGAGGAGATAAATATACATATAAAAGTGTGTGTGAGGCAGAATTCCCGGCAATGAGCGCCGAGACAAACAAAGCAGAAGATGAAGTAGTTGTAGATCTATCTCATTTTGATCGCACATGCGCGCACACACACACACACACACACACACAAATCGTTCTTTGTTTGTTATTCTGAGCCTCAACGATCAAACAATTCCGGAAATATTTGACTGTTTTATCTTCGTCACCCAATGATGGATAAATAAGCATCTAGAACATTTTCAAAGAATGGGAGAAAGTTCACCTTATTTAAATGTTGGGGCAAATATGAAGCCAAATATGTGAAGTCATCAATCGCCTTGGCGACGGCCCATTAAAGCTGAATAAATATTTTAAGCGATACAGAACAGAACAAGGAAAATGTGTGGTGGGACGCCTGAGGCAGCGGCCCAGAAGACGAATGCATAGATATAGAATTAATTACCCAAATGAGAAGTATGGGAGAACAGGGAGCCCCCGGTAAACAGGTCATGTTCAGCTACATGACATCTTTCTTTAACGTGTGCCCCCGGAAATAAACAAAAAAATCAAAATGGCGACTTTGATCAGGCATGAAACCCCAGCAGAGCAGTTTTGGTGCAATGTCAACGTTAAAATTTAGGACGGCGCTCAAAGTGGCGGGGTTGATATCTGAAGGGTAAACAGTCCGTCCCCCTGCTGGCCTGCCCTCCGTCGCACAGTCTTCCCTTTGCGACACCTTGTTAGTATTCTGCAGCGCCAACTCGAGGGCACAGCACCTGTCTGGCTATCTGTTTACGTCTGGGCTCGCCTGTTTGTCTGTGCCTCCATCTCTCCTTTCCCTCCCTCCCTCCCTCTTTTCCTCCCCTGCCCTTCATCGAGACGGCAAAACCACGTGAGACCCGCTGCCTGACACATAAACGGAGAGAGGTAATCCTGCGTCGGTGTGAAAACATCCGCAAATGCAAACCAGATGTGTGTTTATATCCCCGGCAGCCGCTGTGTGTGTGTGTGTGTGTGTGTGTGTGTGTGTGTGTGTGTGAACCAGCAGATATAGACTCTGACACGTCCCAGCTGCTTTCAACACGTGTTCCTGCCGTCGAGCGGGAATCGCCAAGACGGCAGGATGGAGGATGACGAGGTGGGCGGGCGCACGGTCCTCCCGGTTAATTAGCGTGACGAGTAATGGAAGAAGGTTTACGAGCGCAATGGGAGAGAGAGAAAGAGATAAAGAGAGAGAGAGCGAGAGAGAGAGAGAGAGAGAGAGAGAGAGAGAGAGAGAGAGAGAGAGAGAGAGAGAGGGAAGAAGATGTAATGTCACGTTTCCTTTACACTCAGCGTCATCATCAAAAAACGTGGCTAAAAATTTGCAAAGAAGACGGAAAGACCTCAGAGTCGGGGATCCGGAGCTGAGCGCGCACGCCGTGCCGTCGCGCCGTGCCGTCGCGCCGAGTCTCATTTGACACTAACCGAGTGGAGATGATGCAGTTAAGTATCGCCCGGATTGCGTGTTAGCCCTCATTTGCATGGCACGACCTACAAGTCAGGCATAATAATCAGGAGATTTGCATAGAGGCGACACAGATGCGACGTGGCATTCTTGTTTCAGACACCACCTGAAATATGGGCGTGAATTATTTATACCGGATTCGCTGTCAGCAGGGGGAGTTGGGGAGTTGATTTAGTAAATATTGTGACATTTGCAGTTTGCAGTCCGTTTCTGCGGGCTCCCTCTGCGATCCGCAACACCCACCCACATTTCATTGAGGTGTGTGAGCAGGAGCGGCGCGGCGGGAGGTGGAAGGTGAAGGCGCTTCCCACTTTTTCCTGAGCTGCTGGGAAGGTCGAGATGATGGAGGCGCATTGTGAATACGAAGGGCATTAGACCTGCGATGTTAATAACAAATAGACACACACACATACACACACACACACAGGCATTTCTGCTCACCTCTGAATGGCCAAGACCAAATCAAAGGTTGACGGTTGTGTGTACACAGGATTAGGAACAAATATAAATTGACTGAGTTCAAAATGTCTCTGATAAAGCCTGCTTGCTCACACACACACACGCACGCGCGCGCACACACACACACACACACACACACACACACACACACACACACACACACCCACACACACACACACACACACACACACACACACACACACACACACACACACACACACACACACACACACACACACACACACACACACACCTATCTGTCCTTGGCAGCAGTGGCACACAGACATGATTTATACATTTGATGGATGCCTGTTTGACACGCCTTCAAAATATCAACGAAGCACCAAAAAACAGGCGAAGAAGAGGCGTTTGTGGAGAACGTTCCCGGGGTAAAAACATACATGTGGATTTACAGTGAAGCCTAATGAGGCAGGCAAGCAACCGGTATCACAAACAGGATTCATCAGTGTGTGGACAAACCCCGCGGCTGCTAATGAAGCCATTTCTTTGGGCGAAGACTGAGAAGGTTTATCATCAAGCGTCCGCAACACTCTCCGATTGCATTGATGCTAAAGCTGACCTTAATAACGCCGCCGTCTCTAAGGGTTCTGACTAATGAGCCACTTAATTGCACCAGCGACGACGGGGCGAGTGCAGCTAGCACTTGTACATTGGTTAATACACCTGTGCTCATTCCTCTAAGAAGCTTTCATTACTTCTTAAATGTCGTGGCGCGTGTGTTTCTCTATCTCTGGCAACGCTCAAATTCTCCACGGTCGCCATCGCATTGTCATCTGTTGAACGAGTAAACACGGCTTGTGCTGGCCTTCTGTTCTTTGCATTCATCAAGATAAACACGAGCGCAGCCAACCATAACATCCGGATTCAACGTCTTAACTCGACATTTCTCGTCTGCCGTCGTCCTATCTCGCAAGACAACCGCGACGAAGCTGTTGGAGGATGAAGATGCGGTGCGCTTGTTTGCCCGCGCGACAGCTGCGGATGAATGCGGCGAACGCTGGGTAGGCGCGGGCGGAGAGCTCGCATTCGCCGAGGCCACAAGCCTGTAACAGGTGCTGTTTCAAAGGGCTCGGAGATAACAGAGGAAGACGAGGACGAGGGGAGGCAGCCGCAGAGGGGGGAGAGAGGGGGGAGGGGGCGCTGAAGGGGATGTATTCCTCTTCATCTTCAGAGATTCCTTTCGCCCCGTCTCTCTCTCTCTCTCTCCCCCCTCTCTCTCGTTCTCCTTCTCCATATCTGCTTGTACATTTTAATGCAGAAAGTAGAGACAGGCTGGGAAATTCTATTCAGTTTTGAAGAGGATAATACTTTAAGCTACACGCTCTCCAAGAATAATATCGGATTGTAACAGAGTCGCTGAGAAAGAGTTCCACTGTCATCCCTACTTTGTATTTTTTACATTGGAAGACGACAATTCTCTTGGAAGTCAACTGATATTTACACATCTAATGATTCTCCCAGCTGAATTCCTGCGATGCCTGGTTTATGACTTTGCCGTCATAAAGCCACGTACATGTCCGACCGTCACCACATTTCACACGTCGTTATTCCGCTAAATGAAATTACATAACTCATGCCAGGGGAGAGAGAGCGAGAGAGAGCGAGAGAGTGACACTTCAAGAAGTGAGGAGGAATGAGCTGACAAAGGCGTTGAACGTGACCTTTTGCGTTATTGTTGTCGTAAACAAGCCCACATGTACATCAACTGGAAGAAGTGTGTACAAGAGAGAGAGAGGGACAGAGAGAGAGGCCAAGGATCTCAAGCTGTAGTGCATAATGGTGCCTGTAGGCGGTGCTGTGGGCGTCATGCTAACAAGACAAGAAGACGTGATGGGTTAGGAAACATACATATGAATAAGAGGAGGAAACTTCTGCTATTTAAAGGTCCCATCAGGGAGAAGCACATCAAACTGAATGAAGACGGATGCAACATCTTAAACTTCTCCTTCTTCTTCTCCTCCTTTCACAGCAGTGATATAATTGGCGTTTGGGGAATACAGTGGATTTCGGGATTCACGTTAAAGAGCAAATGTACTTCTAAATGGAATGCGTCCGGCAGCGACTGTGTGATGAATCTGTGATAACCTTGACTTTCCCTCTTCTCGAGTGCGACTCTGCTGAAACCTGCTCTACTGTTTTTTCCAACAGCATCAACGTGCTTGTGTGTGTGTGTGTGTGTGTGAGCCATTGAAAACAGTCTCAGCCCAGGTCTCAGAACCCGAGAGCCTTCCGACGACGGTGCCAGTCATTCAACTTGCGGCGCCGCGAGTCGCAGCTTCCTGTCAGAGCGCCACTGCACAGCCTGCTGGCAGCTGCCACCCTGATGCCTGGCATTCAAATTTAAGCAGGGCTGCTGGAGCTGCACCTTGAGGGGACATACGTTGATGATTAAAAAAGGCATAAAGGAAGACGGTCAGGGCGAAGGAGGAAGTCACCAGAGGAAGACCCACGCCCCCTTCCTCCTCTCCCTCCCCCCCTCGGCTTGTCATTGAGCCGTTAAAAGGGTTGATATCGTTTATGAGCCTCTTTAGAATTGGCGCCGATGGAAAACTCATTATCCCTACAACAGACAGAACATACTCATTACCTGTGTGTGTGCGTGTGCGTGTGTGTGCATGTGTGTGTTACCAAAAGGGGCGAGGAACTGGCAGGTCAAGCTGCAAAACGAGTGTAATCTGCAGTAGTCACGTCTATGTTGTTTCACTCAGATCGTCTTTCACTCACACCTTCATTCATAAGCATTCATAAACAGTCGCTCGCCCTGGAATTGTAACACGCCGAGTTGTTTCACTAGCTGGGCGACCCATCACACACACACGCACACACGCACACACACACACACACACACACACACACAAACACACACCAATCGACTTTGCTTACATTTGCATGTAATAGCTCAGCTTGTTGTTGGCGCCTCGCAGCCATATCAGCCTTTGTCAATCTCCGTCGCCCCGCGTTTTCCTTTTAATCTTAGCAATAAAAGGTAAAGTAGTCAGAAAAGGGGGAGGCCATTATGTGAACAGGCGCTTCAACTCACAACAAAACGGCAGCTTTTAAATGTAGTACGTCTGAATTTGATGCAGGGACTGGGATGTAGTGATTCAGACCCCCAGGAGAAAGGCGTCGGAATGAATTCCTCTGCCATGCATGACGCACTGTGGCTCCAGGTGTTGCTACTCATCTGCATTCATATCAGCGGCTGATCAAAGAAGTTAAATCAGGTCAGGTTAAATTTCCTCTGCCGACAATAGCAGAGGCTTTTAGTCGCGTTTTGGATATTACATAAGGACGCCGCCGTCTTGTCGTCTGCCAAACAACCTTAATCCTGCTGGATACATTTAGCAATATTTAGGTCAAATCATTCCAAATGCAAAATGGACTAAAAGCCTGACTCACTCTCAACACACACACACGCGCACACACACACACACACACAGCAGTGTCCTGCAGCCGGACCCTCTGGCCGAACCATCACATCAGCTCCAAAAGATGGATTACTGTACTCCATAACAAACTCAGGCTGAAGCACAATGCAATAAGGCGTGTGTGTGTGTGTCTGTGTGTGTCTGTGAGGGTGTGCGTTTGAGGCGAGACCACATCTGCACACAGGTACAGCACCTCTGCTCTGAGTCTGCTATGTTTACTTCTGTTTGTTTGTGTGTGTGTGTGTGTGTGTGTATGTGTGTACAGCTTTGAATCATCTCTCTGGCCGAACCCACCCAACCGAACGAGCAAGAGCGAGAGAGCAAGAGCTTCCATTTGGATCAATCTGACATGCAGTCGTACACGGTGACATCATCCGCGTAGCACAAAATCCATTCCGTCCATTATTCCCTTAGCCTGTTTTTACAATATCAGGCCGTGAAATCCCAAATGAGCCAATGTGAGTTAAGCACACATTACTGATAAGACCTTGACTTAGTTACTGCTCACCTCACCTTTAAATCTGGACCAAGTTTATTGCGGCTGTAGTAACTTTAATAACCGTTATACCGTCGGGTGCAAATGGTAAAGCATGGTACTGTATTGATTGCTTGCAGCCGTGTAGTTAAGGCGAACACATAACTTCTCAGGCCTTATAAAAAAGAAGTTTTAAGAGTCTGAGCAAATAAAACACAGTGTGGGTGGAAGGTTGATATTCTTAGTAAAGCTTTTAGCGCGGCTGTAGTTTTTCCCAGGTTTTAGCCCATTAACTGCAAATTGGTTTCATTTCACGCCAGTATAATGCGAAAATCAACCTGTGAGTCATATCAGCGGCATGTATCTTGCAGAGTGGACAGCAGTAAGGATCTGAAATCATCCTTCTGAGTTGGCGAGAGGCTGTAGACCTGCAGTGAAACCGAGGGGAGGAGGGCAGGGGGGGGGAAGAGGAGGTCAAGGCTTTGCTGGAGAGAGCGCGGATCTCCGGTTCTGGATTCTGCAACGCAATAATGCTCCCTCAGGCGTCGGTTAGAGAACTAAAAATCCTCGCGTTAAAGAGACTGAAGGAATGGATTTCACATTTACAGATGAAAAACGAGGCGATGGAGCGAAGTTATGGGCCGCGGATGCTAATTGGAGGAGAATTGAGCTGGAGAAATAACCTCGCGGTCTCACTGTGGGATGTCAGCCGTATGGATCGGCGAGGACAGTGATCTATATTTACTATACACTCTGTAAATACAACAATATTTTATGATTTACCTATTGGCGACTCTCTGTCTGTGTAAAGGCTATTTTTTAAAGTTGTGGACAACTCTGAATTGATATTGATTCAATTCTAATTCAATCCCCTTCGTTTTAGCTGTTTCTGCCCTTTTCCTGTTTACTCCCCGCCCCCCCCCCCCCCCCCCCCCCCCCCGTGATGTAGCAGCTGTCCGGACAAACGTAGTCGGTGTACAGAAATAGACGACCTCTGACGCTTTCATTACCCTTGACACGGCGCAGCTTGCTCCCGTGTGAACTTTCTGACTGGCCGGATTACGTTGTCTTCGTTCGTTAGTATTTTGCACGGGTTGTCGGTTTGTTATTGATTGCGGAAAAAAGTCACGCTGGCCTTTACCAGAGAGGCGCGAGCGAGCGAGCGAGCGAGACGGCAACATTTTGATGCACCTTGGCGGAGATTTCACAGGTTTATTTGAGGCCGGCGCGCGCGGGGCGAGATGACAGCGTAATTAACGGGCCGCGGAAGCAGAGCGAGGATGCAAAGGCAGTCCGAGAAATGCCAAAGGAAATAATCCAAACTGGAGCGGTTGTCACGTTCAAAGGCCGCGGTTTAATTCAGCGTCGCCCGTGTTTATCAGCCGCACGGTTTAAAAAGGATGAACACAACGAAAGGGATTTCTTTCAGGTGTGAGGGGGAAATGGCGTCGCTGTCCGTCAAGGCTAATAAGATTTCCCGAATGCTTTAGAAAAATCACAGGGATATGGAGAATTGGTGCTGCCATTCCAGCCAGGTTGCCACGGCGTTGGTGGCCAAGCGGCCAATTAATTGGCTTACGGGGAAAACATCCTGGCTAGTAGACTTAAAATCCCAAAGAAAGACGGGGTGACGAAGCTGTGAGCTGTTGTTTCCCATGTCGGACATGACGCCCGCATGAATATCTCACATCACAGCCCTCTATCAGCCACCTATCCATACACTTCTTATAAGGCTTAGTATCGACGCCTCGTACTCATGGTTGCCAAGCGCTACACGGGTGATATTTATGTCGAA
This sequence comes from Genypterus blacodes, assembly GCF_046128005.1. NCBI lineage: Eukaryota > Metazoa > Chordata > Actinopteri > Ophidiiformes > Ophidiidae > Genypterus > Genypterus blacodes. The sequence goes on from NW_027466867.1 coordinate 4,019,949, forward strand.
GGCGGCCAGATGATCCATCTTCATCTCCCGGCCAACCAATTCCCCCGTTTGACCTTGATGCTGCAGATGGCGTTTTTAAACGTTTCAATAGGACTTAAGAGAAAAACAAGCACTACAGGTTTTCAATAATCCGTCTTGGTGATGCACATGAAAGCTCACAGCTCTTTTAAGAGTCATCCAACCAATTCCTCATCACTTCTGCCTTGACGTTGGCATTTCTGAGTAGTCTGAAGATTGAAATTGAAGTCCTCTTGACACATGCAGACGTTTTATTCTTCTTGCAAATGAGCTTTTTGTCTGAGTCGGTACCTGACATCACATTGTGCTTTAATGGCTTCAGCCCAATCGCCGTGGCAACATTAGAGAGGAGGAGAGGAGAGTGGCGAGGACACTGGAACAATATGAACTTTTGTTATTTCTCCTTCAATATGATGAAGATTCCAAAGATTCACTCATCAGTTAGTTTCATCTAACGTGTTGACTACTCTGTTTGATGCTACTAATCACTGTACAAGCTGCTGATTAGCTTTGCCTCTTACCTAGAGCTCCTATGGTGTGTGTGTATGCGTGTGTATGCATGTGTATGCGTGTGTGTGTGTGTGTGTGTGTGTGTGTGTGTGTGCAAGCATCCCAATAATAAACAATAATATCTGCAGAATCAATGATTGCACTCAGTAAGGAGCAACTCTCCATGCTGATCACGGAAAATCAAGGTTTGTTTACAGCTACCAAGCAAATCTACTAACATGTGAGACGACATTCCACCTGATCACCTCTGTGTTTAATCTCTAGGGAGCCGCCCGCCTCGTCGGCACGTCTCGCTGGTTTATAAATTTACGCTGAGAAACGGATCGCTGCCAGGTGTCTGAGCTTGTTACTGTCATAGATGTCTGGGGGTTTGTGTGACATGCAGAGCAGCGGCGCCATTTTAATCGGCAGAGTGCGATCTTATCTTTGTGATCTTTGTGATTGGCCGAATGGCATCAGTGATGAAGCAAAATCAGTGATTCATTTGTTGCAAGATCAAAATGTTGACTTCATTTCAGATCTGCTACTGTCTGTATGTGTGTGTGTGTGTGCGTGTGTGTGAGCTGCCTCCTTTACAGGCGCAACATGAGTTGTTTTTAATGTCATATTCTTCCTCACCACCTGTAGTGCAAAAATCACGAGTCAGGAGTTGTGAGCACAGCCTGTTCTCATGGGGATCAGGTGACATCACAAGCGGAGCACCTGGCCAGGACTTTGTCACACTTCGTTTTCACTTCTCCATTTCCACTCCTGCGTGAAAACACACTCAGGCTAACAGAGCCTCGCTACTTCTTTAACACACGACAGCCGCCATTAAACAGACATGTAACATAAGGAATACTGAGTTTTTATCAAGGTAATTATCTGAGGCGGAGCTGCAGCGGTGACTTGGTTTCATTCTGGGTTTCTCTTTCATGGAGGCACCAGGAGCCTTCCGCCTCCCTCACTCCTCAGCGCCGGCTTGCCTGCTCCCACACTGAGTTCGCGAGCCGAGGTGGAAATGAGTCATGCGTCCTCATCACGTGGCACCGATCAGAACCCAGGTGCCCCCCCCCCCCCCCTCTGCTGACGAGCTGAGGAACCCCCCCTCTCTCCCCCCCACCCAAGTCTCGTTGACATTCAGCTGCAGCGTCATGATTGCTGCTCTCATCAAAACGAAGGACAAGAGCAAATGTGTGCAGTGAGGAAGAAGTGATTTTAGCTTATAAATATTTATATAAACACATGTTATTCTCGTCTGGACATCTCAAAATCAAGGATACTTTTTGTTTTTTACCCCCCCCCCGAGGAGATCTGAGCCTGTGAGAATTGCGACTGCTTACCGGGGAGTCGTGCAACACTGTGGTCACGATTTGCAGTGCTGACATGACACCTTACACACACACACACACACACACACACACACACACACACACACACACACACACACACACACACACACACACACACACACACACACACACACACACACACACAGTAGACACAATGAGGTCATGTCCAACTGTGTGACAATCATTTCTGAGCACATTTACACTAACAGATATTAAGGCATTTATTGTGACTTTATTGTGTGGCACTTCATTATTTCAATATATTTATTGCAACTTTAGTTGACGCAAGGTTCCCAGTTAGGGAATTTTCTCATGAAATCAAATGAAATATCTTTGTGTCAGCTATTATGAGGCTAAATGTAACAAGGCAAAGCAACACAACACAAACAAACAAATGGATCGACCCATTAATAAGAGCCATACATCGTTATTAAATATATTGGTAAAAAAGACAGCTAGGGGTGTAATCGTCATTGTTCCCCCATGCTCCTTGTTATGTATATAACTGTGTGTGTCCTATATACACGGAAACATTGAGAAACTCTGACATAATGCCTCTAATCACATCCTCAACCAGTTACTTCACTATTACAAGTGCAGAGTTTCTGCCACCCGGAGCAGCCGGCACACAGAGACTGTGGGTTTCACAGCTCTTAGGTGGCCCTTTTCCTTTCAGCAATTACATGTCAAATCAGTGAGAATGCTCTTCCACAGCACTCCAGCTTCCGGTTTTCACACACAAGCGAGGAAATGTAGTAATTTACTGTAACACCCAACAGCTGGAGCAGCTCTGAAAGAGGACATATGATATGTAAGCGTAGAGATGGAAGCTGCTAATGTGCATCGTTCTCAGGTCAGGGACGCTGGAAGGAAGCAGATGGATCTACAGTATAGACGCACTGCAGCTGGGTGTGAATGGAAGGATTCGCATATCAACACGCCTTCTATTTTGCAGCCATGTGACGCTCATGTGATTTTCACTTTCACTGCCGAGGCTAAATCAAAATCAATTAGCGAACCACCCAAGAAAGCGGATGAAACATCTGCTAATCTGCCTCCTCGCTGTGCGGTTTAGATAAGAGCCGCTGAAGAAAGATAAATCAGAAAGGGGCAATTTGGCATGTCGTGTCTTTCAAATGGATTTCACAAAATATCAGCCCGGATGGAACCACGGGAACGGACCCTGATGATGCTGCCCTGCAAATGTGAGCGTTCCGGTATCATTATCCTGGATCAAAATCTCTGGCGCTCAAGCCTCCAAGGACGGTTGTTCAATATTTGGAGATTCGCCCGTGTGTCTAAACGAATCGGACTTTCTAGTTTTCCACCTTTTTAGATTTGGCCTCGGGACACGTCACGGCAAAATGCAAAAAGGCGAAGCATTGAAACGGGGAATTTGGCCTCTGCCTCTCCCGAGCAGATCGATGGAAAACGCGGAAAATCTCGAATGAACAAACGATTCCAACGGAGCCATCATTTTAAAATGATCCAAACCTTCCTTTGCAGTTCCAGGCTGTGTGTACATTATTACATGTCGCCTCAGCGCACAGACCAACTGAAGACTTGCTGTTGCTGGCGAGTGGGCGAGGAAGAAGGCGTCGAGCCAGGACGAGCCACACCGCTCTCGGACTCGAAGTGGGAGGTTCGCTCCTGTTTTTACTTGAAGTCGTGCTTAGTGTGTGTGTATGTGTTAGCACTGTGGACTGGTTTCTAGTTATTTATGGATTTGACACCAGTGTGTACAGTCTTTTTTTGTGGGTGTGAGCATAAAGCGAACGTTCACTTACACCCTCCTCTTCCTCCGCTGGATATTTGTAATAAGATTTGATAAAAACAGATTATTCATTTCGCTTTGAGACCAACTCTCCTCTCCGCATCCACGCTCGCGGTCGATTGTTTACTCATGAAGAGCGACTGAAAAGGAAACTAACCTCGCTCTAACTCGCTCTTTCCGTCTTCGGCATCGACTTGGCTCGTCAGCTGGAACGATAGTGTCAATTCTCACCACCTGAACCTTCCAGCCGGTGCCAGCATACCTAACAATCAGGTGTGAACGTGTGGAATCATCGCGTCACAATACCCAAAGGCCAGGAAACATAGATGCGAAAAACAACAGCCGGAGTCATTTAGAAACAAGCAAACATATGCTGTATGAAAGCAAACAAAGCAAAGAAGATTCCACCCTTATTTACCTGAAACCTTCAAAAGAGCGAGCTGGATTCCTCTAAGGTCACGAACGGACCACGGGTTTGTATGGGAGGTAAAAGACGGCGTAATCTTTGCAGACGCGTCCATGTTTAGTCCGTTGGGACGACAACAACAACAGAGGTACTCAGATAATAATTACATTACTCCACCTCCACATGTCAAACTAATCCCGTCTGAATACGGCTTTACCCTCACACTCTCTCAACACTGGTCTGCAATAGCATTAATACACAAATCCATCCAAATCCAATCCAATGTATTTCATGTTTCATTTACAAATTTGTTTTTCCAGCTCACCTTTAGAAGCGCTCGACGTCATTAGCAAATCAAAGTCCACATTTGTTGTTTTGCCGAGAACAAATGTTATATATCTGCTCCGGACGGGGACACAACAAAGATTCAGAGCCAGATAAGCTGAGTGAAGCTGAGTGAAGCTGAGTGAAGCGCTTGATCACACGCTCTTGTGAATAAAAAAGAAGAAATTTATGTAAATGAGTGACGTCAGGTGAGGTTTAGGGAGGCTCTAATGATCAGATTAATACATGCAAACTGGGGATCCCCTCTGGCAGCTTCCAAGCTCAGGGGCTGACGGCGGGTAGGCAGATTAAAGCTCATTTAAGCAGCGAGGTGATTATTCATGGGTTAACTTAGCTTAACGTAATGCAAGGAAATAACTTGCACACTTTGGGCTAATACCAAGGAATGCGTCGTTGTTGCCAGGGGACTGTGCTGTAAACAAACCGGGGTAATGCCATTCCGTCGGAAAAAAACATTACTGTGGCGTCACGTAATTGAATTGATTACAAAGATATAGCTTGCGGAGCAAAGCGGAGACCTTGTTTGAGTCTTTCTTGTACTGATTCTAAATAACTACTGCAAAAACTCTAAGAGAATATGTTTAAGTAATGTGGACATATTCATCATTTACACGGTTGCGGTTAATAGATGAGGAAAACTCTCCATTCCCTTTAACATCTTAATCCCATATATTTCTAATTTGCTAACGCTCTTACATGTAATATTGAGTTAACAGCCCACAGTGTGTTAAGTCTACACTAGAGAATATGTGTGAGAAAGGCGCAAAACTAAGCACATAGCTGAAACATATGAACCAGATGGTAAGGACTGTATATTTTCTAATAGGTGCTATTCAGGAAGCCCGTCAGGCCTTCTGCCACATGCGGCTGGTGTGTGACTTTACAAAGAGAACCAGAAGAGCGTCTATCTGGCCGCATCCTGCAGTGACACCGTTTTGCATTCTTCACACTTCCATTTGAGATTCTTTTACCATTTTCACCTCTTCCTCACGTGCCATGCACTATGCAAGCACTCACCAGCAACCGCCATCTGTACTGCTACCACGTTTACCAAACACTCTACAAATAGCACAGAGCGCAAACACATATTAAAACACGTGGTCCAGACATTCAGAGGATTATAGACGCCCAGCCGGTGGCCTGTTTCAGGGCTGTGGGACGGTCAGCAGAACCCTGGCTAAGTCAATCTGAAAGATATGGAGGAGCAAGACCAGGAAGGGCTTCAAAATGAAAGTAACAACGATCTGAATTCAATCAGAGAGGAAGCGGGAAGCCGGGGGAATGAGGTTAAAATCAGGCTAACGTGATATCACACCAGCATTAACTTGGAGACAGGAAATAGGAGGTTATTATCAAGTCTTGATTCATCACTTCTTCCAAGCTTCTCATCATTGCCTCAGAGTTTGGTGGCGCCTGAAAGTTTGTGGGGGAAAGCGGCGAGCAATGACCCACGAGTCCCAGGAGACGCTGAAGATCCGGGAGGTTTCTCAGCCGGAGACTGCTGCTTATATGTTAATGGCCACGGGCAGATTTACATGAGACGCCTCTGCAACCGCATTCCGTTTCGGTTTCAAATCTGCAACGGGTTAATTACGGCCGGTGTGTGACGTTGCCATGGCGACGCCCGAGGAACACACTGGTTTCTTTATTCAGAGCGCCGGCACAGGTGATAGCCGATGAAATAATTATGCAAATTCGGTGCTGCATATTTAACACCCACTGCACAGATTGCCCGTGCGTTTGACTAAATAGAGGCAGGCTGCACTCTGGCCATGACAAACCAGCCAGGAAGAGAAAGACATCCTCGCTGAGAAACTCATTTCAGACAACAGGTGCCAGGAAATGACTAAAATGACACATTTATTGTAATTAATGTAATTGCAGAGGAGTTACATGTCATTTTAGGATACATAAACAAATAGTTAAGGGTCCGTTTAGTCTGGCAGGCGAGATTAAAAGAAGTCGCCACACTGCATTCCATCCACGCTATAAGCAGAAGGGAAGGGAAGGAAAATGAATGAGAAGCCTTATGAGGTGCAGCAGCAGCAGAGCGCAGTGAGAAATGGCGGCGAATCTCTCTGGAAAATATTTGTTCCCTGATTTCAAGTCGAGTGCAGCCGATGTTTAGCTTTATCACATCAGAATAAGCGCATTAACGTCATGTCATGTCCCGATTTGGGGAGGGCTGGTTTATTTTGCTAATTTGCGCAGGGAGGACGTAAACACCCCCCGGGAGATATAACTCCTCTTATCCCGCCGACAAAAACACAACTGCCTCCTCCTTCAACTTAATGTGCAGAGGATGTCCACGTATCCCTTATCAGCGCTTCCACACATCCCCTGCCAGCTTCCAGCGCCGATGTAAAGCCCTCGGTTGCCTCCCCGAACGTGGCACCGTGCCGCATCGACAGTACGGGCGGCCCTCCGGAGCGTTGTAAAGTAAACTGAGCAAGAGAGCGAGAGAGAGAGAGAGAGAAAGAGAAGGTGCAACTGCTCCAACTGACCCAAATGACTAATTAATAAATAAAGAAGGGTCAGAGAAGTATTAAAAGCCAAAGATTTAAGCACATCATATAGTTTGAAATGTCAAAGATGGTCAACGTCCCCCCTTGAACTCACGAGTAGAAGCAGACAGTGACCGCTGCAATATGCATGCAGCCGGGGCCGAAGAGAACCATGTGAGGTTTGAACAAGGAGGAAGGAAGGGAGGAAAGTTTGTGAAGTGCAGAAGAAGTGCAGAAGAAAGAATTATGGTATAGTATCAAAGCTGAGATTGGAGTGTATTCCTGCATCAAGGTGCGGCACACACATGTTTTTAAACTCTATATCTGCTATTTGCAGGTTGAAGGTTAAAGGTTAAAGGCCAAACCAATGCACATCAATGAACATACAGGATGGTCCACAAAAGAACTGAAATACTACAAATAACACACAATTACTATACAAAGCATTATGTTGTGTGTATTTGTAGGTTGTAAACCGGTGCAACTACAAATTAATCAGTATAAACAACTAAAATATATCTATTATGCAATCAATGATGTAATCACATTGAGTGACAGATTCTCAGGGAATAAAAGTAAACAACTGTCATTACTTGTTTATGGTAAAACAGCACGGAAATTTACACCCACCACACACACACACACACACACACACACACAAAGACATCTCTGGCCAGGCATTCTTACAGCGCTGTGTTGCATTGGCGGGCGTCTCGGCCGCCATGCATCCGTGCCTCTGTGTGAATATTGATTGGGTGTGTGATGATGTTCCCATGCCCATCACGGCTGATCTCTCCCTTTTTCACATCCTGACCTCCCCGTCGCCGGCTCCTACATAATTCACGCCGGCACTAACGTCCTCAGATTAGACAGAGAAAATTGTTTCGGGAAAGCATGAATGTTTAAAGACGAGTCACTGAACCTCCTGGAGGCCTCGCCGGTGTCATTAATTTGCGGCCAGGCGGCTATAAAAAAGGGTTGGGAGACGACGACAACTTGGTGCAGAGGAGAGGAGGACTCGCCTGTGTGTGTAGTGTGTGTGTAGGCACATTTCCAGACTGGTACAAATGAGTGAGAAGCTTTAGGTTTTTAGTGCAGAGATGCCCGCCTGCTGTCATCTTCAGGAGGAGGCATGGGTGGGTGAGTTTTAAGCCGCCTCTTAGCGATGTTGGCAGCAATCCCCCCGTGAGCTCCGCACACAAAGATTCTTCTCATATCTCTTCTCCTGCTCTGTACACTATTTACATCAGAATGAAAACGGAATTGAAACCAAACTAGATAATGAACGTCTGGCTGGATGTTGGCATTGGCAGCACAGATAGGAAACAGCATCTTTACATATTAGCCTAAATGACTAAACAAGTCGCATTATTACGCACAAGAGGGAAGTTTTAATTATCGATAACAAAAGAAGAGCCCTTGTTTTTTTTGCATCAGAGCCACTGTCACCGTGACACGTGTAATAGCTCCATCACACGTCTCTCTGACAACAATACAGAGGCCATAAGCACTGAAATCACATTTCACTCGGCAAACAGTGAGCTTAAGTGTCATCCTTTCAACCCGTTTGAGGGCTTGCCTTAAGAAATGAATGAATAAATGAATAAAGGAAAAGAAGGCACATCAAAAAACAATAATTGATTTTCACTATGTATTTAATTTTGGCATATTTCAAGTCACTGTGCTTCTGTGTTCTGCGTCTCTATCAAGCAGGGCCATTACACACACACACGCATGCACGCACACGCACACACACACACAGTATTAAGGCAGATCTAAGACGACTAAGATGAATCGTGCCCTAAATTTAGTCACTCACAGTGGGGAAACACACATTTCTGTCTACCTGGTTTGATGTTTAATGACATTTTGCTCAAGTTGCTCAGGGACAAACTGATGTATGGCGACAGCTCACGGTCCCTGACGGTTACGCTTCATATAAATCAGACACCAAAGCGGCGTCTCATGATTCTGGAAAAAGACGTGGCCGTCGATGAGAAGAAGAAGAAGCCAAAGTATCCCCAAAACAACACGATGACACATATGCTGGTGTAAATGAAGCATAATAGGACCTGCTATGAGTGTCAATCTGCTATTTAGACAAGCCAAGTCGTTTAGAATTTAAAAGCCATTCAGAAAAGAAATTGGAGAGCGCCTAAAGCCTGAAGCGACACTTAAACTGCAATTATCACGTCAGCGCAATGGTTTTCTCATCTGTCTCATTAGAGGAATGCTCTTGTCATGACTTATTCACGTTTTTTTGTTTCCCTTTGTTCCTCCATATTGAGCCTGTTCATTTGAGCGTAGAGTACGTTTTGATGAAGTAGCCAAACAGCTCGGTAACAAAGCGCAAAGTTGAAGAGACGAAATTGTCAACCCGGGTTTAAATGACGGCGTAATTTCGCGAGTCAGAAGTTTCTCAAATTTCTGCGAGTTCAAAGTGTGTTTACCGAGTGGGAATCTGCAATAGGGAACAGTGTAAACATCTCCTCTGCAAGCAATATTCAGATTGTACAATTGCTAAACCGAGCTGCTACTCTGTTCCCCCCCCGCCTCTATAATACCACCAGACGCTGCTCCACTCAAACACATACTTTCTATTTGCTCGACTATCAACTCAGAGTGCGCCCAGATCAACTCGACTATATGAAGATTAACAGATAGTTGGTTGAACGTGACTGGATTTGAAATAGGCCTCCGCTCCAAATGTGCCTCCTGGCCTCAGACCAGAGCGTCCGGTGCCGATTCCTCCTTCGATTTGACAACACATAAAGCTGAGGAGGAAATGTGTCGAAATGTCCTTTTAGATTTGACCTTCAACCTTAAATTTGACCTTTTAAATCCCAAGTACTTATGCAGGACAAAAGTAGTGGAGTATATGTTTTCATTATTATTAAATTAAATGCAGTGACGTAACAGTATGAATACTACTTCAAGTACACACACACACACACACACACACACACACACACAGTACAAGGCTAGTGTTTGTTCAGCCTTCTAGAGTAGAAGTCCTTAAAGCGACAGTACGCGTTCGCCGCCTCTAAGCAACACAAAGGAAACAAATGGCCAAACACACACCGCCACTGTCCGAATAAGAAGAAGCTAACCGACCAGTTTGTCTCCAACACATTTGCACGAGTGCTCGCAAATCTGCTTAGCGACGAGCTGCTTCTGCACTTCCTCAGGAAATGGATCGAAAGGTATTGAGGTCTGATATGTAGTGAGTGCAAATCCCTTCAGTGGGTCCAACAGATAAGGCAGATAGACTGAACCAGCTTTGAAACAAAAGACAGGCCAGAGAGCCAGAAAGGAAGAGGAGAGGCAGAGGTAGATTATGTAATATCTGAGCATGTTCTGGTTATGCGATGTGATATATCAGAGAACAGATGAATATTTCCACCCGCAGGCATGGAGGATGTCTTGTTTCTTTTCTTCTAATTACCCTCCAGCACAGCTTTGGTGTCTCGGCCCTGTGATCAATCTCGTATGACGGCGAGCAGCGCTGTTGTACTACGCAGGGATCCTGTCACAAATGTGACTTTGGAGATATGGATTTTTAGGTCAATTTTCAATGCAGTCGGAAACCCTGCTCTACTTTAATACTTCCTCAGAGCAGATTAAGATAAGCATCTCCCTTCCTGTCCTGAATTCAATGAAAAACGACAACTGCAGCCCGATGCTCCCCGCAGATTGCGACGACAGCGGGGAATCTCGGCTGCGATACATCTTTCTTACGCAAAGTGGAGCTGAAATTTCAATAGGTTTGACTGGGGTCACACTCCAGTTGAGTTTAAACCTGAATCCCAGACTTTGGAGAAACCCGATGAATAGTCTGGGAGAGGAACAGGACAATTAAGGTAACAGGAGATTCCCAGAAGGTAGTTCTTACGCGTTTCCTTTCCATGGGACTTCTTTCACAACGCCAGATCAGGACACATTATCCTACACATGCAAACGGCTAAAAAAAATTATTTCAGATGTTTAGGAATGGACACAAACACGAAAGCTTGCATTGTGATCCGAATTGTCTATGTTTTCGGAGTACAGTCAGTTATCAGAATGAGGTTTCCCAAATCACAAATGAATATCTCACCCGCCTGTAGCATCGGAAAGCCATTGGAACGGGGGGAACATGTTTGTTTCTGCGGCTGCCGTTGTGCGCACAGTGGGTCAGCAGCAGGCGCCTCACTGAAGCGAATGCTCTGTTCTTGTTTAGCAGTGTGAAATAACACCCAGTGAAATAGTGAACAGTGTGAAGCATTCCGTGTCACTAAAAATTTATAGAGAGAATCAAGGATCTCTCGGCGCCCCCTTCAAGGTCTCCAGCATCGTATTGATCTGCAACTAACATGGCAGTAATGCGGGACAGTGGTGCTAATGGAGGGTGATAAAGTAACTATAAACCCACTGTACATCAGCGCTGCACCAATTTGAGCCCAGCCGCGAGGCGCTGCGGAGCCGAAGAGGCCATCACGCCACGCAAACAGTCTGCATTTTCATATTTCCCATCATAAACACCAAACCTTCCTTTTATGGATTCTAAGAGGAGACGACAATAAGCAAGTATGTCACCGCGGAGAGCAACAAATGTAATGTGTGCAGTCTGAGGGCTCTTTTGCCTGGCTGGGGGACATAAGCGTCCTTTCTGTTTGATTACAATGTCTCTGAGGAAGCAAAATGGCTAAAGAAAGCTCAATGCCTTTTGTTCCTTCTCACCTTATACATTGGGATGTCTGAAACTTTCCTGCAAACACATTGCTGTGCCAGGCCAGTGGATATGTGTGTTTCTCCTCCTGCTGGATTCCCATTAAACGGTTCCTTGTGGGGTACAGCTGTGTCCAATTCGCAGGCACACAAGTATTAAACCAGCCCGTAATCTGCAAAGTTTCGGTGTCGTTGCCAGATCTTGGCCGCCTGAAATCCAATTTCTTTACAACCCGAATGCGTCACTTGACCTCAGCGGCATAATTGTAAAACAGCTGTGTGCGAGTTTGATTTCCACAGAGAGATCCGTTGTTTTTTTAATATGTTAAATACACTTTCTTGTGGAAATTCACAAAACCACAAACACCCTGATAGGAATCCCTAAATTGAGAGAACTGTGAGAACTATGATGTCTCTGTAGCGCCTCCGACTGATGGAGGGATATTGGGAGATTTGAGAGACTTGATGATTCTGCTCATTGGCTCACAGACGAAAGCTCGCTGCTTTAAAAGCAATACCAATGTCAAGTCGATATGTTACAATGCTTTCACTGCCTTTGTTAATGAAATGATTATCAAATGTGTGGGCTAATTAACTGAACCACATGCACCTAACCCCCACGGGTCTCTGATGAAACAATGCACTGCTGTCATTTATCATTTTTCAATAGGAAGAATGTAGGTCTGCTATCAACGCGGGAACATAGAGTGGTTGGTCGTCGGTTCTTGCCTCCTTGGCCTTCACTTGTCTCTCCCTCATCACCTCTTGCAGTTGGTTCAGAACTAGTTCAGACTATTGTTACGCCACAAACACCAGCTCCAGAGTTTATTTTGCACAGACCTGCCCCGGTTGAATCACAGGAAGGTTGGTAAACATACTTGAGTCGCCTGTACACTTCAGACACACCGGTTTTGTCCAGTTTGCATATCTCGCCTCCACAGACGGATATAAGCTCAGATGTAGAGTAATATCTCTGGCTAATGTCACTCTGAAACACTCCACACTGTATCAACACAGATAAACTATTGTGCAACAACTGACGTGCCTGTAATAATTGAATCCACAGGTACAGAATCACACACAGACACACACACAGTACCCTTGCAGCTGTCTCAACACAGCCACAGGGATAATTTAGCAGGAACATTATTTTTTGGGGGATGACTTCCAAACCAATCCTCTCACGGATGATCAGGCAAATAATCCAAACAAGATGATAAGCTTAATACAACGCTTGTTGGCCTTGGGGGTGGCAAAAGACCATGGGTTTTATTTGACGAGCGCTTTAATTTGTTTCCCTCCAATTATTTAAAGGTTATAGCCATTTGCGTAGAGACCGATTTTCACCGAAACCACCAGGGTACTTATCTGTCGGAGTGCGGTTCTCATTTTGGATTGTGAAATAAATCTTTCAGCGGTTTGAGTGACAGCCGAGTTAGAACTAATGCCGTCATACGGTGCCAGGTTGAATAGAGCGAGTAGCTTGGGCAAGACGACATCTGATTGATACCTTCGCCCGATATGCATCACATAGGTATATTAGATACCGTATGTATGTGGGCAATTATGTAGGTCGTGCTCATTTTCAGTTTGAACATCATTTTAAATCGTAAACCATTGGGAAAATCGCAGCATTCCACCAGTTTGGTTTGCAGATGGGTTGCCAGATTTTGCAAGACCCACGGTGACAGCTGTAATTTCATAATTGGCTGATAAAGAGAGAAGGCACTTGTATGTTTCAAGGTACAAGTTTGTCATACTTCTCACAAGTTTACACAGAAGCTGGGTTTTGACGTTTTAATGGTGGAGAGAATCGACGGCGACTGCGGTTGTAGCCGAGCGTAGACCGGACATATAAATCACACCATTGACAGCTATTCCGCCTTCTTCTGCAGTTCTATCGATATGTTCCCTTTTTCCCAGCAGCATTAAACACATGGCCGATTCCTTTTAAAATGATGTCAGATTTGATTTTTCCCTTTCCCTGCCTGCTTAGCGTCTCTATTTTTGGTCCAGTTTCTGTCTTTCTTAACCTTCCTCCCTCGTGTCTGTACTCTCGTGTGATTCGCTCTCACTGACCACCATGACTAAGCACTCCTATCTCCCTCTCCCAGCACCTTTGACCCTCCCCCTGGTCACTTTCGTCTGTTGTTCTGCCAGCCTGACATCTCCACCTGTGGAAATTGAGCGAACAACACTTGGGGTTGCTGAAGGAGAGTGATTCACCTCTGGCTTGTCTGATGACCTCTCTCACCTCCTTATCGACATCGGTGCTAGCCGCTGCCGTCCGCTCAGCAGAGTCTAAAATCCCAAACCTGTGCCTTTCACCTCAACCAATAATTCCGTGTTCTCTTCTTTTCAAACCCCTTCGTCCTTTCTCGCCTGCCTTCTCTTCCTCCTCGTTTTGAAGAACTCTGACCACAATTCCATTCAAAGCTTTCTTAACCACCCACAAGCCGTGTCCTCAATTCTACCAACACCACTTACTCCGCTGACCCAACGACTTTGGCTCAAATTATCCATCTCCTTTCTGCACAGATGAGGTCCTGAAACCGATCCACATCCTTGGCACTTTTACTGATTGCTATCATCGGATCCTCTCTAGACAGCAGAGTGATTATCATCTGCCTTCAGGGCAGGTGAAGTACTACTTTAGTATCACTCAAGCAAGGAAGTAATGCTTAAATGGTTTAATATTTCTGGTGATTTAAACTTGTGGAATAGAGCGTGTCTGTTTTGCTTCACATTACGCCACTACAAGATGAAGTTACGCAAATAACTACTGATAAAATGTGTTTTTTACTGGAGGAATAGTCCTGAGTCATCTGTTATTAGATGTGTACTGCATGGTGTTCTACAGGTGTTTGTGTTATTGTGTTTGCTCCCTATGTGTTCATATTGATGGACATCTTCTGCTTAAGATTGATGAAAATGTCCCTCATAATTATAATCAAGTCTACAGTTCAAGCAAAAAGGTTCCAATACAATAACCTAGAGCCTCTGGAAATAAAATGTAGGAAACAAATAACCAAAACACAGAAAGGGCTTTTTTTTTCTCAGGACCGTATAAACATCTCATCTCATTCTCAAGCTGTTTTCACACTTGGGATTCACACCAGAGTTTGCCCTTTTGACACAATTGACGCGATCGCTGTTGAATTTATGTTTCCCAAAGGAATGCGGACCGAGGACAGCGTCGTTCCAGGGTTCAACTCGTTTGAACCCTCTTGTGGACCTGCGAGTGGCTGTTCACACCCGCCGAAACGACCCAAACCGATCGACAAAGCTCTGTCGCTCAGCGTTAAAGCACTGTGAGACTGTGAGAAACATTGGTATCGATTTTTAGGTGTTTCAATTAGCTTCATCACACAGCCGACTCGCGCTTACTTTCCATTTCAGCGCCTTTCACTCGGTAAAAATACATCAAAAACTGAACTGACACAGCACATTGTCACAGCTTCCTATATTTAGCCTGTGAAAAACAGCAAACAGCAGAAATGGGGCCGTAAAGACACACACCTTCTGTGTGAAACAACTGATTCCCTCCCTTAATTAATGCTCTCCCATACTGAAGTTTGCTTTCATAAGACACCGCCTTCATTCCCTCCGGACCATCGCTCCTGCCCGTCTGTGGTTTTCCTTCCTGACGGTCACCTCCCCTGCTGAAAGGTGGCGGTCCATGAGCTGGGTGGGATAAACCATTCGCACACATAGGGGGGGCGCTTGCGAGGGGATATTATGACAAATGGACTTCTTTACTGCCCTTCTTTCAAAGTGTGTTTTCTCTCTTTGGAAGTGAGTGAGGGCCCCCCTCCTCGCTGCTTGCTTTGCATTTATCTTTCCCACCTTCCTTTTATCCTTAAATGTCCTTTGGATAATTAAAGTTGCCTACTTTGTAGCCATGCTGCATCCACCAACTCATTACTGAAGCGGCTTCACCTGGCATTAATGCTGCTTGATGTTATCGTTCCGATCAGGCTGATGCTCTCTCCCTTTCACGCCGTGCTCTTTCTAGTGTCATTTATATTGCCAATTAGATGTTAATGTCCGAATGTGTTTCAGCGTATGCCAGCATTTCTATAGGTTCACTGCATATCGAGCACTGTGACAGATACACCTTTGATTAGCAACAACAACAATGTTCCTTGCGGGCAGAAATCAACTTGTCATCCCTCTGCGTCGGTTTATAGAAGCCGTCAAAATGTGATTTTCCTCCTAAAGCTGCAGGCTGTCAAGTTGCAAGAGCAGTACATTTGCTGTCAATGGACGTGTCTAACACTGCAATCTAAGATGACGGCTTTGCATTGACAACTGACAAGATTTCATTATGATTATCTAACAACTGTTAACTCTGATCTGCAGCAGCACAGAGTCGCACGCCAGAGCCTTTGGAGAGAGACAGAGGGAGAGGGAGAGGGAGAGAGAGAGAGAGAGAGAGAGAGGGAGGGAGACGTTCCAAGATTTGAGGAAGAAAGACCTGACAAAGCTGTTGAACCTGACCTTTTACGTTCTTGTTGTCGTAAACAAACCCACATGTAAATGAACTGGAAAGTAGTGAGCTCAAAACCCGAGCATGTGCTTGTGCGGTTAATCACGCACAATTCCATTTGCAGATTTGTGCCTCTAAATATGACTTTACTGAGCAACACCAGGGCTGAGAGGAAAGTGAGAGATACACAGCGTGGCAGCACATAAAAGACAAAAGGACCGGCTGACAAGGTGGGAGTTAACGTGGGCTGGAGATTGTGTGCCGTGCTCCATAATTGGAGTCTGGACTTCAATAGCAACAGTGTCTAGTTCTCTAACAAAGGTGAGGCGCTTGGTGAAACAGAGGGGTTCTTATTGTAGAGGGACCAAACTGTTTCCTCTCACACACAGGCAAGGAGGCAATCAATGCATACATTTGCATTTCCAGCTGAGTCGGTGAAGAGCGACTACGTGAGAGCCAGTTACATTGTGTGCTCTGCACGATCGGGGGCCTCTGATTTGTGATATAAAATAGGATTTGGACTCTCCCACAGATTAAGTGGATGTCCAAGTGACGACATCAAATAGCAACATTGGGATGAATTTGAGCAAAATGGGGTGAAAAAAACGTTTAGGAGACCCAAACTGGATGTTTTCTGGAGCAGTTCAGGGGACAAAGAGCAGCAGAGCCACAGGCTAACAAGGACTGATGCAGCGTCCTGGTCAGAATAGCAGGTCATTTGTTACTTTCATTAGAACCTTCTCAGGATGACACTGCAGTCTGAGGCAGACCCAGGCAGGCCACAGACGCCCAGACGGGGACATTTGATCTGTCATTTTTAGACTTCAGGCTTTGCTGATGAGCTTGAAAACTCGTCGCTCGTCTTGAAAACTGCAACATTGTCGAATCGGGGGAAACAACGACAACTACTTAGAATATTAATTAAAATTTGTGCCTGTGGCGAGGAGTTGTTCTCAGTAAAAGTTCCAGGGATGGTATCTAAAGTGCTGCCGGGCCATTTTCATGCCACGATTTGCAAGAAATCCTGACTGGACTGGAGCTAAATCAGATACAGCCTGCAGGGATTGATTTACTATGGATCGCAGAAAGGGAGAGGAAGGGAGGGAGAGGAAGAGAGAGATGGAGAGGGAGAGAGAAAGAGAGAGAGAGAGGGAGCACTTTTTGGCATCAACATTTTGAAACATCATCAGAGTTCCGGGATGACTGGGAGCTGCAGCGTCATGTGACATCTACCTTTATCCTACACACAAAGGCAAGCAAGCAAAGAAACCAGGCAAAGATTCCGAGGCCTTTCTGTGCATTTACCAAACAGCACAGCTAAGGAAAGCAAAACTATCTCCTCCATTCCCACCGTTGCTTTCGCTGCATATTGAAATGACACAGCTGTCGCCCTACAGACGCCGCTAACGTTCCGGGCACTGCGAGCGAGGAGCCACTCCAAATTTGTCTCCGAGTCGGAAGTCCAGAGGCTATAAGTGGTTAAAAATGTTTAACGCCAATGTAAGTGTAAACTATTGTCTACAACAGCCATCCTGGAGGAATAGTGTGTTTGTAGTATCAGGGAGTATAAACAGAGGAGCGATGTCGCTGAGAGGGAATCAGAGCTGCTGACATAATGAGAGTCTTATTTTTGTTTTTAAACTTATCTCGCAGAACAACTTGTGAGTCTGCAAACCAGCAGAGGCATCAAGGCGTCCTGCTCTGCTGAGAGATGGCGTCTCTGGCTGTTTTACCCGAAACTCTCTCGACACAGCCGGAGACGCTTGTTTTGTCTCCACTGTCCTCAGAGTCTTTCTTCGTCTTCTTTCTTTTTGGACATCCTCCCAGTGACAAATCCCCCATCCATCCAGACTTCTGTAGGATGGACACTTAGGTAGAACGATCTGGAGGTGGGAGGAATTTACCGATTCAGCCGTCCGTCTCCATCACCCGGTTCTCTGATCTGAGCCCTCCTGATAATCTCAAACGTGTTTACAGTGAAGTGGGATCCTTTTGTCTAAACCTGCCATCGCATGTTAATCACTAACATGCAAATTACCGATGAGACGTTCCTTCTTCCCCTGTTTGCACTTGAGCGTTTTGAAGACTTTTCTCTCGAGGTCTGAGAGCTAATCCGTCTCCCCTGCCCACCTCGACGCCCCCCCTCCTCGCTCTTTTCATCTTCCTGCCTTCCTCGTCTGCTTTAAAACATCGTTCGCCCCTCGACTCGGCCGCGTCACTTCTAATCGCCTTGTTTTGCAAGTCGAACGTTTATGAATTGAAGTTATTAGAACCTCAATGGCCAAATTAGTCGGCCATCCATCTCGCCACAGCGTATAGATTTGCATGTCGCCCTAAGTTAATTGCATCATCGATTTCTACATCCGCGCCTTTATTTACTTGATGCGTCCTTGTCATCTGTAGTAAAAACTGAGTGTTGAGTTGCGTTTACAGGTACGTGCTACAATTAAGTCCGGCTTGATTAAGTTGTGGTTCAGTATCCGCAGCGTTTACAGCGACAAATTAACATTCAAGTCGTAACCTGAACACGTACACGACTTTACTTTCCCTCGCTGGCGGCTACAAACCGATGATATATGATGGTCGTTCCGAGTTATCACACCCGGACCAAAGAGGAGAAAAGAGTACAAACATGAAAGCTCATTTTGCAGTTGTAGTTTGTGCTTCAACAAACGTCCCAAAACATTTTCCACTATTTATATTCACAGCAACAACCCAGAATTCCGTTCGGTGTGGAGCATTTGCGGACAGTTTCACAGGGTGGGTGCATCCTCATTTGCATGCATTTACATGTCATTAGCACTTCAAACCTGCACACTTGAAAGAGCTCCTTGTCAAGACACTAATCTCCCTCCCTCTCGCTCACGCTCTCTCTCTCTCTCCCTCTCTCGCCCCCTCTCTCTCTCTCTTTATTAAAGAAGCTCGGTTTAACCACAACATGATCATATACACTCAAATTTAAGTGCAGTCGATACAAAGAGATGGAAAAGACAAGGAAACTTTACAAAACGACGCGTGAATGTTATCGCGCGTCAACCAATATATTGACAAAGAAGTAGCTTGACGCGAGATCAATACGTTTAATGATCGCGAGCTGTTTTATTTGGAATTATTTACGCCATTGCTGCGCGATCAAAGAAACATTACAAAATCTCTCAATCATAAGTTCCTCCCTCGCATTCATGTCTTTCCAGTGTTTAATAGCTCTGTGTGTGTGTGTGTGTGTGTGTGTGTGTGTGTGGGTGCGCTCTCCTCTAGAGCATACATTTCTCTCCATTAGTGTTCAGAACATACAATTCAAATTGACTCAATGGATTGCCGCTTCAATAATGTGAGTGTGTGTGTGTTTATGTGTGTGTGCGCATGCCGATATCAGAGAACGCTCTTAAGTATTAGCATATGATACAGCAATCAACTCTGCCCAATCATTTCTAATTTGTTGCGTCAAACAGGCTCGTTCAACTCCGATGAACTCCTTCAACAATCATAATACGACACTAATTCAGCCGAGCTACTTGATGATTTAAAATGACAACCGATGCAAAGTTTATGTGTTGTACACCGCCGGCGAATATGAGCCCGGTCGAGCGGTAAACATGTGCAGTCACACAAAGGTGACGGAGGTCGACCGGCAACTTCCTATCCGTCGACATTGAGCGTAATGGAAAATGTTTCAAGGAAAGTTTGGGCTAGCAGAGAAGCGCTTGGTCTTCACTTCCGCACACGCACACGCACACACACACACACACACACACACACATCCTGCTCTCAGCTCTGTTCAACGACCTGACAGCAGCGACTCGTCCTGTCCGCTAATGCCTTGTGCAAACTGCGATAAGAGCGATACGGAGAGATTCTGATCGACGTCATGATGATGAACGGGTTCAAGTATGATGCATGTAAGATGGTGCTGGTGTCTGCTGCAGAGAGGAGCCACTGCAGGCACAAACACATGCAAGGCGTGTATTTATAGATGCACATTGAAGCTACTGTCAAATTGTGAGATGCTGATCGTAGATTTTTATTTATTGCCCCATCTGTAGGAGCATCAAGACTAAAAGGTAACATCCTTTATAGCAGTGGTTCTCAACTGGTGGGGCTGCGGGACCCAGCATCTCCCCTCAATGACCGGGCCTGACCCAAATGGAGGACTCCAGGATTTTAATTAAAACCAAAATTCTTCACTTCGATAACTTCAGCCTTTTTTGACTCAACAGTGCTTTCATTCATGCACACAAATGAAATAAAGTCCAGCAAATTAGTAGTTTCAAAAAGACTCCATATATATAGCTTTAGCTGAGTACCAGCTCATTGAATATAGAACTAACAATGACACACTCAGTTGGTGTTTTCATGTAAAATACATGAAATAAAAAAGTCCAACAACTGAGAAGTATTTTCAAAAAACAGCTTTAGCCAACCAACACTATGGAATATATTGTTTATGTTTTTCTTCAGTTGCAGTTTTTATACATAAACTCAAAATAAATTAAATTAAAAGTGCAAAAATAAGTATTCAAGTATACAAAATTAACTTTTCTTCTGATAAACCTTATCAGAAGGTAAATACTGAAAATTGTCTCCGGCTGAACCAGAGCGTAGACGCCACACTCACAGAGATAGGTAGTGCTGAACGGGAGGAGGGTTTTTACTGCTCGAGTGGCAAGGGAAAGATACTCTCTCCGTGGATTTGTTCAGACAGAATAACTGCTCTATATCAACACTAAATGGCTCTCAAGTCGCTGGAAGATTGAACATAAACAAAAAACTGCTGAATTCTCAAAGTTCAAAAAGGCCTCAGAGGTCATTTTAATTTTTCCATTTGGGAGAACCCCAGTCAGTTCCTCAGACAGTCAGGAAACACGGTCGGCAATAAAAGGCTCAAACACCGGGACAGAGAAGCGGTCCGAGGTGTCGCTGGCTGACACGGCGAGCCAATTCCCCCCATTCATTATCCACAGCGCTAAAGGTTCTTCAGCGGTCAAGCAGCACATGGAACATTAGCTACAACGTCCATTCATCACAGGTAATTTGTAACAGACCTGGATTATTGCTCCATTACAGTTCGGCACTCCAGATTCCCCCGTTAGTGACTTGTGACATTCAAATAAAACAGCACCTTTAAATCGACGGCTCTGGTCACGGTCAGATACTTCTGCACACACAATCCATACCATGACTTCATTAAAACCACATGTTCTCACCTTCAGAAAGTTATTGATTCTAGTAAATAAGGAGAATCTAATCTGGTCTTCCTTCATTGTAACTTTAACTTGAACTGCCATTTAAACAGGTGCTATGGAAAATAAAATATATTATATATTTCTCTTTTGTTATTATAGGCATGTATATTGTATTTTTATTTTTTGTATTTAATATAAAATCTGAAATTTAAAAAAAATCTCAGGTAAAGAAAAAGTCAAGACACATTTTTGATTGTAAAAGAAAATGTGTAAAAACGCCAAAAATTAAATTAAAAACCGATTAAAAAAAAAAGGTAATAATTTAATATGTATTCTACGAAATTCTTTTACACACGATTGGTTCTTGTTTGTCTGTAAACACCACGCCTGCTCCTGTCCACTTTGAGAATCAGCTGCTAGGATGTAAGCGTTAGTAAACAAAGCCATTCAGCAGACACAGAGCAGCATTATCTCCCTGCTGAAGTCGTGACACCTAAACGAATGCCCTCCCACTCTTGGCCCTCAGTTTAGCTGCGTTTGGTCTCCGCAAACTCCTGACAAACATATTCAGCTTCGTCATCTCTTTAGAGGAAACAGTTGCTGCAGCAAAAATGGCTTGTTGAGGCCGAGTGAGTGTGCAGATACTAAACAACAAGCTTTAATAATAGAAAACCTTAAAATACTGATTCATGCAGGTGTATATTAGTTTTCCTGATTTTCCATTGTAATCATGTTTTCTGTATTTCTGTATCATCATCCTTGTATCACTTCCTGATTGTTGAGGGATTCGCAGCATCGTCCTTCCATCCAACCTCCATCTCCATCAGCCGACGCAATTTTAGCTCCCATGGCTGTTGCTTCGTAATCGATGGCGCTCCGATTCCAGGCGGAGGTGGAACAATGGGGATTTCTCTCCGCCTCTCCCGTCTTTGTTTACGCCGTTGCTACTTTGCCTGACTGAATTAGAATTCCGTTTGGGATTGTTGCATGATAGACGCGTCCTGCCTGGTGCGATTTCCAGAGCGAGGCCCCTCGCAAAAAAGCTGCCAGGTAAAATATCGGAGAAATACGGGCTCCTGTCAGAACATCTGATGATGAAATATCACCTTTGTTAGGCAACACCAACTGCAACTATTCCTCCCTCTCGCTCTCCGCTCCTCTCCCATATAGCTCCTTCTTTCCTTCTTCTCCTCTATCCTCCATTTCTTTCATAACTAAGTGATCTGTTGTCATATCTGCTGCCCTTCTGGGACTAAGACACAGCCTCATACAACAGAAGATGAAAAATTTAATTTTGTGCCGCTAAGACGTCCTGGGTCGCTCCTAACTCTTCATCAGAAAGAGAGAGAAAACACAATCCAGACGATTTCACCTACGCTTTCTTTTGCTTAGTCATTTTCTGTATGAAAACATTTCTACCTGTAACGATTAGTTAGATCAGTGGAGCTCCCTCTGGTGGAGTATTGATCGCAAAACCTTGGCACGGCTGCAGTTATTCCTCGCCGTCCGTGGAGATATTCTATGCGCCAGAAACAATTTGATCTGGAAGATTCTGCCATGCTGCCCCCTCACAAATGGAATTCAGTTTTTCCAATATTAATAAACAAAAGTCAATTTCATATCTATACACACACATACATGCACACACTTCCATCATTCCTAGTGCTGCCGCTTCTTGCGCGTAACAGATGAGAGTGACAAAAAGTTAGCAGTCCTTGAAACCCTCCCCCCCCAGAGATCCCATCTGCCCCGTGAGTACAGAGACGTCAAAGCTGCCTGCTTGAGTGTTTCCGTGCTGAATCGCGCTGTGATTTAGCTATACACGCTCCATTCCGTGTCCGCCGCGGAATATAATTTAGTCTACACGTCGGTAATGAGAAGCAGCTGCTATCCTTCGCCAGCTGAGCGCGGTGACAGGATGAAGTGCTGCCGGGCGCGAGACAAGAACCAGCCAGAGCTTCCAATCCACTTCGGAGGCCCAATGTAAGAGCTTCAAAATACCAATACATGACCGTATTGATTTAAGGCTCTACAATAGTGGTTACGGTTTTATTCCCGGTTCTTCCCGTTGGCCATGTATGGAATATTGACTTGGAAACCTGAAACACCTGGAGCTGGGAGTTGACGTGCGACCTTCTGCAGTCGGTAACTACAACATTAGAAATGAGAGTGGACTGATGTGTGTTTTGATATTGCTTTATAGTGATGCAGTTTGGTCTTTGGTCTAATCGTCTGGAGCGACGAGCGGCTCCACAAGCAATCAGGATTTTCAATTTATTCCCCCACTTGTGACAAGGTTGCAAGGTTTCCATCTCCTCCTTTCCTTCCTCCCTTCATCAGCAGGGTCGCACAAAATAATGGGACAGATTTCAATGGAAGTTTGTGGATAATGTGGGACTCTTGTTGTTGTTGTCTTGTTAAACATGAACGTCTGCATCTCTGACTTACAACCTTTCAAGCCGACAGAATGCAGAATTTCAAATTTAAATTCCAAAGAAATCGAGCTGGAAAAAATGCGCAGTGCGAAGAGACACACACACACACACACACGCACACGCACACGCACACACACACACACAAACACACACACACACACACACACCCTCTTTCTCTTTCTCTCTTGCGAGCTCGGGGATAATTATCTGCGTGCGTGTTGGATTTTCCTGACAACTTATCTGTCCCGCTGCTCATTAAAAACGGGAACGCCGGGAAAACAAAGGCGCCTTTGTTAGCCGCGCGTGAGCACACGTGACTCCTTCATCCGCAGCCTCCGTGACAGGCCTGCGAATCAAAAATGCATGTATGCTGATAGAGGCGAACGGAACCGCCGGCGTACAGTCAGATCCACGCAGATCGCAAAGATGAAATACAGGCGAGAGTGAAAAAGGGGAGCGACGGAGACAAAGACGTCCATCGCCAAATGGCTCCGCCGGCTCCCACGTGGATATGACTGTGTTGCTTCTCCTACAGCAGGTGGGTGGGGTAGGGGAATGGGGGGGGGGGGGGACACGGCCCGTTGGCTTTAAGCCTGGAGGATGCCCCCCCCTCGGCAGGATGGATCAGCGGCGGTGGCGTTGGATTAGCGCAGGCTGCCAAGGGCCTGACGGGTGCGGTGACAATTTAATCGTGAGGAAAACGTGAAGACGAGCAAGGGGGGGGGAGGCTGCAGTCTTCATTCACGGGATTCATTTTGTCATGCCAGCTTCCTTTAACGCCTCTGTCAGCGTCTCCTGAGGTTTCGCGCCTGGCCTGCCTTCAGACTCAAAGAGGAGCAGCAACACAAACAGCTCCTTCACTCAGGAGGAAGAGGGGAGGAGGAGAACTACAGCATCTTCAGTTGTCCTTTTTGTGTGTCTTCAACGGGGGCAAGATGAACGTGTCCCTGAAGGCACGTGGAACCAAGTGCACAAATCACACACACACACACACACACACACACACACACACGCACACTCTGTTCATTAAAGCTGGTTATACTGGTTATCCATCAGTGCAGATGGGTTCGCATGGAGACGACGACACATATCAGCGTTAATTTCAATACAATCTATTATGTCAACACAGCTTTGGATGAGGCAATGAAACCGTTTGTTTTTCGTCTCCATGAATTATTTACGGCGGCGCTCTCTTGTGTCATTAGGCGGCGATTACTTTAATGTCTGATCAATCAAGATCGAAAGGCAGAGCTTTTTGCACCGCAGACGATGAAGAATATTTGCAAAAGCAGCCGGTATTAGAAGTGAGTCAACAACTATTTCTGCTGCCGCTCTCTCGTTAATAAAAGGATGGAAGTTGCCATGGTAATAGAGGACTGAAGCTACCTTTTGCTTTGTGAGGCTCTTAATGTGCGCGCAACCACACACACACACACACACACACACAGATTCCTACGAGCTGATCAGCGTCTCCCCTCCTGTTCGATGCAGAGACCAATATTATGTACGTAACAATCTGAAATGACAAAACCTGAATGTGGCTCCTTTAAGAGAAGAGACAAACACTTGGAAGGTTAAATTGGGCTGAATGTGGCTCCTGAATTAAACAAGTGCGACACCCCTGGTCTAAATTGTGTGTTTGCTTCGTCCCGTCTGTGTCTGCAGCCTCGTCCAGCTGTTTCCTCTTACATCATCGACACAAGCGAGGCCTTGGCTTGTGGCGGTATCGACAGAACGCCCTTGGAGAGGCCGAAAACGTTTTCTGTTGAAGTGGCGGGGAGGCCATTTGTCCCCTCTGATGAAAACATTTTCCATCGTTGCTAAGGGCAAGAAGTTCCGGGGCGTGGGCGAGACGGATAAATCACCCGGAGGAAGGCGGCGAGGGCGAGGGCGGGGCGAGGCGGGCCGGTGTGATTTCAGGAGCACGAGAGCGGAACGGTGACTGGGAAAAGTCACCACGCCGTCATCTCAGTCTGGAATCCCTTCAAAGGTAAAGCCGGGAGCAATTATTGGGGTTGAATTGCATAATCAGTAAGAGCGTCATTAGAGGTGAGGAAGAGGAACGATCGGTTATAAACGTTATTTCCATAAAACGATATTAGGGGCCCGGGGTCATATTTTGTCGACGGTTCTGGCTAAATTACCCACATGCCCTCCGTGGTCTCCGTGGAAACACACACACAAAGAGAGAGAGAGAGAGAGACAGAGAGAGCTTAAACAATGTTCCTGACAGAGCGTTAGTCTCTGAACCAACAATTAACCTTTGACTGCTCCACATTACAGAGCTGTCACCATTTTGTAAAAAGAGGGGGGAAAAAAAGGGAAAAATAACTCAATTCTGGTGCCACTGCCAATTTCTTTCTTTTGTGTGACCAATCCAACGCCCACTCATTTCTAATCTGGACACACATGCACACAGACACACAGTAGCTGCAGCAGAGTTACAGGAAGTCTGTCGCAGCTTCTCTTCATCTACACACACACACTCTCGAATGTTAATTCAGTTTAAGGGTGGCTGCACAGTCGCTCGCAGTGATTCCACACCTGCGGCACAGCGACGGCACTTATCCCCCTTTGGGCGGAGCGTTTTAGTGACAGATCCTCTGCAGACTGGAAGTTTCCACACGCACGTCCTCTCCGTTTTGAAAAACCACCATCTGTTAACACAAAGCGTGTACCTGTGTGGACTCGGCGAAGGGAACAGAGAGAAAGGGCCTTTGAGGGAGAGCGTCTGACTCAGGGACGCCTATGCATTCTTCAGCTAAGAAAGACAAACGGAATCATACAATAAAGCAGCACAGCGTGAGAAACAGGGTCGAACCATGCTGAAAGAGTTAGTTTGAAAGAATGTAGAAGCAGTTTATACCTGAACTTCACACGCTTCCACTGACACACACACACACACACACACACACACACACAGGTTTACATGCACTCCACACCCGGGATGTGTTTGTCCTTTTCTGTCATGAGGCCAAAACAAAGCACGTCGGTGACCCAACAGCAGATTTCTTCCGAGCTCAACAGTCGTATCTGTTACTTCTTTTGATTTCGTAGAAGCAAGATTTCACACTTGAAAATGGCTGCAACGGACACAAAACACCCACTGTGCTGTTTCTGAAACGCTCGGCTGGCAAAGTCGCTCCACATTATGCAACTGATTTAGCAGAGATGCAGCCGCAGTCGATGGCTTCGGCTTCTGCCTGACAAACACCTCCCGCACGTCGGTTGCCAGTTAGCGCCCCCTCTCTCTCTCTCTCTCTCTCTCTCTCTCTCTGAAGGGGGAAGGACCTGGGTGCAGATGATTTAGCTGGCGTGGCTAAACGCGCAGCTGTGTCTTCTCCTGCTGATGAGCCGCGTCTCGCCCACTTCAGGCCAGCTCTTGACAGCAGAGGGAGCGTTCTCCTCTGTAGCCTCGCGTGCTCCATTTACGCTTCTGCATCTTGCTGTCATAAGCAAACTCGCCGCCATGCAGGGGAGACTCTTGAGACCCGGGCACAGCTAACTTTGATGTCATATCTACAACATAACATGTAGTTATGTTTCTGTTATGGACTACGGCTGCCTTTGAAGAGCTTGTATCGCTTTAATAACTCGCATAACCAAAGGTCGCTTCGCATTCCCTGTATTCCCGCCGCATATCTTCATCAAATCACATGAACCACATGTTTATGGCCACAGGGAGAATATGCCGAAATGTATGAATGAACTTTTACTACTAATTTACTGTGTGTGACCCCTTAAACCCCAGCAAGGTTTCATAATAATCCTCTTAACTATTGTAATATGTCACATTTGTGCAGATATGTCAACATTTTAAAGACTTGATTGCATCCAAATCTGCTTCAGAGTACACACACACACACACACACACACACACACACACACACATACACACACACACACACACATACACACACACACAGTTGTATATATGTTATGTTCCACACTTGGTGAGGAGAAGTTTGCCTAATAACACAAACTAACTATGGCTATTTCTGTTTGGGCAGAAATAGGCCATCATACACACACACACACACACACACACACACGCACACACACAGGGACACACACAGGCCTCACAGGTTCTGGAGTGTTGAGCAAAAATGTAAAGTGAGTGTCCACTTGTGGGCCGAGGCTGGAGGCTTTGAGATATGCTGCAAACTGACAGGAAATGCTGTAATACGCATTTGGAATTGGCCTCTGCACCTCTGCATCAAGGTCGGGTTCGGCGCCGGGACAGAAAAAGCTACAAAGTCCAAAGCAAACATAATGAATACATTTCGGGGGAACATCTAAAAATATATTTCATGTTTGCCAGCGATATGAGACTCGGTGAACTTGGCAGGTCTCTGCACAGATGACTTAGTTTAGTGAGGGATTGGAACAAGGAAGGGTTTGTTACAGCATCTAGCTTGGTTTTATACTCTATGATGTGGATGTGCCTTTGAATTGTGTTACGAGAGGACTGTTGTTGTGGAAGTGAAGACTTGAAGTGAACATCTGCATTTCTTATTTCGGGAGCCTGATTAGCATAGGCAAATATGAACATCCGGCAGGAGGCGGAGGCGGAGGAGGAGGAAGAGGGGGAGGAGGAGGAGGAGGAGGGGGAGAAGGAGGAGGGCGAAGGAAATGTTTCATAACATAATAATGATATTCCCAAGTTGCAAACTCGTGCTCCTGCCGAGTCTGACGCATGGAAAACATCCAAACATCCATTATGCACTTTCAGCACTCAAAGCTGAAAAATACATTTTCTCAAAGGATCAGCAGTTGTGTCACATGACAGACAGGCACCGCTCGGAGGGGGGAGATTGATTGGCTGCAGGTAATAGCAAGCAGCCCCCAACCTCGATGTCATCATCTGCGTAATATGTTTCACAAAGCATCTATGTCGTATCTACAGATGAGGCTGGAAAGCAGCTCTGGGCTGCGTCCAAGCACATTACAGCTCCCAGGAGTGAGCACAGAGGCAATTGTAGCAGGATAACGGCAAGGAGGAGCAGCAATCTGACATCCTGAATGGGACCGGCACTGTCTCTCTCTTGATGTGAGGCATTCACCGGCAGGCAAGTATGCAAGAAGTCTGATACAAATACTATGACAGAGCTTCTAACTCAAAGTTCATACTTGCATTTAGGACAGAAATAAGACCCGGAAATCTCAAATTGCAGCACCGAGCCGACGCTGCTACCCTGCCTGAGCACACACCTCCTCTGAATAGAAACACACGCAGCTGTTTGCAGCAAACAAGCCGACTGTGTTCCACCTGCCCAGCGTGAAAGGTTCTTAGGATGACATCATTCAGGATATTTTGGGGAGCAGAGTGAGAGCAACATCAGAGCTGCAGCACCTTGGCGATAATGACATTAAACGCCGTCAATGTGACAGTAATGTTTCTTGGAGTTAAATGGCATCATTGCTCCGACTTAATGCCCTCTCCCCCCCCACCCCCCCACCCCAAAAAAAAATAGAATCAACCTTTCAGTAAGAGTACCCGGCAAAGCTGTAATCATTCTTTCACACACCAGGCACTCAGTTGAGGAGAATTGGCAGACAGAGCCTCCGGGCCAGGCCCCGCAGTCTTTCCTCCCTCACACACACAGTCAGGCAAACTGGCACTAATTATAGCTGAGAGTGTCGCCGCCGTAATTCTTTGGGTTTCTCATGATGTTACGGACGCAGACACACACACACACGCACAAACACGCTACATACAAATCTGATCCACTGACAATCCTGATGTGACAAGAATCACACAAGCTGTCTCACTTTTATCGGGTGTCTTTGCACGATCATGGCCTTCTGCGTCTGCTTGTTTGTGTTTACTGAGAGTATAAACACAGATATGAACTTGTTTTCTAACACCCAAAATAATCCTGGTGCAAAGAAATCTGATCAATCTTGAATGACATCGCAACTAGCCGACGTTGAATCTAGACACAAGCCCACACCTGATTAGATGTGACAGTCTGATCTAATGTGCGTAATGATTGATTACATACTGAGTGGAAATCGGAGCAACACGATTAGCAGACGTGGCAGAAAGAGGAGTCTGTCATCCACGTAAACAGGTACTTAGAGGCTGTTATGTTATATAGCGATGTCATTAAGCGTTAGGTTTTGTCAGGCCACATTGAAAGCAAAGGTCATTTGGGGTCTATAAGGAAATACATGTTTTCATTTCTGTCATTGTTTTGCGTAGAACAGGAGATCCTAAAAGCGATCGCACAATAATTTGGGAGCGCTTGATCCTTATCGCACTACAAATAACCTGCGAGGCCGATAACGGAGGGTTGAATTGAAAGTCACCCCGAGGTTACAGATTAGACCGGAGGGGCAAAACGGGGGGAATGTAGCTTTCAGAGGTTTGAAACTAAATGCCACACACACACACACACGGGCTGCCAAGCTCACCTGCAATGCCTGTGAACCCCGGCGACAGTTTCGATGATGGAGCACTCTCCCTCGTTCAGACAAAAGGCCAGGTCCTTGTCCTCCACGCATGGCTTGAAGACTTCAGAGCGTAGACTGGGCAGTGTGGGGGCGACTGCTAAACAGGGACAAGGAAGCAGAGACAGAGAGACACAGACAGATCCGGTTACTGTTTTGGTACTAAAATCTCCACTCCCCTCAGGAAGAGCGGATTTAATTTGTCGTTGATTTGTCTGTGAGCCTCACAGCAACAGAGCTTCATTATAAAAGTTTCCTCTCAAATGCAGCACAGTACCAGAATTACCAAAGACATGAGACAACCTGTGTGTGTGTGTGTGTGTGTGTGTGTGAGATGGGCTTCTATTCTCTGACCCCTGCTCGGCTCTGACATGGCCGCCGTGTACAAACACTGCAATGCGGGGGTCTCCGCAGCGTGAAATATGCACAGCTGTCAGGCATGTGGTCACGGCCATGAGCGTGTAAACAGCGTGTGCAAATATCCATCACAGCGCGGCACAACATCACACACGTGGTTATTATTTCAGCCATAACACACACACACACACACAGAGATTATAAAGCTTATTTCTATCATCCCTCTGCATGACGCATCGTAGTTCAGAATTAGGCTGTGGGCCGCTCTGCCCACTAACCCGCTGGGCATTTGCTCTGGCTGCTCTGTTGATCTATCGCGTGTTGCGGGAAGAATAACTTAGCGAGCCTCCTGTTGTGCCCCGCCGTCCGGTTCAATCTGTGTTTTGTTTACGGCCGTCGATCGATAAATCTGGGGCTCTTGACGGGCCGGGCTGGGGGAGATGATGAGAGAGCTCAGCCCGGGCGCCCAACACACATCTGCAGCGCCCCAGAGGCCAACGGTGACTTTGTCAGGGCCGAAACTTTGGAAGATTTTGAGCTCTGAGATCATTGATATATGAGACATCATCTCTCTTTCTCTCTCCCTCCCTCTCTCTCTCTCTCTCTATAGAGGGCGTGTCCGGTGCGTGTCGACGTGTTAATTGCTCTTCTCCCGTTTCTTCACAAGCGTCCCAAGAGTCTGCCGCATACCAAAGTAGGCCTTAGAACCCAAGCTCACTCCGTCCTTCTCTTGGCTTATAAAAGATACTGGAATACATCTTTTATTAATTCCATGGATTCCCAGAGTGGAATGCTCTAAAGGTTATCTATTCCAAGATGCAAATATAACAATAGAATATAGAACGGAGCGTCCCAGAGCGGTGTGCATGTCCCAGGCACTCATTGTCCTGGTGTTTTTAGTCACTTATAGAGTTTATTCAGAAGCCAGACGTGAGATAGTAACACGTTTGATACACAGCACGGCACAAAGGCTGCACCCTGTTGTTGTGTAAGGTCAGCAGTTTCGAGGGAACCCGCTCAGAGAATTGATTTTGTACCGCGGCAGAGGAGCCAAGGTCATGCAACAGCCAGCAGGCCCGTATAGTGCATGTAGAATGTGTGTTACACCTCCCGAAACATGGCTTTACAAATGTTAAATCGGCAAATTTCACACACAGCTTCTGCAGAGCCGACGTCAGTAAAAGTATACAAGAGCGTCGTCGCCTCATTCGTCACACGTTGTTGACAGAGCAAAGCGCCAGTCACAACACTGGCACAGCAGCTTTGGACTTAAAGCTGCTGCTCTGCGAGTGCCACACCCCTCTGACATCACTTCCTCTTTCTGTAGCTGTGGAATGAAAGTAGATCCTCATTTAGATACAAACTGTATGTTCTGGAAGTGACAAGAGCGTCTGATTAAACACGTTAGGCAGCAGCGATGTCATCTATCTCCGTCTCTTTCATCTAAACAGAATGGAACGGGACGCGTCTCTAACCTGTCCATCAGCAAATATCAGCCCAAGAAACACCTCCTCAAACCTTTCAAGCCTTACAGGATTACCTCCGCTTCTTTATCCCGGCTTGGCCACATCAAGGAGCAACTCATCTTCAGACATGTTTGGCCTTGAGCAACACGAGCTGTCAGGTTCCTCTGGGTTCCCTTTCCATCACGCTGACGGGAAGATATCCAACAGAACAAGCACCACTCGGCCCTCTTCAGATGGGAGATTGTTGATAAGTAATCGGCGCGTTTGCTGTATTTGATCATTTCCTGACCAACTGAATCTGTCGCAACAAGACACACACACACGCGTGGATTGTCCGCTAGTTAACTCAGTACCGAGTTATCATGACTCGGTGTCTTAGACGTCGCTTTCCGAGTCTTTTCCAAAAAGTAGAGGCTGTATAAATCCTCCAGGCACTCTGAGTCATGCTGTCATACTGCTGGGTGGCTCCAGATACCTTTGGTGTAAATGTGCTAATGAATGGCAGCTGCAGTGGGATCGTGATTCATCGCCTCGACGCTTTGAAATCATTTTCTGCGTGTTTGTTATGCAGAGAGCTGCAAGGAAACACTGACTTCATCCATGGAACTGAAACAGTTAAGATCAACAACTACATGTTCCTGAACCACATGACTTCAGCAGGACATGGACATTAGACCATCAACATTGTTTTATGAATTATTATTATTATTATTATCTTTGTGCCCTGTGATCGTCTGGTGTGTAATCAGAGCACATTTCTCGACTC
Source organism: Genypterus blacodes (assembly GCF_046128005.1). Lineage (NCBI taxonomy): Eukaryota > Metazoa > Chordata > Actinopteri > Ophidiiformes > Ophidiidae > Genypterus > Genypterus blacodes. The sequence goes on from NW_027466867.1 coordinate 4,052,693, forward strand.
GTCACCTGACAATCATACTTCCTCCTCACTCCTCAGGCGCCTCTGCTCCATTACCGTTAATTACAGATAGATCAAACTTGTGCCGCCACAATTCAAATCCAATTTTAAGAATCTCACATTTCTGCCCGTGACCTTGGGTTAGAGCTAAGTTGCAAAGATGCTTTTTACATAATTGCACTAAGGACGTCTGCACACTCTGTACATCCTCTGCATGCACAACATATGGTTTTACACCCACCCACACACACACGCACACGGGAGATGCATACAGTATCAAGACAATTCCATACAATTCCATTTACAACTGTAGCATTTTCCTTCCATGGCTTCCTTCTAATGTGCTCATTAGTGTTCTTGTGCTGGGCTCCATCCCCCTGGAGACGGTGGTCGGGAAAGAACTGCCTGTGTTTACTGCGGCGCACTTCAAAGAGAGTGGGCCTTACTACGTGAGGGGAGAGTCCTTAGAGAGGCCGCTGATTGCTTACCCATCATGCAACGCTGGCTTTTTGGGAGAGAGAGAGAGAGAGAGAGAGAGAGAGAGAGAGAGGGAGAGAGAGAGAGAGAGAGAGAGAGAGAGAGAGAGAGAGAGAGACGCATTCATTGAAATATACCATGCAGTATGTGCGGGCAACACCCCGGCCTTGACAATACCATCTGTCACCGCGGCTTATAAATAACTGAAACCTGGTCGTCTCCAGCAAAGCAGCGAACACTAAGAGCGCTTTAACCAGAGCAACATGGCCGCTCTACAACCACAATCCTCAGTAATCCCAGAGTCCGCACAAAACTCCTCTCTGTCCGCCTCTCTACCTCCCATTTGGTACGTTCCATGTATAACTCAGTATCTACGGCTAAGTACGGTGTGTCATCATCATCGACACCACGCGGCCTTCGTGCACGCTGAGGGGAAACGATTCCGTCAGTGAATCCTTCGACGTCCAATTGTCACAAAGCATTAAGCACAGGTTCAGCATGTGTAAACCTACAGTGCAGCAGCAACAGGGAGCGTGACCTCTTCGCAATCTGTTTGTTGCATGTCACACACACACACACACACACACACACACATACAAACAAACCCCCGCCCCTACAAACACACGCATTCTGTCTCGCATGAACGCTTCAACTGCAAACCTTGAGAGACCCCCGCGTCCCTGACACGGCGCAAACAAATAGCAGTTGACCCGGGGAACAGCTGGTTAAAGGTGACGGTGAGCTTGGTTAAACAACAGGCAGCCTTGGTCACCATGGCGACCCGGTGATAGACAACACCCAGGGACATACGTCACATTTGCACTCTCCTGTCCTTCACTGCGGCGGCCTTAAAGCTTCACACTGTGAGGTATGGTTTCTCAGTTATCTGAATGCGTTGCATGTGTTTAGACGAGCACAAAGGTTCTCAAGCTGTAATTCGCTCAGGAACCGATTCCGATTCCCGAGGCTTTTGAACCAGATTTAATGGCAGAATGGTGTCAGGAGGTCTAATAGACTAGATTGGGTAGATGAACGCGTGATGGGGCCAAGAGCATCAAAGCTGCTCGTTTTCCGTTGATCCCCTTGTCAGTTGAATCTAAAGCGCTTGCAGTTCATCCTGCAAAACGCCTGCCTAACACACCGTCAGAAGAGACTGGGGGACTTGTGGGAAAAGTCGGAGACATCCAGTTCATTCCATGCGGTAGCGTTTACCTCCGACGGCGCTCAGTTTCTGCAGGAGACCTTTTATTTTCACCTCACCTGGGATCCTCCCGTCGTGTAATCTAACATTTACTTTATGATGCCATTACCCCACTTCACTCTATCGCCCGTCAACATCATCCGCCACCGCCGCCGCCGCCGCCGCTGCTGCTCCACCGGCTTTACCGCCTACAGCAGTGTGCAAGATCAACTGAATTATCCAGAAATGAACACATGACTCATGATTTCCAGTTTATTGGCAGAGCTGCAAACTCTTGACTGTATAGTTTTCTAAAAGTCGCCTTGACTGCTTTTGTATTTACCTCCTCGCCCGTTCATTCTTCTGACTGGGAAATAATGAAGCCCAAACGCCGGGCGAGATGAGACGTTGATTACAACTGTGCAACTTCCCGCTAAAGCACTTTGTGTTATTTACAGGAATAGTCCTGCACAGTGCTACAAAGGTCAGGATGTGTGTGTGTGGCAGAAGGCAGCACTCAGAGGAGTCACAGTCTCACGCTCACGCTCTTCCACCACATTTTGCGACCCTTTCACATTGCATTTCGAACGCTCGTTTGCCGACTCAGGCGCCGCGATTTGATTGGTAATTACACAACGGCTTCAATGCAAAGGGCTGCAATTATGTTCTTGCTTCTGGTCATTAAAAAATCTCTCCAAGCAATGAAGCAAACATGTCATTTTCCATTTCTTAGAGGGTTTTCTGTGTTTAGCATCATCTCTCGCTTCCCTCCTCACATATTCACTCAGTTTTATGTATTTTAACGAGTTATATTTCTTTGGTTCTGGGCTCCATTTTGTGTTCTTGTGGCTCAGCTTGTGTTTGGAGATCAGCTTGTGTTTGTTGTGTTCCGGTAGCTTCCATAACAAAGAGGTGAGGACGGTGTGAGCGCCTGTATTTCGTCTTCAGTGGTGTGCAGTGGACTTAAATGGCAAAAGCTCCATTACTACCGCAGCACAGACACGGACGGTAAAGAGAGAAGAAATTGATTCGGATATTTAAAATGCATTATTAATGAGGACGAGCAGTTTGAGTGCGCGGACATCACGTTTAGCTTTGGACGAGCGAGGAACGGGACGGGAATGGAAGCTAACGGCGGCCGGCGCTTGACTGGTGTTTACAAATATGACAGCGGCCGTTTAAGTAGACGGACATACAGGAAACAGGAAGATCACTTTACATAGGACTCTCTCTCCTTCTCTCTTTCTCTCTCTCTCAAATAGCTTTTCTTAATACGGTGGTTCCTCACGACGCTCCCTATCTTATGACTAACAAACATGTTTGAATTGGAGATGACTCAAAGTAGGAGCTCAGTGCAGTGCAGAGCTGCAGACTGATCAAACAGTAATGGAACCCTCGGTGCGGCCTGGTAGCAGAGGAGGAAATGCTCATTTGCCTCGACGAGACTGTAAACCGAGCAAAGGCAAATGGTTTTGATGGCCAGATGATTGCCTCCTCCTCCTCCTCCTCCTCTCTCTACGCCATAAGCATCAGTCTGACGGTCACACATATGAGAAAAGTGGCAGGATGCGGGAAGATAACAGAATTCCATAGGAGATTTTCATATCGTACCGCTCCCGTTTTATCCGGCCTCTTCCGCCCTGCCATGTTCTTCCCTCACTCTGTCAATCTTGCTTCTCCAGGGAACTCCTAGATGTTTGTGCAACGCAGCGCAAACACACACACACACATACCTCAGCGGCAACGCGAGTAGCGCAGAGAAGCTGAATGATTCACCGCCATAGGAACCGCAGAACGCCTCTCCTGTCAGTGCCGTTGATTAAAATTCCTGGGACCAAGAAAGCAGTGAGTGTGATGTACGACGAGCAGGTGGCGTCGGTTTAATATGCATGAGTGAGCGGCTCCTGCATCTGCAGATTGGCAGTCACTGAGCTTGCCTGTCCACTCCCTTTGGCAACTCTCTTGGCATATGGCGGGACTGGGGGGCATACATAAGCAAAGCTGGGAGGGCGGTCTCACTGCTCGGCCGTACAATTCACTCTTTTGTGAAGATTGGGCTCAGCAGGGGCGGCTGGTAGTCCCACTTTGGCCGCTCTTTTTCTTCCTGGGCCTGATCAGAGGAGCCGGGTGCACCAGAGTCTTTTTTGTTGCATATTTTATTGATTTTATAGCAACAGCAGGAAGCATCAGTAGGGAGGAAGATGCCGTTTGGTGTAGGCTTAAGAGAGAAGGTGTGATTAACCCCCGCCGTGTTCAGAGTGCTGTTTTGATAGATGGGGGAAAACACAAGCTCGGGGAAAGGGAACGGGAGCTTAGCTAAGATTGCTTTGTACCGGATCTGACATATGAAATGTATTTGAGAGGCGGCGGTGTAAGAAGATGTGATCTATAGACAGAGACGCAGACGAAGAACAAACACGTCCAGCACAGACGGCCAGAGGATCGTTAGTCGTTTCTAACTTGGTCCCAACATCTGGAGCATTGATACAGTTGATGAAACTGCAGAAACACATTCAGACAACATGATATATGTTATATTGTGAGGAATAATTCCGTTTGTAGATTAAATTCAAGTCAAACGTACGAGTTTAGGTTTCATTTCCTGCTTTCCAAAGACATAAACACACTTCACTGCACTGATCTGAACCAGGTATGTTGTGAAATGGGTTGATTCATGTCATTTCCATAGAATCTGTGTTAAATAAAGCACCGCTGGATCATTCAGAGGCACAAACCTTAAGCACAGCGTTCTAATTGGATCGCAATCCTGACAACCATTAAGGATCTGTTTAATCCATAGACAAACATACAGCAAACAAGCAGCGGAAAACACGCCAGGGAGCCACAATTAATCCCAAATATAAATCCTACACTAATGTTTCCTCACATGGACAAACCAAAGGCAGATTTCCCCCCGAAACTAAACCGCCGTCCCCTCAGTGCAGCCATGCTTATTGCCGAGGCAGCGTCCTTTACACACACACAGTCGTCTAAACTCAACCTGGCATTGTCGCTGAGAAAATAACACACACAAACGCACTTAATGGAGCAGTGGGAACAGGATTACATGCTTTCCGGCTGCTCAATGGAGGCGACACACGCAGAAACAAGGAGAAGGTTGTGGCTCAGCGTTGTGGTTCAGCGTCCCCCGTGGGAGGAGCCTTTCATCACCGCGACTACAAGGAGAGAGGCTGCAGGTATTTGTCCTCATGGCGGTTTACTGTAAAGGCCAATGGCATGTTTAAACGGAACGCACGCGCAGAATCAATAGGAGCTCGCTCAGTATACATGACGTGTTGCGTAATTGCAGCATCGGGCCCGTTGAGAAAAATGCACACAGAGGCGCTTAGTCTGCTTTAAGACACTTACAAGCCTTATTTAATCGATTTACAATCAAATCATTTAGTACTGTTACTGTTTCAGGTGCATTTGTCCAATAATAAGAGTATTTTGCACTCTGATTTGTGCTGAATCTGAATAAATCTGTTATTTCACAAGCACATATAACACTCATGATATAAGCCGCCTGTTTTAGCCGGGATCCTTCATATTTGCTTATTAAAGAGTTTTTCGATTTCACAGTAAATGTCATTCTGAAATGTATATGTTATATAAGAGGAGGTGCTGGGACTGGCACCGAGTTCTGTCCCCGGCTGTGGATCAGTGAATTCCAGTTTAGCCTCGGCGGCCTTCAGGGAGCGTCTGGCCGTCTGACTCGGGCCAAATCATGAACTGTTTAACACCCGGCCACCTGCTGTTTAGCAGCATGTGTTACTGTCTCTGTGTGTGTGTGTGAGAGAAATATGGCCACAGTAGGTGTGCTTTGACAACACGCGTGACCTCATTTCCTAAGATGATGCACGACGACTGTGGGAACTCTTCCCCCCCCCCCCCCACACACACACAAACACACACACACAATGTCAACAAAGTGTCTGATACCATTTACACTGACATTTCTTTCTGTAATATTATTCAGTAGTTGATGTATTTTTCTTCGTGTGGTCCATTTTCCCCTTTCTTATGTGAGGTAAAAATAAATACATATTGTTTTATAATTGCTTGGCGTCTGCCTCTCTAAAGCTGGGATATCAGTTTATACAAGCATCCACCAGCACCTGAATGATTAATGTAGATGATTTCTGCCGTCACATTGGGCCATTTAAAAGCCCTGTAAAACATATTGCTTCCTGGGAAATATACTTCTTCACTCTCCTCTGTGGCCTCTTTCAGAGGACATTTCAAAATATTGAACCTGATGGACAAAACTGTTGCGGCTGAGTGATGGTTGTGTTTTCCTGAAGGTGGTTCTCTGCGGTGCGAACCTTCCGGAGCAGACATATTAATCAAAGATCTTTCAGTTAGAAGCATTTGGGGGATGAATACAACACAATTCCCTCATTGCTCGGCACAACAATGAAACAACCACCACACCCCCTCCCCCGCTACTTAATATGTCACATTCAGACAAATAGGACGGGAAGTCTAGGAAGGAAAACATTGTGGGTAACGTGCAAATGCTGCTTTTGAACACTAGGTCGAGATGAAAACCAAAACAGAAAACAAATCCCGAGATGAATTACAAGATAGGGATGTTTTGAATAGGCAAACAAACAGGAAGTGTTTAGCGACTCTCTCTAAAATTAGGCTGCTTAAACGAGAAACAATCGACTTAATCGAACCGCATGTCAACATAATGCTGCGTTTGATGATGGAAGGTGAAACATCAGGACAGGGTGATGAGAGCGACGCCACATCTGCTCCAGCGACCTTGAAACCTGAGCTAGTCAACATGAGTCGACAACAAATCCGGAGTAACAGCAGCAAGCATGTCTGTGATCAGTCTGCACATTCATTTAACTGAAGAACCTGTTTTATCTGTAATGTCTTGGCGGCGGCGTGTTCAGTGCGATAACCGAGTGCAAAATTGCCTCCTTTGCCAATATGAAGCAGGGTATCGATTGTTTTGAACGCGTTAACACGGCGCCTGGGGTTCTTCTTTTGATGATTACACCTCTTATCTTTGCCTTAAACAATTCCATTTTCATTTAGGGTTCCAATTGGGAATATTAGGAGCGTTTGCCATGTAAAACAAAACCTCAGCGCAGCGTCGTCGTGCACACTGAATGTACAGCGGCCATTATTTTAAAGGACTCAAAAAATGCTCTCTGTTCAGCACATACAAAAAAAAACACCTTAAACTATTTTGCTATTTGTCCAAACCTTATTAAATCAAAGTTTTAAATCAAATGATGTCATTCTCTGCATGTAGCACAGAGGCCACACCCCTGCAGCTGAATCTCCCTTTGAGCAGCATTTCTCTTTGCACTAAACATGATGAGCCTAAATGTTTAATGAACATGAAAGGTGATTGCGTTTCCATGGTATCAATCTGCCAAGCTGAGACTATAAAAGCAAACGATTCCTGATGGGCGAAGTCGGGATGTCACGGATGGCACACGCCGTCTCCGCTACAGCGATCTCACACAGCATACAGGAGGAAGGAATACGAGGACACTATTCCAGTATACATCCGGAAATGACTGACGGGACCTGAGCGGGCACCGTGACGTGTCAGGGAATTTGTGTGAACAGAACCTTTTCAGCTCGGCGCTCAGACTGGGAATGCAAATCTCGCCATTGACAGATAGGAAGGCAACACGGCTTAAGATATGACAAATTGTGCAGCATTCCGTAATCCAGTTAGAGCAGCACAGAGGCAGGCGTTACCACCCTCTCTGCAACACACACACAGGCTGCTCCCTCGTCTCTCCCTTTGTGTCTCCACACACCCCAAAAAAACGAGCACCACCACGGAACAAAGATCCATCGAGAACCTGAAGCAGCCTGGTCCAAAACCGCTGCTGGTTTCCGACTGGGTACGAATTACAGGGGAAGAGGCTGATAGAGTCAAATAGGAACATCGGAAAACTATACGTCTATTAAAAAATCACTTCCAAGCAGGTCTGTGTGTGTTTTTAGAGCCTGGAGTTGAGAGATGAGATGGTTAAGTAGGACTGAAACCACCAACATGTTTTGGCCGTGTGCCTCCGCGAAGCTCTTACATATCAGCAAACACGTGTGGGAGGCTTTTAGCTCTTCCTCACCCTCTCTGAAGAAGACTTTTTACATATACAGACACAGATGAGCTTGGATTTGAACGGGGCTTCACTCTATTTGAACCAGCGACCTTCTAGGAACGGAAGCGTCGACCTCTAGGACACAAAATAGGGAAAACGTTTGGCTCCAGAGAAAAACATCTACGGTTGCTTTCCTACTTTTGCTCATATTGAGAGAGAGAAAGAAAGAGAGAGAGAGAGAGAGAGAGAGGATGGAATTCAAGACGGCATAAAAAGAAATGATCCCTCGTCTAAGCTTTCCTCCTTAAAAGCCGTTTGCTTATTTTTTATGTTACAATGATGAGCGATTCTTTAAAATATGAGCTCATTCACATTCTCCTGCACAAGCTACAAAGCCTTTATACTGTCAGTAATCAGCACATTCTGAATCTGTGAATAGGTGTTTTTTGCTGCACTACCCAACAGGAACAAATACAAATGTGTTTTTACATGCATTTGGAGTTGATGCATGTGAAACAAAATAATGAAAATGCGATAAACGTCTTGCAAGTATAGTAGGAGGAGGAATCTTTGGCGCTTGGCTGAGCTGTGGGTACAGGCTGTGCCGCACATGAAGGCTGATGGGAACAGATTTGGGGAATAAACAATGACACTCATCACGCATCACTGCAGCCCACTAGCTTCCAGTCGTCGCCCAAAACTCTTGTTAGGCCGCTCGGAGACTGTCTCTGCCGCCGTTTGTTGAGGGGAACAGAAGGCGACGTGCATTTTTGTCTGACAATGTTTTTTCGCTTGAAATTAGCGCTAAGTTGGATGGATACATAACAAACAACGGGCTAACCAGAGCGAAGAGGAGAGCCCGGAGCGGATTTGAAATACCGCCGACGCCTCTGGGTGTGGTACAGAAAGGAGAGACAAAACGGAAGACCGGCGGAGGTCAGAGTGCACTGTACTGCATGACAGGACTCCAGGCTGTACCAGCTGTCAATCTGTTGCGCGCGGGGGAACACTATAGCTCGCAGTTAATTGAGGTTCTATTGTAAAGGAGGGAAAGGAAAGATGGTGATGGTGTAAAATCACAACGCCTGGGAGAGAGGAAACAGGCTCAAACCGCCTGCCTCACGGCTCCAGGTAGAGCGGCGGGCGTATCCGGGCGCTCATTTGTGTCGACGGCGATCAGGCGATGCTGCAGCGGCGGCGGCGGTTCCCCCCCTCCTTCTTCCTCCCTCCCCATCCCCCAGTAGGTAGAGGCGCTGCCAAATTAACAGGTTGCTCTTCACTGCGGCACCCATGTAAACTGTCTGGGACAATCTTTTTTTCCCCGCTTATCTGTCGAGCATAAAATCACAGCTTTTGTCTGGAAAATGTAACGTGACAAAACTAAATACCCACTTTTTGTTCTCTCCGTCTTCCTAACCTCCGTCGATCAGACTGGCGCTTTGGCAGGGTGTGTACCTGCTGTCTCCGCCTGTCAGCCCAGTGCCATTCTGCGCTACACTCTCACTCGCCATAATGTCATCAAAGGCGCCGCCGCAATTAAAATCTCCTGCTAAAAAATGCAAATGTCATGAATTTACTCCCTGCTTAAAAATGTAAGAAATGTTCAGCCGTGTGGAAAAAGTTCATCACATGGCCGAACCTTTACTTGCCCCGTGAGCGCCGAGTGATAAAGGGACCGCGAGGTTGCTCAGCTCTCTGTTTGATGAATGGTTAAACATAAAGGGCTGATACAGCAGGTGGCTGACCAATCGGCACGCGCCCGCTAAAAGCCATTGTGCGCACGTGCGGGCCGCCATCGTCCCCGCCGCAGGAACGCCGAGATGTAATACATGGATGAAAAACATCTGCCAAACAAGGCCGCCACAGATGGCACCGACGCATTAACGACTGAGGTGAGACTGAACTTCTTCTGGGCACAAAGCAAAAGGAAACAGTTGGCGACGTCCGCAGGCACCGGGGGAAGAGAGGGCGGCGAACCAGCAACTGTTTATTGGCCGGCGTGCAGTTTAGCAGGCTATATCCTCGCTGCAAAGCAGATTAAAGACAGTAGCGGGGGAAATTTGACCAGTTAATGAGCGGTTAAGAATGTGTTTGTGTGTGTGTGTGTGTGTGCTGCAGCTCCTCTTTCCTGTGCAGAACGTGACTTTATCGTTCCTTCACCCGTAGTTTTTGAAGTCACGCCATGTGATCCACTTCCTCCTCCGGCTCTAATCGCTTCGTTTACTCGCTTCCACTTAAAATGAACAGAAATCCTAAATGGCTTTTTTACACTTGGAGCCAATAAGAAGCTACAGTGCCGCAGCTATCTGCTACATCATCGTGCATACATACATTAAGCCCTTCTGATGCAACGCTCCTGCTGGGCTTTCAAACGACGTTGTGCGTGTTCACGAGAGCTGCAGCGCATCTATTACAGTAAAGACACAAGGATACAACCCTGTGTGTGTGTATGTTGCTTTAAATGAAGCAGAGCACTGGTGTGTGTGTGTGTGTGTGTATGCACAGAGCAGCCAACACCTCTGCAGCCATCAATTCACAGCGGCGAGGCCCAACTGCAGCCCCCCTCTCTCTCTCTCTCCATCTCCCCCCCTTTCCTTCTCTCCCTCTCTCTCTCTCTCTCTCTCTCTCTCCACCAGAATTAATTTCTCCCCAGAGCTGATAGGCTACGCTCCACTGCAGCCAATCCATATAATTAGGCTGTCAGCAATGTAAACCTGCGGCTCAGACTGGGAGTCCATTTCGATATGAGTAGCCGACATGACAATGGATTCATCAAAACTGTTTTTTCCCCTACATTAATTTGATTGAATCGTCGAATCACTGAGCACAACTGGCTTCTGTTGCTATTTTCCTGCTGTGGTCTCTGGTGTCAGAGCAAAGGGGCACCATCCTCATCCTCGTCCTCTTCTTCTCCTACCCTACAGAATGCTCAATAAGTCCCATCATCCTTTGAGTTTTTATCATGCATCTCATTACTAATGAAACACTTGCAAGTGTTTTAATGGCCGTCTAATATCGGCGAACGCAGGCAGCGAGGTGTCCGCCCAACCTCCCATCCACCATCCAAGCCCCGTTACGTAAGTTATTTCCTCCCCGAGCCAATTATGTGGGGTTTTGACGGCTGATCTCACTCCATATGGCGACAGCTCTGTTAATCGCCACCTCCCTGAGAGCTGCAGCTTGACAGCCCGCGTGTCAAAACCACCATCAAAATGTCGAGGTGTGGAAATGGGGAGGGCGGGAGATGAACTCAATGCGCGCACGCACGAGCGCACACACACACACGCACACGTTTGGGGGTGGGAGGCGGTGCGGCAAGGAGAAAGGAAAAATTAGCCAGAGAAAACAACGTCAATGAGGCATGAAGGAGGCTTCCCTCTCCTGGCTCACTGTTACCACGCCTCAAGGGAGAGGACGGGCAGAGAGAAAATGGCAGCCTGGAGGGGCCCGCGGAGGAGCAGCAGAGAGGATCCTGCATGTTTACTCGGTCTGGTCGGGTTGTTGACTGAAGCAAACACCACGACAAGCAAATGGAGGAGAGTCGCACAGGCTTTTGCTCCTCTGCTCCTGTGCCAGCGTTTGAAGGGACATTACTTTGCTGAACACATTTGCATTCTCTCCTCTCCCCACTTTGGATAGGAACAAAAAAAAGAGGAAAAAGGTTGGGAAGAGGTGTCGGGGGGCGCGTTGCACACAATGCTACCATATCAAGGTTCAAAGCTGTTACAATCACAGCCTCTGGCTCTGCTCATTGACTGATTGCCATTGGGAAACGAGAAAATAGCCTCACATCACACTATCCCCTGTTACACATATTCACTGGTAATAGTAATATGAAAGACAGACAGAGACGTGCGTGTGCAGTAGAATATACTCCAGCCGTCTTCACGCTGAATGCAAAACGAGGTTCAGTCAAAGTCGAACGCACCGACAAGCTGCAGATACGGAGGAAATAAGCGCCAGGCGAGACAAAAATGTGGCAGTTTGCTTTTCAGATTAAGGTCAAACAAATGTAGGAGTAAGAGCAGTTTATGGCATTAGAGTATTATATAAAAATATGATTCTGCGTGAGTTTATACTCCTCATCATGATTACTGTTTGATGAGGAAACCAACAAAAGGACGACAATGGAAGAAGAATCCACTCAAAAGCTACTGAAAACGTTTCTCTTCTCATTTGTGTGGATGTGTGTGTGGATGTGTGTGTGTGTGTATCTATACTAATAAATGCTGCTTTTATGGAGGTGTTTCCAATTATCGATGTTTACATCATCAAACACCAACAAACTATTCAACAAGTTAAAGAAAAGGAAATAACTTGTGACCTGGACTATTTTCCTATTTTCCTAAGCTTGATAGACCCGACTTATCTTAATGCAGACCTACTTTCGGGCTGAGTGTGCAGTGTGAGGCTGCGTTACATAAGGGAGCATAAATATTGGATCAGACGCAACATCAGCAGATACTCAATATTAATGGAATCTGAGGCGAAAATAGGGGACATCCCCACAAAAAGAATGTGTGATGAGTGGACCTTCCAGTCCCAATCACTCAGGCAGATTGGTTCCACTGCAGCTCTTATGAAACCAGTTCATAGCTCATCAATTATTTGGCACCTCGGCGTCTTAGGTGAAAATTGCAAACGGCAGATTCTCAATCTGAATTCACATTTTTTTTCCCGCTGACAAAACTCTCCCCATATACTTTTTTACATTAATGCCCTTTGAGACTACTTCTTCTTTTTTATTCTAATTCTTTTCTGAATATTTGATGCATCTTCAAAGCACTTTGCACTTGTGCTTTAAAACATTCACCAAGCAACAAAACTGTTATTTTTCGTAAAAAAGGTTCTTATTCATCCAATATTTAATATATCAGAGTCTAAACTGGTAACAATTCCATGAAAAAAACAAAACAAAACACATTTTTTTCACATCATATATATACATAGAGCAGCTCTAAGATACGATCGCACTGAACATTTTATTTATACCTCTCAGCTGCCTGTGGCGTTTTCCATCTGCAGGTTGTTGGAACATGAATAATCATGAAGTTCTCTGTGCTCCTCTGAGCTTTAATGATTTGCCGGGTGAGCCGTGCTGGAAAACACAAGATGCCCCACAGCGGCTCGATGGTGTGAGCTCTGCCAACGCCGTCCGAGCAGAAAGTTCCTGACACTGTTTCGTCACCGTGCACTGAGGGCGCGGCTGAGTCACTAAGGGTCACGTCGGAAGAACTTAGGCTTCTTCACGTCACACACACACACACACACACACGCCTGGAGTCGCTGTGCCTCCCCTGGGCTGAGATCTAAAGTCAAAGTTGGGGTCTGTGTGGTAAAGTTTCAGAGCAAAGGGAGAGGAGAGCAAAAGTGCAGAACTCGCTCAGACAATATAATGTCAATATCGCATTCAGTCATGAGTGACACAAGCTGAATTGACAATTGTACTAGAAGTGCCAATAAAGCACTTAATCACAATCAGAATGGAATCACTTATTAAAGCCGTGCAGCATTTCCACACTGCATTTCCTCTCATGCTTCAGAGCCATTATGAAGTAATTAGAAGAGTGAAGAAATCATGTTTATGGCCAATATTATGTTGGATAAAGAGAATATAATGTTTTTCCATTTCCTGGAACGTGTAGATTTCCATGTTCTACTACAATTAAGGGGATTATTTGATCTGATGTGCAGTAAACACCTTCATCCACATCTACTCTGCGTATACACTGGGGGAATACAGGCTTTTAGTTACTGTCTCTTTAAGCCCTTGCCCCCCCCCCCCCCTTCCCTAAAGCCTGCTGTGCTCTGATTGGCTGGCTATGTGAAACCTGAGCAAGCAGTGTTAGATTTACTGTCTTGAAACACACAATAGATCAACAACAAATACATAATATCCCTTTTTTTGAAGTAGCTGTGGTAACATTTGTTGCAGTCCCGCCACCGTGACGCAGTGAGAGCATCACGATGAAAGGCACCGACCCCTTCAAAGAGGCTGCTGGCAGGAAACAAGAGTGGGATCTGTTTCGCCTACAACACTGCTTGAATTCCCATCACACACACACACACACACACACACTCAGGCGAGCTGATCCGCCCCTCATCAGCCGAGCAGAGGGGTCAAAGATATCGCTACGAACCCGGCGTTTAAAAAGGGAAGTTCACCAGAATTTCAAGCAGGTAATTAGGTGACACAGTTTTGCAACAAGGAGCAAAATTAGCTTCATCCCAGAAAGCGGAGCCGTCATCGATGTCAAAACACCTTGCCTGTAATCTGATCATGTTCACAGTAATAGTAGGGTTATATTTCATAGCGCGCACGCATCAGCTGAACGCACAGGGAAACGCTGGAATCAGCTACAATTAACCGCAAAAGGGCCAACATCTCCATCTGTTACTTTCTTTTAATAAGAGAATGATTTAATTTACGATCTCACTGCAGAAAGAAGCAGATGCAGGCATTTAAATCCTCAGTCAGGGCGGGAATATTGAAGCATCACATGGACGTATGTGCCTTTCAAGGAAAAGAGGGAATATTTATCTGGAAGAAACCATTATTGAAATTATATTCAAAAGAGGCCTGGCTTACATTAATTATACTATTTACCAGCATGCCAAGGATTAAATGCAATTACTAGGCTGTCATCATCTCTCATGTTAATTACCATGTGTGACTTCAAAGTGTTTCTGTTGTGCTATTGGTGTTCGCGGCTGCCCGGCGAGGCACCCGCCAATAAATCAGAGACCTGTCTTGACCAATCACCGTGTCTCATTGTTTATCCGAAAGTGTTCTGGGAAGAAGAAAGTCAGCATTTCCTTCTGCGGGAGTTATTTTTAGACAGCATGGGGCAAAAAAGTGTGCGAGATTAAATTTCCGTCTGAAGCAAAGCGAGGATGTGGGGTTGGGGGGGATATTGATGTATGACAGAGGCATGGGAAGAGAAAATGGAGTGAAAAAAAAGAGATGAGTGAAAGAAGGAAGAGGGAGCGACAGTCACACTCTGTTTGCTTCATCTCAGGGCGTATCATCTGGCTCGCAGAGAGAAAATTACTGTACCAGTCCCCCCCGAGGGCCGGAGTGACTTCCTTAACCACTTTAATAAACTGGGAGAGTGTGATTGCCCAGACGGTGCTGCAGTCAGCATGTTAATTAGACACAGAGCTTTATCAGAGCCGGCCATTCGTGAACCAACCCACCGCTTTACCATCAACGCCTCTATCCGCCTAGTTCCCAAACTCCAGCGTGGAAATCTGAAATTTTAATTTGACTAAATAATTTGTGACTTGGCGTGAAAAAAAGTTTAAAAAAACCCCATAAGAGATAATTGCGTGAAGTCGTCTATTAATTAACTCTTAAACATACAACATTAAATCTGTGTGCTTAATTAATTGCAGTCTGTGAAAGATTCCGAATTTGCAATCCTCCTTCCAAATGAGCCGCTCCGTCTCAATATCCACAGATCGCAATTACAATTGTTTTATTACCTAAACCAGCTTCCTGCTGCCCGCGCTTATCGGGATATGCTTAATCCCCAATTTATCACCTGCCGAATTTAGTATCAAAAACGAACAATCCTTTAATCCTGCCCTGTGTTTATTTACCAATGGCAAGCTGGGAACGCCGGAGCCACGGCGGACCTGCGCGCGTTTGTTCTTCAAACAATTCGGCTATTAGCTGACATCAATCAGACTCGTGTAGGGCGGCTAATTCTGTGGCTCAACCAACTTTCCAAACCTCAACTAATTTTAGTGGAAATTCCAAATTGAAGAGTCCCTGTACAAACTGTAATCCTGTAGACGCGAGCAAACAATCGTTCCCACCTTGGCAGAGAGCGAGACCTCAAAACGCAGAGCTGTTGAGGTCATTGCGTTCGCTTCACTCCTCTCTGGTATCAGATCTAATATCGCTGTACAGTGTGCGTGTAAACAGCTCGCAGCTCCTTCATACTGTAGCTGATATATTCACCCTCTTTTAAGCTTTTGGAATATACAAGCAACCGTGTTTACTCAGCCTGAAGACAGTAGATATAATCATCACCCCCAGACCCAAATTTCCTCTCAAAAATGAAAACTAGGCTGCTAAATTATTCATGTGTTCCGAGCGTGTCACCAAAGTCTGAATTTAGCTGGAGGAAACCACAGAAGAACTTGGAGATACGCAACTGATCCCCTTTGCAGCTCGGTATGTGGTCTATTTAACATTCGCTCGACTCACATATTCATAATGAGGGTGGGAGGGGATTGGAAATGTCCCAGGGGACAATTTGCAATTTGAATATGTGTTAAAGAAGCTGTAATCAGTAATGAATCCCTACAACGATCTGAATTTAGAGATATCAGTCACTTTCTAAACATTTGCAAGGATCTTTTGGTTTATGTAAAGAGAAATGTATGCCTTCACGCTTGTAATATGAATTAAAAGTACTGAGGCTTTAGGCCAGGGGTGGCGAACCTGCGGCTCTTTGCCGGCTGACGTGCGGCTTGGCTTCAGCTCGAGTGCTCACTGATTTTTCCCTTGCTGCATATGCCTATATTTGGCAATACAGACAAACAGCTGTCCAAACTAATGTAATATTTATTAAAATACTGTATATTTCGTCATCATGTGATCTTGAGAGATGTCTCCCAAGTTAGGTTTTGTTGTGGCTCTTTGAGCTGGACTGGTTAGCAACCCCTGCTTTAGGCCCTAAAGAGAAACAGTTTGTACTAATAAAGTGAGTGTGGGAGGTTGTGTGGACAAAAGATGTGAGGAAGCGAGGAAGAGGCTGAGGGAAATGAAAAGGAAAATGAATCGGGCTGAAGAGGGGGAGTGCAGGTAGAGGGGATGGCTGAGCAGCACACGTCTTAATCGATTTCCAGAGGGGTTTGCCCGACTGCCTGCCCTTGAGCCCGATTTCCTTCCGGGCTGTGGGTGAAAATGAAAGATAACGGGTCACAAGCAAAAGACACATTTGTGTGGGGAGGCAAATGAGCGTTTACCACATCTTCATCATCTCCCCTGCTGCTGCATCCTTGAACACTGCCGACCCTCTACTGTATTTTCTCCCAGCTAATACTTATAGATTCAGCTGTAATCAAAAACCACCCTGTAAGCTTTCATCTCTAGAGACTACTGTAGCTAACTACACATGAAGCTACTCCAAAGGGCTAGATTTAACATTTATGCTGTTGTACTCGCATTGCAAATAACCTCAAAAACTCAGAAAACAATGACAGAAAGTAATATGAAAATGTACTGCTGCAGCATATCCCACGATAGTTCCAGTATGATATCAAAAAAGCTTGTTTCTTCTTTGTAAACCAAGAGTACACACTGATATCTATGGCTGAATAGAGAGAGAAATTAAAAGAGGATAACAAAAACAAAGACTCAAACTCATTTCAGTGTCAACAATTAACTCAGTGGTTCCCAAACTTTTTCTGCAGGGCCCCCCCCTTTTGTAGATAAGAATTATTTCAAACAACGTTGGGCAACTCCCCTTTGCTAGCTCTGTATTTTGCCAAGCTACATACAGAGAACATAGAAAGTACAAACATAGTAAGTTACCTGAAAGGCTCGTTTTGAAAACAGCTATGCTACTGTAGAGCTAGCGCAAAAAGCATTCCAGTTAGCAGCAACACTACCTGAAGTTAGCGTAGCTGCCTCCCCCCACGTTGTCCTACCGACTCAGACGACGAGACAAAGTTCAACACACACTCTCCGCTCCATTACGCTACACTGACATTTACATTAAAGGACTTCCAAGTCCTAGCAGGCACTTGGTCTTTCTTCAACTGGAACCAACTTGCGGTAAAATTATTGAGCTTTATGGAGCAGAAGATCAGAAAGTTCACCTATAAATTCCACCGTTTTCTGGGTTTTAGTTCTGCGCACATGAAGCATTATAAATGACTTACGTAACTGCAATGAACATGAATCAGACCTGAAATTTGTTCTAATATGAACAGAGTTGCCAAAAGGTCTGAAGCAGGAGAACAACTCATATTCAAAACAGCTTCTGCTCACTTGTTTTTTCAGCTGCGAAAACCCCGAGCAGAGAGTCAACATAAATAATGATGAAGTGGGAAAAAGAGCAAAAGTTGGGCTGTTATGCATAATAAAACTTGGGGGGGAAAAAGGAAGATTAATGAACCTAACACAGAAAATGTAACACTGACCCAAGGCGAGGAAGACAAGCACAAAGTGCAGCGAAGTAAACAAGCCAGTTTAGCGGCGTGTGGGAGGGAGGGAGGGTTACTGGTCTGCTCAGGCAAACCATAAGGAGAAACAAGTCCAATATGTGTCACTGTGGAAATATTACATTTGGAGAGAAGACAGAGACTGCTGCTTGAGAGGAACTGAATGCATACGAGACAAAGTGGCACCAAGCGATGAAGGATACAGACATCATTCCTATCAAGGATCTTGGTTCTTCCTGTCAGTAAGATCTTTATCCATCTTCCTTCCTTTGTTCTCCTTTGCTTTGGAATCATGCCTCCGGAGTTTCCGAGGGCCTCGCAACCCATCAAGCAACGCAACCGTGTCCGTTACAAACAGGGGCCCTGGACTAGAGACAGAGGGGGGTACCCATGCACCAAACAAACCCACCGCTGTCCCTGCAAATGACTTATGGAGATGCACAATGATTTGACAAGCGCGAAACCGGCAGAAGGACACTTTGTTGTTGCGCACAAAGCGGGTACTTCTCTGCTGTGTTCTCTGCGGCGCCGAATAAAACCAGAACCAGGGGCGAATATGTGTCCATGTGTTAGACTGAGCAGCTTTCAGGGTGTGTAGCAAACTTCACTTTCAAGGTGTTTTGTAGAGGCACAGGATTATACTTTCAGTAGTTCATTAAGGTTCTTCTGCTACCAACCTGTGCTCATGTGTTTCACCTCTCACACTGCTCCCTGGTGGATGCAGTATGTAAAATAGGGGCGAACCAGGGAGATCACATGGCCTACAGCCCAGTCGGTCTTAGATATGATGTATGGATGTGTGGGAGAAGTTTGCCAGCAGCTGCAGAGGTAGTTGGGTTCGTTCCTGCTTCCATAGGAGGGGAAGCTTTTGTCTTTTGTTTTGTGCCAACGAGGGAGCTGGTTAAGGGACCGTGTTCGATCTTTTGTTATAATTAATCCAGCGCGTTGACAAAGGGGCACGAGCGTACTTAAATTGAGTGTAATCCTGGCCTAAGAATGAACAGGGCTCTGCTGAGGCGTACAGGGAAATATGTATTATAAGTATAAAACCATTTCCAGGGTGCGGGTGGACTCGGGAAGGTTGACGACGTGTTTTGCATGAGAGAGCAGAATAAAAGGAGATAATCTAGAGTAATTGTGTGTGTAAGGGTTGTGTACACTGCGGGAAAAATAAGGGGAATATAACTTGTTGAGCACAATAAACTAAAATGCAACCTCCTACACATGTGGTTCCGCTACAGCAGATTTGTTTGTAATACACTCCTTCAAGCAAAACACTAATTTATGTAAAATGGCTCTCTATTAAAGCCTCTGCTAAACAATGGCATTATTGTCCATGTATGAATCCACTAATGAATTAAATGTGCTAAATGACCACGCGGACTCACAACGCACACGATGCCAAGAAAACCATGCCACTCCAGGTCAAAAGGTCACCAAATTTGAGCGGCCTCACTTTGATATTCTTCGCCGCATAATCAAACAATCAAGCGGTGATTAAGATGCACGGCGAGGCAAGACAACACTTTATCTTCACAGCCCTAAAACACACATTAAGCTCAATGTCCCATGAAACAACAACACACACTTCACCACGTAATAAGTTATAAACATTAATTGTGGCGTCTTTCATTTGACATAAACTGTTATTGAGCATTAAAAATGAGGAGTCAGGGGAGAGGAGATGCTTATTGGGGGTTTCGGGGCTCTGAGTCCAGGACCACAAAGCATTACGGGGTTGTGTAAACACTGAGGCCCCTCTGGTTGAAGATAAGCGACGCCCGCTGTCGTTTGTTAAGAATCTGATGCGATACATCACGACAGCCGGTTGCCTTGGCGAGGAAGCCGTTGCCATCTCTCTCCGTCTCTCTCTCTCTCTGTCTCTCTGTGTGTGCCCTTTCAAAATTTGACTGTGTCGCCTCTTCCTCCTCCTCCTCACTCTCACACTCCCGAGGATGAGACATGATATCACTCTGGTAGGTGGTGACATTGACGGAGGCAGCCGTTGCAACCGATACGGCATTTCCAATCATGAATCTGGATGTTATGTGTAATTGTATTTGCTTCTACTGCCAACATCTATTAAATTTGAATAGATTTTAATTTCAAATTATTGATATGGGGCATAAAAACATTGAGTTCTTTGATAATTCAGTCAAAAAAAAGACAGATTTCTCGTTTCAATTAATTTCCGCTGCGGGAGGTAGAAACCACCCAGTACATTTCAGGTTTAATGGAAGTGAGGTTAGAGGCAGGATGTGGCTGAGGTCGATGGCTACAGGGTGTATTAGTATCCCTGTCATAAAGCAACACTCGGGCTGTTTGGGGTGTAAAGTGGAGCCTTCATTAAATGATTCAAATTTTGTTTGGCTTGGAAATGGAAATTTTCTGCGCTTCATTAAACTTCTGACTGTTGAAATTCATTTGAAGCCGGAGCGGGCCGGGGCCAGAGTGATGTTTGGCCGACTCCATCCCCTCGTCTCGCACAAATAATGATGCTCTTAAATTCTGCTTAGGCTGGAGTTTGCGGTGGGCGGTGGAAACGGGCTTTAATCACACCGCCGGGCCTCACTTCTCAAGCAAACATCAGTTTTTTCCGGAGCTTTTTTAATAAGAGCCGCGTGATTTTAATCGTGATCGATGACGTGCGAGAGGCGGCCGTGCGTCGCTGAGGAGACAGATGATCTAAATATGATATCAGAGGGTTGCGTTTGTTAATACACTCTGCCTTAGAGGGATCACAAGGAAAGCGTTTCGGTGTTCGGGGATGATTAAGCAGGATGAGTAGGTTTGGGTTAAAAGAGGACAGATTTGGAGTCTCCATATCCGCCTGTGAAATGCATTTGGACTGATGACAGAGTTTGTTCTTTCAGAGAGGAGCTATTTTTAAACGTTGAAGTCTGATGGCGAGCAGGAGGCTGCTCTCCTTTTTCTGACAGCGCCTTCGTATTTGACTGGAGTCAGCACCCGTCGGCTCAGATCGCTCGCACGGATTAGAAGAAAGGGCCCGAAGAAGGAACAATGCCAGCCGGCGCCGGTCCTGACCGCACACTTCATCCATCCACACTGGCAGCCCCGTCACACACACACACACACCTTCCAAAACAACTAACAACCTCACGGACAAACACAACGGCTGCGTTTTCGCTCCGGCGATTCTCTCTTTAGTGTCGATGAGCTGGAGGTCACGTCCATTATTCTCCCAAAGGGTCCACAGGTGCAATCATCCCTATTCATGCAGAGATTCCGAGCCAGCTCGCCACTGCACTCGCAGCGATAGCCACTTCAGCCCTGTCTGTTCCAGAGGTGAAGAGTCACTTGACTGCTCGTGGTTGAGAGCCAATGTTGACTTTTATTTCCGCTTCTCATTTGCAATCCCTGCAGTTTTTCCGGAACAAAAGTCCAGGCAACCAAATTAGCAAACTAATCCGAAACCTTACGTGACCATCAGCATCTCCTGCTCACCAGCCCTCACATCTTTATCATTGGGTGCCCGCATGTCCCCTGTGATCTCATTATCCACGTTTCCCGCTACTCGGCACCAAAACAAATTTACCCAGCCCATAATAAATAGAAGAAGAAGAAGCTCGGCGTCGGATACAAAAGACGGATCTGTCCGGAGAGATCTAGACATTATTCATTTGTAAAGTTTTTGCTTAAAAGATTGAAGATGCCTCCTCTGTTTATTACCAATAGTATTGCAGATCTATCAGTGAAATCATTAGGAAGTCAAATCTTGGGATACAGAACATACATTTCCCTCGATAGCATCTCAACATTAATCTACACACATTTAGGCAACGCGTTTCAGATTCCTCCCACGCGTTTAGGAGTATATGCCAGAGAGAGTGTGTGTATGTGTGTGTATCTGTCTGTGATATCACTGGCAGGTCGCTGTGATGTACTTGTGCATCTGTGCAAAGCAGGAACAGAAAGACACACAGACAGAGGAAGAAGATGAAGAAGAGAGCTGATTCTGAGTTTCCTATCACTCAACGTTCAGCTCCAGCTTTGTTCCTCATCCAGGAACTGCACTCAAGCAATCAGCACGCTGCTTCTCTCTACATCGCCGCCGCCCACCTGCATTAGCTCATCTGCCCACCCCCCCCCAGAGAGCTCCGGTTCCTACCTACCATACCAGACAAAAATATGACTGGAGGAGGAGGAGGAGGAGGAGGAGGAGGAGGAGGCTTGTGCAAGTCACATGGAAATAGACTTAAAGGGATCAGATGAAAAAAAAAAAATCTGAGCTACTGCCTCCCCTATTAGCTAACCAGTGACCGCTCACTGGTTTGATGAAGCCGGATTACTCACAATAAAAGCACAAGAAAGTTGTTCTTGAAGATTCCGTAATGACTCTGCTCAGGCCTCCCCTCAGGCAGGGGCTGCTGGGCATCCAGCCGCTCACCGGTACATTTCCTGCCGCTGGTGAATAATGCTGAGTGAAATGGTTCTGTCAATGCCAAGGCCGCTCCCCTCGTCTCCCAGGGCATGCAGGGATACGTCTAAGCACTCTCTAAATCCCCAGTCAAAGCTGAAGTGCTGGTGATTAATTGACATGTCAATTGAGGAGTAATACGCCAAAGAGAGTCGCCGCTATGTTGGGAGAGGTGGGAGACGTCTTTCCAAACAGGGAAAGAGTTTGAAGCAAATTCGCTGTTCAGTTCGGTCAGAAACTAACCATATCTGAGTATCTATCTTAATATCTGAGGAATTCAAAAGAGGAGTTTGGAAAGACAAACAAAAATAATTCCCCTGTGTTTTGATTGACAGGTTACGACGCCTCAACATTATCTTGGTAAATCATTTATTCATGTTCTCTTGGTCGGTCAAATTGACAAATTGAATACCGTTACAATCCTCACATGCTGACACTGGTCATTGTTGACAAGAGCGGCGAGCCAACGACCAATTGAGACTGAAGGATGCTGATGAGCAGGAGACGGGACGGACAGAACAGAGGAGGACGGATTAAACTAGGAGAGTGCAAAGGGATCTGGGCTTACTCCTTTATAATAAGCGGATTCAGGTTGAATTTGCACCCGCCCCTGACCGTCTCCCACCTCCCGTTTCTTTGCCTATTCCATCAATCTACGCTCGAATGGAACCAAGGAAAATGAGACATCAGGAGAGCTTTTGACTGATATACAGCACAGTCCCATTAGTCGGCGGCAGGTTGGCAAAACATCCAACCGTGGAGATGGCGTACAAATCCACCCCGTGTTCTCCAGACAGTGATAATCCCCGCTGATCTCCTCTCTCTCTCCCTCTCTCTCCTATCTTGCCCCCCCCCTAACCATCAGACAATGGAGGGCGAGACTTACAGGGGGGGGGGGAATACAGAGCGACAGAAGGAGGTTAGAAGGTGCAGAACGCCCGAGACGAGAGGCGGAGTGAGATACGGAGACTTAAGCGGCTACGCATCTTGGCCATGATGTCACCGAGTTCTGGCCGCAGCAGCCGTTGATGCACATGATATGCTGGAGAGGATTAAGCGGTAATCACACGGGGGGTTTGGCCGTCCTGGCGAGAGAGAGTCTCTAAATCCCCCCGCCGCTACCGCCGACGGTCCAGCCCTCTGAGTGATGGACCCAGGTGAACGGTCAATGGTGCCAAGGATAATTTAGACACACTTAATGGGGAGTGTTGGGAGCAAGTTAACTGCGAGTAAAGTCAAGTGAAAGTTGCCAATAAATACAGATATAAAGGTGTTAAATACACAAAACAAAGCCCTCAGTCGTTTTGTTAGTGCAACGGAGAAGAAAAATGTAAAGAACTAATGATAATAATGAATCAAAAAGTATTTTGTAATGCCCAGTAGATGAAATAGTTTCACATCTGGCCCTCAGGAAACACTATTTAGTTCTATATGGTCTCGAAAAGTTCAATTTGTGCATCCGGACGGTTTCACAGCACAGCAGTAAGTCACCTCCTGAACCGATTCACCCGCTGGATTGTTTCCCTAAGTGTTTGGATACAGGTGAGGTCATATAGCATCTCCCCTCCACTTTATGGCACCTTAACAACACCATTCTTCTTCCTCTTCATCTCCTCCTCCTCCTTCTCCTCTTCTTCGCTGGCAACACGCCGCCCGTGAACCCTCTCCAATTTATTTGTGGGATTTGGGGTTTTATCGCATCGTCTGCTGCCCGGGAAGGCTTTTCTTAAAATCTGCTCGACAGTTGGAGGGATCACGGAGACTTTTGCTAGAACAAAAGGCCGCCACATTGGTCATCCTAAGCCCAGGAAGGCTAAGCAGTCCGGGGACGGGACAGCTGGCGGCCTCCCCACCCCGCTGACACAACTTAATCTCTGATCTTTGCTGGTTGATGTGCCCTCTTCACCTCCTACAACTCAGCCTTCATCTTCAATCTTGCGCTCTCTAGCTCCATCTCTCCCTCGCTCTCGTTCTTCCCTAAGCTGCCTTCCTGGCGCCCCTGCCGGAGCCCTGCGGTACT
The DNA here is from genome assembly GCF_046128005.1 of Genypterus blacodes. Taxonomy (NCBI): domain Eukaryota; kingdom Metazoa; phylum Chordata; class Actinopteri; order Ophidiiformes; family Ophidiidae; genus Genypterus; species Genypterus blacodes. The sequence continues at coordinate 4,077,064 of NW_027466867.1, forward strand.
CCAAACACTACTCTGGGCGCTTTGCCGTATATCAAAAGTGCGTCCGCGTACATAAAAAGAAAGGGAATCAATGAGAGGCGAATTCCGGGACCTAACGGAGCATAAATCAGATCACGCTCAGTAAATTCTCCTTAATGAAATCTGCTCCCCACGAGTAAAAATAACTTTTTTATGACTTGATCCGGACGACTTATCACTCCAAAACCTAGGAACGCAGCGATGTTTATCAGGGTCGGCCGAACACGATTCATAAATTGTAGCTTTTGCAATTAGAACCATGACAATTTTACGCGCTCGCCTGGCCGGACCTCGTGTGTCGGTCCTGCTGCGTCTGGTTGGACTATTTCCTTCATCGCAGTCGCATTGTGGCGGATTCTGATCCAACCTGAGGCGAAGTCGCATCTTCTCACGGGGCTGGTTGACTCATAACAGAGTGAAGCTGCCTCTGTGGTTGTGAGAGGTACTGCGGCCTTTGTTATGGACTATGTGGACTTACTCTCAGACTCTCTCTTTGTACCGGTGCAAGGCGAGGAAAAGGAAATGTGTTTGTGTGTGTGTTAAAGTAAAGAAAGACGACTCAGACCTCAGCTTCCTATCTGGAAAATGAAGTCCAGGGGAACGCAGTGGTTGATCTCTCGCTCCTCTATTGCACTCTGGACTATAAGGGGAGTAAAGGTAAATAATAGCGAGGCTGCACAGCGATGCGGCGACACTGAAAGGTTTGCAGAAAGTCCTGGCAGATGGAGAGAATGGAGCCTGGCAGGGGGGGGAAAGCTGTGTTGGCTTTGGCAGTTTTGGGGCTTTTTTTGTGACAACAGCAGATGTTGTAATTCCGCACCGACTCTCTGCGCCGCCACATATCTGTCGCCTGCATGCTAAATCGCTGGCGGTTTTCAAAATCAACATCGCTTTCACAGGCGTTGGCTGTTCCCACCGCAGCCGCAGCCGCCGCTCTGGATTACAGTGCGACTCCATACCTCACGATCGTCCGCTCTCACAATTCCAAACACACATTTGAACTTCTGCTCTGCCGCTCTGATAACGTGCGTGACCGAGAAGGATAAGAGCAAAATCTGAAAATAACAAATCTTACATACACAACCACATTATGATTTATCTGCGACTCTACGCCGCAGCTCCAGAGACGCCCTGTGACCCTCCTCCACATCTATGCATCAACGGGCTCCGACCTCATTGTGCCCTCCTTTACAGTCCAAAACAGCTAAACATCAACTCCCTGTGAACTTAAGGGACCTTAATGACTCGCTTGACCTGCAATGTTACTTCCATGCGTCAGAACTTTTGTGCCGTTTGATCCTCTCAACCTCTCGAGACGAACATCTGAACAGGTTTGTGCATCAGGAACAGAACATCAGTACATTGTGATATTTCTCATTAGCAAATATGTCGGCGTGTTTCAGAGTCATCCGAGCCGACAGCAGAAGCCAGACGAAGGATCTCCTCTAATTCCCACTGTGTTTTCAGCAAGTGCATAACGTCTCACCCTCTCCAAATCAGCTGCAATTATTCAAAGTTGATCTAATCTGCCTGAATGAATCGCTCATGTTTGAATACAGAGTCGAAGAAGGGAACACAGGATGGGATAGGACGGGATAGGGATGGAAACTTCACGGGGAAGACACAGGGCATTAGTTTTGGCAGCTTCTCTAACCGTCCCCTCCTCCCCTGTCAGTCACTCTCATTACCATCCGATTACAAGAGAGAAAGAGAGAAAGAGAGAGAGAGAGGGCTACTCCGTCCGGTGTAGTGGAACACAACCTGGCAGCTGCAGCCGCGGGGACAGAGCCAGGACTCTCCACAGCCAGCCAGCTTTCCTTTGGCTTAGCCGCCGCAATACCTACACAACTGTATTACCAGGAATGTTCCCATCACCGCAAACGGGAAGTTAGTTTGAGCATTTACAGGACGAGTTCAACTTAAACCTGCTTTAATCAACGTTTGCAGTCTTGTAACTGGTCTAGTTTGGCTCCTTAGCTGTAAGTTGAATGCCCGCGCCTACACACACACACCACAAAGTAAACAGCTGACCCGTCTCACACCTTCTGCTTTGTGTGTCTGTACCTGACCAGGTGGAACGCGACACACACACCCCACACACACAGTTTTCCAGAGCAGCGCTACTGTAACCAAGATCAACACACTTTTAGTTTTATTTAGTTTAGTTGTTAAAGCATTGGGGAGGTTTCAAATTAGACCCTAACTAGAAATAAAAGCATCCATATATGAATAATAATTCCCGTTTAATCCTTTAAGGAAACAAAACTGCAGCGGCTTCATGGATTTTTTTAGATTTGTGGTGATTTGCCGGAGAACCCTTCAGGCTGCGTTTAACCATTTTTCACTAAACTGAAGACGATCACAAGCTCTCTTCCTGCTGCTATTTGGAGCGTTCTTGTCTTGTGCCTCACGCTTAAACAAAAGACGCAGCCTCATCTTCTGATCTAAAAACATGGAACGACGTCACTGTGATGCTAGCCGCCGTTTGGAGGCGGGAGGGAGCTGGAACAATTTCCCTCCTTTTGCGTCTTCATCCTGCCTGGAGGAGGAGGAACGTCGGTCCCTTTCTGCCGCCGCCGCCGTGACTGATATGTCACTTTAGCTTTGAGTCGCCTCCACCTTTTGAAGTGCTACCACCAGGCGTCCCTGAATATAACTCACGCCATCAAACTCCTCTTAATTGATGTTTTTTGTTGTTGAAAGAGCGGATTTCTGTGTGTGTGTGTGTGTGTGCACATGAAACCGGCCTGACATGTGAGGAATAAATCCATCCGCCATATTTCTCACATGGCAGCTACAAATAAACTAATTGGAGGAGAACTGAAATATTTATAGCTTTTAATTATATATTTCCCCTCTAAATAACATCTCATCTCTGCGTCTGGGTGATTCGGAGCCACGCATCAAAGACAAAAAATCCTTTTTCCCTCCGCAATCCTTAGCCGCCGCCGACACTGAGCGGCTCGCGTATTCTCCCGCTAACAGGATTTACAGCCCCTGCAGCGGCGGCCATCGTAATAAATATCATAAGGAAAAGATACAGGCGTGTGCGAGATATAGAGGCAAGGAAATGGTTTCCAAGGATCTGTGATGAGATCTGCGGCAATTCAAAGCAGCGTCGCCTGCTAACAGAGCCGCGTCGCCCCTCCGCTGGCTCGTATCAAACTGTTATACGAGCGGCGGTTTCAATCCGGAGGAAGGTCAATGAGCGGGCGAGCACAATATTCTCTGCGCTTTATCACGGCGCCGCACGTGTTCGCTCGTCCCTACAAGCAGACGTGTGTGTTGGATAGAGAGTTAATGCCACGACTTGTTGGTTGAAGCTATGGAGCGTTTTGCTGAGTTTGCACCTCGGGACGCAGTTCGTTTGGCACAAGAAGGGAGAGAAGTTCATTTAGAGTCGACCTTCAACAATCATTACGCTCACGTGGGGAAACTCTACACGCCAAACAAGAACGCTCTGTAGATCTTCATCAACTATGAGCCAGAATCGCTCGTTTCGGAAAAATTAACCAATGCAGGAATTCCCGACGATCCATAAATACATCGTTATTCCAGGTTTTTTGCCAAAGGCTCCAGGCGTTGGGATGCGGCACACAGTTCACCGATTTATATTCAGGATTCTCTTTACTGTGCTACATTTCAAGCTGCGGCCATGTCAGGTATTAAAAACATCAGTGGTGCCTCGGTTGGAAAAAGAGGAAAAAAAAAAAAAATCAATCGTTCAAAGGCGCTAATCTTCATCCCCGAAAATGTGAAGTCTATACTTGTGCGTTCGGCTGAATTCCGGCTTTCTTTAAAACGCCTGTCACGCCTTTCATCCCGTCATTAACGCTCCGACACACCGACGCCAACTTAAAAAAGGAAAAAAAAGGAGATTTAACCCTCAGCAATCTTATCGGAAAACAAAGATGGCAGCCGGCGCTTTGCAACAATAGTCCCTGCATGATGGAGGTGTGCTAATACTCTCAGTAACCAAGCGTAACTAATCCTGAATTAGCTGCACTGATCAAGCAGCATTGGATTCTGATGAATAAGTGAATTACCTGTCTTTAAATCAATGGCTGCTCTAATTAAAACCGACCAAATTAATCAGGACGGCAAAGGCGCATGTGCACCCGGACATGCAGCCGCTCCCACTGTACAGCAACACGCATTTCACACCAACTTCCTCATTCCAGGAGAGAGAGAGAGAGATTTTTTGGCCGCAGACATTTCACCTTGAAGACCAGGATTGATTTTTATTTTTTTTTACCTTGAAATGAGGTGAGAAAGGAAAGCACTGCGGTTGTATAATGCAAATGAACGGATAAACCTTCAGTTATGAACCCACTTAAGGCTAACGGGAATACCAAACGCCTTCCCGTCCCTCTGGATCGAGTCGGACTTATACCTCTGCTTTGCATGCCGAGCGTGTTGAGAGTGCGGCTGCGCCTACGAGACCTGGCTCGCCCTTTTGCATGCAGCGCAGTGATATCGCATTTATATCCAAACCTGCCTTACAAGCCTTTGAAACGCATCCGGGACCACACACACACACACACACACACACACACACACACACAATGCTGAAAGGGAATAAATGTATCCTCTTGATGTAAACGCACGCTTTTGTTAAGACATCTGAGGAATTTCAGGATTTTAAACGACTTCATCCGTTTCTTTTTACAGCCGATTCTGCACAAACTCCAGCTTTTCCCCTTTTTTTCCTTCCCACCCCCATTTCATATTTCACTGGCGGGGTGATGGAAAGCTGTTTGAGATTGCACCGGTGACCGAGAGCAGCGCAAATAATCTTTGACATCTAAGCCTCTTAGTCTTAGATTGGCCTCCTTTCCCCCCCACACAAAACTAACAAACAAACACACCAAAAAGAAAAACACAGACCACAATCTCGGTGTGCTGCAGAAGGAAGGGAGGAAGCGAAGGGAACAGAAAGGGAAAAAAAGGAGCAATGGCAGGATGGAGGTGCAGAGTGGGAGAGAGAGAGAGAGAGAGAGAGGGGACAGAGCGGTGCAGAGCGGCGCGGTGGTAATGGCGTGTTTATGGCTCTTGCTCCAGGCTCTGTCTGGGCCGCTCTACACAGCAGGTAATGAGCCCGGCCCCTAATTTACTCACCCTGAGCCAGTTGAAGAATTTATGAGACGGCCCTGATGTTTGCCTACAGAGAGCTGACAACATTCACCTTATGTTTACAGCAAAGGTTGAGCTGCCTCTTCTTCTTCTTCTTCTCCTTCTTCTACAAGGGGTTTTCCCCATCACTAAGCATGCTGGGGGTCTCAGCCTGCATGTATAACAAAACACCACGTCGGCGCATTCCCTCGTTATTCTGACCCTGCGCTCGTCTCCGGTCGCCCCCATGCAGAATTCAAACGCTCTAATGTCAAACCAACATCCTGATCTGTGTTAACCGACGCACATTCGCCCCATTTGTTCCGCTGCCAAGCAACAGCAAAGCCAAACCTCTCGCATTTTAATCTACAGATTCTCTATGAATTATACATCCGTGATGTTGCTCTTTCTTTCTTTTATATCCATGAATCATTGATTCCTGGTGGACTTGCAGACCATCAGGCCTTTGCTTTCTCTGCGCCAAACATCTCCTCTGTAGCCTGTGAGCGAAGATGGTTTCTATGGTTACTCTTATGTTCGCACTCGCGACTGCGTCTGTGCAAACAGACGTGCGAGCGAGACGCATTTAGCAAACCGCTCTTGGACTACTTCCTGTTTAATATTGGTTTAGAAGAGCGGCTTGATTACATGAGGGGGCGAACAACAGTAAACACCCCTGTGTGTGTCGCAACACTGCCAACTAATACCTCAACATTTACTCTGGAGTTGAACAAGCAACTCTGACACGTCGTCAACAGAAAGTGAACATTAGGAGTGTGAAGCGTCTCAGTGATCTGGGCCCCAACCTGCTGCTTCCTCTTAAATCTAAGCTCCTCTGCTGATTCTGGTCTCGTCTGGTTCCTTCACTTCCTTCCAGGTGTGTTTACCGCATCCCACAAAGTTCTACACGCGTCCCTAATAAAGTCAGCGTGTCAGCGTCCCTGTCTGGCCACGCCCCCGTGCCCTTGTTATTCCTCCGCCTGTACCGGCGCGGTGGCCATTACCTGCCTCGCCAGCAGAGTTCACCTGGGCGTGACGGCACTGGCTGCGATGTAATTAAGAGCGGCTGGATGGAGGTGTTCACCTGCCTGCTCCTCCATACGACAGTCGCTGTTCATTATCACACGATGGGGAATACGCAGCAGGAAGTCTCTCTCTCTCACACACACACACACACACAAACATACATGGGGCTCAAGTGAGATGACGCTGATAACAATGCGCCATATTTGATATAAGAATGCGGACTGTGTAAGTGTGCGGCAAAGGCAGGCAGAAAATCATCAACCTCCTCACGCACGCACGCACGCACGCACACGCACACGCACACACACACACACACACACGGAGAGAGCCGAGCCGCAGGGTTTCATACATCCAGGGACTCCAGCTGGGCTCAGAAGATTCTTCCCTCCCTCTCAATCACGCCACACTGATTTTAAGGCTCCGCCGCTTGGCAGCATTTCATTTTATGCAATTCCTGGTGGAAGTGGCGCTTATTCTGCTAAGCTCGGGTGACAACTAGATAAACATCTCACTCCTGCAGCATGTGGCGATCAAACAATGCAGAGTCATGTGATGATTGTTGTGGCGTGTAAGAGGACAGAGGCCCTTTGGACATCAGGAGTCGGATGACTGACACTAGTCTGACTGACAGGCTTGTTGGGCCCTGCAGTCTGTGTGTGTTTGTGTGTGTGTGTGTGTGCGTGTGTGTGTCCAGAGTCTGGATCTGTTGGTGGCCACATGGCAAACAACCCCGGGCTGATATTTATGCTCTCAAGTCTGACAAACAAACGAGCTCGGCTCCTCTCGCGTTTGGATCGGATCCCGTCTAATCAGATCCCAACTGTGGAGACTCTCTCTCTCTGTTGCTCCCACCGACGTCCTACAAAGCTCCATCTCCCAGTTTCAAACCTCCCCTGCAGCAAACCTAAGCCTCCACAAAGAAATAACCTCCCTGAATACATAACATGCCTCTCCCGTGTATTCTAATAATCGCCATTATGCCCATTTATACACGCTGGCATTTTCTACCCCTGTTCCTGCTCGTTTCATGCCTTTGCAGCCCAAACACACACACACAGCGTGACCATAACACACACGTTGCTCCAGATGGACAAAGAAAAGCTGCTTTTGACGCCATTTCTGTTTCGATTCAAATCAGAAATTCTCCCCTTTGCCTTCTCTCACTTGCAGCCATCGCCTTCTCTCTTATCCAGGATATTTAAACTCCTGTAACTCCGTCTCCATCGCTGTGTGTTGTCTCTGACAGAAGACGCCGTCTCTAGTCTGTCAGCACGCAGACGCCCTACAACCCCCAAACCCTCCGACTGTCTCAGAAAAAAAGACTATTTTTCAATGTTCTTTTTCCTTTTTGGACAGAACTGTGGAGTGCAGCGTGTTAGTAAGCCCTGCTGAGATAACTACAATGACTACAGGACACACACACACACACACACACACACACACACACACACACACACAGGTATTAATGTGGAAGGGAGAAAGGATGTCGATTATTACTTATTGCAACATCCACATAAGGTGGTATTGAGGTCAGAATTGATTAAATTAACAGTTCACAATGGCAGTAGGGTGATTTAGCCAATAAGGGGCGTGGCTTAAGTACACAGAGCTCCGGTCAGCAGATCGTGATTCCTGCGAAACACATTTGCATACAGAAATGTCAAGCGTGCGCGAAAACGATCGATCCTGCGTCTTTGCACAATTTTGCACACAAAACAGCGGCGTTATTCTGGCAGGGTTGGCGTGACGATTGAACTCGCCAGCACGAGTTAAACGACCCTTGAGGCAGGTGCCGGATTCGAACCACGCCCACCCCCCACCCAACCTGTCCGTCTGCTACGCCCTCCCCCTCTTCCCCTTCAGCGCTTTGGTGACAAACGGTGTGACGGCCGAGCGAAGCCGACTGAGGCCCGGCATTCATTTTGAGGTTGACCACAGGCAAATGGAGGACATGACACTTTCTGATTACTTTATTCTCTCTTTCCCTCTCCCTCCCCCCCTCTCTCCCCCTCTCCCCCTGCAGGTTTGTTTCTCACCTGTTCTAGAGAAACCAGAAATAAGGAAGTGAAGAAGAGATGAAGAAGATATGTGTTAAGCATTTGAATCCTGAACACCATCCTTAAGGACTGAACACACAGAAGGTGTAGAACGTGATCATACCCGCAGGAGTACACACACACACACACACACACACACACATTCCAATTTACACATCTAAAGAGTGAGAAGTATGAGGTGGTCAGTGCATCTTGGTGTGAGCTTGACGTTATCAGCACATGCACACGCACCCACAGGGCCCTCGAGACGCCGCCTCCTCCTCCTGATCCTCTTCCTCCCCCTCATCCTCCTCACCCTCACGCTGCATGTGTGACCTCCTGACCTGCCGTCTCTTTGATTCCAGCTCGGTTACAAGACGCTGGATCTCCTACCTCCCTCTGCATTCCCTTCATCATACTCCACACTAAATTATGCATAACGCTGTGTATGTTTGTGTGCACATTTGCGTGTGTGTGTGTGTGTATGTGCGAGAGAGAGTGAGTGAGTGTGTGTAGTATTCCTCTCGCCTCTGGCTAAGATAATTGTCCCTCCACTTCAAACCCCAGCAGAGCACTTTTGCACCTTCTGTGATCAAATAAGCGCGATTTGAGTTGAGGAGTCCATCTGACAGCAGCGTTCCTCCATTATTGATGATGAGCGTTTCTTCATCTTGCAGATGTACCCAGTATTGATTCTGTTTATCTCCGCATATTTTCCACGGCGGCTCAGCCAACTAGTAAAAGTCTGAAGGACGCAGTTTAGACCGATACACCGGCTGTAGGAGGGGCCGTAAAAAACCTCAAAATGAACGGGAGGAAAATTCTGAAAGGAATTCCAAGGACTTTGAGGCGGAGCAAATGAATCAGGGCGAGGTCGTAAGGAAGTGGACTCGACTCGTAACTTCACATGAATGAACTTGGGCCACTTAAGGTGAAAGTTGTGCTTCTAAGTCAACCTAAAGGACAAACGATGTCGCACATGACGACGACAAAATCCCAAAGTGAAGCCCGATTGTTCCTAGTAAAAAAAGAGACAAAGACCATAAAAGGGCGGTCGATTCCTCCTTCGCTATCACTTGTGTTGTATTTTCATATTTTCAGGCCGTCCCGACGCTGTCTGAGATACAGCGAGGCCAAACGGTGGCAAGGTTCCTCCACAACAAACCCCGTAAAAAAAACTGCTGAGGCGAGCGTTCTTAACGACCCAAACAAAAGGAGCTCGGACCAAAACACCAAAACACCTGGCGTGAGGAGGTCGACGCCCGATTTCACCACTCAAGGGCGCCGTCATCCTCCCCTGCATCAAATGTACACGGAACGTCCTTCAGCATAATAAAGCAGAGGTGAAGGCGTTGTTGTTTACAGGAAAACCCACTGGGGGCCCGAAAGGACGAGTGGCAGGAACAGCAGCAGAACACACCAGCGAGTGTTAAATATGTTTCTTCACTATAAAGCAAACATATGGAGGCGACGTTAAGCTGCTGTCGCTCCTGCAGCTCCTGTCGTTCGGCCATCTGCCTCTCAGCTTTGTCGGCTGGTTAATGAAGCGGCACGTTTTGGTTCCCCCCCCCCCCCCCCCCCTTTTTTTTAGCTTTATGCATTTTCAGCTCTTTTCCCTCTGCGCTGACGCCGGCCGCCCCGCCGAGCCCCGCCCAGTCCTCGCCAAGTCCCGCCTCCTACAGTTGCCCAGATCTGTCTTTTTAGTCTTTTAGAGGTCGATCGTCGCACCCAAAACTCTTCCTCTCCTTCTTCTTTCCTTTTCGCTGCGGCTTTGGTGTGACTTTATGAGGTTGGCGTCTATAATTGATGGAAGCTGTTCAACGCGTCAATATTTCATTCTTCGTAATGCCTTTCATGTACAGCACATATGCATTATGTAATATATGTTTTCGCCACACTAACATCTCATTACGTTGTTCCAACACGCCTTTGTGTGTCATTATAATCATGTCTTTCCAATACAAACTACTTTACTCTGTCCTTTGCTTGTTATTCCGGTTATTTCTACATGTTTAAGGATAATAAGAGTGCATTGAATGATCCTTTATCCTTGATTTGCATGAAAACAGGAAGACGTTCCGGCCCGTTTCCTGTTGAATGATGGACTCTGGAGGCTGCAGACGAGGGTTTGAATGCCTGGTTGCCGCTCGCAGAGGGAACCTATTATTCCGAGTCACCCGTCGCGAAATCCGACCGTTTAAAGCTCCTTCGCTCGATTCAAGGTCACCGGCCGCCCCGTGTGAAGTTCCTCAGATGTCTTCAAAGTGTGCTGACCCTTGACCTCTCAGAGTTTTCAAACAGCTCCACGGAGGAGTTTGGCTACAAGAGAATGCGATCCTAGACAGGAAAACAGCATTTCCTATGACCTTGGAAAGTTGAATGCAGGTAGGAACATGGGGAGAGGAGGAATCTGTCTCATCGCAGCGTTTCAAAGCTTCTCAAATGCGTCAAACCCATCTGTTTGAAAACAACTAACACATTATATTCCATCTAAACTCCAGTGTTTACATTTACGTTAATTCCCATGGCGTGCTGTAATCTGCCGTCACCACCGTTACTGTTACCGCGGCGCCAGCGCTCAGCAGCCATTTTGAGTGGCGCTCACAGGCATCTGTTGTGTGGAGATTAAGGAAGATCAGAAGATCACAATTGCTTTCAATCTAGATGGAACAGTGAGCGTAATCTCTCTCTCTCTCTCTCTCTGGAGCTCGTTTGTTTCCGTGATGAGTGAGCACTCAGCCTCTCCCCAAAGCCTCTCCAACAATCACACGCTGCGCTCTCCACGGAGCTCACGGCTTCACCGCCGCCCGCCGCCGTCTGCAGCAGTGAGTGGAGGTCATCTGAAGGATCCCAAGGAAGAGGAGATGCATTTACTACCAGGTGGATCCATGTCTACAATTCCATTTCCAACTTCTATTGGAAGTGAAAGTGAAACCACAAACGCCTTTTTACTGACATAAAGGTAAATACCGGGTTCATTCTCCCATTATGAGCTCAGCAGGGAGGAAGAACGTTCACCTGATGGCCGCTCACACGCTCTACATTAACTGCAGCAAAGGGACTGAAATTACAACCGTGCTGGAATAATAATAGACACGTAATTAAACAACCCATCGTCCCCAAAAAATGAAAATTAAATCCACTCTGCTGTTACTCCGCAGATGCCAATTTTCCAAAACCGGGCTATGAACGACTTTGTGTGACTTGTACAAGCTGGTAGATTACTGGTGTGTTTTCATATTTTCAACACACACACGCACACTTAACGCAGACTTGTTTGTTTATCTCCTTTGTCTAAGTTATAGATCAGGTCCCAGTAAGATCGTGACCCGTTGATTCAGGCCTGTGAAGCCATTTTGCACCAGGTTCCGTTCACGCTTCTCACCGTTTGTTTTCCCCGCCGTCGTTATCTTTAGACGTGGGTTATAATTAAAGCCAAATCTGTCTCATCGCTCTCTCTCTCCCCCTCTCTGCTCGCTCGCATGATCGCCCGTCCTCGCCTGTTTGCTCGCTCCCTACAACTTGACTGGCATGAATGCTATCTGAGCGGGGGGTTAATTGTGAGCGTGGTGAGGCTGGTGGTGGTGCGTGCTTGGTCGTTGTCCACGGCGACCTCGCGGTGAGTGTGACTGAAGTATTGATTTGGTATCTCTCTCTGTCTCTGTCTCTCTCTCTTGTCTCTGCGTCTCCTTTGACTGAGCAACGAAGCACAGGGGGATAATAGAGATGAAGGCTGTTGACCTGCGTTTGGCCTCCTCCCTCCTCTGCTGCCTGTTATCGATCTTCCAGAGGGGGGCAGCAGGGAGCAGAGGTGCGTTCTAGCCTGGTCTCAATGTTCCGGATTATTCCCTCCAGTTTTTAACCGGCTCGGCAGAAGTTCCACACCGCTCCACCCTCAGTTCGTGGGCTAATGAGGCCGGCGACTTCACAGCGTTTCTATCTCTCCTACCTGCTGCCTGGGAGCCGCTATGTTCTTTTCATGTTAACCTTCACTCACTCAGTCCAAAAATAGCCCCGTGACCTGCAGGCTTAATCAATCAACCGACTTGTAGCCGGCACACATCAACCCCGACGCCCACTCATACATCGCCTTACTTTTATTCCTACACACAGAGTCCCAATGTTGCCAGACTCACATCATCAGAAAGGGATAAATAACACAAAGCTGGAGACAATGTCAAGGTCACTCACCATCATTTCACATTTGTTCTATTCCCCTTCACAGCCCGACAGTCCTGCTCACCTGTTAGAGACCTGAGCTGTGTAGTAGTGATATTTTTAGAAAAAGGGAAAATCTCTCATCTGTCATGTTTTATAGGAGGAAGCCAAATAAAAAAGAAGGAGTGTAGCCATGATGTGAATAATGGGACGGGGGGAAACGCATCAGTCAGGCCCGACGCAGCCCGCCGTCGCTTTATTTACGCAAAACCGCGGCGAGACAGGAAACGATTCATCACCGTTTTCCTGTCCGAGGGCGCCTGGGAGGGAAATGACGACACGCGAGCGGTGACAGCCCGAGGATGCAAAAGGCCACGGGCGGGATGAAGACTTCACCTGCAGAAATGCCACGGCAATCTGCCTTCACACACACATACACACACACAAAAGGTCAAATCACAAACATTCAGCACCAAATCAGAGCATTTTGACTTTCTGATATAATTGATTCGTCTGTTGTGGACGAAGAAATAGGGTCACACACACACACACGCGCACACGCACACACACACAGTGCTTAACTGTCGCTAATAGGACTAATTAATGACGGTGACACGAGGCCTTGGCGGCTCGGGCGATGTTATGGCTGAGCGGGCGGGGGGGGGGGGGGGCAGAGGGACAGAGGGACAGAGGGACGCCCCCTAACTCCACATTAGTCACCGCAGAGACAGCGGCCATAGATCAGGACGCCTAATGGCCTGCATCCCGCCGCAGACGTGTATGAAACACGCCTGAATCCGCACAAAGAGTCCTTGCCGCCTCCATCAAGTCCGGATTACGTTACGGGTAAACGTTTAGGAAATCAGTTTGACATTATCAGACTTCTTGTGTCATTCTGTTTGTTGTTGCTTTTATACAGATGATAATTAACCCTTTAACTACTAACACATTACAACTTCTTTCATATAATGGCCTCCTTTGATACTAAGCAGCAATGAAGTGGCTGTGCTCTCCATCCGTGCATTAGTTATGCAGCTATAGTGGAGTGGCTCCATTAACGCCAGCAACCCGGACAGTCAGGCAATTTTAAAAACACACACACACACGCCTCCACCACAGCCGCCATGTTACTCATTGACGTCTCTGCCAACAGCTCTTCAGAGCGGCCCGAGCTTGTCATGTCGCTACATATTGTCCTTAAATAAACAACAACGGACGCGAGTGCAAACAGATTTCTCAATCTCCGCGAAAAAAGAAGAAAGTCATCTGGCAGATTAGATTTGTCGGCTTTATTTCTTCAAACGCACACACTAACACACACTGTCTTTTTGATGAATGTTTTGCAGGATGACTGTGCAGACAATAATTCCCTTTCAATAAAGCTAAACAATGTCCCGACTGTAAAACACTTCACTGCACGGTATTATAGCGGCTGGAAACCTGAGATATATCACATTTCCCACAGACGTGACTTATTTTCTATCGACAATTGAGCGAGTCTGGGAGCAGGTCATTTGCAACATGGCCGTCCTTTCACCGAGACGGCCAGAGCTCAAATACGGAGACAAATGAACAGTGACAGTGAGGCAATTACCATCGCTGTGCCATAAAAGGATGACGGCTATTCATAATAGAGACATCAGTGAGACGGCCGGCCGCGTGCGACGGAGACACATTGATCACTTCCCGCATCAGCGAGTTAATGCGATCAAAAGGTATTGACACGAGGCTGCGGAGCCCAAAAGATCCTCGCCACCCGGGAAAAAAAACCTGTCCCCGGGGGTGACAGCGGGCAATTTGTCTTTGGGATTGGCTCAGCGATGACACGCGTGAACTCCCTTCCGCCCCACCAGGAGGTGTGGGAGGATAAACTAGCAGCGCGTGCACTGCCGTCAAGATGGCCGAGACCACTGGGGAATGGAAATGAGGCATAATTGCGCTGATTTGTAGGCATCGGCTCTCGCCAGACATCATAACAGTAATCAGGGAGGAGGAAGAAAGCCCCACTGTTTCTTGCATCTTCACACCAAAGGCGGCGACGACTCAGTGGACTCGCAAAAGGAGATGACTTGAAGGACGCCGATGGGGAGAAAGAGTGGTGAGTGGTGAGAGCGGATCTAAATCAGGGAGGACGCCTGATGTTCTAAAGCTGCATCTCCTGGTATCTGCACGTTCTTCATCGCCTCTGTATGCAATCCGAATACCAATTGGATTTTCATGGAAGAAACCCAAACAGGAGCCGAAAGGACGCCGACCGCTGCAAAGGTCATCAAACAGGATGTAGTAGGACGACTTTTAGACTCACAAGTGTAATGGAAGATTAGTATTGGTAATCGCGCAAATCAATATCTGGCGTAATATTTGGTATGAGCAGGACGAGCGGCGGCACCATTAATACGATAACACGGCATGAGGCGCCCCATGTGTTCAATGGCCCGGCGTCCAGATTAGAGCCGATCCCTCGTCCAATTCCTAACTGCTCTGTAATGATGAGGACTGAATAGGCTCATAACCTCTGTAAGCACCTGCTGCAATAGCGCGTCGATTACCATTAGAGCCAGGATCCTAATGGCCGCCGCTCTACATCATTACCAGGCGCCCCCCCCTGCCGACACACAGGCCAAACACAGCTAATGTGGATCGCATCTCCAACCGTTCTCCCCGTGTAAACGTCCAGCAGCTCGGTCACTGAGCTCAGCCAGAGAGACGCAGTCAGGGTTTAATGGACAGAAATAAGCCAAGGTCCACATCTGAAGACAGCCCACTGTCTTCAGGTTTAATCCTGGATGAAGCGACGTGCAACTCCGTTTTCGATTTGCAAGTCTTGAGCGATGGTCCCCGTGCTGAGAAGCCGCAGCAGTGAGGACGTGGAAGCCATGCGTTTGCCTCGTGAGATGTCAGTGTTCCAACGCACTGATCGGTTTTTGCCAAATTTCGCGAACGACGGCCCGTTTTACCCCCAGCTCTGGGAAACGACCGCCCGCTCATCTGCTCTGCGCATCGTGGCGGCAAATCGTTCTCGGAGGACAGCAGATGTCCGCTAACAAATCGCTTTGTGAGCAACAACGGCGGGGTAAACAAGTGATACTTGTACCCATACTCAGACAGGGAACGACCTATCCTAATATTTACAAAGATCTCTCTCTCTCCCTCTCTCTCCCTCTCTCTCACACAGAAGGTCAGCGGGGCCACAAGGGTGCTGCTGCTGTCACACACGTCAAAACATCTTTGATCCGTGTTCATTAAACATTCATGCGTCGGCATTAGCTGGTGGTAAGTGGAGCCATAAGAGTCCACGGGGGAGGTCGGGGGAAATGTCCGTCCAACTTTATGACTCCATCGGACAAAAATAAGCTATTTGTTTCTTCTTATCGTCCTTCTCAATGGCTGTTCATATTAATCAACATTAGCTTAATCCATAAATAAGCCTGTACGTTCACTACAACATGGACGTAAGTAACCGATTACCCCTAAGATCGCACAAATCACTTACTTGTTCACACACACCGCAGAGAATTACTCATATTTTACCGAAAAGGAATTTCAATTTAGAATTATATGTTATAATGCGAGGACCTTAGTGAGGACTACCACACTCACACACTAACACAAAAGGAACATTTCAGCACCATTGAACGATGATTCTGCTACTTGAAGGTCACATTCAATAATGAATGCAGTGGATCGGTCACAATTTTACACATATAGGGCCCGCCTCCCAACACACACAGACACACACACACACACACACACACACACACACACACACACACACGTCTCTAGTGCAATGATGATTGGGTCTCTCCACTGGACTGACCGCACTCCAGCTCTGCCATTCCACTCAGCACAGTGAGAAATCACCCAGTCAGTCCAGCACTATTACAGAGTAATTGGCCTTTTAAAGAGGAGCTCCACCATGTGCGACTCTCTCTCTCTCTCTCCCCCTCCCTCTCTCCCTCTCTCTCTTCCTCATTCACCATTTTGTCCTCCATCCCCCTCTGTTTCCGTCTTCACCTGCCGCCCTCTCCCCCTTCTTCCTCGCCGTGTTTCTGTCTGTCCACATCATGTTCCAACGATCCCGTTCCCGCCGCGTTCCCTCCCCGTCTCCTGACCTCTAAGCGCCTGCCTGTATCTCCTGGTTCGCCCCGGCGTTGCAACTTGCCTCCATCTGACAGAACATGCCGTCTGTGATGGAGTTAAAAAGCACCTAATGTCGGGTCAGAACCAGGCAGCTGCGCCCGCCGTGTTAAATAGAACCAAAGGACCGAGACAAGCAATAACAGTATAGAAGGAAACAGATAAGAAGGAAATAGATAAGAATGGAACCCAGCCGCCACCTGAGGTTCACACTGGGATTCTGGGATTCAAAAACAACAACAAATTGTTGATCCTCTTGTGTCCGCTTACAGAACTGAATCCCTTTCACAGTCACATAAACCGCCGTCTCTTCAATCAAATGAAATCACGGTCGATTAAGACGGTGAAGAATCGCCGTCACATTTTCATTACGCCAAATTATTTTAGCCGTCATTTTAATTAGAGAGGAAATATCAGATCTGCTTTGGTATTCCAGCTCACTGTGTCCTTCAGGGTGACGTGTGGGAGAGAGGCAGAGAGAGAGAGAGAGAGAGAGAGAGAGGGGGAGAGAGAGAGAGAGAGAGAGAGAGAGAGAGAGAGAGGTGGGGAGGATCAATGAGTGGTGAGCAGGAAAGAGAGAGAGAGAGAGGAAATAGGGAAACAAGGAGGGAGGGTGTGCGTGTGTGCGTGCCTCGGGGAGATGAAGAGCGCGTGTGTGTGTGTGTGTCTGTGTGTGTGTGTCTGTGTGTGTGTGTGTGTGTGTGTGTGTGTACGTGTGGGAGAGGGAGAGAGGGAGAGAGAAGACAGTGAGCAATGAGAGTGGCAGCATGTGCCTTCCCAGAATACCTGTGTGTGTGTGTGTGTGTGTGTGAGGCTGTGGGAGCAAATGGAGCAGCATAGGGGAGGTAGAGGACTTTATTTGGTGACAAACAACCTCAGGCCTTGAGGGCGGGGAGAGATGAAGAACGACGCGTTAAACCCAAACGCATCAACACTACCAGCACTGGGTCACTATCAACCAGACATGGGGAAGAGGAGAAGAAGAAGAGGAGCAGGGTGGGCTCGGGTTCCCTGGTAAAGATACCCAGGAGGGCCCCGGAGGATGTGTGGTTGCCTAGGAGATGAGACCCAGGGTTTGACCCCGCCCATCCCTCCCGAGACGCTACTGCGACTACACGTCCCAGCAGGAGGAGACGGCAGCACGGGAGACTCCCCAGGAAGGAGAAGAGGAAGCAAAAAGTACAGCCGTGACCCCTAACCCCCAGAGAGAGAGAGAAAAAGAGGAAAAAGAGAGAAAGAGACAGGGAGAGAGAGAAATTGGACACATCTGTGCATTGTAAGATATTTCTCATTGTCTGGTCGATCAAAGAAATGTGAAGCAGTGGAGTGTATCACACACACACACAAATACGACATCAACAGTAAAGCAGGAGTTGTGTCAAGGTCAAGGGCTTGCAGTTGCGACTACACACACACACACACACACTCTCTCTCTCTCTCTATACGATCCATATAGATTTGTCTCTCACTGATCTACCACTCAGCGTCAAGACCAGCAGACAGAGAGGATTCAGACCAGGCGAGTTTCCATCAGCAAAACACCACCAAGGAGGAAGACATGAGGGCGGGGCGGGGTGTGTGTGTGTGTGTGTAGGGGGGGGTGGGGGGGCTAAGGGCAGAGGAGCAGTAATACGTTTTTATCTGAAATATTAAAGCCTCTGCATTAATCTGTCTTCCCGTCTCCCTGGGGTGCTGCTGAAGGCCCTGGCCCGTCCTCCTGATCTCCAGGAGGAAGAGGAGGCCGGGCGCAGCGCTGCTTGACGCCCCAACCAGCCCCACCCACCACCCCCAACCCTTCTCCTCCAATCACAGGGCTTAAAGCTTGGAAGCAGTCAGAGAAACGGCCTCAAAAGCACCATGATGCCCCTCCGAGCACAATAAGGACTGGGGGATTCTGGGTAATTTCCACCTTGAAATCTTAAAAACCTCTTCTGGCACCGGCTCGCCTCTTCGTCAACTCCAGACCTCTGCCGGCACCTCTTGAAGGCGGTGGCACCCATCTCGCTTTTTATCTAGGACACCAGATTCACAGCTGGACCCATCTGCTGCAGCTCACACACACACACGGACCACAAACGTCATCCCCCGCACACCCACACACACACACACACACACACACACACACACACACACACACACACACACACACACACACACACACACACACACACACACACACACAAGCTGTTATGGATTACCAAAGAACAAGTGTGGGTCTATTTTTCCGACTTGTGTGTGTGTGTGTGTATGTGTGTTTGGTGACCTCTGCCCTGTGTGTGACCTGAACACAAGAGCAAGAGGCTTTCAGTTTTAATACATGCAATAACCCTGTGTGTGTGTGTGTGTGTGTGTGTGTGTGTGTGTGTGTGTGAGAGAGAGAGAGGAAAGAGGATTGTTGTATCTTCCTCATGAAGTTAAAGGATCTTAGTGAGTGAGTGTGTGAGGAGATGCCAGTCAGAGAAACAGGCCAGGTCTGAGAAACAGGAAGTCCATACATTGATCAAACACACACCGGCAGCTATATACACTCTTCCCCATCACAGGATCTCATCTTCATTATCCTCTGTAAAAGCCGGCAAGTCTGGACTCTTTTCTCCTCCACTCTCCTCTTCCTCCTCCTCCCTCCTCCTCCTCCGACGGCAGGTGGGCGGCGGAACCTGCTGATTGAGCCGTGACCCCATGACGCCCGCCACGCCACAACTGTGATGAAATATTCCATCAGATCAACGGTGGCGTTCCCGACTCCAGCGGCGATCAAAGGGTGTCTTTAAAGACGGGAGGAAGAGGCCGGAGAGCGAGCCTAGAGCGGCCCCTTCCCCTCTCGCCATTTTCTCCATGAGTGTAGAGACGGCAGAAGACAACCGGGACAAAGATCACTGCTATCTGGTACAGGTGCCACACACACACACACTATGCTGAAAGAATCAAAATGGATCCTGCGTTCCCACTGACAGGTGTTTTATGGAGGAGTTGCTGTTGTGGATGTACCATCAATGATTCAACGCAAACGCATCAGATGAGAGAGAAAGGGAGAGAGAGAGAGAGAGAGAGAGAGAGAGAGAGAGAGAGAGAGAGAGAGAGAGCTCTGGATATATAATTCACTGTGTTGGTCTGACGGCTCGGGTGCAAACGTGACAAATGCTCACTCAGCCCCACGGAATATTCATAGTTCCTAGATACTGTCTGCCATATTTTGGAGCTACAACCGCGCCCCTAAAACGCCCCACCCCCCCCCCCCCACCCCCCCCCCACCCCCCCCCCCCCCCCCCCCCCCCCCCCCCCATACCCCTCCTGACACGCCCCCTCCATATGTCACACTGTTCTCCGCAGAAAGATGAAACTCCTTACCAATCGATATCACAAATGAGCACGCACACACACACACACACGCACACAGCTTTACCTGCTGCAATCGACACACACACACACACACACACACACACACACACACACACACACACGATTCCTTTGCACTGGTGTTTAGATGACTGAGTTCGCTCCCCGGCCCTCGCTGACCAGCAGCTGCGGTCGCCTCCTGCCAAACGTTTAACAAGATCCATCCACATGAAATCTGTCCAGACTATATTCCAAACAAACATATATTTTCAAAAACTGTTGACTCTAACATCAAAAAGGTCGTTTGATGGCTTTGAGATTAAACACATTCTCCATTGTTCTGTCTAACTCTGCTGTGAAAAGCAAATACGAGAACCAACACAGTCCAAGTGTGTGTGTGTGTGTGTGTGTGTGTGTGTGTGTGTGTGTGTGTGTGTGTGTGTGTTTCTGTGTGTTAATCGGCAAACTCGGGCTAAAATCCACAGAGGAGCTGCATGTAACATGGCAGATTAGGGGAATATGAAACACATAGAGCTCGCAAAGGGCTTTTGTCTTGTTATCTTGGGGAGTGAGTTGACATTATCCCCATGGAGGAGGTATTACCATGCACGGATTACTGAGCCAGAAGAGCCGTGTGCGCCCGCGGGACAATAACACCGGAGAGACCTTGTTCCAGGCGCGTCTACGTCTCCTTTTTCCCAGGACAGGCTGGCGTAGCTGCTACACTTAGACTTTACATCCACGTGTCTGTGTGTGTGTGTGATGTAGCCACACACACACACACACCAACAATCTGCCCCCTCCCCCAATCTAATCTCTAAATCCAGGTTAGTAAATCTATATTCCTCAGCAAATACAATACTACGATAATGCAACACGAGCAGCAGATGTCTTGGTTCGGCGTCCTGTTTGTAATTCTAATTCTATGTGATAGACACGAGCTGAGAAGCGCCGACGTAAAGGAATGACTAAGAACGTTAAAGCGTTGATGGATTCCATAGAGCTGCTTCATGACTCATTGACATCAAGCAAACGGGAGAATTCCAAACAGACCTTGTTCTAATATTGGATTAGCAGGAAGTAGGAAGTAGGGACACTTGTATCTGTCCTGAACTGAGAGGGAGGAGGAGGAGACGGAGAGATGAAATAAAGAACGGATGGACGCTGAAAAATGGGGAGACTAAGTATAGAGATATGAGGAAAGGTGACCTGCGTCTCCTTCCTCCAGCTCTCCCAACCTGGTCTCCTCAACCCGGCCGTCACTAGGGGGCGGCGGTGACGAGGGTGTTTGATGGCACTGGGCCACACGTTGCGGTGAATCAATCCACACTCCCCTCCTCCTTCCCTCCCCTCCGGCAGGCTCGTCGTGTAGCCAGATGCTCGGTGTGAATCGAGGCCTTGGCGGGACTCGAAGCTTGGCCGCTCAGCGTTTGGGCGAGCTGAGGCAGACGACGACGCCATCATCAATCCACCGCGACGGAGAATCACGAGTCTTACTTTGAATTTTGAAAATGCAATCCAATCGCTTTAAACGGAGCTCAAACGTCACTCTCCTCTCCATATCTTGCAGTTCATCGCTCGGCACGTAGCTTTTTAATGTCCTGTACAGGTTTTTAAAAATGTTGCTTTAAGGGATTAATAGTTGATGAGGGCTTTGTGCAGCCTCTCCCAGCTGTAATCCCCCCCAAAATGAGACCACATATCCAGCTGAACGGAGCCAGAACTCCACTCTCTGTGCAGCATCTAAATCAGATATGGCACCGCCGCTCCCGTTACGACTCGCAGCCGCCTCCGACGCAAAAATTGGCCGCTATTAGATCGTGAATAACCGCGGCGATGCCACAAATCTTCAACCATCCGAGTTATTTGTTTGCAAATTGATAACAGAAGCAGAGAACCCTGCTGGGTCGGTAATTTGATATTAGGATCAAACCGTCTCAGATCAGATATGATGGAGTGTAATCCTCTCACACCAAGTCCCGCTGACCCCTGAGATGTCGCCCGTCAAGGTGTGTGTGTGTGTGTGTGCGTGTGACGATTACAAAAAAGGGATGAATGGATTTGTAGATTACAAATAAGTGACCGGTAGCAACCATGAGCCTCAGTTGGTTTCTTTAGCCATTTTCCCTCCAAATTGAAAACACTATAAAACATGGCATTCAGTTCCGGAGACAACTAACCGCTGTTTACCTTCAATTAGGAGACTAGCGCCTTTGCTACTCTGTTGACGCTATTGTGGGCAAATTTGCACCAAAGGTAAAATTCCATACCATCTGTCACCAAAGCACGGGACATCTTCAGCACTTTATACAAAAAGGGAACCGCTATCAATTATTCACACTTCCGGCAACACACATCCCACATGTTTCCCTTTCCCATACATTAATATTTCAGTCAGTTCCCTCCCTCCCTCCCCCCCTCCCTCCCTCCCGGTGGACATTTTGTCTACATAAATCACAAGGCGACATTAAGAAGCCCTGAGATGGCTTTAGCTGGTACTTACAGTAGGCAAGCAACTCTTACACAAATCTAAGGGCCCCTGGACTCCTGCCTCCTGCCTTTGGGAGTCAAATGTCACTTAAAAGCCTCACGTATACATCATGAGAGCTCTGTTACAGCAGAGGCTCGCTTTTAGTGATAGCGCTCCACGCCGTATAGTATACTGTATGAATATGTACATGAGGCCTGGAAGGGACGCCCCTGTTCTAATTTTCGGATTAGCACATTAGAGCGTAACAGGAAATGTGTGTGTGGCCTCTGGCAGCTCCTTACTCCTGGAACAAAGCCAACCAGCTGCCACTCGTTTAAGGTACGGACGCCAGAGGTTATGTTTGTGCTTTTGGGACGTCCCTGTCCCTTCTAGGGAAGGAGGTAGGACCCGTTTGTGTCCGGCTCCATTTCTCCAAAAAATCTGTCAATATTCTGCCGAGTTGCATTTTGACCGTAAATGTTATTAAAACACCCACCAGAGCCTTCATAGTTACCAACAAGGAAAGATATAAAATATGGATCACACCTAGAGGGAAATCTGCACGGAAAAATCAGAGCGACTATAATAATAGTCCGAGCGGAATGACAGCCGGGGCTCATCCTGCTCGGCTGTGATCTCCATCTTCCTCTTGTGGTTTTCGACAGACTTTGCCCCAATAAATCCAGTGTCCCCTCCCCCTCCCCCTCCCCCTCCACCTCCCTCTCATTGATTGTGAGGTTCAGTGGGTAGAGCTCATGCAGCACAGCACCAGTAATGGACGGGGCACCGGATCAATACCCACAAAATTTTCAGAGCGTTCTTTGCTGCACTGTTATTCCGAGTTAATTTGTCTGGCTGCCGCGGCCGCACTGAATACACCAATATGCTGCACCGTGTAATTGATGCTCATCAGACTCGAGTGGATCTGCTGGTTAACGTTGTTCAGGGGAGAATTTCTCAAAAATTGGGCCAAAAAAGGAACTGAAACAGCTTTGATGACACAAACATGAAACACTGGTGAATCAGACCAAACCAACAGAGACACAATGAAAACTAAAGATGCCTCCTGTTTGCCATCACTTGCATAACAGCTGTTGAATATCAAGATTGCTTTCATCTTATTGTGAGCGACTTCTTAACCCTTCAGAAGAGAAATACAGAAACCATCATTTTACAAAAATATCAAATTTCACTGCCAGGCCACAATCAGCTTCCCAAAGAAACTACAAACTGAACAATCAGAACCATCAAGACCAGGAAAATGTGCAACAATTCAACTGCACGTCCAAACACAGACACACACAGAAGGAGAGAGAGAAGAGGAGCAGCCCTCCCTGCGCCTGTAAGAATGAGCAGTGCACGTCTGGGGAAAGACAAAGCAGCCGGAGAGGCAGCCTGGCAAATCTGAGCCTGCGACCTCCCAGGAGAGACACAGAGAGGCAAACTGGATTTATATCTTAGTTTTTAATCCCTCTCGCACACTTCATCGACCCTGCAGTGGCACTCTGAGCGCACACTTTCAGGTATAGCTCAGGATAAAAAGAAAAGCAAACAAACAAACAAGCAGGGGCCCGTGTGTCAGGGACGACATGAAGTGTGTCGGTTCTCCTGCTCTGCTGCCACATGAGGGGAATCAGGGGAGCAGAGATCAGCTACGGCACAGCAGTCAACGTATATGGGATTAAAACCCACACCACCGAAGAAGCCAACACCAAGTCCTGCGGTTTCCCGACATGCATTGTGTCACTGCACCTTCACTTATGAGTCAGGGAAGCTTGTACATTGCCACTGTTACAGAATACATAATGGAAAGAACTGTCGATAAAGAGAAGAACACGCATTGTGTTCACAAGTGTGCATTGTGTGTTCTTACAGCCTGTGTGTGTATGTGTTTGTGTGTGTGTGTGTGTCTGTGTCCATATTCTCTATGAATGAGAGCTATGGCGCAGGCAAATAAAGGGAAGCGGCACAAAAGCAAAGCAAAAATAGACGGTAGGATTACAATGGGTGTGGAGAGCAGACGCACAATAGCCAAGAGAAAGGCTGGAGAGAGACAGAGACAGAGAAGACACAGAGACAATAGGTGATATGACAGTAAGCCCTATGGACGGAGCACGTCTTCCCCTCCAGGAATCAGGATTCATTAAGAGCCAGACCAAAGGGCTAACAGGGGGGCAAAGGGAGGGAACGGCGCGAGGGAAGAGAGACAATCACATTCAGGCTTGGTATACAGAATGCGGTCCGGCTTATCTGCAAACACGAGGCTCCGGCGAGTAATTGTATTAGCACAGTTAAAATACGAGATCATTAAGGGCCGGGGTTGAAGATAAACAGGCCCGAAACCATGTTTTACACAGCGTTTCATCATCAGCCAAGTCATCCTCTGTATGGAGCACGTTGCGTAACAGAGTCATATTAGGCAGGATGTGATGCAGCGTCAGACGCGTTTATTTAACTCCGGATTGAGCCTCGTTGAAAAGGGATAACATTATTTTGTTTTAAAACTACACTGTGAATGTGTTGCGCTCCACCTCGCAGATAAGTGCATAAACACCTAATTTCCAAGGCAGAGAACACTTTATTATTTTCCCTAATGGCATAAAGATGTCACACAAACCGACACAATTGAATATAACAGAGCAGTAAGACGCCATTATGAACACGGGGCCCCGGCCCTGACCTGACAGGAGGAACACGCAGACGGTTTGAGCGAGATGACAAATTACCTTTTCAGCTTTAGAACGCATTTAAAAAAGAAATGTTTGGACAAAAGATACGGCTCAGTGCTTCATGATTACATAAATAAATCATACATATTTATGATGACATATAGCCTATAATGACAATCACCAAATGTTTGCAAGCACATGACTTCACTTATACTTGATTCCTAACCGACCTCAGAAATGAAGTGATGTATGGAAAATGATGGTATCATTAATAAAACAACCTTTTTTCCCTGAGCCCTCTGAACCTACACATACACACACTCCCTCCCCTTTAGCTGATTTAATTGAAACATTCTTATGCATGTAGAAATGAGGTTAGGTCACGTCTTAATGTCTCTATTTCAAGGCTATTTGTGTTAATTTGTTACCTGTCGTCTCTGCTGCGGCCGGCCATCCACTCTGGTTAGAACCTGGAACTAGCAAACAGGCGCACACGTTAGCCATTACCTTAAATGGAGGAGTTCCTGGGGCGAAATGTACCAAGTCTAGGCCGAGTAGGAGGGGAGGGTTGGAAATATGTTTGGGTTAAATCAGCTATTTTAAGGAGTTTTAACGATTCTAGTGTTATTTTAAGATATGAAGCGATGTTTGTAAATGAACGCAAATCATATCATGCCATGTTTTGTCATATTTAACTGTGACAATTCAGGAGGGTTTGTTGATTAAGGTAATGGCTGGCTAATGAGTCCTCTGGTGGGCGGAGCAACCAGGATTTAAAAGCAGGAGTTTGGAAAGGTCACCAACTGAGAATAAAGTTGATTTCTTTTCAATTTCTGTATTTCTGCGCTACAAATCAACTTGAAAATTGAAGAATACACAGCGATAACGTATATATTTATTAATCACATACACAGAATATGCACATATCATGCCTGTATGTGATGAAAAATCTGTCCCTAACTTAACAACCCCAACAAGTAAATACAAGTTAAAATAAAGTAGACCAATATGCCTGAGCTGTGTATTTCCAGGTGCCATATCGATGTGTTTGGCAATCAAGAAAAGGCACCGAATTTTTTCAAAGCTTACATTTGTTCCTCTGCATCTGAAGAGCAGAGAATCGTTTTTTCCCTCCCTGACCAAACAGCCACCTGTTGTCTCCGATATCCTCTAAATGCAGGGATAGAGATTTCAGTTGTGCGCCCAAATGTCACCGCGGCTCTGCGTGACGTCGCCGCGTGGGCTGGAGACTTGTCAACATCATAAACGCAGCTGAAAAGACTTGTAAGCTTTTATTATCTGGGCCAGTTGGACTAAATATGTTTGAGATTTGTCAGCAAGAACACCTTGATATGTACACAGACGCTCGCTGCCTCTTCACATCGGGGAGCTGCCCTGTGGAATCGTCCCTGGCAGCTCAGGCTACCATTACGCTATTCTCTTTAAAGTCCTGCAACTGTATACACACACACACACACAGACCACACACACCACACCCTGTGTCCAACGTCCAACACGCTGACTTCAATATATAGTATGCTTGCCCCGAAGCAGAGAAGACGATTGCTTCACTTGATCACTGCGCAGGATGTTGGAGAGGAATCAATACCATTGACACGTTCCGAATGATATACGAGAGAGGAATATGCAGTCAACCGGAACTGCTGTCCAAACATATGATCCACACCGGCACCCATTGATTTTTGAAACACAGAGCAAACGTAGGTTTCAATTTTCATATTAATATTTCGTCGATGCCATATGGAAAGAAGCTGCTGAGGAAGTAGAACCACTTAGCGCCCCGGCTACATCGCGCAGGCTGGCTCTTTCTCGCTTCACTACGGATCTGCGCGCTGGATTACCAGGAGGAAAAAGCGAGAAAGCTGGGAAAGGTAAATAATAAGCGGCGTTCCAGCATTTTGGAATTTGTTCTGAAGTAGTATAGCACTTTTATAGGAGCAGCACATTTCCCACGTCTCCTCCGGCACGTTGGCGACTCATCTCGCCCCGCCCACAGGTGTGGAGAAAATACCTTGTGATGTTAAAAAGCGAATCCCCTGTGGGATGAATAATCACCCAGCCTCACTCCTTTACACAATGCTAAATATGCAAAATTTCACAGCTCCCCTGCCTTCTTCACTCCCTCTCCTTCCCTTCAGCTTTAGCCCACTCCATCTACCATCTCGCTCTGCCTTCCTCTGCTTTGTTATGCCTCCCGCGTTCGCCGCCATCCTCTGCCTCTTTTCATCTTTAACACTTTTTTTTTTCTATCCCAAAGCTCGCTCCTCTCTTCCTCACCCCCTTTACCCGCCTCGTCTATATCCACTTGTCCTTTACAGCCTCCTTCTCATCCCTGTTACCCATCTTCCCCTTCCCACTGAGCCTCCTTCCCTCTGCCTCCCAGGCCTGCGGCGTGAAAAGGAGTATCTGCCACGCCGCCGCTCCTGGTATCCTCTCATCTAAATGGAATGTGAGGCCTCGGCCGTATCTGATTTCTCCAGACAGGAGGCGAGAGCTGAACCTCTCCTTTACTGTGACGCCTGAACCACGGCCTCTTATACGTTCCCACTCGTCCGTCACGGCACACGCACGTCTCACAAAACGTCTCATCTCTGCCGGACCAATCAAGAATCACTTCTCTGAGATAGAGGCCTTTAATAATGCGTAGACGCAGCAGTGCAGAAACGTCCTCGGGAGGTAAGATTCATATCGGATTAATGCACAAGTGAAAGATAAAGACCAGAGGGGGGAAAAACACCAGCATATTTCCAGATATCTGTCTTTGCTAATGACTGTGATTAACATTGTGCTGCTGAATATCAACTTTCTTAGGGGATATAAAGGAAATGATTTATATTCTCATACCATGAATCAAATCAGCATGGAGATTATTTTCCAATGGATGAAGCAATATGGGATAAATAGGACCCAAGGTGTCCAACAGTGATAAATGCTGGAAAAGGGCCAGAGACGAGTGTGTAATGAAACACTCATCAAAGTTACACCGATGACCCTCCAGCGACCGGAACACACACACACACACACACACACACACACACACACATGCACACACATGGTGGCTAAACCCCAAAACAGAACTTACGTGTTCTGAAGCGGTGGTGTGGGCGTGTGGCCGGGCCTTTGGGTGGGCGGCCGTGGTTCCACCGAGACGTGGGCTTTACCGGGGCTGACGGCTGGGAGGTGGTGGGCTGCACTCTGGCAGTGGTCTTCACAGTAGCTGTGGTGCTTGGAGGCGTTGCCGTGGCGGTGACCACAACAGAAGTTTGTCCCGGCTTAGAGTTGGAAGCTCCGTTGCGTCCGTTCCCAGAGCTGCTACTCTTTCTAACGGTGCTGCGCGGGGTGACCTCCTTACCACTAGGGGGCGGAGTGAGTCTGGTGGTGCGAGGCGTGGAAGTGGTACCCACAGTGCTGCTAACACGGGTGCCGACGCGATTATGAAGATGCGGCGCACGGTTGCCGTCTCCATTCGCCGTGCTGCCGTTGGCCGAGTGGTTGGCCGGCGGCCCGGATCGAGTTCTCGGCGCCGGGGCGGTGCCGTCAGCAGCTAGAGGCGTGGTAGTGGACACCATAGACGTGGTGGAGGCTATTGAACTGGTGGCGGTGGGAATGTCAGGCCCCTTAGGCATGGCACTGGGTTTAGAGAGAAATATAGGGTCCTGTCCAATGCTACCTTTAGGATCCACCAGGTCTGTGGGGACATAGTCTTGGACCGAGCCCACCACGATCCATTTCAGTAGCATGAGACTCAGTCCCAGTCCCACAAAGCCCATTACCAGGGGCACGGCACACAGCCAAGTCTGCTGGCGAGGCCACACGGCACAGGGGCCACAGCGGAGAGGCCCGGGGGCTCGGGGAGACGCCTGCTCGGCCCCCGGCTCCTCCAGCGTCATGGCGGCCAGGGAGCTCCTGCCAGAGCGCTCACTCATCCTGACGGAGCTTTGTGTCTCTCGGGAGGTCAAACAGGTGGCCGGATGACACAAGGGCACATACAAGGAAGGGGACGTGTAGCAGGAGAGGCACCGGGCATTTTAAAGAAGCAGCCACATGGCGCCTGGAGTGTGTATCCACATGCAACAAACACAACTCAAGCGCACAAACGCCCACAAACACAAGCAGCAGACACGATCACTCACTGTCACGTACCACTAATTAAAAGCTGGCAGAGCACTGAGATGCATACAAGCAATATAACCTACGCTCCCTCTGGCGCACACGCACGCACGCACGCTCACACACGCACACACGCACGCAAACACACGCACGCACGCACACGCGCACACACACACACACTTTGCGCACAGGTTACGGGCAGGTGAGGGAGCGGAGCCCGGGTGGCGCTAAACGGTAAATCCCCAGTACGCCTCTTCCTCCTCCTCCTTCCTCTTCCTCTTCCCTCCCCCTCTTCCTCAGCCCCCCGCCTCGTTAGGAGCGAAACAGAGGCAAAAAGAGCGAAGGAGAATATCGATCCAGCGCGCGCCGAGCTTCAGACCGGAGCTGTAAATCCATGTGTGTGCGTGCGTCGATCAGCCGCCCAGGCGCGGGCAGCTCCCTTTTCCGCTCTCAGACGGTTGATTTTCGGCCGCATAGGCTCCTTAGAAACACAATCCGGACAGTATTCCTCTATTCCATCGGGTCCCACTCTCCTTCTACATGTATATCTCTCGAATTGATCCTTTTGTTTTGTTGCTTTTGCCCGGCGTCTTCAAGTTTGCCTTCCCCGGTTGAAGCCCCTCAGTGTTCCGTGCCCGGCCGCCCCTCGGGCACTGGCCGTAATCCAGAGAGGAGACAAGTCGGAGAAACTGAACCGAACCGGAAGAAACAACACAAGACAACACAAAAAAACAACCTCCCTCCCAGGGAAGTGAAGTGGTCTTGGCTGGGAGATGCGAGGTGGCGACGGAGGCGAAATCCAGCTGATCCCGGTCCAATCCGACAGCAAAAAAAAGAGCCGAACCAGCCCCCAACTCTCCGGTTTCTCAAGCCCCCCACCCACCCCGGGGTGCTGTCGGGCAGTTGTGTTCCCCAGGTGTCCGCGTCAAACCCCGGGACTTTGGAATCTGGATGGATAGATCCGGTACCGGGGCTTGTGTCTTACCTTCGCTGCATTACCACAGTGGCGCAGGCAGCGGAAAAAGGTGGATGGAGAGAGAGAGAGAGAGAGAGAGAGAGAGAGAGAAGACAGGACGGAGGGAGGGAGGGAGAGAGAGATGGAGAGAGAGCGAAAGAGAGAGGGAGAGAGAGAGAGCGCGCGCGAGAGAGAGAGGGTAGGAGGGGGCTGCTGCTCTGAAAAAAATGATGCGGCGGCTGTTCTTGGAGGCTGCAGACTGGAGGGAGAGACGGGCAGGGAGGGAGACAGGCAGAGGAAGAGGAGAAGGAGGGGGGGGGGGGGAGGCTCGCTCAGTCCGCGGTGAGTGATGTTGCTTTCACGGCTGCTGGTCCCATATCCCATCCGGCGGCTCTTCTCTCCTCCCGCTCCAGAGTCTGTCTGTCCCTCAATACTCCAAAGTGGCGACCGGTGTCTGCCCGCTGTCCGCCCCGACTGCTCCTGCTCCTGCTCCTGCTCCTGCTGCTGCTCCTGCTGCTGCTCCTGCTCCTGCTGCTGGTGCCGGAGGTGCGCGCTGCCTCCGCTCTCGGCACAAACAAACAGAAGAAGAAGAGGGAGGAAGAATACAGGAAGGTGGCGGCGAAAGGAGAGAGAGAGAGAGAGAGAGAGAGAGAGAGAGAGAGAGAGAGAGAGAAGAGAGAGCATAGATGCGTGTTGGCTAAGCTCTGCAGCAGATGCAGATAGGAGGGAGGGAGAGAGAGTGTGCGTGTGTGTGTGTGTGTGTGTGGGGGGGGGGGGGGGGGGGGGGGGGGGGGGGGGGGGGCAGTGCCCGCCACACACACACACACACACACACAAGGAGAAGGGAGGAGAGGCTGCCACAGACACACCCCAAGGGTGCGGAGAGAGAGGGATGGAGAGAGAGACGGAGACGGAGGAAGGGAGGGAGGGAGAGACAGACAGACAGACAGACGGGGGGAGACAGACAGGGGGGGGAGACGGGAGATAGACAGGGGGAGAGAGAGAGAGAGAGAGAGAGAGAGAGAGAGAGAGAGAGAGAGAGTGGGAGGTGCCACTCCGCCAGCGACACACAAGAGCAAACAAACCAAACACCGGCTCATAATTTATGGTGGAGTTAGAGCCCTACTTCAACTTGATACTTCTGCCGGCAGTAGATGAAGCCCTTATTTTACAGTTCACAGGGGACGACCGGTGCTGCAGGCACACAGCCAAGCGGGTTTTATGGGCAGCAGAACTTACTAATATCCCCTGGTGGGCGACTAAGTATAAAAACACACACATGCAATAAAAAATCAGGGTGTCTCTGATTAGCCAGGGTTTGTGTTCCGTGTGTGTGTGTGTGTGTGTGAGGATTGAGTGCAGCACATAGGAGAATACGTCACAAATATTGCACATTCCAAAGTGTTACTGCTTGTCAAATGTCGATTTTGAAAATGAGATGTGAATTGAAAAGTTGCTGCTATTTAATTTCAGACCCTAATGTTACATGTGACATATTCAGAGTGTGTCGCTGTATGAACAACAATAAGGCCCCCAAGGGACTGTGGAGCTCCTTCCCTGCTGCACTGTAGTGACCTGGACGTCCCACATTCCTCCCCGGTCCTTGTCTCATATGCTGGTTGATCAATTGCCAATCAGATCGCGAGCTGTGGAGTGTCTCGTATTTCCCGCGTCTCAGGATGGAGCCACTTTCTTGTTGACAAACACACAGCAGTCGCCTCGTTTTCTGGAGGAGACGATTGATTCTTTCTCTCTTTCTTTTTTTTAAACAATGGAATCTTGAAGTGGTGACAGGCTGAGGAGAAGCATTAATCATCTGAAAGTGGGGGTGGAAATATTCTCCACTATTCCTTGAGAATGACATGGTGGTCCGTGTGTGTGTGTGCTTCTGCTTGAGGGTAAGAGAAAGTGAGTGACAGACAGACAGATGCGTCAGGAGAGAGGAGGGCGAGTGTGGCACTGTAAGCAAAAACACACAAACACTCAATAATCCCACTTGCGATTCATTTGTTATTGTCTAAACTGCTTGTTGCTTATGGCGAATTCTTTTTTAGCTCCATTATAAGGACCTCATATTTCCTTCAAAATGCTTAAAAATAAGATCATTCCGAATGCATTGTTCTCTAAATAGAGGCTGCAATCACCCGGAGGTGTGTTTCTCATTTCAAAATGAAGAGAAAATGGCACACACACTTGCGGCGTGGTGATGTCTCCATTTTTCTGCTCAGATTGCGTTTGCCAAAATTGCACTGTTAACTGTTAGGAGCAGAAGCTTTAATTTCGACCTTTGAACTTAAGTTTCTCCCTACACACACACACACACACACACACACACACACACACACACACACACACACACACACACACACACACACACACACACACACACACACACACACACACACACACACACACACACACACACACGCCAGGACAAGGCGTTCTTTCACTTTGTTCCAGTCTCAGCTGGACAGGATTTCAAGCAGGATTTATTCAGATCAGTAAAATAATAAAGGTAATAAAGTGGAGCAGAGTAGTTATCTGTGTAATTATTTAATGCGTGCATACGTTTGTGCTGTTTGGTGGGAGACAGAATGTTTTATTCACTCGTCAAATAACTTCTCATCCGGCTGCAGTGCTAAAGCTGCAGACTGAAGCTGGCTCGGTCACTCTGGGGTCTAAATCTTGAGGCGGTCGAGCAGAATCAACTTCTACTGTTAGCAGAGGGCCATTAACGCCACTGCTGCTGCTGATTGTCCATCAGGTCAGGTAAGGTAGCGCTCATCCCGGAGGGTAGGGCCAGCACAAAGAGATCTGGCCGTCTCCTCGTCGTTGGGGATATTTATGGATTGATTAAGATAACAGCGGCCGGAGGAGAAGCATCCATTGTCTCTGTGTTTTCTTCTACAGAAGCTGTCCAGATGGCACCTCGCCGTCTGTGACGAGGTCAGGTACAGGCGTGGGTCGATACGCATGGGCTGTGGATAGGAGACGCGGTCGGGTTCAGACGTAGGCGTAGGTCCGAGGCCGGGCGCACGGGACAACACGGGGAATCCAGAGGGAGATACTGCCACTGAGAGAAACACAGGAGAACATACAGGAGAACATACAGGAAGCCAGGAAACGGGAACGGTCATACGGGTACAGGAACAGTAACATTTGTGACGATCGGACAAGGAACACATGAGTATATATACAGGGGAGGAGACAAAGAGACACAGGTGAATCACATCAGGGAAGAGAGGTAATCACACTGAGGGGAAGCACAAGAGCGTAGGAAGTAAAGACGCTTGAACAGAGACGAGACAGAGTTTCACAATAAAAGCTGAAGTGGCACAAGAGACAGACCTTCTTCAGCTGGTCATGGGTGACTGCTCTACCATCGCCGGCATCAAGCTGTGTTCACACAGAGACATCTGCAGTCAAACAACATAGGCACACAAACACACACACACACGCAGAAGAAGCCAGTGCCACATGGTTCAAACGCTCATACACGCTGCCTGCTGTTGTCATGATGGGGATTTAAAATGGCAACCTTCATCCTAGCATTGATTATTGCTCACTGATTCATATGGATATTAAAAATCAATACCCTCTGCTGGCAATCATCTCCAGGGAGTAACTATATTTGATACGACTGATCTGACAGATGCCATCCTCATCAGCGAGGACAGCTTGTGCCACACAGCACATTTTGTTGCCCTGGCCCAGAACCCTCTTAACAGCGAGACAGCAGCCCCGATGATACCATTTAATTTGCTTGGCGCTCCGCAGGCCCCTGACCCGGGCCTCCATTCAGTTTCTAATTTCTGGACCAGCTCTCTGCTCTGTGTCTGCATGAAGCCACGCTGCACAGCCTGGCTTCATCAAAGCCCATTCATTTGTAAATCCATGCGACATCCCTGCAGACCTTGTCCGTGGGGATGTCTCCATTTTGAATATCTGATTGGTTGCCTGCCACCATTGTTGCTAAACGTGAAGCTGGAGGTGGGTGTGCCTGAAACAGAGGAGAGCAGGGCAGGTTGTTAGGCGATGTGCCCGTTGCAGAAGCAGCAACACAATTCAACACACTCGTGACCAGCCAGCTGATCTTTGCTGCCCATCTGCCCCGAGTTTATTTAGATGTCAGTGACAAGATTTAAATGGTGCAGCAGGATTCAAAGGAAGGAAGGAAGGAAGGAAGGAAGGAAGGAAGGTGTTAGGTGTCAGATTGTCTGTAGAATACTGAGGAGCTGTCATGGCATGGCAGAGTTGATTGTGATGGCTGATCATCCTCCAGCTGCTCCAGCTGTTCAAGGACAGAAAGACGTTTGTGTGTGTCCAGTCTCAGCAGCAGCCTGAAAGCTTATGGACATAATGTTTACGTAGCATTTGCTGAAACCAGGTTACAGCTCCATTGTGTGGACCACCCAGGTTACTGAGGTGAGATGTAAACAGAGCAGTTGAGGACAATGTTCATTGTTTAGGTCACAATCCAGGAGTTGTCCAAAGTGCTGAATATGGGACAGGCAGCCCTGTTGGAGCTCTCCATGGTGCTGACCAAGCTCCCTGCTATTATTGCTATTGGGAGAAACGAAACGCAGCCTGTTGGAGCTGTAATTGTGTGCAAATGTCTCTCCTTTGTGTGTGTGTGTGTGTGTGTGTGTGTGTGTGTGTGTGTGTGTGTGTGTGTGTGTGTGTGTGTGTGTGTGTGTATGTGTGTGTGTGTGTGTGTGTGTGCGCGTCTTGGTGCTGACACTTACGTTCAGCAACATCAGAAATCACCCACTTCAGCCCGCAAGTGTTTCCTGCCTCTGTCTGTGTGAGCGACTGATTACCTGTTTATTGTCTGGCTGATTAGGCGAGTATTTATTTCCTCTCTGTGTGTTTGTGAGCAGTCTGTCTGCTCGGGCTAACTCACACTAACACAGTAGTTTTTCCTCTCTGGAGTCAGTGTATAAGTTAAATCCAACCTCAACCTCCGAGGCGCCCTCGCCATTCAACATGATTATTCATCATTACGCTAGCTGTTTTCTCAGGCTCCTCTGCAGTTAAAAGCTGCAGCCATTGAGACTTTTCACAGTCATATGGTATCCACGGCATCATTCTGCTACAGGTCGACCTTATGAGAGAGGTCAAGTTCTTTTGAGCAGTTGATGACAGCAAACGTCGAGTGATATATCTCATCAGTGTGAAATCGTATTAATAAATCTCCACAAGTGTATTTTTCGGCCTGCGCTATCAGATGTGGCGGTGGCCCAAAAAAAGGGGAAAAAGGGGCCACACAAACAACATTCATCCTCCTCTCAAATCTGAAATAGTGTTTGTGATTTTGCACGGCGGTGATGCATATTTTCAATCAGGTCAGCAGTCTGTGCCTGTGCTGCGCTCGCTCTGCTCTGCCTGTAAATCCTGGAATGGCTGGCGTTGTCCTCCACTGAATCATCGCCTCCTCACGTGTGTGCGCACAGTGGATCCATTAACTCAACGCCCACTCGTGTGTGGCGGGGATATTAAAAAAAACAAAACAGAAAAAAAACCCAACAACAAATGGAAACCTCGCTCGTCTGTGTGAGGAAGAAGTATCGACTGGTGCTGATTGCAAGGGGCAGACGGGGTGGAGGGAGGGAGAGAGAGAGAGAGAGAGAGAGAGAGAGAGAGAGAGAGAGAGAGAGAGAGAGAGAGAGAGGCCATTTTTATTTACCGCTCCATCCCAGGCCTGTAATCGTCTCTGGCTGCTCTCCTCTCAGCTACAGTATAGAGAGTAAACATAAACATTACTCACACAGCTACACAAACACACAATAATGGCTTAGGATTAAAGTAACATTGATGTATAATTAATGTTGCCCTTGTGAAATTATAGTAAATGTAATTACATAAGGAGAAATGGCTTCACTGCTGTTTTGCTGAGTTTTCGTTATTTTCTATTACAGAAGTTAAGATCTCACACAGCTAATAGAAGGGCTTTGATGCGCACAGGTAGGCAGTGGTGAATGTGTGTGAGTGTGTGAGAGTGTGTGTGTGAGTGTGTTTCCATGGCAAAGGTCTGTTTGCAAAGTCAATATATATCCATGTGCTTGCTTGGTATATAATGAAAAAGTGACAGGGAGAAAAAGATACAAATCCGACAATTATGTGGAAAAGATCAACCATCTATTCATGTTAGTATGCAGACATAGACTTTTTCAAAGGAAATGTAAACCCATATTTCATTTGTGATTGTTTTGAAGTATGCCGGCAGCCCACACACACACACACACACACACACACACAGTTATAATAATCAGTTAAAACTAACTTATAATTATGTCCCAGTTGGATGTGGAACATAATAATGACATTTAAGATAGACGATGCAGAGAAATCATCACAGATTCATCCTGATTTGATTAAAAAAGCAAATGAGTAAATTATAGCAAATTATACACACACACACACATACACCCTTGTTAATACCTCAAATTTTCATGCAATGGAATGATGACGACCCCCCCTACAAACACACACACACATCACATGATTAATAAACAGGAACATTAGTTATGTCATGTCACCATAACAACACTGTTGCTGCAGCAGTCAGGGTTCATTACAAATCCATTTCAGCAGCTGCAACGTGCAAAGTTAGGCTGGAGTGTTTTATCATCAGGATGGAGCAGACGATGATATTACAGATGTAGCGCCAATTAAATTAATCAGTCCCCAGTTACCAAACATCACAGAAATTAGCCTTGTCTACTCCATATTGCCGAGGCGGCTGAGGCACATGATAATTAAATGGAATCAGCTGCTCTCAGCGGCCGTTGCCAGAAAAAAAAAGAAAAAAAAGGTAGCCGACCTCCCAACATGGCCGCCCCGAGGCCACATGGGGGCGGTGTGTTTCGAAGCTTGTCTTTCGGGGTGTGGAGCCAGAAAAAGAGTTATATGCCCGTCCCACTAACATGCCGACGAGTGAAAACGCAGCAAATGAGATTTATAATGTTTTCCTATTTGTGTTTGGTATTTTTCTCCCGAGATGAATAGTCTTCAGTTACACATTTTATTATGTGGTGTAAACTGCATATAAACACACACACACACACACACACACTCGCTAAACAAACATACACGGAATATCAGCAGCGCTTTGTATTATCAGCACAATGCTCATCCCTCCGTGAGATGAGGTTCAGCAGTGACACCTGAAAGGAAGCGTTCAAAGCCCCAAATAGAGACGAATAGCACTTTGCTCATGTGGATCAACAACAACAACAACTACAACAACCCCCCCAAATGTTGGTTTCATCTTATATGTTCCCCTCAGAAGATTTCACATGCCGCTGCCGCCGCCGCCGCCGCCGCAGCTGCTCTCCAATTCAGACTCGGGGGTCGCTTGGGTAAACCGTCAATGTCAAACAATAAAGAATTCAATTACAGCGGAGTTAGTCACACAACCTGCCATGAATTTTTAAAGACACTTTTAAGTACAGAAGCACGTGTTTCCCCCCTCTCACATCGGAATGTTCACCACGCCGTCCTTCACACATGGTTTGTTGGCTTTAATATCTTAAACAGCCAATACTTTGACTCTCTTTACGTGATTAACCACTGCTTTCCCACACACAAACACTAAGATGACCCCCATTCACTTATTGATTGGATGGCATTTCCTTCCAATCCCTCGGGAGCGTAATTACTGAATGGTAAATCTTCATTGAAGTTCTGAAAACAGCCACGTTTTCTAAAGGCACCATCATCCTCCATCCATCCGTGCAATGAGTATTTAATTAAATCAAACCTCTCCTGTGCACAAATTTACAAAAACCCACACTTATATTATAGTTTTTCACCATTTTAGAATCTAAACACATGATTCTAATTTGTCCTAGCACATGCAGCTGTAATATATACAGTGTTTGGATGTCACAGGTTTCCACTTTCAGAATAATCTGGCTAAAAGCTAAACCACAGAATTGATTTCCCTGGTTAATAAGGCATATAGAAAATAACAGTCGGCAATTAGATTATTGCATTTAAGTGTGTTCGCACTGTAAAGCAAATTACAAATTGGGTATTATCTTTACATAAGGGACGACGGGACAAGTTGACTGGTATAGATCTGAAGGTGCGATGCTGTCGATGAGCTCGAGGCTGTAGATAGATTGAGAGAGACAAATGTAGATGTATGTGTAGATTAAGTGGAATTCTTCAAACCTCTGTAGACACTGAGTCACATGAACATACCAGAGAGGTTCAAAGAGTTTGGATGTAAAGAAACTATGTGGACCATCTGTCCCTATTCACAAACTCAAACATCATCAAATATGCATCACGGTGTTCTGGCGCTGCTCTAATGCTGTTTGTTTACGTCTTAGATGCAGCATATGGAATTAAACACTCGTTATCTAGGGGAATGAAACGAGTGTGTGTGTGTGTGTGTGTGTGTATGAGTCAAAAAAATATGACACCTTGATATAGATATTAATGTCAAAAGAATTGTGTTTTTGTTTGTGGGTCAGCAGCGTTTTTCAATGTAAACACAAACAGATTTAATATCAGATCTGACGTGCTCAGCATGCAGATAATCTGATTAGAAGATACAAGGTCATCCCCAGATTATTGAAAAGTCAACAAATTACAAATGCTGTTTGATTACTCAGATAGACGTCTGCTGGGCATTTGGAGAGATTGAAAACACTTCCTGCAATTTCTGCACATAAATCAGCAATTTTCCTTTTCAGTGAATTTGTTGCGTTTGCCACCTAAAAAGCAAAATTGTGTATAAAAATAGTCATTTCACGGACTGAATGATATATTTTGACATATCTGGTAATTTCTTAAAATAAAAAAGGCTTGAAAATGTAAAATTTTTGAGTTTTCTTCCTCTACAGATTTGTTTCTAATCAAAATAAAGAACCGTGCCCTTGTTAGAAAGGGTCGTCTCTTGATTAGCTGTGACCCCAAAGGTCCGACTGATGCTTAGATGTCATAACTTCCCAAGAATATCCAAAAAGTAACTGTGTGTAATTAAATTAAAGTGAAATGTTAGCATTCAAATAAAGTCAAATAGCCAAATGAATACTGCACAAACAATTGCCTCTTTGTGATTAAAAAAATAATCACTACTTCTACTTCATTTCTTTCGACCCTGTGACCTCGCTCGCTGTCGCCGGCTGACACTCGTCCTCTTGCGATCCTCCGCACAGCCGCCTAACGTCTGATTCCATGCCTCAAAGTGACATTTTGCACTCACTCGCAGCCTCCAAACGTTGGTTGTTGGCGTGCGGCAGGGAGGGACGGGCTCCTGCGATGTGCGTCGCTTGTCCGCCCACGTTACAGCCTGTCGCCTTCCACCGAGGCTGCGGCATGAAGAAGCGCACAATGGATATGGAGATACAGAATTCTGCCTCGTGAATATTCATCAAACGTGTCAGTTTCACACTCCATTATGCTTCGACGCAACATCTTTACCTCTGCTACTCCCGCTTCTACCTCAAACGTCTCCGCTGACGCATCTTAAACATAACTTTTCATTCCGTTCGACTCAAGCCAAGCCTGCCGTCATGGCGACAGCTGCTCCATCCCGTCTTCTCCTCCCTCGTCAGCCTTCATGTATGTCACCTGTGTTGTTAGGCGGTAAACCCCCCCCTCTCCCTCCCTCCTCCCTCGTCCCCCAACCGCCATCAAGTTCCCCTCCCCCGCATCTCGCAGGCCCCAGCTCACCTGCCGATCCAGCTGCTCCTCATCTGCACGAGATATCACACTGAGCTCCATCCTGGGTTGTTTACAGGCCTCCCTGACTGAACCGACGCTTAGCGCTCTCTGGCTGCCTCACGTTATCTGCCTGCTTCTTTTGTATTCAGATGGAATCCCGACCAAGCATAAAGTGTAAATAATGTTCCAGAAAACTTGAATGTGCTTCCCAAACACACACATTGACAGACAATCAGATATGGAGTGAATGGGAGATCGAGAGTTATGGGAATTGGAATTCATCCCGTTGCCGTGACGATGCCTGTAGGCCACATGCTGTGCTATTCTCAGAGTTGGAACGCGAATGCGACGTCTAAATTTGTTTTCAGCCTCACAATCATGGCAGTTTATGTCAAATGGGCCAAAGCAGGAATGAAAACAGCCCAATGAATGTTGAATATCAAAAATAGGAAACAATTTTCAGCGGAATAAAGTGTTTTGCTCCGTCGTTTCAGGGGGAATTTGACTGATTTCAACACAGTTTAGACAGTTTGGTGCTTGTGATCGACACCAATTGTTGAAACCAGCTTTCAGGGTCTCATACGTGTCGGGAACATGTTGAACATGTCAGTTAAAGCAGGAACCCCGGCCCTTCCCTCCCCCAGACTGGTCCCTCTCTGGTCTGACCCTGTTGTTATATCTTACATATCGACTGTATCACTTACAGCCGTCGTGCGTTCTGTCAAATTGAGCGCACTAATATGCGATTACCACACGCTGTGATTCTTGACAGGCATTAATCTCACTTATAAATACACATACAGCAGCAGGAGGCAACTGGGAGACGACTCGTCCCGTTCTTTGTTGCGTGCTGAATGAGTGCTGTGAACATCGCCGACTGAGAAGAATAGCGTAACGACAAAGGGAATGATTTGTACCAATTGAAATCATGGATGATAATTGCATAACAAAACCTCTTTAGGGGGGGGGAAATCCACATCACAACATTGTAGATTTGTAATCACGCAGACAGACAAAATCGTTATCTGACGTGACGAGCACATTGTCTACTCTAAGCACGGGCGCCTATCATAACAATAAACAAGCTACAAACAAGCTCTTATCTTATCTTATCTTTCACGTGTGTTCACTGGACGTCAACAGGAAATGGTGCCGCTTGCTTCCATAATGAAATGATTGTCATCTGTGTGTCTTACTGCAGTCACACAGGAACATAATAAATACAGAGCACGCTATGATTGTTGTAGGGAAATCATAATTATCCCCAAAGAGAACAGATGGGAGAGAAGCCGCTACCTTGGTAATAGTCACATTTTCAGCTGTCAAACTGCCACTTGGAACATGGCTGACGACGGCGCCGACCACTTCCTCTCGTGCTTTGATAGGTGGAGATGACAAGCGGCGAGCTGGTTTGCTCAGCGCTCTGTGTCTGAGGAGTCTGGAATCACAGGGAGAACCGGCCAGCTGAGCAAACATCCTTGTTGTGATTCGGTGGTTACAGAGCTAATATTTCAGTTTATTTGTGGGTTTTATGGATTGTAAATTGTATTTTATATTTGATTCTTTGACATAGATTGGGAGTAAATACAATTATACAAGTAGTATTGTTGCGTCCCGCGCAGCGCGTCTTGATTTTACCTCCTTGCTTCTTTCACGGTATAATGAAGTGGGGTTGATGAGTGGACGTCGCCCTGGTTACAGCCGAACCCAGAGTTCTGAGTTTTCTGGCAACAAACAAGTTCTCACCCACTGTGCACATGTGTGCTGCAGGTAAACACACTCAAAGTGGATGAATGTGTTTTTATGCACATTGAAGTGTTGCAACGTTTTCAAAATAGACCTTTAAATGAGGATTAGAACATGGAAAGATGAAGAACACATAAAGGAGTAATGTGTTATCTCAGCTAAAAAGCTTAGATCTTATTAGATTATCCATTTTTACACACGTTTGAGCCAAAACATCTGGACAAGGAAACACTGCAGATGAAAAATGTTCCCTTTTGTGAAGTCAAGACCTCAAATCTTCTTCCTCCCTTCCTTCAAGTTCTCAGAGATTAAGCTTAAACCAGTCCAACACCAGGGCACACACACACACACACACACACAGATACTCACAGAGACTCACCCTATGAACTGAGCCACTGCTGAGAGAGAGAGAGAGAGAGAGAGAG
The DNA here is from genome assembly GCF_046128005.1 of Genypterus blacodes. Classification (NCBI taxonomy): domain Eukaryota; kingdom Metazoa; phylum Chordata; class Actinopteri; order Ophidiiformes; family Ophidiidae; genus Genypterus; species Genypterus blacodes. Next base: position 4,118,961 of record NW_027466867.1, read on the forward strand.
AGAGAGACAGAGAGAGAGAGAGAGAGAGAGAGAGAGAGAGAGAGAGAGAGAGAGGGAGAGAGAGAGAGGGAGAGAGAATAATAATAATAAGATCAGGTCAGCAGGGCAGCCATGATACGGCTACCGTGGAGCAGTTTGGTGGGTTTGGTGCCTTGGAGGCAAAACTGGCAACTCTCCAGCTGCCAGTCCGCTTTCTTGGTATATACAGAGCTCGAACTGGCAACCCTCCAGTTCCCAAGCTGAGTCCCTGTGAACTGAGATACTGCCGGAGAGAGAGAGCGAGAGAGAGCGAGAGAGAGCGAGAGAGAGAGAGAGAGAGAGAGAGAGAGAGAGAGAGAGAGAGAGAGAGAGAGAGAGAGAGAGAGAGAGAGAGAGAGAGAGAGAGAGAGAGAGAGAGAGAGAGAGAGAGAGAGAGAGAGACCATGTTTTGTATTCACGACAGTTCCTTTTTCCAGTTCAGGGAACACAGAGGCCTTTTGATAGTTGGTGCATGTGTGTGTGTGTGTGTGTGTGTGTGTGTGTGTGTGAGAGAGAGAGAGAGTGACAAACAGAGGCAGGAAAGGGGAGCTTTTAGTGAACGAGGCGCTCGGCTTTTCCTGTGACGTACAAATGAAACAACACTCCAGCATTCACCTTGAAACACTGAGCAGCTCTGAACCCGAAAGGACCATAAAATAAACACAAGCTGCTGGTGAAACACCTCACCAACGTCTGCTCCCTCACGAGCAACCATCCATAATTTATACTGACAGAATTATAAAGAGGACGGTGGGATGGAATGACAAAAAAACACACATTCATCCATCTCTGCATCTTCAAAATCAAAAAGTATGTTTCCCTGTTTTGCAAGAGACACCGCAGCTCACACACTCACACACACGCACACACTGCTTATCGCTCTCTCAGATAGGAATCACCCTAACACAGTGCACCCATCAACTCTTTGGCACATTCTCCTCCGTCGTGTTTATCGCTGTCAAAACACACCTGTGATTTCTGTTGTGCGTCTGCATCGTTTGTCTTTGCCGTTAAACACGCGTGGATCTAAGCAAAAAGCTCATTTTCTGCTTTGCGGCATTAGAACGATAACAGATCTGGCCTCGGCATCCTGTGATTTAACATTCCGTTATTATGAGATTCATTTATTTATGTGAGATAAACATTGTCAGTAAATTTGCATAGTTGTACCTTTTAAATTTAGAGATTATTTGGGCGCACAAATCTAATTTAATTCCCGACCAGAGCAGCCGCTGATGCTGATACCAATGAACAACTGAACGATGCCTTCAGAGCACAAGACTGAAATTAATAAGTGCACCTGAACTCAAGTGTGTCAGACACCGGAGACGTCGAGGGAGGACAGAAACGCCGATATCCTGCCGCTGAAAGTCATCACGGTGACAGAATTGTTCCCGACAAGCACTTTTCTTCTTCTGTATACTTTGTCACATTCGAGAACGAGGCTCGCTTCCCCGTTCAGTCAAAACCTCCAAACCTCCTGCTTATCATCCTCTGGCAAAGAAAGGAAGCTACGGGGAAGGAGACAGACGTATCTCGTGAGTCTGGCTGTCATTCCCGGGCAGATACTTGACCCCCGGGGTGACCCCTCTCCTCGCCGCCTCCCTGAGGAATCACCATGTCCCCGATGTTCTTATCTCCTCCGGGCCGGCGTGGACATGGGTCGCCCCGCCCGATATCACATTCACACATCTGACTGAATTATTCAAGATGGCTGAAGGCAACGAAAGCACGCATGACGGCCTTTCCTGCCAAAGTGTCAGGGTGCTGCCTCTATGCAGATGTCACGCTCATTTACATTGAAGAAAATCCTAATTTGATTTGCTATCTCATGCTTAGTAGGTTGACATCGATCAGATTTGTTGCCATGATGGCACTAAGGTGCGTGTGTAGGCGTGGAGGTGTTGACAAAACGCAACCGCAGCTCCGTCTGAAACCTCACAAATACCAAAGCTGAAGGTAATAGGGCGGAAATCAATTACATGGTTGGTTCCCCTAATTGATATCCGTCTCAGCGTGAGAACCAGCAGCACCCACGGGCGAAAATTAGGGAGGAAGCTTTCCCTTCCTTTCCCCGCGCGACACAGAATTAATGCGGATGAGGCGTAATCAAGCAAAGGTTTGGCGGGTTTGATGTCAAAAAGATGTCATGAGAGCAATGTTGTGTGTTTCACAGAGACGTGGTTTCACAGGGAGAACCCGGACTCTGACGTGAATGACGGCGGCTTCCTAAAAACGTTAAATTAGCAAAAAGTATACATTTTTCATAGAGGGAAGCGGAGTTGAGTTCTTTTACAGATTCCACACAGTTTGGTTGCATTTATCGTCTATTTCCTTTCCGTTGCATCTTGGCTGAGACCCCCTGTAGAGGCAAACACATTCACTCAGGCCTCATCTTCATTAATTAGATTTTTCATAATTCAGTTTTGGGATAAACTCGTTAACCCCGCAGACCCCCGTTGTTCTCTTCTCCCGGCCGCCCGTCGGATTTTACACTGGCTTATTTATCGTTTTTCCTTTTTTACGGTTTATTTTGTGGTCCTCTCTAATCCTCCTGCTGTGCGTCTTTAAATTCCTCAAAGCGTAACCACGTCCTTGAGTCTCGTGAAAGGCGCTTATAAATTAAAAATGCATCATTGTTTCATTATTATGAACTAAGCAGACACAGAAAGACATCCTCGGATGAGGACACGGAAGGCAAAGGAGACAAAAGCTCTCAAAAGTTGCTGCAAAATGAGAACAATAACTCAGAATTATAGATCGCAACTGCTTTGGTTCTCCATTGATCTGGCGTACCACCCGGGGCATGGGCTCCACAGTTTGAGAACCACTATTTGAGGCCCTTTCTTGTCTTTCATGGCTCCATTCAACCTTTAAATCCGAAGAAATCACACGGAACTAACAGACGAATCAAAATAGACATTCACAGCTCCTCTCACACACACTGTACATACCCCCCCAAACACACACACACACACACTTATTTATCTGTAAAGAGCACCGCCCATTACCGAGACTCAGGCGAAAAAGATATAATTTTGTAATTTCCCTCATGCGGGGGAGCTGGAGTGCATTTATAAAGACGCTTTAATGGGCACAATACATTCAAATATGTGGCAATTTCTGATATTTCTCGTTACTTTAATCATAGGAGGCGTTTGGTAATAACCCTAAAAAAACAAATCATGACAATAAGGCCTTTTCACGGGAGTCGTGCACTGTAAAAACACGCTCGCAACAAATTGGTGATTTTGTCGTAATATGTCCACATGAGAGCAGCAGCTTATGAGCTACAAAAGGTGTTTATGTGCCTCTGAGCCATTACCAGGAAGAATTTGACTGAAAAAGACACAAAGTTTTAAGCTCCCTTTATAAACATAATGGTTTATACAAAGTAAATTATGGGAGGAAATGAGATTGTTTGTTTTTCATGGCTTTAATCAGATATTGCTTTCAGTATCCGTGCAGGAGAAGCAAACCGGGCCCCTCTGCATTCAAACATGGCGGCAGGAATCAAATCGGGACTTTTAAAACGGGAACGCTAGACTCGTCAGGGCCAGATTCCAGACAAGCCCCCCCAATCAGTCCCTCTGATTACATCCAAGCAGCCACGCAGCATCTTCAGTGCTTTACCCTGCAGATAAGCACTTTTCCCTGCGCCGCCTAGCTGAAAGTCATCTCCAAACCTCTACTTAGCTGGGTGGGTTTGGAAATGACAACGTGGGAACGGGGAGACGGGGGCGATACGACCGGCTAGACGTGCTCATTTTCATGGAGGAAGAGGGCCGGGATTTTTTTTCAGCCTCTAGTCTAGTCGGCTGCATTTAAGGATGACAAATGCAACCTGTGCAGTGGGAACCAGAAGTTCTCTCTGTAGGGAATTGTCATTGTTTTCCAATGCGATAAAAACAAACGCTGTGTTTTACTTTGCAGCTTCCTTAGATCAGCTCCAGCGCAGAAAAGAATAATTTCTAGACCTCACCGAGGAGAGATTGCTCCTTCAACAAATCCAGCCACACGTCAATAGATTTGATCAGTTGACGACAGAGACAGAGAGAGAGGGGGAGGGAGAGAGAGAGACGCTCCTTCTGGGGTTGAATCCTGCTCTTCTGGCTGAGCCTGAGTCATGCAGATACATTTAGACCGAGCACCTGCACGCTGAAGCCTCCTCGACTGAGCTCAGGACTAATTGGTGATACATAAAGATGTTTTGGGGCGTTACCTTCCCCTGAACGCAGCTTTCTATCCACGGCCTTGGCTTCTGTGGCCTTGCTGTTGGCAGGGTGAACCATCATGCTGTAGACTTAAGTATAATTAATACCTTTCTGCCAAGGCAACGCTTCGAATTTGGTTTGTCGAGCACGGGAAAGTGAATTGGCAATAAGCTGCAGTTGCTCTACGTGTTATCAGCTGCTTCTGCTCTTTGTACTTTAACACCTTTTCACTTCATCATGTTTCATTGACAGATTCAATGATATGCAAGTAAGAGTAAAAATGTATGGAGTCACCTTATTCCCTGTCTTCCCCGTTTGTGTTCATGGAGTTTGGGAGTCATCATCGTGATTCTTTTTCTCCGTTGACCGCCGTAGGTACTGAGGTCCCTCTGCGGCTTAGCAACAGGAGGCAGAGAGAAGCGGCGTCACTCACTGTTGGCATGGGGACAAAAAGTGTAATTGTAAAGAGAATGTGAACGTAATAAATCACGCACAAGAGCAGATACGGCTTCCTAATGTTCGTGTCTTCAATGGTGGAAGGTTAGAGTGAAAGCTTACATACATGAGGAACAGACATCTGTACATGAAGAAGAAACCCACAGACACACACACACAGAAGAGCCTCAAACCCTCCCCAGTCTCTAATGTGATAAGAATTTAAAGCACACACACACACAGAAACGGACACGGACACGGACACACACACACACACGCGTCCCCGGGAGATTTATCTCTTTCAGAGACAGACTCGAAATATTTAGCCCAATAACTGGCGAGCCAGCTTTGACTGGCGCGATCAAAAGAATATTTGAATGTCTTTAAAATAGCCTGTTAAATATTTCAAAAGAGCACAGCGCCGTTTGTTAACGGCCCCGATAGTTCTCAGTGTGTGTGTGTGTGTGTGTGTGTGTGTGTGTGTGTGTGTCTGTGTGTGTCTGTGTGTGTGTGTGTGTGTGTGTGTGTGAGTGTCAGTGCGGCAAAACTAATCGGAATTTTCAGGGACATTCTACAACCCCGTGGCCGCAAATCTCCCCTCTTCAATAGGCAGAGGCTGTAAATGTGGTCATTTCTTATATTCCTTCTTATTTTAATGATTTGAGATGTGACGTAATCACCCAGAAAGGCCAAATCCGGACCGGAACGCCGCAGTATCCCTTCCAGTGCGGATAACCAGGTTGTTTTCAACCTGCACTCCTGCAGACAGAACATCGCTATACATTTTAATTGGAATAACAAGGCATTCCCGGAGATATTGTCGATGTGATGGCCCTGGGTCGTGGCAGAAGTCTGTGGCGGATTCACAGTTTGGGTTTACAGGCGGGACGCAGATGTTTGCTTCCTGAGCAGCTTAGAGGAGCAGACAGTGACGCGACTCAAGCAGCTGGAGCGTTAAAGACAGGAGCGGCTCTCATGACACTTCTGGGAATGACGGCGACGGAGCTCAGGTGGCGTTTGGTTGTACACGTGGAGCCTCTCGCCATATGCTCACACACTTTACTGCTACACTTTGCTTCCTTGAGGGCAAATCTCAGTCGTTTCCTACCAAGGCTGGGATTTTTGTTCTTCTTCCGAGGAAACCAAAGGTACTCGTTAATGCCTCAAGGAAAATTGCCGGAAAGGTGCTTCTCTCTCACACACACACACACACACACACACACGCACACACACACACACGCACACACACACACACACACACAAACACACACAACTGTTTGAGAGGAGACGGATGTCTACTTTGGCCTCTGGAGTCAAATCCGGACGACCTTCCTGTCTACTCGTTGTGCTCCAACCCCTGGCATTAGGCCTATTTCATGTACAACATAATTATCCAATTCAAGCTCCTGTCTAAGCTCCCCGGGTTGCCATGACGAAGAGGTCCTGGGAAAATCAAGAAAGGTGCACCGTCTAGATTTGCAGAGAGGAAAGTTCCGGAAGTAGGTCAAGGCGTTCCGAATCGTATTTATAGATCACCTTCAAAAGGAGACGGTCTGCAGTGAGTAAGCAAATGGGGGGGGGGGAAGTAGATTTAATCACATCATCAAAAGTGAGTGTTTGTTTTTTATCTGCCTGTGTGTGTCCTAACCAGAACGGCCCCGAGGAGTAACAAGATAAACACACTCTGCAGGTTCCCAAGTCGGAATCGCTGACAAGGACGAGGAGGTTGTTCCACAGGGCTGCGGCCCTGCAGGGAACGCCGCTCGGCACCCAGCTGCTTCCTCTCCCACGACGAATGGATTTTATTTGAGTCTAGGAGTCGTTGCATCACGCCTGCCGAAAGAGCGCGGCCGGCCGTGGCGAAGGGAGGGGGGAGGCGGAGGGACAATCGATGAGCAGCGCGGCAAAGTGCAAAGAGAAGAAAAAGAGTGTTTGGATCCATGTCCTCTACTTCTCTGATATTGACACAGGGAAGTTTGACTGAAGCTGCTAGAATAGACAGATATTCACACATACACACGCGCACACACACACACACACACACTGCTAATTACAGCAGACAGATCATTTTCTCTGTCCCTATATGTGTGTGTGTGCGTGAGAGAGAGAGAGAGAGAGAGAGAGAGAGAGAGAGAGAGAGAGAGAGAGAGAGAGAGAGAGAGAGAGAGAGAGAGAGAGAGAGAGAGAGAGAGAGAGAGAGAGAGAGAGAGAGAGAGAGAGAGAGAGAGAGAGAGAGAGAGAGACTCTTCACACCATCAATGCATTGGCCGAGGGAGAGAGTGAGCGACAGAAATAGAGCGACTCAGAGCTTCTTAATTACTCGGCGTCGCTCTTGCTCGTCATCTTGGCTCTCAGTCATGGATGTCCACACACACACACACACACACACACACACACACACACACACACACACACACACACACCTCCTTAATCCTGTTTGGACACACTGCTAATTGTGAGCATCATCAATAGCCAAGCAAATGTTGTTGGTCTGAGTCTCCATGTTCCTTCTCCATGTTGCTCCATATGTGTGTGTGATGCATGTGGGACACTGTGGGCCAGGTCATGCATATGCAGCGCAGTATTAAGCGATAAAAGGCGCTGGGTGTCACATTAGCTCTATTTGTGGCAGGTGATGTCACACCCAGCCAAGCTTATGGATAACAACACCATATTCCCAGGCTCGCCGGGACTGACGAGCGTGATTACCCAGACTGTGTGAGGAGCAGAGTGGCAGTGAAGAAGAAGAAGAAGAAGAAGAAGAAGAAAACTGATTTGGCTCTCGACCTTTGAAATGGCTGTGATCGCTGTTTGTGTCGTGAGACAAGTGATGAAGATGGCGTTCAATGTGCCCGAACTCCCAGTCAGAGGAATGGGGTAGGAGTCTTTGAGGAGAGATAACCATGGCGGCGATGGCGGCGGCTTGTAGTTACTTCTGCTTTAGCAGTTTTACAGCTGTCGGTGTGATTAAACACTTGGTGGTGTGATATCAATAATCAAGTGTGATTAAATATCTACTGTTCCATCTACAGTATCTAGTTCATAGATAAGAGAGACGATGAGGCGTTATGAGGCCGTTAGGGCGGGAAGACGAGAGGACGGCAGCGTGCTCAGGACGAGTCAAAGCTCCGCCTTTATGAGGTCGCTAAGTAAGAAGCCGCCATTAAAGCAAAGAAGTGGACCAGAGGGTGATGAAGAACGCATTTAGCTTCCCCTCTTCATCACGCTGTATGAAAGATGATGTCTGCTGCTTCATCCTGGGCGAATCTATATTTTATAACAAAAACAGGAAGCGAGAGTGATCAGAGGCGAGAATTAGAAATGGCCGCAGCTTCGACCGACGCCAGGATACAAGCTTAACGTGCATGCGCATGTGTGTGTGTGTGTGTGTGTGTGTGTGTGTGTGTGTGTGTGTGTGTGTGTGTGTTTGTGTGTGTGTGTGTGGCTATTAAAATGAACGTGGGAGCACTTTGAACGGTCGGTGCGAGTGGGAAAATTAACACATTAAGAGAATGGGACGTGTTGTTTGCCATAAACTTTAATACCTGCTGTAAAAGCGTAAATAAACACTGTTGGGATTTACAGCTTTGCCTCACTTCCTCTTCCTCCTTTCAGCGCAATCGCTTTGTTCCTTCATTCTTTTCCAGCGGTGAAACGCCTCAACAGACTTTTCCATTTCGCTCATTTGGGCTGTGACTTTGTGGAACGTAACAGAGAGCTTTTTAGGGTGCGGTCTAATCTCTGCTGACAGGCCGTCCATTCAAATCTGAGCTCTGTCCTTCACCTCCATTCCTTCTCATTCAAAATGCTTATTGGACCACTGATTGGAAAGGTAAAACAAAATTGGAATTTCGGTTAGAAAAAAAGAAAAGGGGCCGTCTTCATCTGCCCCCCCCTCCTCTCTCCCCCCCTCTCCTCCCCCTCCTCTCCTCCTCCTCCCCCCCTCCAGCTCAGAGCTCCTTAATTGCTCGTGGCATTTCCCTCTACACTTCCTGGCAACTCTCTCAGCGTTTCTGAAGGAGTGAAATGTGTTGTGCCCGTGTGCCAAATTGTAGCGCAGACCTTTCACTCTCCCCATCTCCCTCCTCCCCCACCCAAAAAAAGTCATATTTTGGATTGGGAGGCCCTGAGGGGACCTGCTGAGGCTCCAGTGAAGCTGGAACACTCAGTTCCTCTGCACAGGAATCCGATCTGAGAGTTCTTAGAAATGTACACGCAGCCTGGCATGAACTCGGACGGATGAGGATCTGCAGTGCAGGGCTGCTGGGTTTAGCAACGCCGAGGGCTCGTTGACATTCCGCTGTCTGTTTGGGATGGAGGAAATCTGGAAGGACGCACTGCCACTCAGACGCATGGGACAGTGGCTCCCGGTGTACACACACGTGCCATCTTTGGGATTTGACGGCCTTAAACGATGGAAGGACAAAGATTTCCCAATGTAGAGCAGATGAAGCTTTGAATTTCTATGTTTCTTTACTCTTTGTTGCCTTTAATCTCTCCTATTAGGGATTTTAAGGTGGAACTTGAACTTCCCCCTGGCAGGATGAAGCGGGATTGAAGTTTCATATCATCGCGCAACGCCGGGAGCCGACTCTGAACTTTGACCCTTCGTCCTCAGAAGTGTTCCGGTGGAGAAAGAGCCCACAGGGAGGCCGGCGGCTAAAAGCTACACAAGCTGACAGACACATGGGCGAGGCTGCTGAGATACAAATGCGACACAAATACGGATTGATTTCCTTGTTTTGCTGCTGACCTGTGACAAATTAAGCCTTAAAATCTAAATCTTAAGTAAATACTGAGCATGAATCGTGTTTTCTAGGGTTTAAAGTTCAATCGTATGCAGTGAGTCTCAGAGACAGTGTTGCTGTATTCATGCAGATGGACCCTAATGCAATTTTGCTGCCCGTGTCGGAATTGCAATTGTCTTAGGCGTTTCCTCTCGCTCGGTAATTACATTAACTTTATTTGCGCCTTGAGACGATGACGACGACGGCGGGGAAGGAATGATTTCCACCGACTCGCCTCATCGGGGAAATGTCTGCTGCTTTTAAAAGGAAATGAGAGGAGCTGATGCGATTGAACATTATCGAAGGTTCCTTCCAATTCCACCTGTCCACACGCATTACTGATCTATCCATCCTGAGTTAGTTAGTCAGGTTGTATCTGAAGCTGCAGGGCGACTTGGCTCCCAGTTTGCCTTCTGCCCCCTAGTGGCGGATAGGGACAAACCAAAGAATACACACACACATACACACACGCCTCCCGCCTTTGCGTTAGTGCCGACCTGCTGTGTCCGTCTCTGTGTGTGTGTGTGTGTGTGGCTCTGGAATGCATTGCTGTCTGTGTCGCTACAGTCAAACTGCTTCCTGGGAGACAGCAAACCGCCACAGTCTGCTGCTGCTGCTCCTGCTGGTGGTGCTGCTGGTACTGCAGGCAGACAGACAGGCTGGCTGTGATTGAAAAGCATTCTGCAGAACTGACAGTTGGGTGTATTAAGCCCTGACAAGTGGGTTTATTTAAGGCCGGCTGTGGTTTATTGTCCTACTGGAGAGACGGAGGATGGGGAGATGCGGCGAGGATGAAGAAACGTTCAGCAGCGGCAGCGGCAGCAGCAGCGCCACCATGACGACCGAACGCGGAGGATGTTCTTGATGTGATTATGAAAAGAGAAAAGAGTCTTTTATCTACGCCAATACATTAAAAAAAGATTTGAAGTATTTCTGACATTTGAACACGCCTTTTCATAACGCTGCAGAGGATAAATATGTAAAAGTGAAGGAATGAAGTCTGTCCTGCTTCTCTTTCTGCTTCCATCAAGCCCCATCTCCTTCATGTTCTTCACTTTCTTTTAAAGCAGATCTTCTTCTTCTTCTTCTCTTAACCTTAAAAGGGACTTAATGGGATAAACGGCAGCGAGGCTGCGGTCCAAACGTAGAGTAGGTGGTGTCGCTTCCGTGCAGCTTGAGGTTCACCTGAGGTCCACACCAGAGCTCAGAGGGATGGTAATATAAAGCATTTCATCATTTCTAAGTCATTCCACCCCTCTTATCAGCTCTCTCCACCTTTTCTTTCGCTCATAAAAGGAAAAAGCTTCAGCGGCTGACCGATGCACTTAACTTTGATACGCTCACTTCCATAAAAATGATAAACTGGAGGTTTTTTTGGCGGGTTTCATTTTCGCATTTAAATCATATATTCAGAGGTGGCGTTTTCCCTGATACTCAGTCCTTCTTCTTCTCCTTCTTCTGGTTTTTGTTCTTCCCGCCGTTGTGTTTCTGGGACTGCGTGCTGCCCCCGTCGACCGCCACTTTATCTCCGAGGCAAAATTGATTCCCTCCTCTCGTTCCCGCTGAGCCGAGTCTGGCCGACCCGTGACTAAAGGCCCAGGCGATGCAGCGGCGGCGCGGTGCTTTTCGATACATATCAAGATGTACAAGCCGGGGGTTTGAGGCGGGCTCCCCGAGGCCTGCCGAGGCCGACGGGATCGCGAAGCGGATCTTGGACGGCCGCGTCTGGTGATTGATGGACAGGCGAAAGCGGGGAAGAAACAGATACCGGTGCGGATCAGAGACGAGGAAAACATCCATTCGCTGGGTTGTTTCCACGGCTACGGATGCTGATTTATGCAGTTTGATTTCACATGTTGTGAAAACGGCGGCGGCTTCCTGCTCTGGATGGTGTTGCACATAAACACGGGGAATTCTACCTTTGAACATTTGAACGCTGCTCTCTCCACTCACACCAGCTGTACTTGGGAACGTCACACGCGTGTTCTGGTTACGTTACAGTTACAGGGATCGCGGGGTTATAAAAACAAAAGCTTGTGACTCATATTGTGGCTGACTGTCACCTCCCCCCCCGTCTGTGACGATCACAGACAGAATATCAAAGCGCAGCAGGAGTGTTTGCTTTAGTGACATTAAGGCGGCATCTGCTTTTGTTTTGTTTTTGTTTGCTGATGATGTCGTCCGCTTGCCGTCGGGGCTATGCTGGTCATTTTACTCCGAAGCTGAGAAACAGCGAGCCGCCGCCGCCTCCTGCGTCTCTCCCAGTGATCCCAGCCCCAGCTTTCACCTCCCCGGATACTCGATCAATGATCCAATGAGGCTCCATTTTTCAGCGGCACTTGAGATCGATACGGATGAACCCTGCTACTATATCAGTAAGTCTCAACACATGATGCGGCCCTGAATGCTGTCTCAAAGTGCATTTCTACTCCTGTTAGGGTTTGGGGGTGGCTTGCAAAGGAAGAATGTCACAGTTTGATTGGATTTTTGGAGCGTATAGCATGGATACATCTTGAAGTAGCAAGAGTGCAAACAGTCCAGACCTCTGAGAGAATCCAGTTTTAACAGCGTCTATGTTATGGAGGCAGGAGGAACGTTTTGAAAAACATAATTCTGTGGATTAACAGTAAGACGAGCAGAAGATGCTTCAGTTTGCTCTTTGTTTGGGAGGTTTCGTATCGAAGGAGCTCCTCGTCTGGACGATGTCGCCCACATTTTAGATCATTTTACATCGCATCTTTCTGCTCCAGACAAGTTTATAATACAGCTAAATTTCCTTCAGTCTTACGTAGACAAGGTGGGAAACCAGGAGAGAGGGAAACAGAGATCCGCCGAGGTCAAAGGTCACGCAAATGAGGCTAAGAGCAATACACGAAAAACAATCATCGGAGGCCTTGTGGATCTGATAAATGCCCAATACGTGTATTACTCACCGTGCACGTGTGATTAATGAGGTCTGTGAAATAAAAATGTCTCCCTCATTAACATGTGTGACTCCTGCAGTGTGTAATGATTGGCCCGCCTCCATTTGTAGCCCTAGCTTTGAAACGAACCCTGGATCGATGAGCGCGATTCCCGGGAACAACGACGCCATCGCATCATCCCGGGCATTTGCGTGTAAGGGGGGCGGAGCCTCGATCGAAACGATAATGTTCAATGGAAACTCACACACACACACACACACAAACACACACACGCAGACATGACCGAGGCGTGCTTAGCTGATAAGAAACACTTCAAAACTGGACCTACGCCCGGGAAAACAAGAGATCTCAAGAGGAAAGAAATGCGACGAGCTGTTAAAAAAAGCTTCCAGGTAAATTATCCACAACAATTGAGTGATTGTCTGAAAAAATAAAAGCCAGATTGTGCTCCGACAGAGAGAATAAAGGTCTTTTGATAAACTCGTCCAGCAATCATTCTCCAACTCCCGTTCCAGCACAATACACACACACGTCTCTCCTCTATTCATGGGGCCATCTGTTTACACGCTCGCCTCTCCATCCTACCCCTCCCTCGTCTCCCGACACAGATACAAACACACAGAAAGGCAGAATCTCCCCACGCGGCTCCTCCGTCTGCACATACGTGACGGCGTGTTTCATTAGCGGCGTCCCGCATGACACGAATGGAAGGATTGCATTGGAAGATTTGTCAACCAAACGACACTGGAAGGACGAAGGCCGGCTGAGTGGAAGAGTGCGAGGACTGATTTGCATGCAGAAGAGGGACAAAGACGGCAGGGACGTCCTTTCAGCTGACAGTTCTATCAATTCTCATTCATCTCCGTCTTTGTACATGGAAAGCTTTTAAAATCTGAATTTCCCTGTTTGAATTCCGCATTAAATGATGTTAAAACTCCAGCAAAAGCGGCACGCTGACCGAGACGCTCTTTCATCGCTCAGAACACAAAAGAGATTTTTTGGGGCCAAACAATAAAGGGAAATGTGACTTCATAATAAGCCCTGTCAAAGTGTCCCAGTGAAGCAAGGCCTCAATACTTCAGACTGAATGTGTCTGGCAATGATCTCATCTCCATATGCGCACACACACACACACACACACACACACACACACACACACACACTTTCTCAAAGATGGTGGTTCTTCAATTGATGTATTTTAAATTCGACCTGAATTCATAAATTGCTCCAAATGAATCATTCTATCAATAATTACATCATACACTTCCAAGACATTTATGTTCCCGTGACATGTCTGCATTAATCACCAATCCAGAGCTGCATCAAAAAGTAAATAAACCATTAAAACATCCACAGTTCAGGTTCAGGTTTGTGTGAGCTTCTGTCCGCAGGAGCGCGACCTTCCTGCAGGGATCCGGACAAGAGCGCAGCACGGAGCAACAAACCTGCAGATCAGTGAGGAACCGCAGGAGGGAAACGCTTCTTTACTGCCGCGGAAAAACAAAATAGGCTGTATCTGCAAAGTTTCCAAGGACAAAGTGGACATCATCGCAAGTCATTCATGATGGAGCCCAAACATGAAGATGCAGCTGTGTCTAATTACCATCAATCAGGCACTTAATAACCTGTTTGTGTGTATATGTGTGTCAGGGAGACGGCAGCGCCCCCTGTTGGCCGCACGCTCGCGGAAAGACAAACAAACAAACCGGCAGGCTGGGAGGTCTGGGAGTTTACTTCGGAGAAAAGCTGGAAATAAACAAACGTCTGGCACAACCTCCAACCTGACAGGTTTAAGCAGAAGAAGAAGGAGAAGAGAGCGTGGTGTTGTGTCGTGGGACGGCCGAGTCGGAGGATGGGGCCGCTCATGCATGAAATCCCAGAAATGTTGAAAGAAATTTTTTTTTGCTGGGAGGGAGGAGGAACTTTAATTCTCAAGCCTTTAATCAGCAGCTGCAGGAAACAAGCTTATGGCCGCCGGAGGAGCTTTTGTCATTTATTAAACACAGAAACTGCTGCGTTCAGGTTCTCCCGGCATTCACCAAACAAAACATGGCCAACGGCAAACAGGCCAAAAGCCAAACAGCCATAACTGATAAAAGACTCGAATCCAGGTTGCTGTTGCTATGGCAGCCACGTCTCATTTCTCTCGGGAGGATCTATGTTACTTTCCAAATTAGTTAAATATACTAATTTTCTTTGATATAACATGGAGATGGAAGTGATTCCTGGTGTTATAATTACACTGCAGGCAAGGAAAATGAGTCTGTGTCCCTTTTGACTCGGGGAGCATTGAGAATTAAGAGACGCACGAAGCAAAATGAAGCTTCTGCTCTCTCTCTCTCTCTCTCTCTCTCATCCCCCCACGGCACTGTTCAATCTCTTCTTCAGTCACGTCTCAGTGACACCCCCACTGACATCACACAGAAAGTCACTCAATCAAGAAGAGGAGAAGAAGAGGAAACCATGACGTGTGGAAAACAAGACAACAATCTCTCAACCTGACTAGTTATTGTGACGCCAAAAAAATCGACTTTGATCCGTTCTTGACCTCCATTTGTTTGCCCTCTGGTCTACTTGAGACATTAATTTATGCGAGGGGCCGGTCCTGAGACCAGTCCAGAGACGAGACCGGAGACAAGCCTGAGGACGGACGGACGCGGCTGATGGAGAGACGATATAAGCAAAGCAGCAGTGACCTGTGACAGACGGCCCCTTAAACAAGCTCCCAAAGCCCCTCAACCTGCAGTCTATTACCGCCTCAGAGCCTCCATCTCTCTCTCTCTCCCTCTCTCTCTCCCATCATGGATTTTTCCTCCTCACATGAAAAACACACAAGCACACAAGCACACAAGCACACACACACACACACACACACACACACACACACACACACACACACACACACACACACACACACACACTCTTGAGGCAGAAATAATAGCATTTGTCCATTTAAATCACAATAGGCGGAAGGCAAAGCACCATTGTTGTCACGGAGATATGTTCAGCACACAGCCATCTCAGAATAGGGACCATAAATATCCCGCTAGACTTTGATGCCTCTTTGCAAAAGGTAATGACATCCATATGATTACCTTGCACACACACACTCTTACACCAACACACACACAGGAAGCGCAGCCATTGAAAGCCGACTGCGAAAAGCACTCAAATCAAAATACAACAATGGCGCAGACAGCTGGACGGCAGAGAATCCCGGGAAGAGAATAGCCGAGTGTCAGCGGTGAAATATATTCCACATCTGCAGCGGCTGAAAAGGAATAAAATCATCCCACACTTACGGCCTCTGGCCCTTGAGCATGGCAAAAGCCACTTGTGAAATCTTTTATGGCTATTTCGCGAGCAGACGGGGGGCGATTTCCCGCCAATGACAAATATTTTTCGAAGGTCACACTTTATTGTCGCTCCCTAAGTAGACGTTGGCAGATTCACCTTTAAAGTTTGCCGAATAACTTCTCCCATACGGGCTCAACTGCTTCATGAGAGACATCCTGTTTATCCTTGGATGCTTTTCCTAAACACTTGGATATCTGAGTTCTTGGAGTAACGTGATGTTTACATCTCTACACTCTTTTTTGTCTAGTTTTATTTTACTGTAAAATCTAATTTGTGCACTCATTTTATTTTAAATGTCACCCCATGCTGCCTCACCAGACGCTCTGTGACAGCCTCCCAGCAGTCAGCACCTGTCCCATCATTACACACGCACACGCGCACACGCACACGCGCACACGCACACGCACACACACGCACATATACACACACTGACACGTGCGCGCACACACACACGCACACGCGCGCACACACACACACATGTCCCGCTCGCTCACACACTCGCTTACACACACACACACACACACACACACACACACACACACGTGCTCCCTCACACACACGTGCTCCCTCACAGACACATGCACACGTGCTCGCTCACACACACGCACATATACACACACTGACATTCACACACGTACTGGTTCCCATGCGCTCCATCACACACGCACACACACAGAGACACACACACAACTGTTGTACACCCTGCGCCTAAACACATAGGAGTCCTCCACACACAAGCTGAACGTTATGTAATCAACCTGCTCCTTCTGTTAACGAGCACACCCTCGTAAAGCTGTTTGCTTTGGATTTATGTTCCCTGTTCTTCTATCTGTGACAGTTTACAATCCACATGACTGAAGGAGTGTGTGTGTGTGTGTGTGTGTACATTCAATTTAACCTCGACTCACTTTGCTTGCTTCTTTTTCGTCTGGAGTTTGACTTTCCGCTCTAATGCCGTGTCCGTCGTGTCCGTCGTGTCCGTACAGATTCTACGAGACGGCGCGGCGCGAAACACAGCATTAAAAAGGGAGCTCCGGCCAATTAGAGGTGAGAAGAGGTTAAGAGCAGCGGTTAGGAAATGATGTTAATATCACGGCTGGGATTAAAATGTGGCGCCGCAGCAATGACCTCCATCAAAATGATTCGTTACGCTTTGGCAGGAAGGTTGGACTCCGGGTGCAGAGGGCAGAAGCTGCGACCTTTTGTAATTTGTTGGGGAATGATGGCGCATATGTGTGTGTGTGTGTGTGTGCGGTTTTCCCCATTCCTGAAACTCGGACATGACCCCTCCTTCACGGAACAACGCCTCATACAATTAGCGCTGCAAAAAAATGAAAATGCCACAATTTGGTTCATTAACGGTCGTCAAGTTAACGTGTCCACACACACACACACACACACACACACACACACACACACACACACACACAGAGATGATGTCACTTTATCAGAAAAGCGAAATAACACAAATAAAGAGGCGCAAACTTCCCCGTGAGTCTCTGCTGTCAGAGTGTGACCCAGTTTGGTTGCTCCCCCTCCCCCCGCCTGCTGTCAGGTGGGTCAGAACTCATGCAACACCGTCCACTCCAAAAGAAGGCCGCATATTAATGGGGCGTCGGCCCGTTAGAAGGTGGATCGCCTTGAACCGTTAACGAGGAGAACGTCAAGAGTGAGAATCCCACTTCCTCCTATTTTGACAACTAAGCCCAGCTCTGTTCTGCATTATTCATCCCGTAGGAGGGCGAGTGAGGGGAAACCTCCCCCAACGCCCCCCCAGCCTATTTTAGGCTATTGCATTTCTCTTTCGCTGCTCGGTATTCCGGTATTCTAAACTTTCGCCCTCGTCCCTCCCTCCTTCCCGTCTGGAGGAACACCGCAGCACTGTCAGTAAAGGAAGCCGTCTCTGAGACTGTGAGACGTGAATCCGAGCGGAGGGAGACGCCTCGGTTTTGCCTTCAGAAGATGGTTTCCGCTGCAGGTTTGGGTTCAAATCCGGCACAACCAATCAGATTCTCTCTGCACGTTGGCGTTCCTGCACGCCGACAGGTTTGCTTGATCACTTAGCTCGCAGATTGGATTTGGTTATATTATTGTATGCAACCAAGGGCATCTTCCTCCTCTTCCTCTTCCCTTGTCTCTTTGTTGTCTAACCCTCGGCAGGTACCAACACAACATTTCGTTTAAAGTGTCAGTCCGGCGTCAGGCTCCGCGGGACTCTGTGGAGGCATCGCCGTGTGTAATTTGTAGGTTGTCAGAGGGCAAAAAGCAGAAAAGGAGCAGCAGCAGGTTTTTGCAACGAGGTGACATCACACATCAGCTGACATTTGATCACAACTCCTATTCCTTTTACATGTACAGTGATTAAGAGCTACGGAATCTAATCAAAAGTGCGAGATGCTTCGACGGCGAGGGTTTTCATCTAATACATTCACCGTCACGCGATTCATTACGTGACTTTGAATCCAATTTGAAATCTCTCCTTGTTAACGGGATCCCGTCCCCGTTCATCACAGCCGCTATCTGAGCCTTGGCAGTAAATGTTTCAGTAAATTGCCACTGGATTTATCCCTGAGCCTGATTCCGGCTCAGGATTAGTGCCAGCCTGATGAGGCCGGTGATCGATTGATAGACTTCAGTCTGGATAAAGGTTGGAACGCTCAGGACGCCGCCGTCTTCTTCCTCGTGTGTTCCAACAGAGCGAGAAATCATCTTTTTGTTATCACATGTTCCTGAGTGGCGGCGGCTAATCTGAAACACCTTCATCGCCTTTGTGTTTATTGCCGAGTAGACTCCAGCGTCGAGGCCGGATGAATGGGATTTCTGGAGGATAATGACGCCATCGGATGCAACACTCTTTACATTTAAAACCCTCTTTCCACCCATTTTACAGGAGCGGCTGAATAGATTGTCAGGCATCAAACGACCCCCGGGTGCCCTGTAGCGAATATTCTGTATACACACACACACACACACACACTCTACAGACACGCACATTTCCAACAGCGTCTTTCATCTCATCTTGACTCATTCTGCACGAGCGTCTCCTGTCTCAGCTTGCAGTCGGGCGCCTCGGCTCATTATTAAGCTTTTACTCATTCAGTTTTTCCACTGGCAACATTCAGCCTGTCAGGTATTCATTTAAAGCACCGTGCACATAAACAAGATGGGTATAAGCTAATCGATTATCCATTCATCAAAGCCTTCTGGAAATATTGATTGAAGCTAATAGAATATAAACAGAACAACTTCATTTTTGAATGACGTTTTGTTAAGACGTCGACGGGAGCGAAATTGGCGTCCAATGCTTGTGCACTGCTTGTTCCTTTGTGTGTGTGTGTCAGTATGGGTTCTACGTGTCTAGGGGTGTGTGTGTGTGGTTCCCCGTGTCACTGACTTTGTCCCCTGATAATCAAACTGCACACACAGTCAGACAAAGACTAGTAACTGTGTCTTTCATTGGTTGATACATACATCAGCGCCACGAATGAAGAACATAACTGAACACCTTTCATTTGGCCTCGACTCAGCATTGAGCATCCGCCGCCGCTGCTCGCCCCACTGTGTTGCCACTGCGCCATCAAACCCCTAATCTCCCTCATTCAAAAACGCTGCGTTCAAAGACCTGCAGGCAGAATCTGCTAAATTCGCCGCTCGCAAAGTTGCTTCTGGACTTGTTGCCAAATTTATGATAAAGATTTCCAAACAGGGGCTGGATTTATCTTTGTGCTAGCAGGGGCTGCAGCTTAAACTACCTCACAGCCGCAGAAGTCACGAGTCAGATGAAAATCCTGACTCAGGCATTAAAATCCCAAAGTGGCTGATTCAAGACTACAAATCCTGAATCCTCCAGCACCACAGTTTGTCTTTGTGCCGTGAGAAATATATCTCATCTTTCTTCTCCCGCTGCCTCTCAAACTGAAGGGAAACCAGGCCGCGAGCTCGTTTGTGGTCAAGCACACAGGGTTGCATATATTGGTAACATCCAATTATTCCCGACACGGATGGCAGGCAGGGAGACAGAATGAAATAATCCAAGGAAGAAGATGTACAAGCAGAACATCTCTATCATCTGACGCTTAGATAAAAACAAAGACTTCAAATTCTACTCTCTCTGCTGTCTGGTGCTCGGTGCTGCCACCTGTGGTCAGAAGCATAGTTGCATGCCTTAACCTGACTTTTGTTCGAAGCAGAAGGCAAAAGCCGGCGAGGAAGGAAAACGTATTTGGCAAAGACTGAAGGAGAATTTGCGCCCGCTGAAGGGAAATGGAAGAGAAAGTCAACAAAGGCGAATAAATAGAAGCGCCGGTGAACCGTGTTGAAAGAATACAATCAGTCAGAAGCACAGAGAACAATTTGCAGAGAAAGCAGGCGAAGACCTCCAATCTCCTTAAAGCAAACAGAAAGTGGAAAGAGAGGAACTTTTTTTTAAATAAATAAATAACTCTTATTTTAACTTTTCAGGTTTTAATTCCAAGCAGAACTCAAAAAAAGCCTTTAAACTGTCAAACCGTGCAGATGTTCCACGAGTTTGAGATGAGAAGAAACAGCTCGTCTCCACACAAGGTGGAGAAGACGAGTGTGTGTGTGTGTGAGGGATTTCAACTAGTCATTCTCCAGACAGACAGACAGACAGACAGACAGACAGACAGACAGACAGACAGAGCATCATATCTCCAGGATGAACCTCTGATTCTGTTAGGATCTGACTTGATGTTTCTTCTCAGGCGTACAGTAGCTGCAGGATCGTTGCAGCTATCTGAACCTTAGAGCAACACACCAACACACCCGGTTGAAGATCAACACCTCACCTTCATCCCTCTCTTCTTCTCTTTCTTCCTCGAAAGATCCAAACTTTTCAACGTGTGTGTGTGTGTGTGTGTGTGTGTGTGTGTGTGTGTGTCAAACATGTCTAAATGAGGAAAAATAACAACTAAAGTTTTGCCCAAGCTGTTAATTCCTCCTTGATAGTTTTACATCATAAAGTTATCAAACGTTTGAGGATAAAGTCACATATTGTCTGACAGTTTTGGTTTCTCACGTGTCGATAAAGAGACACACAGCAGCTTGCGGGAAAATTGCCGCTGACAAACTCGCCCCCAGGAGCCAAATTGCTTCAGAATGAACCAAATGCTGCGTCCAAACCGAACAGGTGTGTGTGGAAACCAATGAGCTTTGCTTGGCTGCGGCCTTTGTTTAATTCAATTAGCGTCATTTAAATGAAACGCCAGAGCTTTGGAGTTGCGTTAATATGCAGGAGGTGGAAACACTCCCGTCTCCCGTTTTTGGTCGGAGTCCAGGGAAAATTGCCACCTTGCCACAATACGGGACAATATGTTGGTGCGGCGCAATCGGTGACAGTCACCTGCTACACACACACACACACACACACATACACACACGGGCAGAATCGGTCATAAATCCATCAGCTGTGGCAAAACAGAGTTTCTTTACGTTTCCAATCAAAGCCGCCCATGTTTAGCGTTCAATACAAGGTAAAATACCCACAATTCACTTGGGCATCATATTTGTTTCCAGATTCCCACCGTAATTGGCTGCCCAGGGGATTTGACTGTCAACCACCTCGATACAGACTAACGTGGGACACAATTCAAGGTCTGGTTGAAATAGTTAAGATAAATTAATACTTATAAATGTAATATATAAACGGCAATTATCGCTCAGTGTCAGGCGAGCAGACGACGTGTAATGAGGATCTAAAACTGCTTTCTAGCCGCAGGAAGAGTTGACGGAGCTCGAACGTTGGAGGTGATCAATCACTGAGGGAAAGTTTGCTCATCTATTAAAGTGATTCCATTACCCACAATTCATAGCCAGCAAGCTTCCTGTACTCGTCTTGTTCTTTAGTTGGAAACTCCTTTTTTTTTTTATGGAACGTTGCCGAGTCACATCTTTGCATCAGAGATTAAACCTAACTGGGCCATCTTTGAGAGTTGTACTGCAGGAAATAAGTGGAACGAGGGAAAGTAGCTGCCGTGCCGATTCATCCCTGTCAGAGCGGTTGAGTGGGAACGCAGGTAGGGAATCCCACTTTTCCAATTATAGTCGACAACTTGGCACACTTGAGGCGGAGAAGAGACGGTGCTAGAGGCCGTCACTGACTTCCTGTCCTGTCCTGTCTTGTCTGTCTAATGGTGTTTTTCGATGACGTCATCTTGAAGTGATCCGCATTTCTATAAGACTTCCTGCTCCGACAGCCGTCACTCATGTAGACGAGCTGCCTGTGGCCTCGGGCGGAGATGATCTGAGATAATCGACGATACTGTGCTGGAAAAGGAAGACGAGCAAATCGGATGGAGGTCTTTCGCACGTTGCAATACCCTCAAATTGTGATAGAGGGCAGCATTCAGCGGAATTTAACAATATCTCCATTACTTAAGATCATAACACAGCCTGGCTGCTCCATTAGAATTAATATTATTAATGTTGGGCTGTTTAATGTTCTGACAGTGGCCTTTAATTATATAGTATCAATGAATGATGAAATATGGAGCCTTGGCGTTCTGACGGCTCCCCGTGGCTCCAGCCCGCAGATTAACACATCATTAGTCCAGACCAGCGGATTTAAGGCCATTCTTTAATAATGAATGCTTTGTTTATTTTCTACCACACGCTTTCTAACAGGGATCGTATCGTATCGTGATTTAGGCGATGCAGAAGCACAGAATGGTGAAAACAGGGGAGGATAAAAATACATGCGGATCCTGAATCGGCCTCAGGGATGGAACTTGGAAGGCTGTGACGTGTTTTCAAATGAATGTTATTATTAGACTTCTTAACACAAACAACACAAAGGCAGGTGTAGCTCGAGATGAAGAAGAACAGTTAATTGTCATATATTATGTTATTATCTCCATTTTGGGGAATTCTTTGGGGCATTCCGGCGTAATCAGCACGCAGGAGGGGAACGTTTAGAGCTATGAGATTAGAGTCCAGAGTGTCTGCATCGGGATCCTGAATGATCAATGTCACCGAGTTGCCCTGTAGCTTTTTTTCCCCCCCAGAATGCTTGTGTCACTCGGGATGGGAATGGAGCCGGACAACATTCAGGAGCAGCGTGATCGATGAGCGGCGGATTATTTGTGAAAAGTTCCCAATTTCAGCCAGGCGGGGGAGAGATGACATAAGATGACTCGAGACCCAGACCCAGACCTGTCCAACAGTCTCCATTAGGTCATCACAAGTAGTGGGAATTCTGTCAATGCGACAGTTAAATATAAAGGAATTCTACCACCATATTACCCCTTCCTTTCCTTTTCTTCATATATTCTTGTTGGGTATTGACGGATGCGCCGGATTAGAGCGGGACAACAAATTCACTCCTCTGATTTTCCGTACAGCAGGGACCCGGTGAGACACAAGGGATAAATATAAGATGGTGTGATGTGAACTTGTGACAGTTGCCAGTGTGTCGGCTGTGATGTTTAATGCAGGAGCGCCGGGCCTGAGGATTACAGCCGCGCCGCCGTGGACAGGAGCGATAAGACGCCAGGATGTGAGAGTCCAGGATCAAAACATGCTGATTTGTTTTTAGTGGGGAAAACGCCATGAGGAGGGCTGCATTTACCTCCCATCCACGTCAGGAAGCATGTAGGAGAAGGCCAAGGGGAGAAGAAACAGGACCGCCGACTGGGAATTATGGAATCTGGCCGAACAAACGAATTGGAATAACAGGGCGAGAGCACATCGGAGGCAAGTCCAACCCAGTTGAAATCCCCAATAAAGAGGTGTGATGGGATTTGGGCTTCAAAGGAGCAGATAAAGAAGCGGAGGAGCGCAACGGTTAAAGGGTGTTTGAAGACGGAGAGAGAGAGGCCGGAGCTGTCGGGCGAGTCCCAGTGATGATATCTGTGGTTCCCCTGTTACGACGATGAATTCAGCTCAGCGCAGAGTGAAAGTGATACAGGAAATGGAGTCCGGCTCTCTTTCATGGAGTGACTTTGGTATTGGGAGAGATTGTGGAGCTTATATGTAAGATTAAAGTCGGCTACAACAGGTGGGAATGGAACTAAAGCTTCATTTTCAGACCTTTGAGAGTGAAGACGTGTGAAAAAACAGCTTCGTCAAAAGGAAAACAAAGCAGATATCTCACATTTAAAGGCTGTAAAGCAACGGAAGGGAATTAGCTGCAACTCTAGTCATCTGGAAAATTGCCTTTTAATACACCATATGAATTTGTCTAAAGGTAATTAAGGGGCGCAGACGTTGTTGCCTCGTCGCGAGAATAGAAACGAGTCAACAATCCCGTCCCGAAACAACCTCCGGGAAGTGATATTCACTGGTAATCTGAAATGTGTCAGACAAATTTAAACTCCTAAAGCGGGATTGTGAGGTCGCTGGCGGTGTAGGTCGGACTTCTTCTATCATTTAGACAAGAACCCAAAGCCTTCCTCCTGCACACAAGGCCTCTTTCTGGCTTACGCAAGGCCTTTTTTGGTGCTTATTGTAGCGTAGACGCGCCGGACAAAACACGACATTAGCATTAATCTGTGCAGCACATTTGGCAACGAGGGCGGAATTCACTTTACAGAGGGTTCAGAGGTCCAATCCCAACCCAGGGGTGGGTCAGTGAATTTAGAATGTATCATTAAAGGCTGTGGATTTCCGATGTTAACACATTTTCGGGCCTTATGTTTCCTGTGTTTACTGTATGTAAGCTGGAGTTAATAACCGGGATTGTTTGTGTTGTTGTGGTCTTTATGATGGACGGTTCTGCAGTATATTGGGCCTGGCAGGTTATTGATTTGCCCCCCGCCCCTCCCCCCCTGTGTGTACATATATATATATATATATATCCCTGTTTATTCGTGGTGTGAGTCCCGTTATGTGGGTTCGAGTTTGTGAGTCTGTTTTGATGCGGCACAGTAGCTGAATCATTCTGACAAGCCTCCACTGCACAAGAACTAACTGGGAAGCTCATCCATCACGTAGTGGCTCTCACCCTCTGCTCTTCACCCTGCAATCCATAACACGCTCACTCACTCGCTCACACACACACACACACATACACATATACTAGTGCAGCTGTACTTCTTGAGAGAAATTCACCCGGCGTTCCGATTCCTGTGACTTTTTCCACACTAAATCCTGTCGCGATCTAAATGTGGGATCTGCTTCCGCCTCCTCCAGGGTTTTAGGGGGAGACTTTCCTCAACGATATGCAAAAGAGGAAGAGTTGGCCCGTTTGCCCTTGTGTTTCACATTATGTGTGTTATCACGTCAGGGATAATTGGAAGCGTGGGCGGGAATACCAAGTGCGGATACTGAGGTTGGAACGAGGGTGAAGGAAAACAATGGAGGCATGCAGGTGGACAAATGTCGCATCTTCACATTTCAATTCTGCAGTTTGTTTGTTAATGCTGGTAGGTATATGAGGTTCACATGCTTAAGTGCTTCAAACGTTCACAGAATTGGAAAGTAATCACTCTCATAAATGAGTTTTCAGTAAAAGAGACTGAATGAATTATGATCCCTTTTTCTGTCCTATACAAAAAAATCTGGTGTCATTTTTTACTTTTGGCTGAGCTAAATGTGGCATTAAATGATGCAATTCTTTATTTTCAAGTCATTTTCTCACTTATTACTAGTGAATGGTGGTCAATACTGAAATCGCACAGCAGACCTAAGAAAATAGACATAAAAGCACAATATGTTGCTATGGATACAGGTTATTATGAGGACAAACAACGGGTTGATAAGACGTAAATTCAGCGTTTGATCCTTTTATTCTTATTTCTAAATCGCTGCGTCTCCGATATGTGTTCAAACCTCCTGCAGAAAACACAAACACACCTTATATAAGCACTTTGGCTGTGACCCAAATTGGAGAAACTGCTAGCAGCTTATTAAAATTGCACAACAAGAACTAAGCAAGATTTTTAACAAGCCCAAATCTGTCTGGCTCACTTAAGACCGACTGAAGGCCAAAACATCCCTGGCAGGAAAAAGGAGGGATGGAGGGAAGGAGGGGAGGAGGGAAGGGGGGAAGGAGGGAAGGACGGGTGCAGGACGCCGGAGGGTTGAGGCCCTCGGATCTTTGTGCCTAATTCTGAGCGATGGCGGTGTGTAAATGGCTCTGCACGGATCCGCACCAGTGGAATGGATGGATGAATGTGTGTGTGTGTGTGTGTGTGTGTGTGTGTGTGTGTGTGTGTGTGTGTGTGTGTGTGTGTGGCCATTTTCTCACCTCCTCCTGATCACCACTGATTAACGGCTAAACATAAATCCTGGGAATTGCTATTACTGCGATTCTTTCAGACACACACACACACACACACACACACATTATATATATGTATATGTGCAGACTTATAAAGAGCCCATAATGCAGCTTTAGATTAAAAAAAAGGGAAAAATGAACTGTTTCACATGACCGCCTCTGTCAATTTAGTGCAAATTCTGTCTTGCAGGATGAAAAAAACGTAGCTTACAGGGAAAAGATGGAGCTGGGCCACAGAACGGGGATGCAGCGGCGGCGGCGGCGGCGGCGGCTCAAATCCTCTCCGAGCATCTGAGGTGATGAGACGACGGCGGTGCAGCACTCAGCACTATTTTTAAAGATGATTTTCCTCGCCGAGTGTTGTGAAATGCTGTGCTGGTGTCTTTGTGGGGTCCATCACAGCGAAGCAACACTGACCCCTGTCGTCTCTGCAGAGGGATGGAACATCACACATGTATATATATACAGACACACACATACACACTCTGGGGAAGACTCAGTTTCTTTGCCATATGAATGCATGAAATGGCGCTTCACTAACAGCTGACACAAGAAGAATTGCTAAATAAGCCGAGCCCGGGGCTTTAAGTGTGTGTGTGTGTGTATGTGCGTGTGCGTGTGTGTGTGTGTGTGTGTGTGTGTGTGTGTTGAATGCTGACTGGTGAGATGGTAATTTATCGTAAATCATTTTCACACACACACATACACACAGTCACACACACACACAAAATACCCTCATAAAGAAAATAAATAAATCAGCCCCAGCAGATTTGCATTTCATAAATTTCAGATTAGTTTATTTACTTACTTGTAGGTTGTGGTCTTTCTTTTTGTTGTGTTCTTGATTTGGGATGAATAAAATGCTGCAGAAAAAGGGAAACAAAAACAAAAAAACAAAGACTTAAGAAAGCTCCTTCAGTCTGGGCTGCTTAAGGCATTTTCGGGCCCAATCAGGCTTCAACTACATCAGAAAAGCCTTGTTTGCCTTCCATTGTTTCTCATGTAAACAATGTTGCCTCACGGGTGATCTCAGGAGGTTTTGATTTGAACTTGCATGCATATGAACCTGAAGCTAGGCACCACAACACACGACATCATCCCTTTATCTCTCACAGGCTTGACACGTTTACATTGTACTTACAGTATCAGCGATGACACAGCAGGATGTTACAGAGTCGCCGTGGCAGCAGTAAACACCTCCGCGTCAGACGACATGTTTGTTGTTTCCTGTTTTTCTATTCGTTACCCTGTGGGCTCTGATAATAACATCCCACTCCAACGCATCTTAGGCAAATTTAGGGAAGTGCACCGTTATCTCCTAATTACCACTTTAGGCCACACGGGGTCCTGTTCATTAAAAGTTACATTGACTCACTTTAACTGCTGACTGTAATGAGAACCAAAGACTTTCAATAAAACTTATAAGCTGGATTCTTTCCTCGTCCCGCCCCACACACACACAAAAACATTTGATCCATTATGTCATATTTAGCTCGGAGTGGCCGTTAAACCGAGATGTCCTGAATCTGATATATAAGTGTATATTTGTGTGCATCGTGCGGTGAAGGAGACTTCAAGTGCAACTCCTTTCATTTCCTCCAATATCGGCCCGGAGAGCCACGCAGGTAGCAGAGACCTTATTTTCTAGGTCAGGCAGGAAAAGGCAGGAGGAGGAGGAGGAGGAAGAGGAAGGAGGGGCTGAATGCTGGAGCACATCTGCCGCCACCCAGCCAGATGGGTTCACTATCATTAAACCCCCAACCCCGTAATTAAAGTAACCTTTTCCCTGATACTAATCACAGACAAAGACCCTGTTCCTGCCTAGGGGGAGCTGGAAGTTAAAGATGAGGCACTCAAGCTGCTTAATGACCTGCCTCCATTCCTCCCCCCTCTGCATCTCTACTATGCAAATTTATGCAGAAAAGGTGCTCCTAAATTCTAATCAGAGCATCTTCTCACTAGGGACCTGTGGTGTAAGTGTGGAACTTTATCCCGCATTGCATCTTCCTCTTATTGTGTTCCAAAGAATGTGCGAACCATCAGCACCACCTTTTTCTGGCTCGTCTCATCACTTTCCCCTTCTCCTCTCCACTCTGTTCCTTCTTCATCCACCACCAGCTCTTCCAGCCTCTAATAAACTTCATCTTAATCCGGCTTCTTCTTGTTTTCTGCCCTGAGATCTTCCATCAACTTCTCTATTCTTCTCGCTTTCTCGCCTTCCTTTTTCCGTCTCCTCCTCTTCCCTCTGTTCTTATTGCCGTCCTGACCTCCTGCTTTTCCCGGCTTCTAATTTGCTACCCAACCCTTCACTTTCTCTGCTTCCTGTTCGTCTCACTTCCACTCTCCTCACATCACCTTCTTCAGTTCGTATCTCCTTTGTAATACGTGTCTATGTTATCTTATATATCATTACAACTTGCATCTAGTGGCAGTGTGCACATGAAAGATGTGGCTCCAAATCCTGCAGAGCGTCTCCTTCTGCGGTGCATGACACTCCGGAATATAAACCAACAACGTATAGCTTAACTAGTAATTGATATTAAAAGAATAAATAAGGATGTTATCATTTATGTGTGTAATTAATGAACATGTTGACTTTTGGAGATGAGTTGACGTGTTGGATCTGAGCCAGCAGGAGGCAGAGCTGCATGTGACTGTGACTGGAGTCATTCTGCTCCACAAACATGAAGCGCTGAAACGGAAAACAAAGACAGTGAAGTGAAACCCTCAGCTTAGCTCTGCTGTTTAAATCAAACACAATTGCTGCATTTGTATTTTTGCATTTGATGATCATGTGTGTTTGTTTGCATTCACACAGATTGAACAACAGATCAATGACTCAGGCTGCGCAGGCTTATACTTTCCGCTAGATGGCAGTGTTCTTATTTCTAGAGTCTACAAGTGGCTTCAATCACATGAAATGCTGCATTGTGCATCTACAACTAGAATAAGATGACTTTATGATGCACAACTTCACTACATAATCAGAGCTAAACCCAGGTGTGTTTTGATACATGCCTAAAAGCAAAAACGTGTTGTCCGTGATTTTAGCCAACGGACGTTCCCGGCGCCCGCGCAAAACTGGTTCCGGGTTAAATATCGTCCCCCCCTGGCGAGAAAGAAAAAGTTTGAGAACCACTGAATTATTGTGACTGTGTCCTTTTAACCTGAGGGTGAGTTGCAGCTCCCGGGCTTCCTGCAGGATTCAGTCATTTGTTAGTGCTGATCATGTTGATGTACACATAACGGTGATATTGATTATCCCTTCATAAATCTCATTCAACGCTTCAGGGCTCTTGAGGGGCAAATCAAAGGAGTGATCACGGTAGATAACGCAGCGACGGAGAGAGAGAGATACTGTGAGGTGATTAAGAGCGATGGCGGGATGGCGTGGGTGAGCCTCGGCCCTTGAGCCACTTCCTGTTATAGATTTCTGTTTGTATATCATATATGCGAGGAATACATTAGAGTTGCTGTCACTGTGAAGATCAGGATGAAAAGGATGGCTTCCTTGTCTCCACTGGGGCATCAAAGAGCAGTAATCAATGCTTTCCTACAGTAAAAATCGACTGCATTAGAACAAATAAATCCATCCAGTCCGTCCATTGTTTTGTGTTTCAAACCCGACTCAGCGCCCCCGGGTCTTTCAAATCAACCTTTACAGGCGTTTTTGTTTGGCTTAAAGCTGAAGCGCGGCCATGCTGCCATCGTTCATTTGACCTCCCGGGGCGTGAATTAAGATTTCACGGAGGCTTGATGTGAGTTTACAGCAGCAGCAGGTTGCATATTTACTGATCTCTGTTGTCCACAGTCGTCTCCAGCACGACCTCAGAGAGATATTGACATCTAAGCGTCCATCCCTTCATCTCCAAACTGTTTATAAGACATGACAAATGTGTCTAACAATACAGCTGAATGGTTTCTTCCAGAGAAGCCCGATCAATGGCTTTAATGCCTCGCCTGTCACTTTAAAAAGGGAGATGTGATCTGATTTACATCTGCTGGGCTGGGCTGGGATTTTATGATGATACTAATAGCTCACTCTATAGATTGATCAATCATAGGCACGATTGATCCCCTCGGTTGCGAATAGAATGAATCTGCTTATTGGATTGTTTACCTTTTAAAACCTGATCTATAAGTCATTTTATATTTGAGATGATGTCACTCGGTAGATGGATGATACACTTTCTCTCAGTCCATCTATTTTCTTGTCTTATCTTATCTAGTGGCGGCCAGATGGAGCTTATAGTTCATCAGTCATTGTCCATCATGCAGGCGTACCACATGTGGGGCCACAGTCTGTCACTCAGAGTCCTATAGGGCAATCGAACATAGGGATTTGAACCCACAACCTTTTGGCTGTGAGGTGACGATTCAAACTCCTGGAGCAGAAAATGTTTTAATCCAACAATGGATTTGAAATAACAATGAAGCTTGAGGGAATAAATAGTTCCAAAGCTCCAAACTCCCAAATCAAATTAATTCCTGCAATCCTAGAATCTCACTTTTTCCACTCATTTATCATCTCATTCCTTTTTTCTTTTCTCAACGCAGAGGAAACAAACTTTGATAGGAAAAGACTGATGACACTCACACACACACTTTTTGAGGTTAATTTCAGATAAGGAAGGAGGCAATATGAATGTGTAATTCATTTGTTTTGTAATCTAGTTCCACTCATCATTTATGCAAATCAGCCTAGGGGAACATTTGAATAAGACAGAGCAGCCGTCACACACACACACACACACACACAGAATGAAGCTCACATCTGGATACTTTAAGGCTGTTTGTTTTTGGGGGATTTTTTATGAAGTTATCGCAGACAGTGACGTCACGCCCTCTCATGTTGCGTCCTCAGCCTGCCCACAGTCCGGCTCATTACCGGAGAGCCGGATCGAGTCCCGGACACGGAGAAAACGCGCCGCTCTCCGCCTTGCAATAAGAGGATTGTATCTCTATCTTTCTCTCTCTCTCTCCTTTTTGTTTGATCCAAATCATCTTGCAACACCAAAATCCGTGACGGACAATGAAGTTAAGATTTTAATTGACGCGCTAATTGACTTTGTTGCGCGTCGGAACCATCCAACCCTCCACCCTCCCTCCCTGCCTCCCTCTCTCCCTCCCTCCCAATCCTCCTCTCCTCCTCTCCCCTCCCCCGCCGTGACCCGGATCGGCCGTGTGTGAGTTCCATCCGTGTGGGAGACACGGACGGAGTGGACGGACGTGGGGAAAAGAGAGTAAACAAGAGACTCCCGAGTGGGGAAACGACACACTCAACCCCCCCCCTCCCCCCCTCACCCCCACGACACTCCGGACGGCTGCGGCGCAGTTATGTGCGCGAAGACTTTGCTTTCATAAAGATACGTGGAACCTCGACACGAGTGGGGATTGTGGAAGTCTTGTTTCACTCTCTGCGTGGATCTGCACCGGTCGAACCCAGAATCATGTGCGAGACGGAGCGACGCGGATCTAAATGTCCCTCTTTGGTGTTTTATTTTTAATATCTGAACACGGAACATAAAAAGCGCGATGATTTTCCTAACAACTTTTGTCATCGCGTTGTCTTTCCTCGGTAAGTGATTCAGCTTTTATGAATGTTTAACTTGCGCAATAAATGCAGCCAGGCGCGCATTTGCTTTATTCTAGGGAGGATGAAGAGGATAATTAAGGTTGGGGAAAAAGTTTCTGACGTTTCTTTGTATGCGTGTACGGAATATAATCGATAATTCGTATTTTCTCACAAACTCCCAGACTCGGTGTTCACCTTGAAGGGTGGCGGCGGGTCTCGATCCGCGCGTCTGGACTGCGTCAAAGCCAGCGAGCAGTGCCTGAAGGAGGCCACCTGCAGCACCAAGTACCGGACCATGAGGCAGTGCGTGGCGGGCAGGGAGAGCAACTTCAGCGCCGTCACCGGGCCCGAGGCTCAGGGCGAGTGCCGCAGCGCCATCGACGCCATGAAGCAGAGCCCCCTGTACCACTGCAGGTGCAGGAGAGGGATGAAGAAGGAGAAGAACTGCCTGCGGATCTTCTGGAGCATCTTCCAGAGTTTACAGGGTGAGCATCACACACTTCAACTTCAATCAGACCTCCAGCGTATCTGACATCACTTATTCCATCTAATCATCTTCAGGATCTATCATAATTGCCTGTTTAGAATCTGTGGTATGATTTTGTGAACTGATAACAGATCAGGCACCTCAAAGCTCACAAATGCCTCCAAACTCAGCCCGTTTCTTAATTTCTCTCCCCCCCCCCCTCTGCAGGCAATGATCTGCTGGAGGATTCTCCATACGAGCCCGTCAACAGTCGGCTGTCAGATATTTTCCGGCTGGCACCCATCATATCCGGTAAGGTGCCGCTTCTGCATCCCTGACGTTCCTGCGGCTTAAGCCCGGAGTGTAGGCGGAGAGGAGAGAGCCCTGTCTACTTCTAAAGTTGTGCTATATAAACTCTTTAAGACTCCGCATCGCCGGCGCAAATCTGTCACTATTTGACAGCCACTCTGTTGTATGGCCGTCTGGTTTCAGGCTGCAGCTTTCAACGCCCATTATCCATCACAGAAAAGCTTTTATCTGCCTCCCTGACCCTCCACACATGAGCCAGAGTCATTTAGTACCTTTCACTTTTTAGCTCTCCAAAGCTATGATGAGAGGTCTGTCTGTCTATACGTGTGTGAGTGCGTGTGTGTGTGTGTGTGTGTGTTCTGCAAGTACAATTTAGTGAGATGAGGATGAATCATTCCCTATAAGGGCAGAATCTCCATTTGTGTTGTTTGAGCTCCATAAGCTTTGGGAGAGAGATGATGTTGGTGGTCGAGGAATTCAGAAAGACGTCTAAATTGGAATAAAATGTCCTTAAATGTCGGCTGAGCGCAGTTGGATTTGAGGAGTGTGTGTGCACCTGAACAGGCTGTGTTTAGGTGCACACACACAGTCAGGATATGGACAGATCTCTCACATCACTCACACACACACACACACACACACACACACACACACACACACACACACACACACACACACACACACACACACACACACACACACACACACACACACACACACACACACACACACACACACACACACACACACACACACACAGGGGCAATTAACCATCTGTCTGCGTTCTATGGCACTGATAGAAGAGTTGTGTGTGACAGCAAGTGCAGCATTCAGTGAAGAGTGTTTGGGCTTTTTGGCTGAAGGAGGACGTCTGTTACACAGGACGCCATCATCCCTCCCTCCCTCCCCCCCCCCCCCTTTCTGCATATCATGGTGGCTGAGCTCCCGAGCGATGAGTGTTTGTGTGTTTGTTTTGCGTGTTTGGCGTGTTGAGTCTTAAGGATCCCGGGACGACGCGGGTTTCGGCTCATTTCCCAGCTTGAAACATTACGCTTATAATTAGAGAATAATTTCATTTGCATTGCATTTGCTTGATGAAGCTGCGGCGAGACAGCAGAGCTCCAATCAGAAAAAATACAACTGAACTAATGAGAGATGTTAAAAAATCCTAATTTAGACGCATTTAAATACCTGTTTTTGGAGCTAATGTGCTCGTCTATCAAAGCCAAGCAGTTTGTTTGGAGTGAAGCTACTCTCTCCGCCCCTCTGAAGACGGAAAACCTGCCAGCTTAACGCCTGTGTCTCCACCATTATTAGGGCCGCGCCAAAGCAGATCAGCTACATTCCTCCCTTAAGAAACAAAGCTAAATAAAGACGACGCAGAGGGCCGAGACTTTAACCTAGGACGCTCTCCGAGGAGAATAAACCCCCTTAATGGGTTGGATATCGGGGAATCTGTGCGTGGTAAAGGTGACTCTCCCTGCGCCACGGCTAAGCTAGGCCTGGGGGCGAGACGCAGTGTGTAACACGATGTCCACGTGACGTCGCCGCCCGATACGACGGCCTGGACGTCCATCGGGGACGGCACAGGCTTGATGCTTCCCATTACTGTATGAAGGACGTTACACACACTTAGTCTGTGTCATTATCGCAATTTACGTTTTTAGCGGAAGGCATTTTATGGAACATTACGGCTCGTCTCTCCGTCATGTATGTAATTATAGAGCAGAGAATCCTTTTGACTGACAGACGCCACATGTTATTAATACGCCGGTGTCCTCTCTGTTTTCGCCGCTGCCTTCCTCTGCGCAAAGCCTCTCTCTCTCTCCTGATGTGTTTATATCATCATTAATTCAATCTGAAGAGGCGTGACGTCCACAACGATAACTTCTGAAATGTATTCACCGGGAAGAAGAGGCGAAATGGAAAAAAGCTGCCTTGTATTTTGTAAATCAATGAAAAAGTGGCTTTGAAGGGAGGCGAGGCTGAGCTGGAGGACAGACGCACACACGCACACACACGCGCACGCACGCAGGGAGGGAGGGAACGATGGCAGTGATGGAATAAAAAGCAAACACCGAACGTCGGTACAAAACGTTTGTGTGTGTCTGGACCAACAATCTACTTTGGCTATGTGAGGCAGGACAAATGAGACAAATGAGATCACGGGACTGCGCTTCAATAAGGTCAAGAAGAAGAACAGGTTCAGGTCAGTTTGGGGTCAGAGTCCAGTTCTAAGACCCCACAACCTCCAAAATGGGACACAGCAACATTAGGACAGACTGTTGTTGTGTCTTACAGGGGCTCAACTCTCTAATCACACCGGAAACAAACAAACCAGCTGATCAGGAATAAGAAGATGAATTCCAAACACACAATCATACAGGGATCTTGTTTGAAATTAGCTTTTGTGTCACTAAAGTGGACAACAGTTGTGTGTCCTGACGAAAAAGAGACGTAGTGTGACTTTGCCGGGAGAAAATAGATGATTTACGCCTTAAACTAAACATCACATGACCTCCAAGTGGTCGCCGTGGGCAGCAGCTCATGTTAGTACGTACAGGATCACATTAATAACGGCCCTGAACCTCAAACGGCCCCCCTAATATACTCTATTAGTATTCAGCTGAATCATTCTAAACCCTCCACCCTTCACTTTGTCATCTCCCATAATGGAAAGAAAACATCAGCAGGCAGGCAAACCCCCGCCTCCCCCCCGCCCCCACCGCCCCTGCCGCCCCCGCCCCCGTCCTGGCAGCGTGCCGTCACATCCAGCCTGTAGCCAACGCCGCTAAATTCATGCCAATGTCTCAGTATTTATGATCCGACCCGATACCCATTTATGAAGTGCACTTGTGTAATTAGCCAAATCTCACTTAGCACTGTTCCTTTCCTTCGTTCATCTCAGAAATACGTCACTTATCCCGCATTCCAGACAGACAGCGGGGCCTTTTGTGCAATGACCTCACCCGGATCCAAACGTCCCAGCCGTTATTCTTATGGAGTAACCTGAGCGTGATAATGCCGTGGATGTATAGACGCTATAGAAACCAGCCTTTGTGGCCCTTTACAATATTACAATATGTGACAGGCCTGAACATTGCATGCTGGGAACTGCAGGACGATCTTAAACCATGATACAGAAACATGAACAACAAGCTAAACCGCCCTGGTTGAGAAGGAACGGAAGATGGACCAGTTTCATCATGAGGGCAGATGGGAATGAGGTTTCCCCGGAATGGAGAGGAATCTTTAGGATCCTCTTGGAAGGTTAAGTTAAATTGACAACACACAGATTTAGCTGTTCTGCGAATGGAATAGATTCATATTTGACAGGATCTCCAGGAAGAGAGAGGGTTGGAGCGGAAGGGGAGCGGGAAGAGTGAGTGAGCACATCGCTGTGTCACCCCTCCCCCGCCCCGTGCTCGTGGCGAATGAGTCAGATATGAAACATACCCAGCGGCGCTTTGCATTCTGTTTCAGGAAATCAGTTATCCGCTCAGATCATTGGCGCGATATTCAGCCCGGGCCGGTTATAAATAAAACTGCCCATTTACTGCCTCACATCAGCCGTCGCCAAACCGCTTCACCCCCGGGGAACTTCAGCTCGCCGGGTTTATGCTTTTGCAGTTAAAGGCACAAACCTGCGGTGCTGCTTTATACTTTATATCGCCATTTATCTGGGACATCCTGAGGGACTGAGATGTTTGTGAACGTGGCCATCGGTAGCTGTGTGCGTGTGCGTGTGTGTGTGTGTGTGTGTATTCAGCAGGGTGTCTTTGGCTCACATCAAATACTGTCGGTCCACGTGTGACCAAAAACATTATCCTGCCTCCTGTTACGTTTTCCTCTCTGAGCCGCGATTAGCTGCAGTCTGCGTCGCCGCCAGTTAGATATCGGCTCCACGCGACGCATCGATGCCATCAGGTTCGCTCGCCTGGCTGAGGGGTTTCCACTCGTACTCCCCAGGCCGCTCTGCCAGAGGCCTCGTTTGGTAATAAATGGCGCTCATTTGTCAGAGTAGTGGAGAGCATTGAGCGAGAGGGGGAGACGGGATTTGAATGATGTGTTGCTTTTGTATCCAAACCCTCAATCAAAAAAAGAAATGGGACTTTTACATCACATCAACAAAACTGACTCTTGAGGTTACACTGGTTGGAAAAGGCCAAATTACAAGAGTTCACTTTTTGTTGTTTCTCCTCCCCGCAAAGCTTTTATTGTGAAACATCTACAGGAAGTGGCAAGTCTGTCAACAAAAGCATAGGAAGGGCGGCAAAGCAAAGGTTTACACGGCCAACGCATAGTGCAGGGGTGCGACCGCAGGGCGCCAACAACCGAAAACGCAACGAGGTCGCTTCCTCAGAGCTATTACCGGAACGCCAATCAAACTGAGCCACTTCCCATCATGCACCTGTCGGCCAAATAATCACTACTTGCGATGACATTTTCCACCTGTTGGCTGTTTTTGCATTATGCATTGCATCATCCACACACACACACACACACACACACACACACACACACACACACACACACACACACACACACACACACACACACACACACACACACACACACACACACACACACACACACACACACACACACACACACACACACACACACACACACACACACACAGCATTTACTCAGGCCGGGCTACATTACTGATATTTATCATTAATTGCTCATTCCTGCTATAATATAATACATAAATTTAACATTTGGTGGACAGCTATGATATGTGTGTGTGCATATCTGGTGGCATAGCAGAGTCCTGACGTGTGGCACCGACACAATGGCCTCCTGCTTCTCATATTCACACAGTGTGGGTGAACGCAGCCCCCCGGGACACTAACGTCTTTAACCTCTTCTTCTTCTTCTTCTTCTTGGGTTCCCCAGTTTAAACCCTACCTGACTGGCAGGTTTTGAAAAAGGAGCTTTTGTATCGTCCCGTTTGGGGTCAAAGGGTCAGATTCCAGTGTTTTGCTACCTCAGTTCATCCACTTGATTGACAACCTGGGGTGCAATTTAAGACGAGACGCTGACATTCGTTGGTTCTAACACTTCGGCTCCTCTACAAGCGCCTATACTGAATATTTATGAAGCTTCGAGTGGAATTTTGAAATCAAATGTAAGAGGTTTATGAAGCTATCTGTCTAGAAAATGCTCGTAAAATCAGTCTAATAGCATATTTGCGTAAATGTGGGTATTTGCTGTCAAACTGTGGCACTTCTGACCTGGCAGCTACGAGCCGGCACAGAAGGATCACAGCTCACATCTCTCTGCACTCGCCAGATGTAAGTAATGGCTTTTCGCGTAACGTGCGATTAACCCCTGAGGTTCAACAACGTATTCAGATTCAATCGCCGCTCGTCTTGTGTCTGCGGCACGAGTGCGGCAGCGTTCAATGCAGCGTTCAATGGCCTCGTCAAAAGGCAGGGATTACAGAACTCGCTCAACCATGCAGAGGCTCCGAATAGAGTCTGTGAATAAAATCGGTGACGCAGGGAGGACTGGAAGCGGTAACGTATACCAGGGTGTGTGTGGGGGGGGAGGCGTATTTGGATGGAAGCTATGGGTGAAGATATTACGATTGTGTATTTTCTAAATGTGAGATTTTCAGCGTTCTCTGTGAGGTTCAGGACAAAGAAGTGAATTGGGAAATGTTTGATAGACTCTGGTGGGAAAGAGAAGACTCTATTTTACACACACACACACACACACACACACACACACACACAGAGAGAAAGAGATGCTCTGCTGCCTGTGTGCCATAGAAACACACATCTTGCCTTTTTTCATATCGAAGTATTACTGAGATTGAACTTTACCTTCCTTCCCTTCATTCCTCCGAGTTTAACTCCTGATCCTCTCTAAGTCCTGAGCCCACTTAAATAAGTGCGAAAATCAATGAGCGTTTAGTTACAGCTCAGCGCAACGTTTAGGTGTTTGTGACCTTCATCAGCGAGCAAGTGTGGCTCTCAATTAAGCAGCCAGCACTCGACTTTGCCCCCGAAAAGAATCACCTTCTGTAGGCGTCATTCATGCGCACAAGTGGTAACATCTCCAAATAAATAACAACCAATATATGGAGAAGTGTTCACATCCCTATAATGTACTGTAAACTGATACTTGGATGAATGTTCTGGTCTTGATTTGGCTCTGGATCTAAGATGGAGCCGTTCCCAGTAGCAAAGTTCATGCTGAGGTTCATAATGGGATCATTGCTATTAATAGTGCCATCATCTCTCCGTATCCTATCAGTCTAATTCTCTGCTAAACATCCGTAAGGTGCTGGGATTCTGCTTCTTTTAAATATATGGGAGCTCGGGGGTTAATAAAGTGGGAAGCTGAGGACAGATCTGAGGTGAGGGAAGCGCGCTAATTAGTCAAAATGCTGAAATGACAAGCAGGATCTCTTCAAAGACTCTCCCCAGGCGAGCGTGCGTCACGTATAATTACGTTAAAGAAGCAGGAGTGCTCTTCCTCGCTCAGTATCCAAACATGGCCTCCACTCGGCAGCACCACTGCTTCTGCACTACAGTATTTAAACTCATTTAAACTCGGCCGACTCGGACCTGGCTTGCCTCCGTCGGCAGAGTGATAAGCAAATATTTAGCCTTCTAGTCACAAACTCTCTGGATATTCATCAATCTGTACAGTGGAGGTCAAACATCCACGGAAAGG
Source organism: Genypterus blacodes (assembly GCF_046128005.1). Lineage (NCBI taxonomy): Eukaryota > Metazoa > Chordata > Actinopteri > Ophidiiformes > Ophidiidae > Genypterus > Genypterus blacodes. Next base: position 4,157,973 of record NW_027466867.1, read on the forward strand.
CATCAAAGAAAGACCGCAGGGGGGTAAAATGTAAAATGCAGTTAATATCATCGTCTCTTTGCTTTGCCCTTGTGAAAGACGAAACATCTCCTCTCGTCTCTCGTTCGCCACAACGGAATAACATTGGACCCTCGTCTGTCTCTCTCCCTCTCCCTCTCCCTCTCCGTTAGGCGAACCTGCATCCGGGAAGGAGAACAACTGCCTGAATGCCGCCAAGGCCTGCAACCTGAACGACACGTGCAAGAAGTACCGCTCGGCCTACATCAACCCGTGCACCAGCAGGGTGTCGGCCTCCGAAGTCTGCAACAAGCGCAAGTGCCACAAGGCGCTGCGGCAGTTCTTCGACAAGGTAGCGTCTCCGCAGGAAAAGGTCACAATCCCTGACCATCTCCCTCTTCCTGCTTGTGTCAAACCGTTTCCTTTCTTTCTCGCCATCATTCCATCATGAAGGTTCCGCCCAAATACAGCTACGGAATGCTTTTCTGCTCGTGTCCGGCCGGGGATCAGACCGCGTGCGCCGAACGAAGGCGGCAAACCATCGTGCCCATCTGCTCCTACGAGGACAAAGACAAACCCAACTGCCTGTCGCTGCAGAACACGTGCAAGACCAACTACATCTGCAGGTAGGAAGGTTACCCAGCATGCATTGTGGCTAAACCCTCTCCGAGCTCCAAGCTGAACGTGACGTCAACTTGCTCCTGCATTTTGTTTCCATTTAGACAACAGATGGTGCGACTCAAATGCTGATGCTCTTGCTGCAACACCCAAGAAATCCTTTGACACACACGTTCTTCAACTTGCTTTGCAGCCTTTTATCTGCCTTCAAACAAATCCAGCCTGATTCTCTGTAAAATACCTGTTATCTCTGCGTTTTTAGGTCGAGGCTGGCAGACTTCATCAGCAACTGTCAGCCGGAAGCTCGTTCCATATCGGGCTGCCTGAGGGAGAACTACGCCGACTGTCTGCTGTCTTACTCTGGCCTTATTGGTTAGTTATTCAGCCCAAGTATTCCAAAGATGACCTGTGTTATTCGCCTTGGCAGTACACTGAGCTGCAGTACACTGTAACTCTTTCCCTTTGGCCCCTCCCTCGTGTTGCTCAGGTACAGTGATGACACCCAATTACCTGCGCTCCCTTGGCATCAGCCTGTCGCCGGGGTGCGACTGCAGCAACAGCGGGAACAGCAAAGCAGATTGTGACAAATTTGCAGAGTTCTTCACCAACAACCGATGCCTACGTGAGTTCCAGATACAGAAATTAAAGCACTCAATCAATCCCGCACGTATAACAGGATCAAGCGTGCAATTCAGTCTCAACACTCCGTATGTTGCAGGGAACGCCATCCAGGCATTTGGCAACGGCACAGACGTTGGCGTGTGGCAACCCCAGCCCCCGATCCAGCCCACGGATCTGGAGCCCAGCACCGCACAGAGGGGCAGAGAGCGAACCAGCAACTCTCTGGACGCACTGACCAGCATTAACAAACTGGGCCTGGGCGCTGATCCGCTCTATCACGCCTGCGGAACCTTACAGGTGAGACGGGATCACAACGCCAAACACTACTCCACTCTGCTGCATGGCTCATTGGCCTGCATGGTTTTTTGTAGGTTTAGAGTATAAAGAGGCTTTATGGAGTAAAATTGTAAATGAATAGAGGGATGACAGCCTGCAGACCTTTACCTCCGCTGAGTTCACTCATTGACTGACAAAGTTAGGGGCAGCTCAGCCGTCACGTCTGCCTCTGTGGCGGTGACGGGTCGGGGGGAAGGGCGCCGCAATTAGGATCTCCCCTTCTGGGCAGAAAGACGAGACACAAGGGTTTTTGAAGGCCTGTGTGTGTGTGTCTTAAGCATTCTCCACTTTCTTCTGAGTCTCCGTCACGTCATGCTGAACAGACATTGTACCGTCACATATAGCAGGCTGTCAGTTTCGGCATGAGGGATTTGGTGAGAACTGTTTGTTTGTGGTTGGAAAAGCAAAATACTGAGGCTTATACTGACCCTTTCACATTTTAACAGGCAGTTTGCTTTAATGTAGAAGTGATTATAGGCAGTAATGTAGCCACTCGGAACAGAACAAACACCAACAAAGTGGCTGAGTAGGTGAGATCAATCAGCAGTAAGGAGGCAGAGGTCAATCACAGGAGTTTGTCTTACTTTGGAATATCAAATTAAATCAAAAGGACATTGGGTTTGGGTTAAATTCAGTATGAAATATGACCAAACACACCCTAGTTTATAGTTTTATTCCTTCACTGACTCAATCTGCCTCCTAACTGTTGCCTTCACCGGAGCGCCTCAGACCTCTGTTATTCTCCTGTGATAAACACTACGGGGCTATATGTTTTTAAATGAGATCATATCGCATAGTTTTAAGCCAGACAATTTATCATATTGGCTTTTAATAGCGATAATATGATTTATCACCGGGCCGAAGATCCTGGAGGAAGAAAGACCTCCTATAGAGCGATTAATCATTCTTCTCCAGGATCCTGCCTCATAGAATTCTCTCTACTTTGGAGCCAAGACCAGTGTTTATTATTTTCACAAACCCCTATAGACTCACTTTATCATTTGCTATATTCCATCTCTGTTTCTGCGGGTGTGTGTGTGTGTGTGTGTGTGTGTGTGTGTGTGTGTGTGTGTGTGTGTGTGTGTGTGTGTGTGTGTGTGTGTGAAGAAAGTTTGAGTGCATAAAGTGTCGTAACCTTGATGCGCCACAAACATGAATCTGCACACAAATACAAACACAAACGCACTGCAGATCAATATGAGAGGTTGATTCTACAAAGAGGCAACGTACTGTAGGTCTTAACTATGGGGAAAGTATTATCATAAATTTAGTTTTACAGAGTGTTTTAGCTCGGAGATAGACTTTACTTTCTCCTTTTTCCTTATGCAGTGTTGAAGCGGTGAATTCATTTGCTTGACCTTGTTGGAATGTGAAGCAGTTCGTCCTTCTGTCTGTGATTCAGCCTGCAGGCCCAGAGAAATTGTTTGTTTTTTGTCTGAGAGGATTCAAAATGAGCAAAGGCTATGTTTCATGGCCGGTTTAAGAGGCTGAAACACCTGAAACTGAACTGAATCTGAGTCGGTTTCTTTCTGCCTCTCCTCTTCTTGCCTAGGCCCAGAAGCTGGTGACCAATCTGACAGTGGACACGTCTCTGTGCCTGGTGAGTTATACTTATTATACTGGTTCTCAATCTTGAAGCTCTAACCCCGGGGCTGACCCTAAGTAAAGAGCTACAGGTGTGAAACTTGAACGCCCCTCAGAAACATTTACTTGTTGAGTTTTTGCCTGCCTGCTGTTTGTTTTCTCTCCCCCGTGTCAAATAAGGCGACTTTGCAGGAATTAATTACCTAATAATATTTTTAATTACGTTTGTAATCTGATTTTCTGGGCCACTGATACTTTAAAGATCGTCTGATTGTTGCTGAGAAACTGCTATAATTGGATTTGTACAAGGTGTTCCATGTTACCTCTTCAAAGTCATGAACCTGTCTGTTTCCAAATCAGTTCATCTTTAACTCCACTCTCTTCTCCTTTCACCTCAGCACCAGTTGGATGAGTTCAGCGGCTCCAACGCCATCGCCAGAAGCTCGCCGGCTGAACTGGCCTCCTTACGCCCATCAAGCTTGCTCCTGGCGCTGGCCTTTGCGCTCGCGCCCTTGATCTCGCCTCTGGAACGTCTCCGGTTTTTGTAGAAGCTGTGGCTCTAATCTCAACAAGTGACTTGACTAATCATTTGGAGGATTTGCGGTGGATTATATGGGAGAAACTCCTGGTTTTGTCTCTCTGGTTTGGACTGTGAAGCACTTGTGAAGGACTTGGATGGTTCTCTGGAGTCGCCGATCGGACTGCGAGGATGCTGAAGACGGCAGAATTCCAAGCGATAGACACCGGATGATTCTGTGCGTATGTTTGACCCAACAGCTCATATTCAAAGTCTTGTTGATCTGTACTAAGTAATTGAACTCATTTAAAAGCCGATCAGAATCCTCAGAATATCCTCAAAGGACAAAAACATATCAATGAGAAGAACGCTGTTTGTCGCAATTCTGCAGATTTGTGCGTCGTTAGATCAAAGTTCATTTTGTACATATTCTACATGTGGTGTACATTATATTACAGTATGCCGCCTTAAGCTTCTAACCTGTCCGTAATGTTTTTTGAGAGTCTATAGAAATATCTGGTTCCTGGAGCTCGTCAGCTCCGTCTGTCGTAACTACAATTTGTAAGTTGTGTAGACTTGCGGTTCTTTAATTGCCTGGAAAAATGATTTGATTGTGGTTATGAGGAGGGATGAAGTGTTAAGTTGAGAGTTGAGTTGTTCTTAATGTTGACATAAAAATGTCTTTAACTGCCAGAAGTAGGTGGTATTTATTGTTTATTTCCTGAATGTTTTGATCATTTGGAGTCTTCAGATTGCCCAGATTTGTTTTAGTAGACATTACTTTGTCTCGGTCTGAAGGAAGAGGACGGGCCTGATGTGGAGACAGTGTGTGCGTAGTCATAAGTGCCACAAATGGCTGAGGACCATAGCGGGCCGACGTTAATTGCTAACAATTACTGAGGCGGCGATCAAAACGTGTTCGTAGTTCCCAACAACTGTAATTAGCGGAGACATTTGAAGAATGAATGTATAGTCATGATGAACAACACCAAAACATCCTGTGTACTACTTCAAACTGACTGTATAACGATGCATTTTATTATAAGTTGTGTACCAGATGTGTTTTTCTTTTTTAAAGAGTGTTTTGTTAAAGTAGCATAAAGTGACATTAACGCTTCACTATAACAACTATTCATGTCATCTGAAGGCGTCGTCACTGAAGCGTTCTTAATGTCAAAACGTGTTGAAATAAAGAGTGAACAGTGACTCAAACATGATCAGGCTCCTTTGTTCGTAGACTAATGGAGTCGCCTGGCCGCCTGTTTCCGCTTTTCCTGCTACTGATCATGAACTCGAACTCACCGCCGGGCAGCAGACGGGGTGGCAAATTATCAGTCGGAGCACATCAGTCCCAGAGCGGAGTGACACAGGTGGACAAGGACGCGAACCCTTAGAGGACAATCTGCTCAATGGACGGGAGACAGGGGGGGAGGAGGAGAGGGGGGCAGGGGGACAGATGTGTCTCGTTCCAAAAAGAATATGGCCCCCACCTGTTTTGGCGCTGTGATGGAGTACTCGACCTCGGGGGAAGATTTATTCGACGTGTCGCGGAAGAGAAAGGGACAAAACATCCCCCGACTGGAGTTCTGCACGAGAAGGGAACGACAGCCGTCCCATCTGAGCGACCGGAGGGGACGCAGGTGTGAACGCTTAAGACGCTTACGCAACACTGGATGTTTGATTGTGCTTTCCCATAATGCAATGCAACAAAAGCAAATGGAAGACGGGAGAAGATTTAAGATTAAAAAAAATTGGTGTGTATATTGTTCATTCAGTAGGGATTAGTATGGTGTGTATTGTACATTATTAGGATGTAGTAGGCAAAGAGTTTACATCGCCATAGTGACTAAATGCTCTCAAGGTCAAGTTACGCAATAGTCGACTATAGAACAGGAGAACGTCTGAAGCTCAACTGCTCCTATAAAACGAGCACAGGTCCACTCAGTCCCAACATGTGGCCCCGTGTGGCATAAATTAAAGAGTATAGCGATTAAAACAGTTCAATCACAGTAGCACCGCCCGGTCAGGATCACACCTAATTACCGCAAACGCACCAAACACGATGTTTGAGCTCCAAACTTCTCTGGACGACTTCACCTTTTCCATTAACCAGGAGCTCAGCGGCTATTTCACATTTATTACTTTCTCTCTCTCTTTCTTCTTCTGCCGCGCCTAAATGTCAGGAGCTTCTTCACGCAGCAAACACACACACACACACACACACACACACACACACACACTCCAGAGATAAGAGATAATAAAGCAGCTCCTTGATTGCACAGCCAAGCCGCGACCTCCGGGGCCTGAGAAGATGAAAAGTTTCTGGAGAAATCCTGGATGAGCCGAGGCACTAAAGTCAATATGAGAGCGTCTGGAGGTGATGAGAGCTTCGACTGAAAGATGGCTGCAGAGACGGAGCGTGCGCCCGGCGTTGATCTCTTAGAGAGATTGAGGAGTGAGGAATTGTCTTGTAAAGAGTAAAAGTTACAGCAGTTAACCTTCAGAAACATGGAGTTACCTGCTCGTATGTGGACCAGCTGGCATGACATCATCAAATAAGGCCCTGTTTTCATCCAGTGTGCTGGGGAGAGCAGAGGGGATCTTTGCTCATTGAAGCATTGCAACGGGATCAAATGGAATCAGAGCCCCGACTGAGAGGAAGAACATGGAGATCTGCACTAATCGGCCACTTTCATGAGTTCACCTGCTGCGTTTCTGCTCACTTCTCCATTTATTAATTTCCCCCCCGAATCAAGATGAAGAGTACATCTTATCCACCCTGCTGTAATTAATCCTGTTAGATTAAATGTTAAGATTAAAGAGCAAACGTTGTAATTAATGATTAAAATGTACCTGAGCCGGTTCTTGTTATTGTTTTTCTATCGACTGTGAAGAGGAGGAAGTACTTCAAAACTTTTCATAATTAAACCTTTTTAATTTCAGGACGTATGTGGGTCACCGTTGCTAAGCGCGGGCGAGTGGACCGTCGAGCCGCACAGCCGGAGGATGGGCGCCACGGCGAGCGCCATTTTCCACGAAAAGGCCACGCGGGGTGAAATTGAAGCGTTCAACGCCAGCTGTTCTCAATCAAAACTAATGAGTCTCCCACAGGAGGACACGGACACACACATACACACACACACACACACACACACACAGCTCCGGGCTTTACGTCAGACATCGTCCACTCAGGCCACAGCAGCAGAAACAGCGTCAACAACGGGTCTCGTTGATTGCCGCACCTTCAGATAGACAACTAATTGCAGGAAATTACGCAATTAGTGAAGTGATTGGCGGTGGCGGTGCTCGTGTCCGTCCACGCCACACAGGAGGACACCGAGCGCTCAGAGGCTGGACAAAGAGACGTCCTAATGAAGTAGAAACGCACTCAAAGATGCTGCAGCAAGAAATTAATGAGTCTGCTGGAGTGCGTCCACAAAGTTCACTAACAACAAAGTTTGGATTGGGACAAAAGTTCACCGTTATAGCGCCACCATCAGGCCCCTCCCTGCTGCTGTTTGGACTCTTCTATCTCTTCATCACAGCAGCAGCACACACTCATTAGTCCTTGATGGTTTATTTACATTAAAAGGTGAGCATTCCCTTTGTTTTTTCAGTTTCATACATTAGCAAAAACTGGAATTCACTGCCAACGATTTGACTTTACAGCAAAGCGTTCAGCTTCAGGTGGGATCGCGACTGCAAATCATGTTGTTATGATGCGTGGAGGTGCATGAAGGACTCGCATGCTTCATCTCTAGGGCCGCATTATTACACAGAGTGCAATGAAAGTGTCCTTCTGTGTTATGGAACGGCCCTGAAGGAGAGTTTGGACTCATGACTTATAGGAAAATGCAGAAGAGAAACAGGGAAGGGAATTTTTTAACTGCTTATGCACAAGAAGTGTAGTATGAACAGTAGGCGCATGTAAAATTAGTCGTTAGTTCTCTCGAGGTTGGATCAAATCCCGGATTCCTTCATCAAAACTTAGATTAATGGCTGCTAGCGTTAAGGCCAGTTACATTTGAGTTGAGCTACTTTGAGTTACAACTTCGACTACATCAGACCACGTATGATAACAGGATAATCCTCTCGTCTTCCTCTCCCAGCCGTTCTCCGATGCAGACAGGCAGACGTACCGATACTTTGAAGACTCTCTCTGCTCTCTGAGTGTTTTGTCTGCGTCGGTGAAAAGCGGCGGGGATGTTTTTGTGGGACTGGGAGGCTGACAGCCGCGCGTTCCAACCAAATTGGAAAACACAGTGGGACTCCTCGACCACCTGTCTGCTCCACAGCTTCTACCAAATAACTGTCAGCCCCGCCGCACCGCCGAGCGAGCTCTAAGTGCTGCGGAGGGCAGGTCGGCCTTTTGTGCCTCGTGCAGACAAAACGGCGAGGAGAGAGGAGGGCAGGTCAAAAAGTCCTCGGCCCCAAAGCGCAAAGGCGCGTATGTAACTGAAGGGTTGTGCTCACGGTGAATACACTGCACGGACACTTATAACACTCAGGCGCCAGCTCAGGCCCCCCCAGAGCGTCCATCACACACACAAACAAACAGAAATCTGTGGGCCAACACAACATCTTGCAAGACACGAGATGCATCGATTATTAATTCTCTCTTATTCTCAATGCCTGCGTTTGTAGAATAAGTACACTCAATCGAACGTAACATCTTCCTTTACCTTCTTTTAATCCCGAAATAGAACGTAGCCGCTTCCGACTCCTCCGTGTCAACGTGGGCGACTTCTGACCCTCCATCACCTCCTACTGGCAGAAAAGAAAACTTCAATTCTTAAAGCTGCACGAAAGAAAGGGTGTAGGAGAATGTCCCTGCGTCGCTCGTCTCACCTGTTGTGCCCCGGTCCGGCCTCCATGACTCCTCCCACCAGAGACACCATCGACCAATGAGGTAGCGTCTCTCACTGGCGGTGCTTTGAGGGGTTCAAGCCCCCCCTGCCCCCGGTTAGATAACATTTCTCACCTCGCCCCCCCCAATTTATGACAACAAACACAAATGATATTCAATAATTTTTTTATTATTATTTTTCTAGCATGTTGTTCATCTTTAAAATACACTGAAGATGACTGATATGCAGCTTTTCCATCTTTTTTTCACGTTACAGTGAGAGACCCTGATTCCTGTGTAATGACACTGTTATAGGATTACTCTACAAAACACAAAGTAAAAACACTTTAGCTGGCGTACTATGCGTATGAAATGCATCAGGGTGGCCACTTCACGACAAAAACAACGACAACAATGCCCATACAGTCCTTAAAGATGCACAAGTCTAAGAGCCGGCGGTGAAGGTCGACCGTTAAATCAAGTTAAATGTGCGATTACACAGGAATCTGTTAAATATCAAAACAAAATATTAACAGAAATGTTCTTTTCACAAGTGTAGCAAAAGACAATTCTTTATAGATATAATAGTAACAGGTAACAAGGCCTAAAATAAAGGATAAACTCTTGCCGTTGTGTCATAAAAACCTGAAAAACAAAACACGAAAAAGAGTGACAAAGACACTCACGTTTGTTCCACTTTTGTTGACACTGTACACCGCCGGGTGGATATCGCTCCGAGGCTTTGGGAATGTCCGCAGGTTCGCCAAGCCTCGGGAATGTTCGTCAGGGCCCGAGGCATTTAGAAATGTGGATGTGATCAAAAAAATTAAATAAAATAAAAATCGTAGCTTCGGAAAAAAACGAGATAAGTGGACGCGTTAGCCCGGAGACGCGTCACGTTCCAATCCGGTCCAACTCGTCTTTTGCAGAAGTCTCGCTCTCCTAAATTGCATCTGGCCGCCCACAAAGAAGTTCAGGTGGCAAACGGCAAGAAGGGACCGCGACGGTTTGGATTTTGTCCGCTCCTCCGCCGACTTACTTGCCGTCCCCTCTGACGCTGCGTCTCTGGTGTACGTACCCCCACCAGAGATTACAGACTTAAGCTGGAGCCGTGTGGAACATACATATGTACAGGAAAGGATCTTCGCTGGTCCGTCACTGGCGTCGGCGAAAGAAGTGCGAGGGGGAAAGAACTTCATGTGGGGTTGAAAGAGTCCTGGCTCGTCATACAAAACAAAAATCAAAGGCTTTAGCACCATAGAATACCACTTATTGGCAAGCGAGGAGGACGAACCCCCTTGTAGGCAGCGTGTGCTGGACGTCTACCAGCCGCCTTCCGTCTCCTGTTCCGGCTGACCGAAACCATTTGCGATCAGCCGGAACTGTGATGTCACCTTTAGCGCCGCCCCCTGTTTAAAGTCGGGTTGACGCGGCGACCTGAAACTGTCAGGACCGACGCTCCGATCAGGTGGCAAGGCTTCCAAAGTTCGTGAGCAAGAAGGGTTCAGCAGGAGGAGGGGGAGGAGGAGGAGGATGCATCCTCGTCGTGGTTGATTTGAAAAGTTTTTTTTGATCGTCTGACTTGAAAGTGTTTGTTGAAAGAGGAGGAGGGTTGTGCTCTCAGGGCTTCTTCTTCTTCTACACGCAGACCCACATCTCTACCTGTGGCCTGCTACGAGATGCAACGATACCTTCTGCGCCATTGAGAGAAAGAGAGAGATAGAGAGAGAGAGACACAAAGAGAGAGAGAGAATGAGAGAGAGAGAGGGAGAGAGACCCAAAGAGCTGAAGGGTTCAGACTCAGACGCAGGTGCCTTGATGCGCTGGAGGAATGGCCTTTCGATTCTTCAAAGCCTGGGATTTGTCCTTAAAATCGCTCGGCTTCTGCTGGGAAATGTCAATCAGCGCGCTGGCAACGATGAGGCCTAAAGAGGCGGGGAGAGGGAAGAGATGATGGCGATAAGGACGACAAACGGGGGAACAGACACATTTCCGGATGATTTGACAGCTGGTTCCAGCGTGTGTGTCTGTGTGTGTGTCCGTGTCCTTACCAGACTGACCCGGCGGAGGCAAGCCTGAGGGACCAGAGGGCAGACGCATGAGGACGGTCAGCACGGCGGCTTTGCCTCCCGAGCAGGGCTCCATGGCAACGGGTTTGGGCACGCCCTGAGGAAGGAGAGAGGGGGACGAATCCTAAATTATTCCCTTTAAATTCTTCAAAAAAACATGCCAATGACTCGACCGGTCACATAACACAAGGACATACAGTGTGTGAGAGTGTGTGTGTGTGTGTCCTCTGTGCTAATGGCAAGAAGGTGCAAAAACCATGTCACCCCAATAATGAGAGAGAGGATGAATGCAAAAACAACAAGCTCGAAAAAGTAAGACTACTTTGTACGACACACCAAATCCAATTGATCAGAGACGATTGATCCCAATATTTGAACAATAACATGGAACGCCACTGTGAAGAGACATTATAGTCCCGGTGTGCCCTAGTGGACAGAAAGGGGAGGACATACGGTTAATAGTTCTCAAATAAGAGCCGTAAGGGCACAAGTTGGAATCTTGGGCAAGAATTTGTCCCAGTTTTGTCTCAGTTTTCCACTTTATAAGAGGGAAGAAGCCTGGGGCGGAGGTGTAAAGCTCAGATTGGCTCCACTGCAAAATACCAACGATCTCGTAAACCAAGGGACCGTCCAGCCCACAGGCACGGCGAGGAGGCGACGTGAGCGGCTGAAACGTGCCCTTGAAATTTACACACACACACACACACACACACACACACACACACACACACACACACACACACACACACACACACACACACACACACACACACACACACACACACACACACACACACACACACACACACACACACACACACACACACACACACACACAGATATTTGGGCAGTGCAGGCAGGTTGCGGTGCCTGAGGAAGAGCTCAGCTGGGTGCATTGTCACTCTGCCTAATGAAAGACACACACACGGTCAGAGGAAGATGTTGGCACACGCCTGCACAGGTACGGCCACGATCAAGCAGCATGTGTTACTATCTGACTGCTGACAGACTAAACCAGAGCGTGCTGCTCATGCATATTCACGTTTGTAAGCCACCTCCAGTTCAATCTGTGCCGTTTATGTTTCCCTCACGTGAATCACAGGTGACAAGTTTTGATGTCTTTCTTCTTCTTTCTTCTCTAAACTCGTCGTCTAGCCGTCGATGAGGCAAATTATTAACAATGTGTCAACTTCTGTCTGTGTTTTAAGGGAGATACTTCAAGTTCATGTACTATAAACAGACATTTGGAGCTTTTTGGAACAATGACAGACACGTAAACCTCCTCCTTTTATTCCATTTGCTTCTCCTCTGCTCCATCAGGCGCTCACAGTTATCTGGGAAAAGTGGAGACTCTTTCCAACATTGCAGGGTAAAATAAGTAAGTCATTCCATTTCAATCATCGTCGATGTCTTTCCATCCAAGCTTTTGGCGAGTCCCACTTTCATATCTCCGAGCGAGACAGACGGCATTTTGACTGTGCATTAATCAAGAGCGGGCACTGCATTATGGTCATACACAATCAACCAAGTGCACACACACACACACACACACACACACACACACACACACACACACACACACACACACACACACACACACACACACACACACACACACACACACACACACACACACACACACACACACACACACACACACACACACACACACACACACACACACACACACACACACACACACACACACACACACACACACACACACACACACACACACACACACACACACACACACACACACACACCTTTCTCTCCCCTGGCCGTGTGACAGGCGTCATCCATCACACTCGGCTGTCTGTTAGTGCTTCCATATGTTGAACGCCGGTCATAGCGAGGAAACACATCTGTGTCATCCACGCTTTGCCCGGTGGCGTTTTGGACCCGATTGGCTCCCTCTCTGCCGGCTGATGACATCACGGTCACTAAACGTGCTGTCTCTCGGGGGGGGATAGAATAAAGGAAATGGGCGTGACGGCTGTTAGGATTCTCTCTCTCCCTCTCTCTCTCTCTCCCTCTCTCTCTCCCTCTCTCTCTCTCTGAGCAGCTGGAGGGTCTGAACACAGAGACGCTCCTGACAAACGCAGCGAGACCGGTGGACCCACAGTCCATATGTGTTCTGTGTCTTGGTAAATGTTCGACTTGCATCACTTTGGGTACGTGTGTGTGTTTGCGCATGTGTGTGTGTCTATCACTTCCAATTGCATTCCAGTCATCAGGAGCAGGAAATGTGCTGTGCTGTTATGTCTAATGTGTAATGGAGAATAAAAGGTTTAATACGATCTGCTGCGAGTATCGAGCGTCTCACAGCTCGGGCCTCCTTCTCTCTTTCAGCATCACCTGAGAGCAGGAGTCAGAGTCAGAGTCAGAGTCAGAGAGAGAGCCAGAGTCAGAACCCGAGCGTGCAGTCCGGACTTCAGTGTCCTCTTTGACATTAACACATATTCTAAAACAGCTAAGTGAAGCCAGATGCCGAGCAATTAAAGTGTATAAAAGGGGAATTAGGGCTCGTTTCACATCGTTCACCTTCAACTGGTGCCAGAGCGCATGACGGAGCTTTACATGGACTCAGAAATAAACCTAAGCCTGACCAATGTGACATTATAACGGGAATATAAATGCATCCAAAGAGCTCAGAGGTCACTAAGAATATTCATTTTGGCTGAAAGTGTTCCACCTAGATGCTGACGGGCGATTAGAGTTTCTGCAGGATACAAAATTGCCTAAAAACAAAACTAAAAACCTGTCTTCTGCTATCAGCGACAGAAACAGACACACTGCAGATTTCAGCCTCTTCCCGTTTTTTTTCCCGTATCGCTCGGAATTACTGGAACGTTTAAAATGTAAATAATTACCCAAGCAAAGCGTTTAATTAAAATCTGTGATTTCATAGTTGATTCACCAACGATCCCCTCCAGGCTTCTGCCAGCCACAAATAGTCTGAACCGACTACACGACAATTTATTGGGTGAGAAGCTTTCTTCTACTTGCAGTTGAATGTTAAATTCCTTGTGTATATTTTGGTAGGTGTCACTGGAAAAAAGGTCATTAAACTAATTTGTACAGGTAAATGTTTTTGAAATCCCATTCCCCGGCGTTAAAGTTGTAAACACGCACGATCTCAGATGTTTTATTTCCCTTTAAAGCTGCGAGAACATCAATAAAAAGGGTTAATGGGTTGATTTCGCACCTTGAAAGTATCAAAAAGCTGTGCAGCATCAACAGCAGCAGCGCCTCTTCACTTCTCCACGTGCAAGATGAACGCGACCGGAATTCATTAAAAGACGTAAACTGACGAGTATCTCGATTAATATTCAACGCGGTTTACAGCCGTCACAATTAACGCGGCACTCTGCAGCCTCATTCACATTTCCGCAGCACCTCGTCTCTTTCTAAAGTGCACTCTGGAGGATAAGAAGCGTTGTTTTTCCTCCTCTGTTGCCCTTCAACTGTACTGTAATGCACAACGAGTACCACTCACAACTGACTAATAGCTGCTGGAGAGCTGCTTTGCTGGTTGCCAGAGCGATTTTATTCCTCTCAGTGGCAGGTAAGACTGAGCCCTGGGTGAGAAAACAATGTTGGCCTCCTGATGTGTGTGTGTGTGTGTGTGTGTGTGTGTGAGGGCAGCTCCCTGCGGCGCTCCCAGCCACATATACTGTACCTGATATAATGGGAATACAAGGAGCGGAGAGTGTGTGAAATGTATTATTTGTATCTACGATGTAAAGAGCAATACGCCAAACATTCTGTTCACAACACTTGGAACAAATCAAGATGTTCCTTATAAAGTGGTGGAAAGTGAAGCTTGCCCTCTTCTAGACTCATTCCCAGAACGCCTGGAAGCGGCTAGGGTGGCATCCTGACCTTGAGAAATGTGTTGCCTGCCATCCTAGTCCCCTTAAATGGATCAAAGTGTGAT